>NC_072024.1:6988616-7621473 GCF_027791375.1 Indicator indicator | reverse complement strand
TCCTTTCTGCAGCAGTATTAGCAAAAGCATACAGCCCCTCAACTACATTACCCTGTAAAGGATGATGTTTTCCCACAAAAACCTCTGTTGCTTGTTCAGAGCACAACAAGCAAACAATGAAGCTAATGAAGACATCTGCAGACATGGGGGAAGAGTAACACTGGATATTTATCACTGAGCAATCTGAACTGTTACAGACCTTTTATTAATGGCACAGAAATGTATTTAATTTGGATGCATCATATTCTCAGACAGAACATGTTAAAGCTTAAACAGAAACAAAATGACCCAGTAATGTCATGACTGCATTGCTTCATAAAGCAACAGTAAGTGGACAATCCTGTAGCTTAGCTGCTTTATGTCACAGCAAGCCAGCACCCACCATGTGCTCACGCAGAGATGCATGGCTTTGGACATCTGCAAACTCAGACATTGAGATTTCTTCTCTCTATCTTCACAGAATCAGTCTCCTTCATTAATACCTAGTGCTCCTCCCTAGGAAATCTGACCAGCACCTAGAAACTGTATTTTCATTTTCCTTCTGGAATACATACCATGCAACTCAGAAAAAGTTATTTTATTTTATTGTAAGGTTAAAAGGGAAAGAAAAAAGGAAAAAGCAGAGGAAAAAAGTTAGATTCCCAGTGAAGCATTCCAAAAAATGAGCCTAGTTATCTTGTTACACACTTGGCAGTTGATAGAATTCAAAACAGCACATACAGTAATAAACACATTTACTTTAAAACTAGCCAGAAACAGGTTTAAGTAATAAATCCTAACTCAGAATTCATAAGTCATTTGCAAGCAAAAGGACCAGACCTTAATTCTTATATACTACAACTTTCAGATTCTACTGAAAGTCACAATTTTAGAAGTGATCTCGGAAGGAAGGGAACTTGCTACTGTTTCTGCCAACTAGGAAACAGAGCAGGAGATTAACTGCTAAATAAATTATTTTTTGCAACAATTAGAAATGAAATTAAGTCTTTCTGGAATCCCACTGCAGCCCTGGCAACACGCCCCAGGCTCAGCTGCCAGCTGAGCTGCACACAGCAAGCCAGATTTAGCAGAATAAAACCTGGTCGGACACTGAATTAGGAATGTACTCCAAATAACAGAGAGCTTTTCTCAGCCTTCATGTGAACATTGCAGTTGTATGCATTTTGCAGCCATCAGTTTTGGCACAACTAATTCCATTTTCTTTTAATGACTTATTTGAGGGGGCTTTTTCTTGGAGCAGCAGTCAGTGGAAATAAAGAATGACCTCCTTTCACAAGATCAGAGGCGTATCTGCACATAAACAGCTGAAGAAAACTGGATGCAACAGTCTGCAGATGCCCATGATATAATAAGAACAAATAAAAAGCTTATGACACTGTAACTCTGCACCAGCAAAAACATAAATTCTGCTGGAAGCACTGGAGTCAGATGGCCTTTGAAATCGCTCACAGGTTCTAAATTTCCTGGCAATGGACTGCAGGGCTGGTATTAAAACACAAAAGCCTTCTGCCAAACAAATACTGAGGCAGTAAATAGTGAGAGTAAAGCAGAGACAGATAGACCTTTAAATCCATTGGTCAAGACAATTGGTATCTCCAAGACAGGGCACAGATCTGTGGACTGGGGCTGATCAAGAGACTGCAGCAGAGATTGAAATGCTGAAGGCACCTTGCAGCACCCTTCTTCTCTATCCCTGCTTCCTCTGCAGAGCAGCATTGCTCCAGCTGGGAGAGGAGAATGGGAGGAGGCAGAAATCACAGGAAGAGGGCTCTGATTCAGTGCACAGAAGCACCACCACCAAAAAGCCAAAAACCTGGAGGGACATTTAGTCACTGGCAGCAGTCACATTAGGGACAATGCTGCTGACCTGGTTGTGTGAAAGGGGAGCCAGGCTCCTTGGGGCTTGGGCAATATTTGCTGTTTGCCACATCCAAGCATAGGCAAGTGCCCAGCAGACAGCAGGTGAGCCCCTGAGTGCAAAGGGGACAGGCATGGATGGGCAGACATCAGCCCTGCTGCCAGTCCTGCCACCAGCCCTGCCACCAGCCCCTTCTCACTGCAGATCCCACATCTGAGCCCCCGTGTTCAGTGGAGAAGACTGAGATATGCTGAGTCCCATCAACACTGAGCTGGAAGGAAAAGGAGGTGGGATAATCATAGAATCACCCAGGTTGGAAGGGACCTCTAAAGGTCATCTAGTCCAACTCCCCCTGCAGTGAGAAGGGACATCATCAACTAGATCAAGTTACTCAGAGCCCTGTTGAAGCTCACCTTGAATATCTCCAGGTGAAACGAAAAAAGAAAAGAAAAAAAAATTGCTGAAAAACAAAGCACTTAGACTAAATCCCTATGAAAACAACCAACTCTGGGCATTTTTTTCATAATCTGTTTCATCTCTTAAAAACATGAGTAAATTGTCACTCCCTGATCCAGCTGGATGGGCCTCTCAACACTTTTAATAGCAAAGTGATATAGATTGGATCATACACAGCACTTCCAGTAAGCCACAAAACACCAAGTACCACTCCATGAGCTTTTAGTATTCATGGGCAGGTGCTTCCAGCATCACTTAGCCAGCAATTACTTTCAAAACAGGCTGCAGCACAAATAAACCTGTGATTGTATAAATGCAAATACAGGTTAGCATGCATCTAGCTACTAACAGAAGCACAACTAGAAAAAACATTTTCTTAAGCACACCCTCAGTAATCCTGCAAAAGGTGGGCAGTATCCCCACTCTGAAGGGCTAATGGGCCACAGGTTTATAACACTTCCTAATGTTACTCAGCTGTAAAATGGGGGATTCATTTTATGACCAGAACTGGATGGAATTCAAAGCAAGAGATTATTAAAACCTGAAAGCCTTGAAGTTTTTCCTCCTCTTAAGGGAGCAAGTATGTGCTTTCTTTTTTTCTTGAATGCATTTAACAAATGCAAAATCTTTTTTTTTTTCCTTAACATACATTTAATATTCCTCACCACTGACACTTTTCCTAAAAGAAAAAGCATAAAGTATATTGTCCATTATTCCTGTTCAGTATTTGATTGCCACCAGTGCAGGGAGGGAGAAAGTTTTTGCTGTGAAATCTTTTCTGTGGAGAGATCACAGTCTGAGCATCTGATCTCCCCTCTCAGCATTTAAGCCACGTTAGCTTTGGTGAGCACACACAGAGGCAGCAACCCAGAAGTGCTCATTAAATCACAGCTTTAATTCACAAGGTGACACCGAGCTGGGACCAGGACAATGACTCAATATGGCACCATGGTCACTCACAGCAATTAAAGACATTTTAGACATCCAGGTCTAATCTTCTATCAGTATTTATAGGTAACAGATTCATATGGATTTACAGCCTCAAGGGATCCTGAGATGATCTATTCCCATCTCCCCATGCAACAAAGGCCACGTCTTATCAATCAATTCCTCCCTGGTTTCTGCTTTAACTAGAACATTTACCTACACATCAATCCTTGATTTAATACCTTCCACGACAGGGAACCCACTGGGTAACACTTGATAAACTGCTTCAGTGGTTAATTACCCACCCTGTTAAAAAAAAAACTTTATTCCATTTCCTGACAATGTATTACTTGTAGAATTATAACAGAGCTTTAATAAAATGGCCTTTTTGAATCTATAGCTGTTGAAGAATGGCTTAGTAAGAACACAATCTCCCATTTTTATATACTTGAACAAACAAAAAAAAAAGAGATATAAAAGAAGGTACTACTGCACAGAAAAGATAAGGAAAAGATGTTTAAAAAGACTTCCCAGCAGAAGAGCCAGTGACACATCCCAGATCACTTACCCAGATGCATCAGTTGGCTGGGAAGGATGACTGGTTTAATATACTGCATCAAAGCTACCTCAGCTCAGCAAACAGGGAACAAGAATGCTAAATCCAGTGACAACAAACTTGGGCCATGAGAATTAAGACCTCTGTGATCTTCTTGGCCTTTAGAAAACACTCCTCAATCAGGCAACAAAGTGGGTCCTCCTCATAAAGAACAAGTTCTTCCTGCCAGAGCAAATCCTCCTGGATGGAGATCTTTATCTGCTCAGAAAACTTCCACATCCATCTTCTTGTCTAAGTGGTTATTGGTTCTCTCTTCCCTGTATGCTTGCTTATACTGTTTGACATGAGCAGGCCCATGGCACATCCTAGGGTGCACCAGTGAGTGGTTAAAGCTCTCCAATAAAACCAGGATAATTGCTTCCAGATGCCTTAGACAAAAAACTAATTTGCTAGGAGATACACAGTGACAAAATCCATCTACTACAACTGTGGAGGTGGGAAAAGTGTAGTTAAAGAAAATGATGGTATACACAAAAGTCCCCTCTTTTGCAGAAAGTCTTATCCCAAGGCCACTCAGACCACTGAAGGAACTTCACTTTACCATTAAGAGATGAGTTGGGCAACCCAACTGTGTGAAGTGGGGATGAATTTGGCCAAGCCTCATGAATCACATCAACTCACAGAATGGTAGAGGTTGGAAGGGACCTCCAGAGAACATCTAGTCCAACTCACCTGCTGAAGTAGGCTCACCTGCAAGTTGAACTAACATGGAAACATTTAAGGTGATGAAAGCAAATGGAGAATCTCTTTGGTTTGGCTTCTCTTACAAAGCATCTCAGTGAGCAAAGAGTTACAAGCTCCATTTTTCTGCATGTCAAGTATTTGAAGACATAAAACAAGCCCCACATGCGTAGCCTTCTCTGACACATATAAAAAACCCATCATACTTAACCCTGGCAAATAAAAAGGTTTAGGCCTGAGCCAACATTTTTAAGGCTTTTCGGATCAAATCTTTTAGTGTACTGCCTAGATCATTTACAATAATAATAAAAAGGAAGAGGAGGGGGGGGGGGGGGGGGGGAAATCAGAAAAAAATCACCTTTACTATTTTAAAGAGTTCTCTACTGCTTGCCCTGCAACGTGCAAAAGCCCGCATCCCTGCTGCAACCATTCCTTTTCAATAATGGGAACACAAGCTTCCATCTAGGCTTATTTTTAAAAAGGGTGGGATCTCAGACACCACCTCTGTTACCAGACTGAGCCAAACCCCTCAGGATGTTGAGACGAGCCTGAAAGAGGTGAAATTTCCAGACTCCAGAGGTGACTGCGCATCACCCTGCAGCACTTCAGTGCTGGTTTGCACCTGCAGTTGGCCGCTGTCATGGGCCACAAGATGACCCAAGTCCTGGCCAAGAAGCATCTGAATGCCCAGGACCCAAGCACCTGCCCAAGAATGCCTGTAACACAGCATCACCACAGTGCTCTCGGGACCATGGTGCTCACAGAGAGCAACATACTAACCTAGGACTTGGAGACCATGCCTTTCACAATTCCAAAGTAACAGCTTGGGAGCTAACAACGCTGATTTGGGCTATGTGATTTGAAAGCTGGTTGGAGGTGACCTGGATATCTGTCCTGTTCCAAACCAAAAACTCACAGCCACACTTTTTGCAAATGAGAGGAAAGACTTAAGCAATAAAGACACTTAAGCAGCTTGTTGGTGTGAGGTGATGGACAGGATTAATGAATAAATAAAAGAAAGTAAGGGGGTGGGGAATATAAGTGCTTCAGGGCTTATAAGCCTAAACAGCAGCAGTAGAGTTGGAAATCAACCAAAGAATGCCCTTTCCTTCACCATCTCCTGCTATTACAGCCCACATCTTGCAGAGACTGCTTCATCTTACTGTGTGGCACCCCAGCTTGCAGCACTGATGTCAAGCTCCTAATTACACAGCATTTGGGCAAAGCCAGGCCATAACCCCCCAAATGGACACACAAATTTCTCCCTTGCCACTCTGAACATCAGCCAGAAGTAGTACTAACAAAAGCAGAGAGTTCCACTTTTCCTACCCAGCTTTACAACATTTGGCAAAATGAAAAATAAGCTTTCCTCAGGGAGAGAGCAAGTAAATGCTTCATTATTACTTTTCAGGAATTACTTACACATAGCAAAAATCCTAATGGAGCAAAATGAGTTACAACTCAGAGCTTCCCTAAGTTTTAAAGATTCAGATATTCCCTTTGTTATTAAAAGTCCTTCTGAGAAGCAAGTTGGCCGCTCTTAAAACCTCTGTCTTCAAAACTTGGTATTATTTTTAAAGCCTACAAAGTATCCAGGCATGATGAATGCTCTCTCAAGCCAGAATCCCTCTGATTATCATCAAAGGAATTGCTTAATATAAAGTCATTGCAATTGTAAAATGCCAAGTGTGCAGTTAATGTGCTGATACTAAAAACTGAGTAATAAAGCTGGTGAACGTCCCAAACCTTCTGCCAACTTATTCATGGTGTGAATATGGAGGGGGAAAAAAAAAAAAAAAAAAGAAAAAGAAACCCCCAACAAAACATACACACACTCCAAGGCTTTCTACACTGCTTTAAGCTGCCAACAGATTTTAGCCTAGACAGTTTTTAAACCAAAGTAAACAAAACGCCTGGCCAGCTACTCTCAACTCCAGGTTCACTGGCAGCCAATTAATGTTTTACTAATTTCAAAAAGAACTAACTCCTTCCTGATTGTTGTTAGGTTACAAGGCTGTAAAACACTCTGCATTGCTTTAAAGCAGGGGTACCTCCCCAGCCCCAGGCAGGGATGCTGCAGCAGGCGAGGAGGAGGATGCTGAGGAGCTCGGCACTTCCATCAGTGCTGCTCCGGGAGCACCGAGCATCCATCAGAAAGGTCGAGTCTATTGATTGTGAGCACAGAAGTGTGGAGAGAGCCAGGAACCCCGAGCTTGCTCTGGTGCCTGTTGCAAATTAGTCCACAGAAAGCAAGCAGGGTAAAAGGTTAATGAAATACAAGCTGAGGAAATAAAACAAGGACACAGATGACTGTGCCACAAGGCCCCAGGGCTAGCTGTGCTGGCTGGAGCCCTTTCCCCAGATAAAGGGCTGCAGAGATGAGGGATGTCACTGCAGTTATGAGAGCATAATGACATATGGCTGTTTCTACCTCCCACAGTGGGTTAACATGCCCTCACAGGCACCACCACCTATTTCCCACACAGGAACAGTCCCCACTGTGCTCCCTTCTGTCCTCCATCGAGGAAGGAGCTGGAGGGTTTGCAAGGAAGGAAACAGACACGGAAACTGGGCAACAAAAGCTTATGTGGCATAAGGTCACACAGCAAGTACTGATTTGGGTTTTCCTTGAAAGAAGCAGCAAAGCCACTGATGTAATGAGACCAGAGACCTTAGAGCAGAGCAATCCCAGGCACTGCACATGGCCATGAGTTTGAAATTCAGTTCTGAAAACCTTAATCCAATGTCTCAGCTTTAAAACAGACTTCTCACTATGAAGACAAACTTAAATTGATGGGATACTCCAAGTTAGCACCTCCATTTGGTACCCTACATGCAGGCATAGATCCATTGCCATGCTTTATTTTGTGACAGGCAATATACCACTCAAGCTTAAAATGAAAATGAAGAGTGCAAAGTTTTGAATTTGATGTGGGTTTGTGTTGTGGGTTTTGGTTGGTTGTTTTTTTCTCTCAAAAGAACTAATTTTTCTCGTGCACAAACTTTCCTGTGCCACACTGATGTCATCACTAGGGATTTCTGTAAAGGAATAGTATTTACAAAAAAAGGATTGACACTCTGAGTTTCATATACAAATGATTAAAACTGAAAAATGAGTTTTTCTAATCCTAGGGTTTGAATAAGCTCCTAGTTTGATTTCGTTGAATACAGACTTCAGACCTAAACCAAACTCTTTCCAGTATTAGTTAATCAGGGTGTCCTAAAATACACATAGAAGGGGGAAAAAAAAACAAAAGGAAAAAACAAAAGGAAAAAAAAAAGCCCAAACAAACCAACCAACCACCAAAACCATGCATTGAAGTATTTCGTTATTTCCTTAATTTACTTGCAAAGGGCCTAAAACAGATAAACAATCAGAGGCCTTCCCACCCCACTGCATGACCCTTTTAAGGGCATAAATTCAAGAATATCTGTGCACTACATAAGCTGCTGTTGGACCAGTCGTATGTGTTGGGTAGAAAAATAATCTGATACTTGGAATCACTTTTACAACTGGCACTTTAAGGCAACAGACTTAGGAAAATATGAATGCAATGCAAGACTAAACCAAACAAAAAGCCTCACATAACTCACAGCAAACGCTCTGCCAGCACATCACCAGGTGAATGAAATCAGCGACCTGACAATTAGCAAAAGGAATAAATCCCCATAAAAAGCAAGCAGAAAGGGATTTTAAAGTGCATGAATACAAATACTTGGCTTTTTGTTAGCCCTGCAATATGCTTACCCATTTCTCTATGGCACATGGAACTCAACTCGGTATGAAAACAAATCACCAAAAGTCTTGGCAGATTAGTAAATGTCAGATCAAATTAAACCTTTTCCAAAACTATGCAGGGGCTGTACAAATTTATCACAGTCTCACAGATTCTTTGCTCTCTTGACATGAGTAGGTCAGAACAGCCCAAAGACAAAAGGCAGCAAGATGAGAAAACTAAGGATGAGCACTTTCGCAAGGCTGTTTATCACCAGGCTTTCTGTTACCTTTAAACTCATTCAAAGAGAAATAGTTTTGGAGATGGATAATGCCACAGGAGACAGCAAGCAGCAAGAAAAAACAGCTTTCCCTCCTCAAAGGCTCTCCCTGGCAGACAGCACAGGACTTTTAACAGGAGCTGCACAGTGTGCCAGGCCTGAAATCTCTGCTGTTGTGTGCAATGACAGCAGGGAGGTTTCAGATCCCTTGCAGGAACTAGAGATTACTAAGCATTAGACAACAGAAATGCATCCCTGGAGCTTTGCTGTTGGAAGATTCTATACAGAAAAGGTAAAACTCTGTGCTCCAGCAGTATTACTTCAAAAGAGAAAGGAAGGAAGGAGAGGATCCACGTTGCAAAGGACATTAACTAGAATGGATGAACAAGAAAAGCCAACATTTCCCCTGCACCATGCTGGCTCTCCCACCATCGGAGACACTCAGGAGAGCCACACTGACCCTGCAGCAGCACAGGAACAGCTGACCTCAGCCCAGCAATCTTCACAGAAAAAACAGTCCATGCCTTTTCCACTCTTGGACCATCACAAAGATGCTGCTAGGAAAGAACAGAGGGCACCGGCAGCAAATGACAGCCTTTGAAACTCAAGAGTACACATGGCAGTAAGGTTTGGATGTGTAAATACATCAGCCCTTTCTGTCTGATCAAGAAAAACAACTTTCCCACCACATTCCTGCCTGAGGAGAGGGGCAGGCAGGACAGCAGCAGCACTACCAGTGTGTCATCACCCTCACCTCATGCTGTTGCAGCTCAAGTGCCTACAGCAAAGTTTCCAGCATCTGCAAGCATTTCAGAAGGATACACAGTTCTTGCTCACCTCATGGCACCCAGCAGAGACACCTTCTCCTCTCCTCAAAGCTGTGAGCTCTCACTCACCTTCCCTGGTTGTGGAGTGCTGTGGAGAAAGCTGTCCAAATAAACTGATCACACAAACATTTCCCTGATGGCTCCCTGATGATCTCAAGCACACACAGGTGGAGGCAATAAGGGAGAATAAGTTCAGGCTGAGTTCAATCAGTTATTTAAATCTCCAGGAATCACAGACCCTCCCAATTTCATGAGCCCTACCCAGTGCCCACAGAGAGGCTGGTACATACCTTGTTGCTACTGCACCAAGCCACAAGCAATAGGAGGTTTTGCGCTTAGGCCTTCTCTGAATGCATGTCCAGAGCAATCCTTGCTGGGACAAGTTGTGTTGTGAGAACCCTTCAAATACGGACTTCCCCCATTTACATCACATTGTATCAGAAACTAATGACTCATAGTACAACTAGTTCTAAAAAATACGGAAGGTATACAACAACTTGAATTCTCATTAACAAGATACAATCATAAACAAGGATTTAGTTATTCACAACCGATACCAGGGCACACACTGTTTATAAAAGCAATTGTTAGGTTTCTGCAAGGAAGGATCATCTTGTGCTTTTTTATTTAAGGAACACAATAGTAAAGAGCACAGAACTATTACAGCACGGAAAGCAACCATGTTTGGAGGGTTACTTTGCCTTTTCAAAGGGAAACCAGAAGCACAGTAATGTTTTATTGTTTTTCTTTCAAAATACACAAGTGAACAATATATTGCTTAAAAAACAATTTCTTGTAAACAACTTTAAGAGTAAAAGCAAACAATGGCTTTAAGAAGTAAAAGGAATTTATATCCTGAAAGATCAAGCCATTATAGGGCTTGTTGATATGAAATAAATTATTTATTAGAGCTCAAATCATTTAGGAACTATAACCACAATGATCTATAAGTAAAGATCATGGCAAGGAAACAGAACTGTAACATAAATACTTAGGATTTCAATGCAGCAAAGAACACACACAACTTCTCAGCTGCCCGGGGAGAGGGTAATAGCACTGCCCCTTCCAGCAGCTACTTCAGAACAACCCCAGTAAGAATTTTACTATTTTCAGAGAAGCAAGACATTGAAGAGAATATTTTTTTTCTTTTACGAAGACGTTTTTTGAATTACCCAACAGCTTTTCTTGTTCAGACTTGCAGCTTGTAAACTAAATTTCCAAAAATGCAAGCTGGGGCCAAAGCTGGCGCTGGCACTGAACACACAGATATGTGTCACAAACTGGGCTGACTGATGGGCAACTCTGCCCTGACAGCCAGCACACCAGGAACTTAATTAGAATCAAACCAAATCAACCTGAGCTCTCACAATGGCTCCGAAAGATGGGCTGAGGAGAGGGAGAGAACAAAGAGTCACTGCAGTGAGTGCAGCAGTGCCTGGGGGTGCACCCTGAGAAACTCCTTTCAGTCTCATTCACTCTTACTCAAGCCTCTTCCTTGTGTCTTAAGGAGAAGAAAAAACCTGCCCTGGGATTAAGTTATGGCATGCAAGCCCATGCTCAGCATTCCTTACCTGCTTCCTTCTCTCACTCATTCATTCCATTTTGGGATCCCCAAACGGACAGACAAAGTGCTGGCAGAGGGTGTGATCGCAGGCTCTCCTCTGCTCCATACCTGGGCGCAGGACACTGAGCATGCTCCCAGTTCCTCCTCAGCCAGGTTTCAGTCAGGGAGAGATAAAAAAAAAAAAAAAAAAAAAAAAGCTTTGCTGAAAGTAGATTAGAGATGTCCCAGCAGTGGATGAGCTTTATCCTGGATCCGTTTCAAAGCATTTCAACTCAAAAGGGGATAAAGCAGCGAGCAAAGTGCACGCAGCCGGAGCTTGTTTTAGCAACTGGCTCGAAATCAACCCATACAAACAAAAGGTCTTCAGAGCAAAACAGGGGAGATCTGGGTCCCATTTCAGGTGCTGGCAAAACACACCAAGATGCAAGGTTGTGCCTCAGTTTCTCATCTATAAGGAGCAGATGTGGAAGCCTGGTTTATTCCTTCTCTTGCTCGCCTTGCCTGTAGCACATTTGGATAATGTACAGCCTTTTACAAGGCATTTTTACAATACCTAAGACAACAAGGCCTTGACCTCTATTACAGCTGCTAAACAGTATCACATTGCTTGCATCACTGTAAACCCAGAACTTAGGCAAATAAGGAACAGCTCCCAAGTGACTGTCAAAAAAAGGGCCTCCTCCAGTATGCAAACAGCATTGGCAATATAACCACAGCTGCTGGACCCAAGACATGAAATCTTATAGATGAGAAAGGGAAATGGGCAGAAGATGAAAACGGCAGGCTGCTCCCCTGCAGCTGGAAGTGCACATTTGGTTCAGGGACTACTGCTTCCCTGGAGTCGAAGGTTGCCAGAAATCTTGCACCAGAATCCGATCCAGTTTCCATATAGCTTCCTTATGTGGCCTGTACTCTGGCATGAAAACCCACACTTGGCCGGGCAGCCTCTGCTCTCCCACTGCCCATTTCACAGCAGGATCTCCATGACATGCCCCACATCACACTCCAGGTGAAAATCCTAAATCAGTTACATTCTTATAAATGTACTATTTATGTACCACACCAGTGCCAATCTGGCCAGGCGGCTGGGATGGGGACCAAGGCTCTGACAGATGCCCGCGCAGTGGCTGGCATCCCCACCGGCTGGCTGGGACAGATCTGGCACAGTGCCAGGCACATCTACCTACAGAAATATCAATGTTTAGCATATCTGACTGGTGAATGATGCCATTTCCCCAGGTCTTCCCAACCTGTGAATATGCCCTTTTAATTGAGTTGGGACTCAGATGTAGAAGCCACCCAGTCACACCAAAGGTAGGTAACTGAAGACCAGTATTATCAGTACTCCAAATTCAGGGACCCCTGGTAGAAGCCATCAGCATGAATACAGGTAACAGATGACTCTTCCCTCTCCTTTCTTCAGGTCTCCTCTGGTGCTCACAAAACCTGTGATATCAGACTGTTTCCTTTTACTGTGAAATTTAGCACAAGTTAAACTGCCCAAAGAGCAAACTGAGCAACAGCAGGCTGGGCTGGAGGCCGATGGAGCTTAGCATTAGAGGTGAGGGTCACTCCTCAGCAGAAGTCACACACCATTCCCAGGGACTGGGGCCACTGTCACCATGGGGCACTGCTGAGCAGCAATGCAGATGGAGGATCTAGTGGGACCAGGCAGCCTCAAGCTTCATTCACTACAGCACAAGGAGGGGTCAGGGTCTAGCATTCAAAAAATCATGAAATTCAAAGAGATTCAACTTAAATTGGGTCTTTCCTTGCAAAGACCCAGCAAAGTAGCCCAAGAGTACAATGCCAGTCTCCACCAGAATGGCTTTGATCTCCTACTGGTCCATACTGAACAGTAAAGCCAACCCCCCCAAGTGTGTGAACTCAGGACCCCTGTGTGAGCACCATCCTTTGGAGCACATCTCTTTCCAGGCATAAGTTTTCAGACTGTTAAGATTAAAGAATAGTGACAGACTGTCTTTAATAAAAGATCATTTGGTGATATTGTTCAGGCCCTTTCTTTTTAAGTTCTTGTTTTCCACAGCTTGTAACCTTCTCAAAAAAAATATGAGATCAAGGCATAGCTCAGAGCCACCCAACAAGACAGACAGCCCGTGCTGTGATGACAGCAAGTCCACCCAGGGCTGGGCACATGCCACCTGAGCCAGGAAAATGAGGAACCTCCAGGCACTCCAAACAGCAAAGGTGCACAATGTGTCTCTAGTACCTACATTTACAACGCTGACATTAACAACTTGGCAAAGAACAAAACCTGTGTCTCCACCAAGAAGCTAACTGCAGTTCTCTAGGATTTTGCCTTTGAAAAGTCAGTCACTGCAGTGAAAAGTTTTATCAAGTGCAGCAAAAAATAAACTTGGAAATAAAATCATATGCACTTGTACTAGGAACTTTCAAAGCCATGCTGTTCAGCACGCCAGACTGCCACAACCTACCCAGTCCCAAGACGCTCAGCTCTGAGAAAATACAGCACTGAACTTCTCCTTAACGACTTCAGTGCTGCCAAGATTGATGATTTTCACACATATCTGTTGGTTTTCTAAAAAAACTCAGCTCCTGGGGTCATGTGATAAAGTAGGAACATGCACTTTTATTAAGGAAAGGCTTTCAGATCATTTTTGCCCAGGCAACAAAATAAAATGAACCTTTACATTACAAAAGTAGAAAAATTCTAGAGCTAAAGGACCCTTCAACAGATGACATTGCTTTAAATCATGGGAGGCAGGGGGCAGTAAGTAAGCTAAATGATTACTTATGATTACTTCTTTTTTTTTAACCTTATCTCATGACTTACATGACCATTTGAGTGTTTTTTCACCTCAGAAATTTATGCTGTATGTAATTCTAAGCAGTGAATAAATTCAAGGAAATTATGAGCTCTCTGCCATTACTTCAATAATGTGAAACAAGGTTACATGCACAGAATAAATTCCCAATTATTCTTTCAGCTCTTCCTGTCACTACAGTGTGTTTTATTTTTAAAATAACTAGAAGAAAAAATTAAACACAATCTAGAGAGCTGTAAATGCACAGATGAAAGGGTCCATGTTTCAATGTAAGATCTTCTCTTCCAAACTCTAATATTCCCATTGGGCTTCCAGGCCAAATCCCTCAAATTTTGAAGTGAAAGTCCCATGGAAAGTCAACACAACATTGATGGTTGTTTCCTGTGAACTCTAAGCCTCCTCAGGAGCTTAGAATTCTAGAATTATGGAATAATAATAAAAAATGAACCCTTGCACTCCTCCACCAGATGTTTTTAGCTTCTACACCCCTAAAGGTCCCTCCAGCCCAGATCTTGCTGGGGCAGCACAGTGCTGATGCTGACGTTACAGCCCAGGTCTGCCAGCCAGGGGCCATCCCCATGGCACTGGGAAGGACACAGAGGGCTCCTTGTCAGGGGGACCTTGTCAGAATGGCTCTAGTGTGGACAAGGAGAGAGGTGGCAAGGCAGCACTGCCAGGAGGGTCATAGTGAAGGTGAGCCCCAGGCCAGCTCACAGCAGTGTCTGGTGCTGAGCCTCGCTATTTGTACATAAGAGGGGTTTGTGGAGGTCAGAGGGGTCAGCCCTGGCCACAGCCCTGAGCAGATGACAGCCTGAGTGTAGTCAGCACAGTAGCTCCAGTGGGAAAGCCTCCAGGGTGCTCCAAACTGTGCTCAGCATAGACTGCCCAGGCTCATGCTCATTTGCTGTTCTCCCTCCCATTTCTTGGACTGCCCTGTGGCAGGGCAGCTAAGTCATTCCTACAGTTCACAATGGATTTGCCTCCCTCTTGGCCTGGGGCCCCTCAGCCTCAGGGAAACAAAACCAATAGGAGCTCTTTTCTCCTTTGCATCTGATTCACTTGGTATCTGCAGGTAGGAAAGGACCAAAGCTCCTCCATGTCCTGGAGCTTGAGCCACCTCCAGTGCTGCAGAAGTGAGGCACTTAGGAAACCTCCTGCTCCTCACAGCAACAGGACCGCCGAGCCGCTCGCTACCCGAGTTTGCTGCTCCTCCAGCGACAGCCAGATTCTTCCCACAGCAGAAGTGGCTCCAAGCACTCCGTGTCCTCACGTCAACTCTTCACCCTGTCTCATTAAGATGTTCCTCCCCGCTGCCCCCTCCTCGCTGGTAACCTCGGCGAGCACTAATGGGCTCCTTTGCAAATCCAGTGCACTTTGGGTAGAGCTCGGCGGGCTCCAAACGCTAATATGCTCATGCATATACAGGAAAGCAACTTCTAGCCTAAATAGAAGTGGCAGCTTCTAATTTAAGACTGTATCATTTGACTGCCAGGCACAACAAAAGCTACCTATTTCCCCATGTAGGCACACAGTCTGCTATAATGCCTTCTCGACGTACGATTTCAAATCAAGGCCATCGATTTCTGCGTTACACAGGGTGTATAAAGTCCCCTCTGCTGCCAAACTCCTTCTGCTGGGGCTCACTCCCCAGCTGCCCAGTTGTATTTTTTATGGATGAAATTCCACTCCCTCTGCTAATGCTATCAACCGGTCGCCCAGAGCAAGATTGGCATTAAATTATTTCATCCACAGTCAGGCTGCCCAGACGAGCAGGGGCAAGGGAACAGGCTGAGGGGAGGCAGCCAGGGACCAGAATCCCATGTAATGCTCAACACGTACACATCTTCCTCATACATATGTCTGTGTCTTTATGTATGTACATATAGATGCACACATATACTTGCATCACTGTAAAATGCAGATTTTAGTCACGCACACTGTCCTGCAGCAAATAGTTGGTGACATGCACTCAAGACACTAACAGCCCCAGCTAAGCTCCAACCACCACCCCACATGCTTGGTTGAAGCCAGTGGGCTCCCACAAACCCCGACCAAGGGCATTGCTGCTCTACTCCCAAGGCAGAATTAGGACCTGATACACTCCAGATTGCACCTTTTCCTTTATGAAACACAGGAAATCAAAGCTTTCCACTTCCAGGCACTGGACCCCAGTCTGAAGTGAGCACAGTCTCACCCCAGTGGGTGAGCATCCCCAGCACAGAGATCCAGAGCATGATGCACACAGCCTTATCCGCTTTATTTTTCAACCTGCTGAATTACTAAAATATGTTTAGCTGTTATACATGGACCCCAGATCCATAATCCCACCCTCAACAGCTGTTACATTTGCTGTGGTATTTACAGCAGATGTTATGGCTCCATAAAAAGGTAAAACAATTGAGACTTCCGAAATTGGGGCTGGGGGAAGACAATGCAGAGAGCCCAGGCCCTGCACGCAGCTGCAGCTGGGCTTGGACAATTGGCTGCAGATGCAGCACCAACACATGTGGTAAAGAGCCATGTCACAGCCTACAGCAGCTTAAGAAAACTTCAACTGTTACCACAGTGGCATTAAAAAGCTATCAGCTTCCTGCAAGTGGAGCAGCAGAGACTGAAATTTAGCGTTTAAAGGATGATTAAATATAAGTGACTTAAATTATACATTCCAGTTGTTGGAAGTGACACCATTTAAAACATACCATCTACTCTGTTTCCTCTGACACTGCTTGCTATCTACCAAAAGATGAACATTTTCTTACAGGTACTCAAGCACTGAACTAGAGGTTTATACATCAGAGATCATTAAGATGTTTTGCATTACAGAGTAAAAACTGTGCTTTCCGTGGGCCACCTGAGAACAGTTAGAGAGTCAAAAATGGACATTTTCTACCTGACAACCTGACTGCTCTCTATCAAGGCTGCTAATTGAGGCACAAGAAGCTTGGAGCTGTTTTACAGTGGATTCACAATCAAACATTTGCTGAGCTGGTGAGTGACCCAAGACAGACTCGGGACCCGTCGTTAATTCTCCCACGTGGGGCTCTGTAAGCTGAAGCTCTGTTAAACTGACACAAATAAATTGCCTGTTTCTCCTTGATAAATATACAGAGCGACCTGCAAGATGTTACCTTTCAGATTTCAAAGACAAGGAGCTGTTTGATTTTCTCAGCTAGCAAGGACGGTACTTTACTGGGAGCAAGAAGAGGAAGGATCACCCAAGGCCATGAAAACAGGGGAAGCCCCTTCCACATCCACCCAGAACACCCAGCCCCACTCCCAGGAGCCAGTTTGGTTGACCCAAATTCCTGACAAGCCAGCAACTGGGGGCCACGCTGTGGTCTTGTGATCAGATATCCCTACCCAGAGCACCTCGGTATTTCCATTTGCATAGAACAGAAATAGTTCTGGTAGCGTGAGCAGTAGACACCAAGCTTGCAAGCTGGCTTCCTAAAATGGCTTGAGAGCAAGAGTTTAGCTCTTAATTTTAATCCCATGAAGAGACAGTGAAATTTTCCAGCTGAAAACAAGCCCTTATCCAGCACTTCCAACCCACAGGGCTCCAGGCAGTTTGCAAGAGTCACTGACTCCTCTTCTTCAATAGGCAAACAGAAGAGCAAGTCAATCTCTCTTGCAGCCCTAGGACAAGCCACTTGTGATGGCCATCCCCTTGCACTGTGTTGTTGGACACCAAGGTCATGGTCCCTTCCTTACACCTCACAGTTGCTCTAGTGATCTTGACAAGCAAAGTTTTGACACATGGCAAAACGGGACCAAAATAAACCTAGCAAGTGACAGTGGAAATGTTTCAACATCCAAGGGGTGATGGCTAGAGCTGTTGCAGGGGGAGTGAGGAAGGGGAGCAACTTGCTGCTAGATTGAATCCATGAGAGCAAAAGCCTTCAAAATCTTTTCTGCCTTATGGTCTCATGCAAGATGCTCAACTTTCCAGTCCAGTGACAAGTGCACATGAAAGCGTTAACTCCACAGTATGACAACAGACAATGGAATTCTGCATAGACATCTCACAAACTTCAAAAAAGGTCGTTTTAACATGATTTTCCCCCTCCACTGAAATCTGCAAGTCAGAAAAAGCAGTATTGATCTTACTGCCTGGCAGAAGTAAGAGAGAGACTAATTAAGCACAGAGAGCTCAGGGAAGGAGTCTACCAGGAATCTTTTCATTCAAACAAGTACCCTTACAAAATGCCATGAGGAGAAAAAAAGGAGGAAAGGGCAAAAAAATTAAAAAAAAGGCAAGCCTATTTCTGCATCTTTGCTGTCAGTTTGCTCTTCCCTGCACTCACAGGAGCACAGAGAATCAAAGAATCAGAAGAGGCTCTGAGAGGAGAGTAAGGAGGAGAGCTGAGGCTGCTAGCATAAGACAGAATGAGAAGCAATGCAAACAGCAGCAAATATAAACAGTGACTCACGACACAACAAATAAACAGCACTGTAACAGTTTTTGCAATTATAATTCAAACCAAAACAAACAAGAGTAACAGTCCAGCACAACAAAAAGGAGGATGGCAGTGATGGAAGGGACTCTACCACATTCACATCTGTTGCTCTCATAACATCCCAAACATCTCTCTCCAGAA
Organism: Indicator indicator; assembly: GCF_027791375.1. Lineage (NCBI taxonomy): Eukaryota > Metazoa > Chordata > Aves > Piciformes > Indicatoridae > Indicator > Indicator indicator. The sequence goes on along the minus strand of NC_072024.1, from coordinate 7,603,143 downwards.
CAGAGAGGGAAAGAAAAATGCATGAGACAGAAGCAATTTCTTGTGATCTACATCTGTGCTTGAAGTTTTCATGACTGCACTGTGAGTAGAATTTATATCCCAAAGCCATGCCACAGCCTACAACATTGCTACTGGTTTTGACCCCTGGCCCCTGAAAGCACCTCTAGCAACAGAAATAAAAAGTCCATCTTGGTGGGTTAATGAGTGAAATAGACCTTGTGTCATGGATGGATGGACAGAAGGTAACAGAGTGGGAGAAATCACACCATCGGCAAGAGGTAGTGGTTTACCTGCTCTGCAAAGCCTCCAGTGAAGTAGATTCATAATTTCTTTTGCTATTTTCTGTCACCTTCCTAATGACAAACTCTCCCCCAGTCCACACTTTGATTTGCCTGAAAAAAATATTCAAAGTATTTTCCCCCAGTGGGTACTAAAAACTAATCATCATCCTTTTTACAGAAATCTTTTATGCATCAGAAAATCTATTGCCCGCACTCAGGCTTGTATTTCCAAATACAATTCCTTCAGCTTTCCCTCCACAGCCTCATTTGCCAAGCCTCCCATCTGTACAGTTCATCTCCAGACTTAAAAGTATGACCACTTTCCTGCAGCCTCCCACTGCCCACCACCCCTCAGTGCAGCAGGAGGCAATTATCAGCCTTGTCTTACACACAATGCTTCTGTAATGATGACTCAGAGAGAAATCCGACTCCTTAAACCTCAGGACACTCTTGACTTGCCTCAACTGACCATCCACAACAGCCCCCATTACCACGTACCACCTTGTCTGCTGCTTCTCCTCTTGCGTTCAGTCACTCAGTTTCTGCTCCCTCCAGAGCTGCCACCACACCCTTCTCCTTCCCTAAACCTCATCATATTGGTGCCATATCAGTTTTGCTGTTCACCACAAAGATCTGAAATTCTGCTCCTAACCTTTAGCCACATCAGCAGTTCCTTTTGTGAACTAACCAATTACCCCATTCAAAAAGGGATGTTGGACAGATTTGCCCCCCCCCCCCCCTTTTTTTTCCCCCTTCTTTCCTTCTTTCTTTTTTAAAATCAGCTTTTCCCCTGGGCCCCGTTCTCATCCTCCTCTTTGCTCTGGAACATTTTTTGGAAAATCAGGGTAAGATTCTCTGATCCTTCATTTTTTGGGTCTTCTCTTCACCTCCCATTGATGGTCTGGAGCGGGCTTGGCTTTGCTTCTCTTCCCACATCCCAGAGGGACAACAACAGCAATCACCACTGGTTGAGGGCCTGCAGAGACCAGAGTTTCCTCCAATCATCTAGAATAATTTCACTAAGCCCAACTGAGACAAGCATGGGATAATCTCTTTTCTATCTATATTCCCTTACCAACCCTATTTACGCACATCTGTGTATGTAATTAGTACTGCACTTTTGTCAGGACTGCAGCAAAGGAAGGATGGAGCACGTCCACCTCCTGTAACCCCTCATCTCTCAGGCCTTGTTCTGCTCCTCTCTGTCCTCTTTTACTCATTCCACTTTTTTTCTGAAGAGCTTCTTCCAGTTTGGAAGCCTTCAAATAAATATTTGTTCCACTAGAGGGCACAAAGACAGCTTCTCCTAAATGAAAACTGTTAGAAGGATTAATAAAATAATTGCTAACATCTCACCAAAGGCATCTCAAACTCCAAGAATTGAACACTTAATTGAGATGTAGTTTCAACTCCCCAGCTACTACAACACCACCAAAAATCACTAACATGTAGAGACCTAAAACCTAGAAATCCAAAAGTGACACTATTCTAACAAGAACTCCTATACAACCCTAAGCACTCGATCCAGCATTTGCTGTGCTGCCCCCAATTTCTCGTTAGACACACACCACAGTAATAACAGAGCAACAGAGACAGCAAATCTATCCTAGTGTTTTCTAAGTTCAACTTACCTAAAATCAGCTTCAAGTTGGAACTTTTTTAACGCTTTTTCACTAGATCAAAAGAACTTCTCTACCAACAAAGATCTTCTGTTTTCACTTAAAAGTATCTTAGATGGTGATAAGTCACCTCCTGACCTGTAGTTTCTACACTGAAGAGATTTTAGCTTTTTAAGGCTCTTCTACACAATCCAGTTTTTCCAGCTCCAAAGCTTGTCTTGTAAAGCTCTTACAGGTTGTATCTAACCATGACACCTTAACCAGTTCCTCACCAAAGAACGGTGCTGTTCCATAAAAGCACATAAATACAAGAGGAAAGAATTCAAGTCAAACACTTGGTTACACAAACTCAACGAGTGGGTCAACAGCAATAATTCCAGAGCATTATGTACATTGACAACACCCTGCCCCTTGGGTCCATCAGATTCCCCCAACCCCACCAACAGCTTCAGGTACAGCAAGCCTCCTGTGAACCTACCTTGCTGACTCCTATAATCCTGACATCCTGCTCTTTCGGGGCCCAGGCCAAGGAGATGAGCAAGCGCTTGGTAGCCCACCCGTGTGCGGGTGCCCACCCGCACACCCATGCTGCCCTCCATGCCTGGCTGCCGTTCGACTCGCACCCACTCCTCCAGCCTGAGGGCAGCGAGGTTTGCTCTCTGCCTATGGATCTCCACTTACTGGAAGGCTTGGCTTGAGCAGAGGCAGCCCAGAGACTTTTGCTAATGGACGAAGAGAGACAATAGCGATCCGCAGGTGCTTCCTCCCATTTAAAGTGTTTACTTGTGCAGCTCAACACAGTGACGCTATTGTGAATTAGAGCTGCATGCTGCTTTACAGAGTTCAAAAGGTAGCACGTAACAAAAGGAACCCCCAAATACTGCTTATTAAATTAAGGTCCTTTTTTTTTCCCCCTTTCCTTTTAAACTCTGCTTCCTTTGCCAATACCAAGTAAGAGGGTTTTTCCAGCCATACAATAAAAGCAGTTTCAAATGGGAAATGATACATACTATATAAAACCAAAACAAAATGGAATTTATCAGTACATTTCCAAGCCTGTGCAGCAGCTCTTTGTGGCATGGAAAGGACAACTCTGTCAGCTAGCAGTGAGGGCTAATGATACATACTATATGAAACCAAAACAAAAATGAATTTATCAGTACATCTCCAAGCTTATGCAGCAGCTCCTTGTGGCATGAAAAGGACAACTCTGTCAGCTAGCAGTGAGGGTTGAACTTGAGACAGTTGTAACTGCACGTGCTCTGAGAAAAATCTAAAAGATCAAGAGGGAAGGTAGGCTATGGCGAAGCCACAGCATGAACTAAGAAAAACATCAGATCAAAAGAGGAACAAAGGCCTATTTGTTTTATGAGATAAAGCATGAAGTTCAGCTGTATTCCAGGGTATACCATTTGGATTAGGACCAGAAAAGGGAGGAAAAAAATAAATAACATAGGAGTATCTGATTCTAATTTTGTTGTTCTAAGCTTACATTACACGAATCAAGATGTTTACTAAAGGTGCCAGGCACTCAAATCCATGTTTGGATCTTGTACGTAGGAAATATCAGATGTGTTGTTCCCTCTACAGCCAGTGAAGGCTCACGGTTACTCAGCACCTAAGAGTAAAATAATAACAACAATAACAAAAAATGTCAAGACACCTTTTCTAGTATCTAAATTAACTCAGAAATCCAGCTTTAGAGGCAGTAATTTGTGTAAATCTCAGTCTTCCTAATGCATCACCTTTTTACTGTTTGAGAAGTTTCAAATAAAATATCCTCATATTCCAGATTCTGCAACTTAAGACTGCACATTGTTTCCATGTAAAACTGCACCACAATGCTGAAATCAATGTCACAAATGTTCTAATTCAATCTTATTCTTAACATCAAAATAAACAGAATTGAGTTCTTTTGTTGAAGTGCCACACAATTTTGTCCTCTCCTTGGGGTAACAGATACCTTAAATGTGCTTCCATTGATATTCCTTCCTGGTGAAGAGGAGAGAGGAATTGCTGATTGTAAAATGTCTTAAATGCCAAAACTCCAATGAATCTTCACAAGATCTGTTGCTGTACCTGCTCTGAGGCTGCAAGGAGGAGGACAGGCAGGTGCCCAGGACACTGCTGAGGACTCCCAACACCCTCCAGCACAGTGATGCAAGACCAGGGCTTTCCTGCAGCCCTCCTTCTGACTCCTGGGACTAACACTCTCATGTGGGCATACCAAGCTCTCCATGGTTCAGCAGGACGATGGGATTGGGTGGGACAAGTTGGGAAGAATATTAAGAAAAGCTTATCCAAAGCTCTTAGTATGATGGAAGAGGACAAGCTCTGCCTCACAAATAACAGCTACAAGATGACTCCTCAGTAGGGAAGTACACTTCTGCAGAATCCTGGGCTCTTTTTTTTGTTGTTTGTTTTAAATGACTGAGAATATAAGAAGGACTTCACCACAGGACTGCAGCCTGAAAGACCTGAACCCTGCAAGCAGCAAAGCACAGAAGTTGGAAGCAAAAAACTAGAACTGGCAAGAACAAAACACTAAAGACTTTCCTTGTGGCAAATGAGGCTTTCAAACTGCCTAGCAGTAACACAATGTTCAAAACTTTGTTGCATTACTTTTGTGATTCCTCCCAGCAACAAGAACAAAGCACATCTGAGCTGTAATCAATTTATTACAGCCTTATATAAACATTATAGGAATTTTGTCTTCTGTAATACTTCTTGCTCTCAAGACTGCAATAAATGTCAGTTACAAGCCTGCTGCCACTTTCTCTCCTATCTTTCTGTCTCAAGTCACTGCTTTTATTTCTTTTAAGCTACCAGTGTAACCACTTTCAGCTTCAACAAACACTTTGAATGTAACCTGTAGCTAAACTCCAGGCAGAATGCAGTATTTTGCATTCACAGGGAAGGAGGGCAAAGGGGAGATATTTTGCACTGTTAACATCACCCTCCTTTCATCTACAATCGTTCTTCAGTATCAGGAAAGAGAATTCTAGCAGTAAACCTCTCAAGTAACAACTCAGAGAGAATTGGGTGAGGATGCTCAGCTTTATGAGGAGCACATACCAATAAATATCCATCTTTTGAAGGTAGAGACCATCTAAGAAACAAATCACTCCCCTCCAGGACCACACTTCAGTCTGTCCTCAGGCCCTTACCAAAACACCTCACGCAGCAGACTAAGGCATCACTATTGTGCTGGATCCCAGGTTGAGGGTCACCTGAGAAGCTAATTGCCTGGACACATTTTAGTGGGACTTGAACTGGTTCCATAGCCATTCATAAAGCTCTGAGAGCTGCATGCCACTTAAGTGCTGAATTGTCTTTCTTCAAGGCATAGTTTGCCCTATGGATGGCCACAGGTCCACCTACTCTCTAGTCCCATCTCAAGAAAGAGCAGCAGCAACTGCTTTGGGAGGAGTGCTAGCAGAAGTGTACAATGGGGCTTCCACAGGATAGTTACCTACCTGGCAGAGGCTGTGGCTCAAGTCCTACCTGAGTCTGAGATATTCTCTTGGTATAGCCCTGGTTGGGTTTCTCCCTGTTCTCCTTCTGTTTCATCCAGGGAATGGCAAATTTACCCCACTGAGATAAAGCACCAGGAAGGATACAAAGCAGGGTAGGTTGGGGAAAAAAAGAGACACCTGAGCAGATTTCTAAGGATCCTTTGAACACTTCACTCATGCACAGTGGAAAGGACTCTAGAGTAAAAGAAAGTGGAATCTTATTTTTATTTTTCCTCTACCAGACCCATCATGTGAAGGATGCAGTCATATGATAGCTTTGGGGGAGGTTTGCAAACTTTTAGAATTTACTGAGAAGCAAAGTAAACTACTACTGACAGCAAGTGGACCAGAGCCCAGATTCCCAAGAGGTACTGACAATGGGAGGATCCAGAAAAAATAAGCCAGCCTTGACCCAGCAACAGGGGAGGCTGAGAGGAGTGCATGCATGTATTTTATTTCACACTAACCTCCAGCTGACCAGTTAGGCAAGTAAATCTCTGCTCATCCTAAGCACATTTCTACAAACTGAGGGAGAATTTGGAAGATTTCACAATACAGCCAGACCTGTCAATCACTGCACTGAGACTGAAAACCAGGGTTTCAAGAAATTAAGAATTAAGCAGGCAAGAATGGCACCTACAGCCCATCAAACAAGTGAAACTACATCCAAGAGAAGTAATCCAAGCTTAGAAAGGAAAGAAGATAAAAAGCGCTGAAGACATTTGATATATGATCATGATCATTTCCTTGTGGGCAGAGAAGCAGTATCTGGTCCCCAGAGAATATATCCCAGAGCTGTGAGACATGGGGAGCAACACACAGCTACAGCCCCATCACCAACTCAACAGGGACCAGAGATAGCTGCTCCTGCAGGGAGCATCACAGGGTCTGGAGAGCAAGTCTTATGAGAAGTGGCTGAGGGAACTGGGATTGTTTAGTACAGAGAAGAGAAGGCTGAGTGGAGACCACATTGTTCTCTACCAACTCCCTGAAAGGAGGTTGTAGGGTGCTGGGTGTTAGCCTCTTCTCTCCTGTATCAAGCAATAGGACAAGAGGAAATGGCCTCACATGGCAGCCGGGGAGGTTTACATTGGATGCTAGGAAAAATTTCTTTACTGAAAGAGTGGTCAGGCACTGGAATAGGCTGCCCAGGGAGGTGGTAGAATCACTGTCCCTGGAGGCATTCAGGAAGTGTATAGACATGTTAATGTGGGACATGGTTTCATGGCCACAGTGGTGTTGGGTTAATGGTTGGACTCAAGGGTCTTTTCCAACTGAAATGATTCTGTGATTCCACCTACAGCCTGCATACTATAGAGAGCACCATGCACACACTCTGCATGAACAATCAGCATTTGCCCAACAAAAAGAACAAACCAGGATGTATATGTGATGCCTGGACTGTCCTCAGTGCAGGAGGGATCTGGCAAATCTTGTTTTCAAGTAACACACTTTCATGTTACTGTACCTCTGCTCCTCTTGGGGCAGGGGCTCCTTGGGGGCAAGGACTGCACCTTCACGAATGGATTTATACCATCTGCTCTGCTCAATTCTCTGAAGGCTCCATTACTGATGCTATTTAGAAACTGCTGCCATGAAGACAGCACACTTAAACCTGATTTCAGCTTCCCCTTGCTTAAATCAGTGTAGCCATTTGCTTATCACTAAAGCCTGCAGCACCAGGTCAGATGAGCTTTGCCAGTATTAAAGAGTGAGCTTGATGTAAACCCTACTGATTGCTAACTGATTTAGTTAGGAAGGCAATACACCCAAACAGCCACAAGAAGACTCCCCAGATTCCCACAGTAACATGGGCTTGTGAAAGGGCATAATTCAACCAAAGGCAGGAATGAAAGTCAAACCTCTAAAACCTTACACACATCACCTTCAAACAAGCTTCTGCAGCTCAGAGCAGCACCTGTGCCATGCCCTCTGCAACACTGAGGCAGAGCAGCAGTTCATACAGCTGACCCCAAGCAGTGGAGATGATCCAGCCAAAGGCACACTGCTCCCCAGGGCAAGTCAGGAGAAACATGGTGCAAGTCAAGTGAAAAAATAAAGAAAATTTTCAAACTTTCCCTTCCTTGGATGCTTGCCCACCCCTACTATCTCTCCTGAATGTCCTACCCATGGCTCAAGATGCTGCCCACTGACATGGCCAAGGTCTGACTTGAGCTTCCCATACAGAAGGTTCAGCTCAGGCCTCTGCAGCACAGGAAGCTGCAAACCAGCAATGCAGAGGAGGAGTCACTGCTTCAGTGCACTGATCTATACAGACAGCAAGAGGCATGGGAAGGAGGAAAAAATGCACTAAAAATTCTTTTGACAGGGTGAAAAATGAAAGCAAAGTGAAACACAACTCAATCTGTCAAAACAAAATCACGGCAAACCCACTGAAAAGAAAAAAAAAAAACACACAGCTCAACTCACATTTTCTAGTAAGCAATAACTGCTACATTTGTTTTCTTGAAGATAAGCAGGCAAGTGAAGTTTGTCAGACAACACTGAGCAGATCTGAAAGGTAATCACATCAGAAGTGCAGAGGATCAGATTCTGCAGTGGCTCTAAACACAGCCAGGGACATCAAGGACTTGCTTGTTTCCACCTTGCAATTCTTCCAAAAGACTCTCCAGTAAGTTTTCACAATTGCACTGTTGAGCAGATGGATGGACTCCATGTGCCTGATCAAGACAAAGCTTTGCCCTTTCCCTCTGAGCTCACCATTCAAAAAGGAAGAAAGATGATGCTCTTAGCAGCAAACAAGTCTCAAATTGGCATAGCAAAAGGTCCCATACAGTGTCTTTTTGGTCAGAGAAATAAAGGTCAACCTAATATTCAGAGTACAGAGAACCCATTAACCTGGTAAGAAAATCCTAACAATGTTACCTAGAGGCCATTTTGAATGGTGAGAGCTTGTAATTAGCTTAGATGGGACAACCTAATTATTCATGGCCTGAGGAAGCATCTCCCAAAGCAAGAAAGGTACAGGGTATATATTTATAGTTCTTTCCTGATAAGTTCATTATAAGCTCTTAGAGATGAATGACCACATCACTTGGCTGTTTTCTTGCAACCTGGAGATGCAAGCAGTGATGAGTGAGTGAGCCAGGAGAACACAGGCAAGGGCTGTGTGAGGCAGGAAGAGGCGGGGGGGAAAGGAAGGAGGAAAAAAAGAGGAGAAAAAAAAAAAAAGCACACACACACAAAACCCCAAAGCAAAACCAAACAAGCAAACAAACCCCACAGACTTCTGTTACATGAAATTCCCATTTGATAGATTCATTTTGAAATGGGTAATTACATGCTTGCCCATTTTATACAACTGTGTGAACAAGCATTTCCATAAAACCCATTGTAACAAGGCCTCCAGCATTAAAAATAGGAACCAATACAGTGGAAAGAGTTAACACAGATGTGTGACACCCCAGATGTATCCAGAGCTGTATTAGCACACGAAAAATTTAAAACCATTCTTCCAAATAAATCAGCATTAAAAAAAAAAATAAATTCTAGTTTCCCAGTGTTTCCATTCCAAGAGACCTGTACCTGCTCAGACCTTTATCAGCCATAACAGAACTGGAAGCACACACAGAAATCAAACTGGAGCCTGGCACAAAAGGTGGGAAGAAAAAGGGGGTTTTAAAACAGTTTCCTTTTTTTGTTTCTCCTTTTAGTATTTCCAGGGCATGATCAAACACGTCTAAGTCTCCCCAATACACACAAGCTTTTCCAGTTGCATCCTCGTAGTTTTACCTCTCCTCTTACTCACTCCATTGGTTGTCTGATTTTGCAAGGGCTGAAATTCTACCAAATTTTTACAACTTCTCTACTTTCTCCCTCTTAACTCCTCCATATTAAAGATGCTCCTTCCCATAGCCAAGTGCTTGGTGACAGGTACCTTTATTCTTATCATACCCTTGCACAAAGCTGAGAAGAGTAAGCCATCCTTGGCATCAGCAAGTTCAGACCACTCCCTTTAGGCAAATATTTACATATATGTGTGCCATAATTCACATTAAAAACATTTAGAAGAGTGGGGCAAAGGCTGAGGAAATTTTTATCAAGTTGACTTTGGTTTCACCACTGATTTTACAAGAGCTGTAATCCTGCTTCTCAGCAGTAGTGCACTAGAGAAGGTTCCCAGCAGCATCTGTAGCATCTGAGATGACCCTTCCAATGAAAGGGAGGAGCAATTAAAAAAAAAAAAAAAAAAAAAGGAGGGAAGAAAATTAAATTCACTCCATGGCTACAATTCTTATGCTCTGGCTCAAACTCTAAGCCTCATTCAAGTCCTAGTTCAATATTTTAACTTAATAAAAGATATAAAAACATTAGGATCTGGTAGAAGAGGAAAGGATCATGTATGCACATCTCCAGCTGGGTCATTCAAACTTCAGGATCACCTAATAAAGTAGAGGCTAGAAATACCAAGCAGCTCTAATGAACCCCCTCCTGCTGACCTTCAGTCACTCATGAACCTGAACATGATAAAACTGTCTCTTCCTTGGACAGGACAGTGGATGCTCATCAGCAGGTTGGGAATTCCAGCCCCACCTTTGGGAGCAGACAGCAGCATCACTGCCAGACACAGGCAGGGTTGGGGCTGCCAACAGATAGCTTGGCTGCCCAAGGGGAATCACTCCTGCCAGACAGACTGCGTAGGTGCAACTTTGTCTAGGCTTGGACATTTCTGACATAACTTTGCTTCTACAGAACAGAAACAGGGAAGAATCTGCAGAGACTCCTGTTACCCACTGCATTCTATATTTTGGTGTGTGAAAAGTAGTTTGAAGGTGTGAAAAGTAGTTTGAAGGTACAAAACTATAAGCAAAAAAATACCATTTACTAATTTCCTTAGGGTTGGAGAGAGTCTAATGATTTTTTTTTTTTAAGTATTCTTTGAAAGGTTCCTAATTATGCAGCTCCTTATTGTGTTCATTTAAATATGCTCTGCCCAGTGTCCCAATTAGTGTGACTTATCCACAAGCACATAAGTCACACAAATGAGACCTGAGGACATGCCACTCTGAGCAGAGCAAATACAGACATCCCACATGTAAGGGCATTTAAGCAGGTCTCTCTGTATTTTTCACTCTTAACCCAAAAACTCCTGCGTGGGCTGCATTTGACAGGAATGTCTGCTGGGATCTCCACTGATGTGTCCTACACCTGCAGCCACCTCCACAGCCGAGTGCCTGCCGTGCATGAAGAGTCATGCTGACTCAAAGCCTATCTCAGAGACAATCTCTTCTCATCTCTTTCTGTGGAGCACACCATGATGAGTACCACCACCCACACGAGAGGTTCTGCACGTCAGTTCTTCTACACTATGTCCTCCCCAACCCAGCTACATGGGTCCTCAGTCCACTTGCAAACGCTCTCCTGATCTCCTTATCCTGCCATGAGGATCCCAAACAGGTTGCTCACCTCAGGGCAGGCTGCCTATCAACAGCACATGCCAAAAACATCACCATTGTGGCTTCCCAGCAAGCTATGGTGTCTCACCACACAGATGCTCGAGGACACATTGGCCACAGCACCACCACACTGCTCTAAGCCATCAGAGAGGCTGTCCCAGCCCTGAGACAGAGCATGGGACAGAACTAATGCCCACATCTGCTTGGTCTGAAAAGGCATTTCTAAAGTATCAAATACTAAATCAAGTCAAGAAACAGAAGCAAATGCTGTTGTAGCTCTATCACCAGATTGGACAAGATTTCCAAAGAAACAGTAGTCTGGAAAAAACACCCAAGTCCTCTCCACCTCCCAGTTTCTCTGAAGATAAAGTGAAAATAACACCAACTTCATGCAACAGTTCATGCCATGGAAGTGGAGGCCCACTATCCACAGGACTCAAACCACATTTCTAATTTTCAGTTGAGCTTGGTCCCAGATTGTAATTTTGCTGCCACATTACTTGCACTTCTTAATCTTTAAACGTGTTAAAATCCCAAGATGTTCTTCCATATAACCTTAGTTCTGCAAAATAGTTCTTAAAACTGAGAATGAAAGATTAAAAAAATAGACCTTCTTGATCAATACACAGAAATTTCCTCACCTTTTGTTCAGTGTAACTGGAAATGACACAGATTTCAACAGTGTAAACTCTGGGAACTGCTGCCCCAGCTTAAATGCCATGACAAGCCTCACTTCCTTCCTTATCTGTGGCCAATAGAACACAAAACACCCTAGAAATTAGTCACCTCCAATTTCCACTATCAGCAAGGACCTTAAAGAAGAGTATATTTTCAATTATACTGACTCCCCCAAATGAAACATACTTTTTTTTTTTTTTAATTAAAAAGCAGAACAACTTCTGCCCTGGGGGTTCACAGGCCGGCACAGGAGGAGAACAACTATTGCTCAAACCTCTCAGCTCCTCAGCTCAAGGAAGAGCATTTCGACACCTGGCTGGCTGCCTGACACTGGATGTTTGCAGCCCCCATGCACAGCCTGGTGCAAAGTCAGGCCCCTGCCCCTGGAGCCCTGCCTGCCTGTCTCTCTTCAGCTCCCTCCAAGCCACCCACACCTCTCCTCAGTCCCCTCCCAGACCTCCAGCCCTGCACATCACTCCCCAAGAGAACAGAGAAGTCTGAACTTTCCTTCTCCCAAATGCAGAGCCATGCCGTGGTAAGTGAGCTCTCCTCTTTATTTCATGCTCTGTCTTCAAAAGTGTTTGTTTCCTTCACTGATCACCTTGCTCCTGCCAATAGGTCTCAGCTCTATTCCTCCATTCCCCATGTTTGACATCTTCAGATACTCCACATGTCCTATTCACCACTGCCTCTGCATGCAGGAGCACAGGCAGCCCCTGTTTTACTCCTGCAACCTGAACAAAGGCAGCTGTTGTGTTGCAAGGGGAGCAAAAACATAATTATAGGAAAATGTATTTAGGAAGAGCAGATTATGGAAACAAACAGGAACAGTGGGAGAGATGAAAGCAGCTTTGTGCTGGCAACAGTGTGCAGCAATGGCTGAGTGTGCAAGGAAGATAGCCTTGCCTGACCAAGACCTGTCTGGTTTTTGTGGGGTAGTTGAAACCATCCACCACAAAGTGCATTTCAGGGAGAGATCTCCCCTGCACGTGGCCAGCCAGCAGCACACCCAGCTCCACCATCACTTCAAAGCAGTCGAGGCAGTTTCAGTCCTAATCCAGCTGAACCACCAAAGACTATCTCCAGCATCCAAAGAGGCATTTTCCAGTCCTTTCATGGCACAAGTCAGTGACCATCTCCACTTCTCGGAGGCTGGCCTCAACACTGCCAAGAGGCAAGGCTGGGCAGAGAGCTGCTTGTCCAACACTGATCTAACCTGCCAAACATCAGGTCTCTGCTCACTCCCTCCCCAGAAGCATTATAGCCCCCACCACCTATAACCACCCACTACATGGGGGGCTGCATCCTGGGACTGTGCTGCAGCAGATACTAAATTGGCAGAAGCCCTTTGAGCAGCTTCTGAAGTATCAGAAAGTGAGTTGTCCCAAATGTTCAGCAGAAGGCTTTGGGCCACCCAAGCTGAGCAGCCAGGACAAAGCATGGATATAAGGTACATTAGTGGAGGCTAAAAATGGAGCACTTCAACTTCCAAGGCTGCAGTTTTCTAATTTCACACAGGATTAAATCACTCACTAACATTGATGGATAGCAAACTGCAACAAGAATAAAGGGAGAGCAAGGGGGGAAATGGCAAACTAACAAAATAAAGCCAGTTCTGATGGCATGCAACTCTTGTCACTCCTGGATTAGTCTGTACTCCGTTTATCAACAGCTCCAGGGTCTGGGTTTGTTTCCCTATTTCTAAGGAGCTGCTTTAAGAAATGTGGCATTTCTTCCTTCTCTAGGAAAAAAAAAAAAAAAAAGCCTCTGCATATTTTTAAGATTAATGACCCAAGGTCAATCTCTTGAAAGGAGCTGTAATGGTGAAATATTTTTCCGAACCGCATTTCAGTGAGGGAGGAATTTCATCTTGACTTGGGATGCTTGGTTTTAACCTGGGTAGGTTCTGGGGCTTTTGATGGCTCCTTAAACAGTATCAATCAATTAGGAATCCAAAGACTGATTAAATCAATACTCTTCAAGACAATCTTGGTTACCAAAATGATGAAGGTCTTGCACTATGGGACAACTAATAATCTCCTGATGGGCACAAAAGGTGTATAAATATTGTCCTACCATTGTTCTTCCTAAAAAGGTAAAAGAAAGCCAAAGCCAGCAGTGCCTGACAATAGTGTACATCAGTTGAGCAAAGCCACCAAGACAGAGGACTTAGACATCTCTTTGGCCAACATACCCCTTCACATGGGCAGAAATCAGTACAGGATCCACATGGACCTCCTTGTCATGAGACAAATCAAAGCTGGGTGGAGCAACCTTTTCTGGCTTCATCAATGTGATGTGTGTAGATGAGGATATTTGCACACAGCCTGAGGTGGGTTTGGTTAAGCAAATCAGAGGATTAAATGAGCATTCAGCTTGAAGGCAGTGCCCAGTCCTCCAGCCCCAGCAGCCCTGGGGTGTCTGGGGGTGCTTCCATGCCTCAGTATTAACATCAGCCCAGGTGACTCAGAGAAGGTTATGGTCCATCTGCATCTGCCTGCTTTGCTGTGAGGAGGATCTGTCAAAGATGGGTACATGAGAAAAGGAAAAAAGCAGAGAAAGAAAAGAAATAATAATAATAATCAGAAAACACAGTGTATCAACTGGCAAAAATTTCCTGGGAGATGCAGAGAATGCTAATGCCAGCAAGTAGGTCAGAACCAGACCCTTGAGACTCAGAATCCAGAAATCCATCTCAGACCCACAGCTTTTCTTTACATTTTGCAGGAGAAAGCCAGCAGAACTAACTCCTCCAGAAACTGCTGATCTGTGCGCTCCGAGGACACATAAAGAAACTTCTACACACTGAATTTTTGAGTGTAAGAGCAAAAGAAGAGGGCTGTTCCTTTTTTAAACCTGCTCCTAGGCTGAAGCCCTCAATTCCAGAGTGAGACTAATGCACACAGATGTTTACATGCCCCTCCAATGAGGGTTTTATAAACGGAAGAGGCGACACAAGCTGAGATGTAGCCTTGAGAGTTACGAGCGCCATACCACACTCTTCCTGCTCCAGAGGTGACCCATCTCGTACATGTCATTTCAGCCTCGCTCACAAGTGTTAATTTGGGACCAATGACTCATGATTCCTGTTTTCCAGAACATTCAAACCGATTTTGCAAGGAAACCTGTTGTGTTTTTTTGCTCCCCCCATAGCCGAGCAACTGGGTAAGAACAGGAAAGGCAGGAAGAAGTAAAAAATTGAGAAAAAAAAAATGTATAAACAGTTCTGCTAATCTTTCCTAAGCCTTCCCAAGTGATGTCCTGCAGAAGGTCCAACCCCCACACAGATCACAGGGCACACAGAGACTTTGCATCAGAAGGCCCAGCACTGCAAAATGCTAATGGGTACCTGGTTGATCTGTAGCAAACTGAGGACAAACAGACCCACTCAAATGTCCCAGACATCCCATCACATGCTCAGCTCCTTCTAGGAGTTGCACCATATTGCCTGGCTGTCATGGGCTCAGGGGAGGAATATTTTAAATTTTTGTTAGTTCCAAAAAGCAAGTACATAAACCTGCCTGGCTCCACAAACACTGAAACTTCACATACTGGGAGGAAAAAAGCAGCAGCAAAAAAAAAAAAAAAAAGGTAGCTAAACTTAAGCAGGCTGGGGGAAAGCCAGTGTGGCTCTCTCCAGCAGGACAAAAGCTCTCCCTTAGCACAGTCCCATAGAACCTGCTGCAGAAGCAAGGACCTTCTGCATGTATCAAAAACTCCTGATGGCTCCCAAAGCTGCCATTTGCAGGAGGCTGCTCTTTGGTTTCAGCACTGTTTGCACACTGTTGCCAAGGCTGAAGGCTCTTCAAACCCTCTCCCTATTTAAACAGGGACAAAACAGCAAGGCTCCATAGGTGGAAGCCTGTCCAGTGGGTCCTTTCAGGTGCCTGGGGATGGAGCAACACCTGTCAAGTCCATCACTTCCAGGACCAGGATTCTCTTAAAAGATATTCTCATAAGAATGCAGATTATGCAACCTCTCCAGCGAAGACAGGCTGAAGGATCCCAAGTAAGGTGGGACCATGTCACAGCACAATTGGTATGGACCCTAAGAAGCACCTTCCTCATGCCTTGGGGATCTCACAGCTCTGCATCCTGCTCCTGCAGGTGTCACCTTGGTAAATTAATCCCAGGGGGAATGTGCCATCCACTGCTAAACAAACAAAGAGACTAAGTGAAAAAACTATCTGCCACCAACTCACATCTAAAACTACAGAGTGGCTGTGCTGCTGAGAGGGAAGAACACAGGCAAACATTCAAGGTGCCTTCCAGACCTCTCATCAGCTGTTTTTCCTTTTTTGAGGAGTGTCACCTTTTCTGAAGACACTGCAGAGCCTCTAATTCTTACCAAACGTGACATTACTTCATTTCCTCTGGAAAACAACAGCTCTACCAGCCCCTCCTTCCCCTGTCTTGCTCTCTCATGAGCAACACACTTGGATCTCCAGGAAAGGGGTAAGGTCAGGAGCAAAAGCCTGGATTGCTCCCAGATTAGCAGCCCAAAGGGAGCAATTCCAACAGAAAGCATTTACAATATTCTTGGTATTAAATGTTTTTGGCCAAGATGAAATTTGTTAAAGTTTGCACTTTTGTCATTTTTTTTTTTTCAAAGCTCTTAAGTGATTTCTTTCCCCAAAGCTGCCTCCACAGGCTGAATTTGTGGGAAAAGGGAGATTTCACACAGAGAAACCAGCACAGCTAAATAATAAACTGCAGCAATGGCTCAGATGGTGAAACCTGATCAATTGTCCTCCACAGAGGCAAAGTACCCACATTAGACAGGCAAATTGTTGCACCTAAACTGATGGCTGCATTACCCTCATTTCCTGAGATTAATCCTGTTTCAGTCAAATTCTTCTCTAAATACAAATAGGAAAACTGGACATACAACTGAGCAAACATCTAAAAAAAAATCCTTGACTACAATTTGGCTAGACAACAGCTTTAAAGAGGAGCAGCTGGCTTCTCCCCAAGATTTCTAAATTCTTTTATTAGGATCCAAGAGCTCTTAAGCATGGCTGACAAGACCCCATTAAATCACCAAACATTTAACAGTCTCATTTATCACACTTTGCCCTTCCCCCTCTCTCCAAAACAAATCAATTTATTTTTTTTTTCTTTCACTTCCCAACTTCAACGATTCTGCACACCATTTCTGTCACAATATTAGATGGGGAGCACCTCATCTATTAAAAAGCCATCAGTATCAGCTCTGTAGGTGATGACTTCAGAGAGGAAATAACATTGCTCCTCTCTTTTAGCTTCACATTTTCTCAGAAGGAAAAGGGCACTGTGCTCTCAGGCTGGAACTGATAAAAAACCACCATGGAGCAAAGAAGTCTAAAGACTTAATGAATCCATTTTAACTCCTGCTGAAAAAAAATCATTTTTTAAGACAAATCTGAAGAAAACAGCATCTAGTGAAGACACTGGATGAAAGGGGGGGAAAAAATACCACTTTTGGCAGTCTTTTTGGTGCCAGTTGGATTCCAACTCACTTTAATTCACCACTTTTTTTTTTAATAATCTAATGAATCAAAAAAACTCCAGAGAGAAAACAGACAAAAAGCATGTTTAAAGCTCAAAGCCTGACTTGACAACGCTTCCAAACAAGCTGGAGTAAACTTGCAGTGCACGAACATACCACCCACTGAGAAGGGAGACACTCCCCTAAGAGCCCTGCACTCTCAGGCACCAGACCTGGATCCCCGGCCCAGCACAAAGGCAGCAACTCCTGGCAAGTCAGGCAAAAGGTTAAATTCAAGCTTGAAGACCAGCACATGCCTTTTTTTTTGAGAGATTTTTAAAAGAAGTAAGAGCCTTTAGGATAACTGCTGAGAGGGAAGTGGGGGAGAATTCAAGACACCCATGACATTGGGCTGCCTGATAGTCCTTGGCTGAAAACACTCAGAAATATTCCCACTGCTGTGATTTCACACAGAGGCACACCACTATCATGACTTATAGGCACATAAAACTCATAAAGACAAAGATATTTTAAGTATTTCAGATTATGACTCCTTAAACAGTTCAGCAGAGTTTCCAATCCATTGGTAACTGGGACAGATTATTCCCTATCACTATGACACTCCTGCAGTCCCTTGTTGTCTCTTGCTGTTTAGGTGCAAACCATGGATCTGGGACCAGGCATCAAGCAAACACAGATGGGCAGCAAATGACCAAACACCAGGTCTTGGGATTTAAGCAACTAGCTCCAGTAAAGGTGAAGGAAGGAAGGAGGAATCCCTTCTCTTATATAGACCCTCAATGCTTTGATGCTCTGGCATTAAACATCACTGCTGGCAGGCAAAATCATTCCATCTGGACCAGATGAGGCATAGGACACAGGGTGGAGTAGTGACAGAAATGCCTTCTAATGTGCTCCAGAGAAACCTTCTTCCCAAACCCAGACTTAATATTGATTTATATCCTGAAACATGAAGCAATACCCCATCCAATATTCTTAATTTCAAAGGGTTGGGTTTTGTTTTGGGTGGCTTTTTGCCTTAAACTCAGTTGTTCCAACAGTTTGTGTGCATTTGATTATTGGCAACATCTCAGACACTAAATTTTGGCCTTCAGTAATACCCTGTGGCAAGGAGCTCTGCAAATTAACAAGGGGGAAACCATTCCCTGTTTTCTTTGGAGTGCAATGTTAAAGCTGCATAGTTAAAATTCCCACAGGCCAGGAAATAAAAACATTAAATATTCTAATAACATCACTAAAATAGTCATGTTTTACATAGATGTCATTCCAATCAAATATTTGTCCTGTTTAATCATTTAACTTCAATGCAGCTCATGTTGGTGTTAAAGGTTCATGCAGACACACACACACAAAAAAAAAAGAAAGGAAGGATTTCACATAGGAATCCCACACAGGATATAACATAACCAAGCAACCACCACTGCAGACACTCAGATTTCACATTCTCTAATTTTGTTGATTCTAACTAGGCAAGCTTGATGGCACAGTAATTATATATATTACCTGGAATACATAACACTGCATTTATACATAATAAATGAACTGTTGCAGAGGAAACATCAGGGAAATATCATAACTACCTTTTTATTAAGTTTTGATCTTTTAAAAAAATCAAAATAATTAACAGTGGGGGGGTGGGGGGGTGGGGGAATCAAAGACCACAGAACTGCAGCAAAACCAGCTTCTGTGAGCAGCTTCTTCCCACAGATCTTTGCTTAAATCTGGACAATTAAGGTATTTCCAGGAGGTCAGAGACTTCAAACCATAGGTACATCTCTCCCAGAACTGTCACAGAAAAGAAATTGAACTTCCCCACTCCAAGATCTACCAAAGTCCTAGGCAGCCTTAGCTGAGGTTGCCAGATGGGCAGGACCATGGCCACGGAACATCAAAAAAAGTGAAGGAAAAAAGGAGATTTCCCTTTTAAGAGCTGTCACACAAAATGAAACAACCCCCCTTTTCTTTTCTAATTCAAACCCAGCTCTCCTGACACAAGCCAAGAGTAGACACGGTACGGCTGAGATGGTCTGGCAGGAGCAAGCAGTTAGTCCAAAGCTGTGATAGATTATACAAACATTTCAAATTAAGAATTAGATTTCACAAGCATGGCACAGATGCACAGGCAGCATTCAAGCAGATGCTGGTGTGATGGTCTTGCATTATTGTGTCTTTTGAAGAGGGGAATGGGGTTAAGGTCAGTGAATGTGAAAGGGAATCTTAGAATCTCAGAAAAAGGTGCACTCCCACCTCCCCAGCTTTTCTGTCCCCCAACCATCAGACACACAGAGGCATCCCATTGTCCTCTGCATGATGCAGACACCTTACACTTCAGGATTTTTTCACACTTTTGCATTAACCCTATAGAAAAATTCTACTCCAGTCGTCTGAGGCACTTTGCAGGCTGCTCCTGAGGGAACACAGCAGAGCTCTATCTCAGCAGAAGGTGGGCTTGGTCTGTTTGATGGTATGTTTCTTGCCCAGGCCAGGCATCCTCAGTCCAAGTAAGGCGTGGAGTGAGTGATATTACTAGTCCCCCCTTGCACAAAAGCTGCTTTTATTTTACATTTACTTGACAATAAAATACTCAATATCGTAGAATTTCCACCAGACCACTGGAAGAGAGCACTTCACTGGAGCAAGAGCTACCCTGAACATGCAACCATGAAGTCTCCATGTCACTTAACACCACAGCTCTCCTTCAACCCGTTCCTCCCAGTGAAACTTTGACAGCAATTGGAGTCAAACAGATGCTTCCAACTTCTTTTCCTTAAGAAAGAAGAAATAAAACCCCTAAAAGACCAGCAAACCACTTAAAGGAGAGCACAGACATGAAATACATACATTCAAGAAAAATCAAACCATAGGCTTCGATTGCAGCCAGAAGAAGAAAGTCTCTCATATTACTCATCTCTACTGTGCTGGTTGTTACAATCCATGCTGGCCACCCAAAGTTAAAGAGACCTCCAGAAAAATGTTCCACTCAAAGGGGTATGTTAAAAACAAGCCTAAGGCAGGTTATGTGGTTGAAATGAAATGTGTAGCATCCATCAAGAGTGTCATATACGGCATTGCTAAACTGCAACAGTCACGCTCATCTGCTTCTGATTTACACATTAGTACTATGTAAAAGAAGAATATCCTCACACCTTGAAATCTGAAGCACTACCTATTTTACCAATAATTAACTTCATCCTCCTTTATCTTTCAACAGTTGATACATTTTTGCATGACAATAGCATATCCTTTGAAAATATTTAGCTCTCAGTTACGTTCTTCTTCCCTTAGATGGTGGTGTGGTGTACATGGAAACCAAAATTGTCACTGGGGGGGGAAAAAAAAAAAACCAAACATCAATTCCAGTTTTGTCTGACCCATTCCCATCACTGTTTGTAGCATGGCAAATGTTTGTGCAACCACACACAAAATACAAATACAGAGCTGGTAAAGAAAAACAGCTCAGCAAAAAGGGCTATTTAACACCAGGGCAGTAAGCAGTGATGCTGGGAGAGCACAAGGGACAGCACATGAAACGACTATGCTGCTGAAGGAAAGCAGACAGACCTCTCTATCTCAAATAAAAGCCCTTTGGCCCTATTTTGATAGGCGTGTCATCCCCCTTGCATGATGAGCACCAGCTAAGTTGAGATCTAACAAGTTCATTGCCTGAAGGCAATGGCATCTGGAGAGCTTTGGACTGAGCAGCGTGGGTACCAAGGGACTGGTGGTCCCTGAGGAAGGACATTCACCCTCACAGCATTGTCACTGCCTGCAGGACATGGAGGAGAGGTGAATGTTCAGCTGCTCCAGGTCCCCTTTGCTGCTCAGAGCTGTGCTGCAGTGAGGTAACACACAGGATGAGTCAGGACTGCTATGCGAGGGCCATTAATTGCACCTCCCGTACGTGCCGCCATGCCCGTGCTGGCCTCTTTCCTCTCAGCTATGACTGTCTGAGAGAAACACTAGTGTGGACAGAGCAGGAAGGTGCTTTCAGCTACATAATCTGGGAAATGCAAAAAACAAACTAAGCTGGTTGATTGAAGCCTTCCTCCACCACAATCTAGGTCAGGAACCTAGCAGAGAACCATGCTCAAATACGCTCAATACGGTGCTGCTTAAAGCTAGGCTGGGCACAAAACCAGCCCAAAACAGATTCCCACGAGACTGAAGATGACAAAAACCCCATCAGCTCACTAGGACAGTAGTAGGACAAAACACACCTCAAACTCAACCTGCCCCTGTCCTCACCCCACAGGCTGGCCTGACCCATCAATATGGACAAAGTAACATCCTAGGCACCAAGACACTCTCCCTTCAGCTGCCTGTGGCATAGGAGGGGGCATCTCCAGCCACCACAGACCTGTGTGGGTTCAGTTCACAGAAGATGGCTCTTTAAGTCATAAAATCCTGTCTGTGCCAGAAGACCTTACAACTTCATTTGCTTTCCACCACACAAGGCCCTCATCTACACGGCAAAAGTTTCTCATCCAAGCACTTTTGTAGCTTGATTCCCAGTGGTTTCTGCACATCACTCAGGTCCTATGCTGACAGTTGCAAGCAAAAATCACTAAGTGCTGCTTGGACTTGCACTGATTTGTAATAAAATAGCTTGGAACCAACATTTTCAAAGGTGCTTCTGCCTCACCCGTTGGCTAAATACGAAGTGCTTTTTCTGTTAGGAAAGATAATGAACACTAGAAATAGTTTTGAGCAGAAGATCCCAACAAAGCAGAAAGCCTGGAAATCACCTGATGAAATCAACTTTTTCCTCACTATCAGATTTCATATGTTGGATAAACAATCTTTATCCAACATAGTCTTTAGATGAAAATTTCTCCTGCCTGTTTTATTTCCTCACCCACCACAAGGATGACCACACACTGCTTGGCTACTCCATGCCCAGCACTGAGATCAGCATCTTCTTGAGGAGCTACTGGTAAGCCCACAAGAAGCCTTTCAGCTCAGAAGAGTTGGAGATGTGACATATAAGTGTGTATATATATACATACACAGACTTTACTACATCCATAGTCCTTCCTGCACAGAGCAGTGCCCTGCAGCAGAAACAAGCATGCTTCACAACACTACTAGAACATGAATTTCCCCTGGGAAGGAGGCAAAGCCACGTCTGCAAACATGAAAAAAACAAACAAACAAACAAACAAAAAAATCTAAAACATATTTCACACAGAAGTGACACTGAGCTTGCCAGCTACTACAAATGGTGTTTCAGAGAAGTGGTGTTTACAAGGCTTGCCAACAACTTCAGAGTAAACCCTGTAAGTCAATTAAATAGTACCCTGCAGGATGGGCAACACAGTGTGGTGGATCATCTGGTGCTCAAAGCCTGGAACTGTTGACTTTAGTCAAAGGCAGAAGTCTGGCAGTAAATGCAACACTGTGTCCTCCCAGCTCCTGTCATTATAAAGTATGTGTTCCACCAATTACAAAATTAATTATCAAGTCATGTCAGGTCACTCAGCTGGAAAACAATTATTTCAGTTCACAATATTAAATGAGAGTTTGTGTCCCACCTTCATCAGTGTGAAAATTGCAATGGATTGCTTGGGACTAGCCCAGCTATCTCCATCTCCAACACTGGCAGGTAACCAAATCCTAACCTAATATACTCCTCAGGGGTGATATGGATGAATATTACCCTGTGAGAATCCCGTCTGGCAACAAGGAAAAAGCAGGAGGTGAAGATGGATGGCAAAGAGAAAACACAGCCCCAGTGAACAATTTCTGTAGTAAGCTTTCCAATTGACCTTCAGTCCAGTACAATTTCAAACACAACAAACACAATGCTGTGGGTGGACCCATGCCCTAGCTGGGGAGGGACCAATACTTACCCTGACACAAGACCATGTGTGCTGATGGATATCTGTCCAAAAAACCCTTTGGAGACTGCTTTACATGTAGGCTGTTCTGGAAGACCACTGCTTATGTATTTGGGAATAGGCTGGCTGACTGGTTTTCTTTTTAAGGGGTTTTGGTGAAGGTACTACAAAAACTTTGGTGAAGTGTTGATGGTGTCATGACATCAGAAAATCTGTGCTACGTATTTCTGGGGTAAAATTCCTGAATGTCCTCTCCAAACATAGAGGATTTTGACACTTAGCACCCAAGAGCTGGGATAGCAGACTGCCCTTCTGCATGACAGGCCATTTGTATAAGATTCAAATGTACTTGCACACACACAGGAAAAATGATCCTAAAAAGACTAGAGAGATTTCAGTGGGTAAAGTTACACACATCTCATTCTATCCCCCAAAGAGTAACTTGCCTTCTCCAAACCAAAGTATGCTGCCATTTACAACTGGGTAACACCTCTTCTCCCCCAAATTTACCAGGAATGCAGGTCATGAGGTGCCCAACTCAAATCTGCTTACCTAGTTTTCCCCAGGGGATGGGTGCCCTCCCCAGGGCAGCCCTTCAGACTATTTAAATTGACTCTACAACATGAAAGGACAAACCCAGCTTCTGTAGGAGACACCTTCATCTTCCTTCCACAGCACGTGCTTGCAAAAGGCATTGCAGATAGACAAGCACACACATTAGTTTTAAAGAGTGCAGTGAAGAATCTGGACCCCAGATACTCATCCCCTCACTTTCCCCATAACACACCTGCAGCCTGAGTTCATCACATTCAGAGCTGTACCTCCTGTTATTGCTTTGGGGACTTCCATCACGGTTACCTTCAGTTTGACAAATATGTTCTCACAGAGCACAACAAAATAAAGCTGGCTCCCTAGGAACAGCAGAGAGATTTCACATATGTGTGTGTGTATATAAAAACAAACAACACACACACATTTCCATGTGTTCTGAGGGACATGGTTTAGCACCAGCCTTAGCAGAATTAGATAATGATTGGACTCGATGACCTTAAAGGTCTTTTCCAAATTCTGTGATTCTTTTTCCTTATCAACACAAATAGCCTCAGGAAGCATCAGGGTGAGGCTATGTGATGTGGATGTGAGGAGTCCCACACCCAGGCTCCCTTGTCACACAGGTATAGAATATACTATGCTACTGCAAATCCCAGTGGTTTCCATGTTAATTCTTGAGCCTCTGGATCTGGCCCAGCTCTGCTATGCTGGGGCCATTGACAAGTGCTGGCCCCACAATCTGTTGTTGATGTGCCCATCAAGCCCATTCCAGAGAAGACTGATCTTGTTGTAGATGTAGGGGGATCAGTTTGCACCTGAAAGCACAGCAAGTTTACATCTTCTGCCTCAAAACCCACAAAGATAAATGCATGTTATGCAAATTCCTCTATTTAAAAGCTACAAGATACAATTAAAACAACTTTGCTTGCTTTGCAATGGTTAAATGCACACACACACACACACCCAACACCCTGCATGTTCACACAAATACAGGAGTGAAAACCAAAGAAATCATAGGTGCTTCCCCAAGCCATGACAAAGCCTAGAAATCTGTGGACTCCTTGGTTAGTGTTATTGTTTTTGCACAGTTGCAGGCAGCTCTATTTGTCTGGGCAGCCTCATTGTTTCTGCTGCAAGTGCACGGATAGGAGTTATCTCCATTAATCTGGCTCTGTCCTTGAGACACAAACTTGCCTGCTCACTCCACTCCACACCCTGACACAGCTTTCCTACTCCAGGCCCCTGGAAGCAGCGTTTTACAGCCTGGCTCAGATGTTTCCTCAATGCATGCTCCTGAGATTGTAGGAAAAAGGCAGAAATCATAGAATCACAGAATTGCTTCGGTTGGAAAAGACCTTTCAGATCATCAAGTCCAACTATTATCTAACTCTACCAAGTCTGGTGTTAAACCATGTCCCTCCACACCATATCTCTGCATCTTTTAAGCACTTCCAGGGATGGGGATTCAACCATTTCCCTGGGGAGCCTGTTCCAGTGTTTGAGAACACTTTAAGTGAAGAAGTTTCTTCTAATAGCCAGCCTAAACATCTCCCAGTGCAACCTGAGGCCACTTCTACCTAGTAGCACAGCCAGATCATGCTCCAGAAGGGCTGCTCTGCACTTCGGGCATCACTACACCACATAGGACCACATGAAAGGACTAGGAAGGGACCAGAGCCATCAGCTAGGACTGGCTGGGACTGGAGATGATGGGACTGGAGATGATGGTGTAGCAGCCTAAATTGACATCCTGGCACTTTGTAGTCAAATAACACATTTATTATTTTTGTAGACATGAACTTCCATCCCAATCAAACTCTAACAAATCATGGAGGCCAGAGACTCAGGGAAGGAAGTGGCTTTCAAATACTCTGGGGCCAAGCAAATCTCCCATGTTCCAAAGCTACCTGTGACCAGAAGCAGCAGAAGACTAATTTTCACAATCTGATGTGATCTGAACATGAGCCACTGCAACAACAGTCACAAGCCATCTCCTACCTTCCAAAAGCAATTTGCATTTTTTTCATCATTTTTAACAAGTTTGAGGGTTTTCTTTCTTTGTTTGCTTGGTGTTTGTTTGTTTTTTTTTAAAAACAAGCAACTTGCTATCTCTTTTCCATCTTTATTTGGTTTTCATAGGTCTGACTTTGCTTGTGGGAATGACATTTTACTTGTTCTTTTTATGAAGTTTTAAATTTAAAGCTCTCTCACGTTTTTAATCAACTGTCTGTATTAATTTCCTCTGAAAGTTTATTTGTATCAGTTTCTCAAGCTATATTCCCTCTTGCTGAATAAGGCTCAAACATACTCATTTCCTCATGATGGATTATTTTAATTAGACTCTGCTCCTTTTCAAGTATATGTCTTCTCTGGATGCTTTCCATGTCTTTTGGAGCATTACCTTTTGTGCTGCCTTGCCAGGGCTCTGCGCTGTGCTCCTGGCCAACTCAGCTCTCTGGAAAAGAACTCAGGAGCACTTGGAGTATCTTCCTATCAACAAATGTTCAGTTTAGCAAACATACAGGTTTATCTGGTTTTGCAGCTGAATCTTTAGCTGCAATCTAAACTGGTTTAGATAGTTAATAAAACATGAAAGACCAAATAAATGAAAGTATTTAAATCCAGAGCGATGCAAAGACATTCTTTACTTTCAAGACTGTCTACGACATGCTTACATGCTTTCCAGATCCTTGATGAGAGCCTGCCTAAAAAGAGGCCTTAAATATGGGTGGATGAGGAGCCACAGGTAGACCTGGTGCTTGGCAGGCTCATGGTGCAGTCTGCAAGCCCAACAGTTTGTAGCCATTGAAATATGCCCTGAGTGATGTCCATGGAAACACCCATGAGGTGCTCAGCAGTTTTTGAAAAAGATCAAGCCATTCATTTCAGTCCCTCATTTGTTCTTAATTTCCAAAGGCATTCTAAAACATGTCCACAGCACAGCTTTACCCAAAAAGCTTTCCTGCAAAGATCTCATATTAGGAAGTATTTCAACAACAAGTCCAAGAGTTTGCTCACAAACTTCCTAGGAAAAAACGAGCAAACCACAGCCACCACTCCACGGAACTGCCTTTGTGAGGAGGGATGGAAATAAAGTTGGGGGGGCAGGGGCGTGGAGATCCTTGCATTGTCTGACATTTTGTGGTCGTGGTGTAAGCAGCCAGACAACTCCCATGAGAAAAGTCTACAAATAATGACTGCCTAATCCTATCTTTAAAAAATTTCCTAATGTATGGTTGCTACATTTAGCCCAGGCAGTACATGAGCACAACTGAGATTTGTAGGATTAAAAACAATTGTGGTAGCTCAGTGTGATGCATCATCATACTTCCTCCAGCAAGTAGAAATTCACATACTGTTTGGAAACCTTTGTCTTTTCATGGAACCAACAACCACAGCTCCAAGATCACCCATTCTTCAGTCCACTTTTAAATTCCTAACTGTCTGCACTCCCTAAATCTCTAAGTAAATGTTGCCTTTTGACAAACTCATCTGCATGAAACAGTAACATCTTTTGTGATGTACTTAATCAATACAAGGACAGAGAAACAATGGACCAACAAAGTACTGGGCCCTTAGCTAGGATGGAGAAGCAATTTCCACTGACAAGCATTAATATCCTAAACTTGAACTTAATTAAGCAGGAGATGGCTATCAAACCCACTATCATTTTTCACATCTCAGTTCTGGGGTACTGAAAGGTCAAGGTCCCAGAAATCAAAAATTGCTTAAATTAAGTGAAATCCATGCATACTTCATGGCTTTTCCATACTGCATTTTCCCTCCTTGCATCTCAGCTTGATTTTTATCCATTATCATTATTGCTAGAAGAAAACATTAACTTTCCCATTAACCACAAGTAAACATGTTTGAACAATTCAAAACAATGAATCCAAGACACAAATCACTCCAGGTAGAGTCATTCAGTCTCAACAGCAAAAGGTTTCAATCAGATAGCCAAAACTTTTGTCCATCAGATTTAGGTTTGTCCTGAAATGCAAGACAGACTTTCCTCCTTCCCTCCTTTGCAGAGCAAAAAGCACAGGAACAGAGAAAATTAAAACCTGCTGCATTATTCTGCAACATGCTACAAAATGTAATAAAAGGCCAAAGGTCTCTTTGCCCTCCCCTCCTCATCAAGTTGAATTATTTTTTTTTAAACAGTCATGTAGTTGCAGCCCTGCCTACATCTCCAAAAGCTAAACAATTATGCCACAATAGGGGTATTTTGTTCACTCAGAAGAAAATCATCTAATGAAAAACTATGTTGGTGGTTGAATCTGTTTCCTTTAGGAGGAGCTGGCTGTAATCTCAGTGGGGCTTGTGGTTTCAGCTATTCATACTGCTCATAGCAGTTTCTGTTTTTTCTCAAAGCAATGTAGCCCAGCAACACAGAAAAAAGCTGTGATTAACTTCTTCTGAGATACAAGATGTCATGGCAATGCAAGTTGCCTCTTTGCTGAAGAGAATCATAAATCTCTATCATTCTGCCCTTTTTTCCACAGTTCTGTCACACCCCAGGCTGAGTCTAAAGGGAAAGTTAGAAGTCACTGAAAATTTCTTTTGTTTACAAGTTGACTGAAGCCTTACAACTCCCAGACCAGAGATCACCCTTCAGAGCTGCAAGGAACTGCATTTCTCAGACCCTAATCGATAGCTTCAGTTCCTTGCTGACCACAGGAGAGCTTTAAAATTAAAAAGCATTACATTAGCTGACTTTACCTAATGAATAGCCATCAATTGTCTACACATAGAGAAAACATTTCCTTTCATTTGTATGCAAATGTCCATATGTGTTGGAATGAAACTGGAAGGGAACATCTGTGCATCAAAACCTTACATAGATTACACAGTGGTTTTAAGATGCACTAAAATGCCAGTGTCAATCCCAATCAATTACTGAATAAAAACAACCAAAAAAGCTCTTTCCCTGTATTTCTCATCTGAGGTGCCCCAGCCTTGCACTGACTTCTGAGATAAAACAGCTTTACAGGAAGGCACCTAGGCTGTTTTATCTGAGATATAGAATAATTCATCATTAATAGTTTCAAAAATAAGACTCACCTGGCTGTCTCACCAACACAGAGATCTTGGCATAGATTCATGGTTCACACTGTCCAGAACGTCTCTGCTGACCAAAACAGTTTGGGATCTGGTATGACATATAGCCAGGCTGTGGAGTCCTTACCCAAGAGTTGAAGGGCAGCCAGCATCTCCGGATTCCAGCAGATTTTTGACCCAAGCAGGAGATCCTCTGGAGCTGCCACCAGAGAAGAGAAGAGAAGAGAAGCCAGACCCCTGCCCTGGCATGGCTGCTCCATCTCTCTTCTCTGGTCCCAGCAGTGACAACCTATCTGCACATTGTTCTGGGACAAGCACCAACCTTCTTCTATCCAAGCACTTAACTAATGAATATACTCACATAGTCACTTTTTCATGCTCTAGGAGACATGATTTTTTATTTAATGACAGGTTATATTATCACCTCAGTATATTAAAATTGGCCTTTCAGCTCTTCCATTAGTAGAGTTCCTCAAGTCAGAGATGAACTCTAAGTAACACTATGAAGCCATACTTTCAGCTGAGGGCATCTGCCTGACAGGGTGTTTGACACAGGCTCTTTTCATGTCACAGGACTGCAGCAAGAGTGGAAAAAAATTGCCCAGAACTCAGAGTTTCCAAACTGCTCTCCAGCAGCAGTTATTTATTACTACTCTGTCCTGCAATGTCATTTCCCAAGTACCCAGGTGCTGCAGAAGAAAGAAAGAGGCCATTCCCTGCTATCGAGAGCTCCAAAATATCTTGAGAAAAAAATGGCAAAGGATAAACAGATGGGCACAAGATGAAAGCAAAGCAATCCTAGGGCTGACAAGCATGACTTTTATGTTCTGCAGAGTTAACCAGGTGGTTTAAAAAGATAAGGGGGGAAGGGGAAGGGGAAGGGGAAGGGGAAGGGGAAGGGGAAGGGGAAGGGAAGGGGAAGGGGAAGGGAAGGGGAAGGGGAAGGGGAAGGGGAAGGGGAAGGGGAAGGGGGAAGGGGAAGGGGAAGGGGAAGGGGAAGGGAAGGGAAGGGGAAGGGGAAGGGGAAGGGGAAGGGGAAGGGAAGGGAAGGGGAAGGGGAAGGGAGGGGAAGGGGAAGGGGAAGGGGAAGGGAGGGAAGGGGAAGGGGAAGGGGAAGGGGAAGGGGAAGGGGAAGGGGAAGGGGAAGGGGAAGGGGAAGGGAGAAAGAATTCAAATCAGAAGACAAGAATGAATTCAGCACAGCCAAATTAGCACTTAAGAAAATTCACTACCATCCAGACTCAAGTGCCAGTTGCATCCAGAGAGATGCAGCAGCTCTGAGCTTCTGACCCAGAATATCTGTGCCTGCAGCTTTCCCAGATTTGCCTGCACAGTCACAGAACCTGCCCCCTGCCAAAAAGCCAAGCAGATAAAAAAGCAAACTCAAAGTGAGCACCTCCAAAGACATTCAGGAATGGAGCATCCTCATTCCTCTGTCCCCTTCTCTTTGGGAAGCAAACCTTCAGGAGCCAGCTATCAGCTTGTTATGACTTTTGTTACTCACAGGCCCCACAATCAAACAGAGGGGGAGGCTAAGGTTACCACACTGTGGTAATAATCAAATTTAAGGGGATTATAATAATTGTAAGCTAATCAGGGTAGAATTATATAATTTTAATTACCAGCTGCTGTGTGGTTTAGGCATTAGAATCCCCCAGCTGTTTGCTGCTAAGTGCAACCAACAGTATGCTATTTGAAGTGCAAAATATAGATTTTCCATGTAACAGTATGTAAGGAAATGCTTAAATTGCCCTTAAAAACAGCTATATACTGTAAAGCCTCATTATAGATCATATCTTTCCAATGCTGAAAGCAGAAAGAATTTCTTTTTTTAAAAGCCCATAAATTCCTGTCCTTAATCTTAAGCTGAACGTAGGCCAAATACGAAAAGGGAATAATTTACAATCAGTTGTGTATGTTGCTACTTCAAACCACACAGTAGTTACCAGTAAATCCCCCAGCACTTGGTATAAACATAGTGTTTGTCTACTCATTGTAAGTCTAGAAAAGGACGTATTTCTGCAGAGCCTCAAGAGGTATTCACTGCATGCATAACACAGACTGAATAAAACTTGTCATTTGGATTTTCCTGGAACAACAGACTTTTATCCAGTATTCCCAAGCAGAGAAACAGATCTCTGCACTTTCTGTAGCCACCCCTGCTCACACTGTTGTATTTTTTATGTTATTCTTTGGATGCATTTTAACTGAGAACCTTTCTATGTTATCGCAGAGAGACTCCAGCAGGCACACCGACCCCCAGAGATCTTGCTTTGTTTAGAAATAAAGCAAATCCAATAGCCAGTTCATCTGGGGGGGAAAAAAGGTTCTGTTAAAGGATATTCAAGTATAAAGAGGCTGAACAGAGCCGGCAGATGCTTGCCAAGAAGAGTTGCTCTCTAAGCACCCAGATTTGGCAGAAGTCTACAAAAAAACAAGTCCAAACAAACAGCAAAGCAGTTGGTCTTGCCTTCAAACACATTCTTCAAGTTCCTGGTGTTACACCAGCCTCCTTCTCCACAATCCAACAGCACTGTGACATTTTGGTTTGACACAAGGTAACAGCAGAACGGCATCTGAGCACAGCCAGGCCTGTTATCCCCACCATCTCCTACCTCTGTCAATCTGTCCCTTCTAATGAAAACACCACATGATGGTTGAAACCTCCTGCAAACCTTTCCCACTCACCCCAAAGTCAGATTACCTGAAGTCAAATAAACTCAGAAGGTGAGAAGCTTCACATAGATCATTAACAATTACCAAGGCACAGGTTAACACAGCACTGCTGAGTGTCAGCAAGGATTTTTGCCTTCTGCATCACCTTATGCTGACCAGACCACGTCCACTGAGCAAGCACAGGCTGGCTCTCAGACATGCATCCTGGGTTGCAACAGCTTCATTGCTCACAGCTCTTAGTGGGGTTAAAACACAGAATTAGTAACTATTAGTTACTATTTGGAGGTTATGTTCTAAGGCATGTCTGCGTGGTGCAGGAGATGGTTAAGCAGCTACCTTCAAATTCACAGACCTTGGAGAGGGGAGGGCTCTGGCCAGGGAAGCAGGCAACCAGGCTGGCCAGGTAGTGATCACCTGTCCAAGCTATAACAGCCCAGCTCTGGATGGCCAGTTTCTGGCTCCAGCATCACTCCAGCCCCTGCCAGTGATGCTGTGCCTGGTGCAGCCTAAACCTTGTTCTGCACAAGGAGGGTGACACTTCCTCATCTCTGTGGTCTATTAGCGTTTGTAACTGTTCCAATATCTCCCTCATTGCAGACCAGGTACAGAAAACAAATGTCTGTAGATTCAACTATTTCTGATAAAATTGTTTCCTCTGAAAGAGTTGCAATGAAATCCAGACTGCACACCAGCTTTTAACAGAAACTGATTTTTCTAAGAGTTTTCAAGCATTAGGCAGTCCTGAATAACATCCTCTGCCATCTCTGGGGACTTTGACTAATGGTCAGCAAAAGACTACACAGAAAACTCAACAACCATTACTTGACTTAAAGATCAAACACCCTTCTGTTGACTCAGACTAACACAGCAGCCCTGGAAAAAATAAATGAACCTCCCTGAGAAGCCAAGAGCTCTTGGGTAAATCATCTGGTCTTGTAGATGGGTGTTGCCATCACGACTGTCCTCATCAGTGCCACCCAAAACTATGTGTTATCTTCAGATGGCAGCTGTACAGGACATAAACTCTTCTCTTTCCACTTTTAAAACATGATATATACTCCAATCTAGTGCAAATATAGTCAGGAAAGCATGGGGTCTAAAAAGACAGCCACTGCACCCAAAATACTAGCACCACAAACACAACACTTCCAACTCACAAGAAGGCATCAATCCTAACAAGAAGAGATGCATGAGGAAATCAGAGATTTTCACTGAGCTGTGGCACTGAGCTGTACCCAGACAGGCAAATCATGGACTAGATTAATTGCCTGAAGCATGACACAGCTGCAAAATCCTGAAGGTTTTGACTGCTTTGCAGCATCGTTCCTTCAACTCTACCCCATGCTGAGACTTTAATCCGCAGGGCTGTAATGGTACTATCAGCAATGTTAGAGGCGAGACTAAAAATAAACATGGGACAAGAAAAATGCAAAGCTCCTCCTCCCCACAAGGTCTGGAGGGAATTTCCTGAGTCAGTCAGACTGCTCCATGGCTTGTTTACTTGTTACCAAGTATGAATTTTCACAGCAGCGTGTGTGGTTTTCACTGAAGTTTCCAAGTTGAAAGCAAGGGGGCTATAATGTTGTAAGAAAACTAAACATCAGTAACCCTCTCTTGAGGGATCAGGTCCTTGCTGCTTCCTTGCCTATGGCTGCACTCTGCATTTCCAGGGCAAATACTGCATTTCCAGAAAAAATGTGAAAGCACTGGGGGCAAAGACAGTCTCTGGGGTCATGGGATGAAATCCACAGCAAGCTGCAATGAGTCCTGCATCTTACTTGATCCATTAAAGCTATTTATCCCTGGATACAGAAGCTGTCACAGAGTGTTCAGATGAGCTGGAAGGCTTGTCCCTCTGCAAAGTACCTCTCCAAAGGTTCTTCTGAGTGCCAAGAGGCACTTTGGGAAGGAGAGGATGGCTCTTCTCTGCATGGGACCCATGGAGGATATAGCTGCTGAACAGCAGCCACAGCTGACTTCAGAGCTATATAAAATGCTGGCACAAAGATTTGTTTATAAAGAGCTGAAAAATAAGTTTGACTTTAAAATAGCACAGTCACCAGTAATGGCTCAGTGGGTCACATTCTTCTTCCATGCCTGCCTCCTCTCTGCCCAGCAGCTTTCCCAAAACAGTCTGCAAACATGTCAGAAGTTCTCCACAAGAGAGACAGGAGGAAACCTGTGCCTGAGGAGTTGGAGGAATGTACTTATGAAGGGATGCTCAGCACTTTTGAAAGCACTAGACATTTTTTCAAGACTGACACTGCAGCAGAGACCATTCCTATCTGCAGCAACTTGGTAGATCAGATCCTACAGTGTATCCTGAAAATTTGAGAGGGTGACTGAAGGTTCTCTGATGCTCGCAGACAGCAATGCACAACTTCCCATTTCACAGTACGCAGCTCTTCGTGTAGCTCTTCCTGTTCACCTCTCCTACCCCTTGAGCACACACCAGAGGAAAATATAAGATTTCAAGCTTTGCAAACCTCCAGCCTAAACCAACATCCTGTAAAACTACGAGTTAAAGGCAGGAACACTTCACTTCCAAACCACAAAGGCTGTAATGAATATGGGTTTAATTGGCTGGTACAAGAGCTGCACAGCCAGAATCAGCAGCTGGCAATGAAATCAGCCCTTCTGCACTGCAGATTGCTAAACTTCTCCCCTCATCTGCAATGTGGCATGTCACACAAATGACTCAAATAAATTCAAATAAAATGAATTACAAGAGCATCTACCAAAAAATGAAGTGTTAGCCCATAACTGGTAAGACACAAAGTTTCTTGCCCAGAAGTCTCTAGTTGTACAGGGATCCCTGTAGTGATTCATTTCTACTATGCGTGTGTCTACAACATCCTCCATAGGAAAAGCATATCTTTTAGATAGCATT
The DNA here is from genome assembly GCF_027791375.1 of Indicator indicator. Classification (NCBI taxonomy): domain Eukaryota; kingdom Metazoa; phylum Chordata; class Aves; order Piciformes; family Indicatoridae; genus Indicator; species Indicator indicator. Next base: position 7,569,129 of record NC_072024.1, on the reverse strand, counting down.
TAAAATTTGGCCCTTTAGAGCTACTGATTTCAACAGGCTCAGTGCATACTTAAAAAAAAAATCTCATTGTCTAGAATTAGAAATGAGGCTCTTTGAAAAATCAGTCCCAAATAACAGAAATCTCTATCAAGCAATTGCAGCATGAGTTCTTGCTTCATTTATTTAACACAGTTATTCACATGAATGCCCAAATTTCCTTTACAGGTTTGCAAAGCACAGAGAAAGTTCTGTGCTAGTTTGCATCTAACTTCACACTCCTTGAAGAAAAGCCAGATTAGTAAGGAAAGGGATTTTACAGCAAAGCCTTTCTTTCATCTGCTGAAAAAAAAAGCTTTGAATCTCATAAAGCAAATGTAGCAAACTCTTGAGCCAAGGTATTTCAGAATTAGCAGGAGCACATTGCTGTCACTTGAGAAACTTACTGGAAGTTTTACAGTTTACACTTAACACCACCTTGTTCCTGAATGAAGAAATGCACACCAGACAGAGTAAAACTGAGTAATTAAATTAATAATACAACCCAAAACCACACCAAGAATTTCAGGTGATATGTGTGTGCATCTTTTAATTCCAAAGGCCAGGCTGGCCTAAATAGAAGTAGACATGAGCAAAACAAGACAATATTACCATGAAAGCAGCTGAGGAATTGCTGCTGTCAGTTTCTTCCCATTGAGACCTTGGACACCACCCTCAGCCCACACCAGACAGCTTCTGTCTTGGCCAAGGCAAGGCTAAGGCCAGAAGCTCCCACTGCCATTAGGAGATAAAATGCAGAGCAGAATTTAAACTCCTCAGCTAGTTTAGTTACAGACCACAGGTGTACAGTCCACGCCTTTCTGGTTTTAAATTGGGTCTTGTCCCCAGGGCTCCATATTAAAGAAGTTGTTCATACAGTGAATCGAGAGTCAAAAGTTTTGGACATGTCAGGACAAATCCCACCAAACACAAATTGGTATAATGTACAGATTTACACTTGCTTACATGGCACTAGAAGGGGATAGGCAGTAACTCAAGCTGCACGACAGTGATGATAAGCATTGCTTTTGTAAGGCTGAAAGCGGGTTTTGGGAAGAGAAGATAAATCAAAACATGGCACCTTTGAAAGGGGAGCAGCACAGGAGGTAAGCCCCAGCAGCTCCACAAAACAACCATCTTTCCTCAGGAAAACAGACTTTGGTGTTACTCAGTACCTAAGTTTTGCAACAGCTTTTATTCTAGTTAAAATTGCATGAGAGCTCATTAATTTTAATGCTGTGTGCTTTGCCATACCCAAACTCAGGAACAGTGAATCTTGCAAGCATATGCCTGGCATGTTCACAGAAGGACTAGTCCCTTCTCACTCAGCCCTAACCACCCCCACCCCCAGAAACGGGCCACAGGAGGAGGATGCTTTTACTGCCCTTAGACCTGACCCTCTAAACATCCACTAGGAGCTCTGATCACTCCATTCCCAGCCAGGCACCCCAGCATCACTTGGCTCCATGAAAGCCACTGCTGCCACAACCCCAACAAGGACAGCGAGTAGAGAGGGATAGAGCCTCTTCCAAACACCAAGGCTGGGAGACTGTGTGTCTGCCCTCTCAGCTTGCACAGCCCCACCCAGGATCTGGGTCTCTAGTCTCTAAAAAAAAACAGACCCCTCTTAAAAAAGTCTTTCTGATATGACTCAATGATCTGTGGAGGTCCCTTCCAACTCCTAGCATTTCATGATATGCCAGTTATGACAAATGCTGCTGAGCACCTGCACCCATGTGTTCAACTGGCATTTTAAATGCACTTATTCCTATGTTATGGTGCATTGTCTTGACCTAAATTATTAAATAAACCAAATGCATCAAGGTTGGTTCCCTCCATACAAGTAACAGAGTTTTATTAGTTAATATACCACTGGAGGTGTGCTAACTCCAATGTTTTACTGGGAAGAGACTGTGTTTAATCTGGACTGCAACTAGGGATCAGGAAAGGGGGAAAAAAATGGTCTTAAGAGTAAATATGGCACCATTAACAAAGCAACAGGTTAATTATCAACCACAGGCATGAAACTGTGGGAACAGAACAGAAACTCAGTCCTGCTTGTGATGATGCCAGCTGTTGGACAAGCAGAAAGCAACCCAGATACACTGCAAGAGGAAAGGCACTAAAGTCCTTGCTTTGTTACATAAATAAAGAAGTTGGTTCTGTAACAGGTATCTGCAGGGTATTTGGGGTGCTCTGATTTTACTAGCCAGAGGTGCAACAGCCAGCAAGGCAGGTTTAATATCCATTAAAAAAATGTTTTATGCTGGATATCAGGGAGCTCTGCAGGGTTCAGAAATGGGTCAGACATTTCTTCACATAACAAGAATAGCCAAAGGCAGTATCTGATATCCCACAAAAGGCAACAAACACCATAAACAAGGTATAAACAGGGAAGCCTCCATGCTTCCAGACATAAACTGCCCTCTGCCTACAAGAGACCAGGACACTCTCACAGGGATGAGCTACTCTTACCAGGAGGTGCCAGTTTCTAATTCTATCATCTCCAACAGATTGTATTAACCAGTACTTGCAAGAGGAAAGCAGCTGAGCAGACAGCTCACCTGAGTCTGGTGTGACACATCCTACACCGAAGGAAACAGTATCATTCTGGCAACACCTTATTTCCAAAACCACTTATGAGAAGAAAAACAAAGCCAGCACTCTTCAGAAGATTTGTAACTGTTACTATTTTAAAGTACTACCTTAGACAAAACAACAACAATGAAACAAAATGCTAAAAGGCAACAAAAGAATAGCTACAATAAAAAGTCAAGCTATCACATCAGCCCAAACCTGCCAAAAAATGAAGGGATCATAGAAGATGAGAGAAAAAAAAAAAAGTATTACAAGAGGAGTAGGTAAAAATAGAAGTGCCAGGATGTGACATGCCTTCAAGATATAGAAAAAGCATCTGGATTGTCCTCAGATCCCCTCTTGACTGCTGTCTAACTCAGTAATCATCCCTCTTGAGCAACAGGGTTGTCTCAAGCAGAGCAAGAGGGCAACGCTGATTTCTTTTCATTCGATGCCATTTAGGGCAAAGCACCTTCCAGTCAGAAAGGGAACAGTTTGTGCCCTCGGTTTCACAATCTTCTGCTCATGGGCCAGGGAAGGACTTGTCTCCAGCCAGGGGAGCTTCAGGAAGGCCACCAAAAAGCAGCTCTGTAAATTAATACACTGGTGCAACTCACTCCAGTGATGCAACTCACTTCCAGTTGTGAAGAGAAACTCACAGCTCTTTCTGTGAATAGCACAGAAAGCCTCATCTTGGCCTGTTAAAGTTTCCAGGAATAGAATTTCCACCTTATTTTCAGCACCTGCCACTTACTGGGCATTGCTAAGGAGACCCACTTCTCTTCCAAACCACCCAACTTTTCAGTTGAACAAATTTTGTTTCTATAGCAGTTACAGCCAGTGGCATGGCTCTGAAGCTGATACCTGCCCATGTATGTCCTGCTGCTAAAGTGACAGCTACAGAGAAGTACTTGAAAGCACTTAAGCAAAAGATGTTTTGTCATTTTGTGAAGCATTAACACTGCCTCAACGCTTCACTCTTTCCAAGGATGCTATGACAACCTGGCTGTGGACAGACTTTCCAGCTTAAATTATGGATTTTGTAACGCTCTGAATACCACTCCTGAAAGGCAGAGACCTTAGAGCGTGCCTCCTCTGCTCTCTCCATGGTCTCCAAAGTCTGAAACAGGGAGATATTTGACTTTTTGTCTAAGCTAAGGCAAGGTGTGGACAAGTGAAAATTCCCATTCAATAGAATGTTGAGAACAAACCCAGGCAGCTGAGCGTGAAAATATCATGAAGTCCAAAGCCGTCGAGTGTGAGCCTTAGGACAGAGAAACAGTCAGGCAAGTGCACAAATGCCTTCCACGTGCTCTGGGTAGAAAGAAACTGATTTTTTTTTTTTTTTTTTTTAAGACTAACATGGAAACTGCTTTAAGCAATTTGTCATTTTCATTAGAGGTACTGCAGCGAAAGAGATTTCGACAAGTTAAACAACTTCCTACCAGAATGGCTGTATGCAATGTTTGAACTACCTCTAGCAGACCTCTTAGAAAAGGAATATTTCTAATTTTGCCATTCAGAAAGACTTCGAAATGTCACTGCCGTTTGATTTGACCAGTGAAGAGGAAATACAGAGCTGAGAGAAGGGAGAAACAATGCAAATACCATTCTGTATTTTTTCACTTGCTTTCAGGCAGCTTGGTGAGCAGATGCTAAGGAGTGTGAATATTGCTCATTTACCTCCAAGAAGGGGAAGCTTCAGACATATTTTCTGTAAATGTTACAATTTAAAGCTCACCTGGATATTACAAATCATCAATGTGAACTACCAGCTGAAAGAGAGATGAGTTTGAAAGCATCTTTTTGCTAAACTTGAGCCAGAAACAATGTTTTTATGGCCTGCAGTCCTCCAAACATGATCCACTGTGATGCATAGTAATGCTGAGGTCTCTTCTAGAAAAGGGATTTAGAGGAAAATAAATATGCAGTAAGGATTCCTCACTCTCCTTAACACGAGTGCAGACTACTATCAGCATTCAGCCATGCTGCTGTATCCAAATGCATGAAAGGTCTGTCCTTTAGAGGCCTTGCTGAAGTTTTATCAGTTGGATACACTAACGGGAAAGCTTTGGTCAGGCAGGAGTTCAGGGAGAAGAGGACTCTGCCTGACACAGCCCACAGAAGATGCCTGCAGTTCATAAACAGAGCAATATGAGCAGAAAAGCAGCAAAAATCAGCTGGGTGACTTTTGTTCCTCCAACTACAATTGATAACAGAAGAGTTCCACTTGAAGTCTGTATGATAGCTAGAAAGTCCCTAAATCTTTAAAGGGAAGTATTTTTATCTCCCTGATGAACATACATGCTCTGGCAGGGGGTTGGACCTGATAATCTCTTGAGGTCCCTTCCAACCTCTGACATACTGTGATACATTCCTGGACCTGGGGAGCAGGAGGTGCTGCAGGCAGCAGAAACACTCCTTGTCAGAAACAAATTACTGTACCCAGCACCTCCTGAACCAGGCTCCAGCCAGCAGATGATGTAACCTCCCCTGCCAACTCAATTGCACTGTGGAAAAATTCTTGTTCTCCCAGCCAGGGGCAAGATCCCATCCGGGCAGATGCTGCTACAGCCAACACTGTGCTGAATGAGAGAAGAATACTGAAAATAAAAGTTAACAATGACAAGCCAGTTTGGGAGCCATGGTTTCCTTATTTCCCCAGCATCCTCAGGGGAGAGCAGGCAGCACTGTTACAGCAATGCCAACCCACCCACTTGGTCCCAGCAGTCCCAATGCAGGGCACAGATGACCAGGCTGAGTTATGTACCAGCTACATTAAATCAATTTGAAATAGATTTTGGTTAATCCGCTGCAACCTTTTAACGTCAATGAGCTCTTTGGGGTTGTGACAACTTGCCCAGCTTGTAGGCAAACAGTAATTTCCACACTGGTTTAGGCAAGCCTGAGCACTGGTTATAGCATCTTTTATATCCCAACAGACAGAAAAAGTCCTCTGTGATGTGCTATGTTAGCACATGCTTAAATTTAAGCACCCCCATTTTTACTGGGCCTTTTCTAGTGTCTAACAACTTCAGCAGATCCAAATATAGACACTAATTGCTTGCCAGTCTGCTATGTGACCAAGATATCCTCTCCCAGATCAGAACTATGTAAAAAAAAAAAAAAAAAAAAAAAAATTAGCTCCTGGAAAAACTGATATGTATGTCCAGTATCAGCTAATACAACTGGAAAATTGGCAACAGTAAACAAAAATAAATGGAAAAGCCACCTTGGATATTCCCTAAGTCATCTCTTGCAGAGAAAATTCAGGTTTTCACATACTTTACAAACATATAGAAAAAAAATTATGTATATAAAGAGAGAGAGAAAGAGAGAAAGAGACAGAGAGAGAGAGAGAGGAGGTTGTATTTTAAATGGAAACACTGCCATGGCAAACCTCGACCTGAGCAGGATAGTCTGGCCATGCAGAAAGGAGTTGTTCCAATTGGAGCGGTTGACCCATTTCACACACTTCAACGCAGATCTGAGAAGCAGCAGAGCCCCACAATTGAGATTTATGGGTCCATGACCTTGCCACAAGCATCTCAACCAAGTCATGTAGCCTTTGTGCTTGGCTCCCCCTCTCCAAACATCACCTGGGGTCTTTTTAGTCCTCACCCTCCCTCTCCTGCACAGCATCCAGGTAGAGACACTACTGTTTCATGCACTGCATGGCACAAGAAGGCCTCCAACTTGGTAAGGCTTGAAAGACTGCCATCACACACCTAAGTATTCACCACTTCTCCCACCCTCACAATGGAATGACCTTCTGTTAAAGTGTAACTGCCACCTGCCTCTGGAATGAGGGAGTTAAATGCCACTTTATTGCCTTCAGAATGCCAGACACCTGCGTGCACAGTGAAACTAGGCACATTTCCGAGATTCTGTTTATAGGTGAGCTCTAGCTTTCCCTCCTGCACTCTCAAAATGATTCACAGGGACCAGCCAAAGGTCCAGGTAGCAGCTGCCCCAGCATTCATCAGGAAAAGGGAATCCAGATCTTGAGAAGTCACATTGCTAAACCCCATTAAAAAGTATGAGAGGTCTCATGAGGCAGACGTCTTTCAAAACCAACATGTTCATGCAGATGATTTACAGGACAAGTATCACTGAAACCATTGCACCACAGGAACACCACAGAAGTGAATTTAAATGTGTGTGCAGGATCAGAGGCTGCCCATGCATCTCGTGATCAGGTAATGGGCATGGGAACCCTTCTCAGCCATAATGGTGGTGGTTTCATACTCTTCAGCTTTCAAATAGCTGTGCCAACACAAATTTTGCCACTTATGGTGAAATCTATGGCATTGGCTGTTTGACAGCCTGAGATGCTAGAGTCTCAGGGTTAATTTCCAGTAAAAAGGTGTGGGGAGGCAAAAAAGAAGAAGAAGAAAAGGAAAAAGAGGAGGAGATTCAGCCCTACTGAAGTAGCATTTGACAATCTGAATGCTAAAGTGCAAAAAGTAAACATATACACACACATACATACATGTGTGCATATCCATACCAGTCACATGTTCCAAGAGCCTCACCCAACAACTCAAACTATTTTGACAGGTGAGACACAATGTTTTCACAATCTCCTCCTCTCATGCTTGGTGCTCATAAAAAAAAATAAATAAAAACAAACAAACGAACACTTTCCCCTATATATAACCTCTCCAAGCAGCTAACCCTTGGACCAGCACAGCCCTGATGTGGACTTTTCCCAGAGTAGTTCTGTGCCTCCTGCAGAAATCCAGAGAGAGGCAGTTATTGGAGGTTTAATTGCCTCACTCCATGTGTAGTTAACAAAGCTCCCTGCAACATGAAGGATTTATATAAACTATGGCTATGTTCAGACTAAAATATCTCCATGTGAAATTAGGTCAACAATCTCAGCACGTCCATATTTCTTCATTAAGAGGAAGAAAAAAGAATGAAAAAGAAACCAGAGTAACACAGCTATGGTAGATGCAGAAATGTATTTGCCAGCTCAGATCTCCATCTGGAAACAGTCTGAATAATAGCAGCAGATAGCAGGTGACAGGGAGGACTCCACAGTGCACACAGAGTATACAAAGGTTAGCAAAACACTATATACCATTGCTAAGCAAGTTTGGTATTCGCACATAAAAATACACAGTGTTTGCTGGGGTATGGGAAGAAGACAATCTAATAACAGCAGAAAAAAAAAAAAAAACAACACCTCTTCTCCCAATATACAAATAACTTACTGATTTCCTTAAAAAACAACTGAAAGCGTGACCCCAGAGTGCCCCTCTGCAAACCCAGCAGAGCCTCTGGACGTGCTCATGCAGACAGGCTGCTGCTGCACCTCTCAACCACAGTCAGCGCACACTAAGATATTCTATATTAGACACTTCATTGGTTAAGGAAAAAAGCATACCAGGGAAAAGAGAAGGACATGACTCTTTGTTTTGCATCAGACTTAATCCCTTTATCGCCCTTATGACAGACAGAGAAGAAAGCCTGGGCTGGACAAGTGGCTGCCAAAGCCCCATCAGCTGTCCTGTCCTGCAACACCTTCCCCATGCAGCAGTGCCAGCACTGGGAAGGGGACACTCAGCTTGGAGACAGCAATCAATACAAGCTGAGGGATGAAGGGATTGAGAGCAGCCCTGTGTAGAAGAACTGGGGGGTATTTGTGGATGAAAAGCAGGACATCCAGTAGTGAACAGCTGGAAAGCTTTCCTCAACCTGATGCTTTTAGTATCTTCCATGTATCTTCTGCTTCCCATTTCCCTCCCTCAGCCATCCTCATCGTCCAGGAAAGCTCCAACAAATTGTTCCTTTGCAGGTCCAACCCCCAGGGGCACCCTCCTGCATCCTTGCCACTTAAATTACTGATTTGGAGTTTTACACACCTTCAGGAAAGGTATGTTCTTTGCTATTTTTAAGAGTATTTTCACAGTGATTCCGCAACCCAGGTCTTCACCTGCCCAGTTCAGCCTGTTTGAGAGGTAACTTTTCCCTCTCTCTCATGCCTCCAAAAAAAACTCCAAGACATCTGTGTCTGTCATCAGTTTGGACTAACACCCACCTAGCACTGGATCTGCACCACTGGAATAAGAGAAGTTGAACTTCAAAGGTTTGATTTTTTTTTTGTTGTTTTTGAAAGTACACAATATCTGCACAGCTTTGTTTGTGTTGAGGGAGTGGCTGGATTTTAGGCAGCTTCTCTTTTCTCAAAGGCTTTTTGTTAATAACTAAATGAAAAGCCCAGAGCTGAGGTTTTCCCTTTAAAAAAACATGCCACTGTGATTAAGGATATGAAGAAAGAAAAGTCAGTCTCTCCCCAACCTAACTGTATTGAGGCACTGACTTCAGGCTCCCAAATTACAGATGTATAATCCAAGACAATGAACTCTTTAGTCAAGGATTAGCAAACCATGCAAAACTGATTCCTTATTCAAATGCCTTGCAATTTTAAGGGCATCTGTTCCACTTTGCAAGTCATCCCAAAGGCTTTGTTTGTTGCTTGTTTTTTTTTCTCCTGTTCCATTATGAAGACAGGGCACTTTGCATTATTTTCACACCATGTAATAAGTGCTATTGTTTAGACTAATAGGGGACAGTCAATGAAATCCAATAAATATTTTTACCTTATCTTTCTTTCAAGTTATGACACAAGCCCTCCCAAATATGAAAACAGGAACTGTTCTTACTCAAAGGCCAAATCTGTAAAAATATAACACAAAACATCAGGACCTGGAAAAAAAAATACTTTGTATCTCCAAGGTCTAATAGGGGCAATTAAAAAAAAAATCATAATATTACTAACACAAAACAGTTCAGCACAAACTATGCCAAAGTCAAGACTGGGGACAAGCAGAGAGTGTGGTGCCATCGTTCCAGACATAGCAGCATAATAGCTCTGGAAACCATTTAAAATGTCACAGGAGGGAGGATGGATGGACTGGCTGACCTTTGGGAACTGAAGGGTGGATCTCAACAAAAACCTCCCAGCTACCCTGGGCCATGCTGCTTCTGCAGGGCCAAGAAGGATGCTGGCCCACCTATTTGGCCTAGAAATTAAAGTACAAAAGAAAAAAAAAAGTAAAGACAAAAAAATCCAAATCTGCCAACATACCAGCGCCATGTAAAAGCTGCCAAGATGCTCTGGAAACAGGCAGCCTCTTCTACAGCTCTCTTATCAGACCTGTAGAAAACAAACCCTGGCTGATAGCCCAGGCTTGGGTTTGCTTCCCAACACCAGATCCTTGCAGGTAACCCCAAACTTAAGCCATCAGATGCACTGACTATGTGGATCCCTCCAGGCTGCCAGCTCCCGCAGGACTCGGTGTCTGACCTGTCAAGTCCCTGCAATGGCTAAGCCAAAGCACGTTGCACAAGATAAAACATAAAGTGAGAAAACAGAATATCAAGTGTCAAGAGAAAGAGAAAATGATAATAGCAGTGAAAATGATGTTTCTGCAGGAGCTGGTCTTGCACGCTCAGCAGCACTGTCACTCACATCGAGAAGCTACTGTTTTCTCTGTCCTGCAAGCAGTGCCTCTGGTGACAGGGTAACAGGGCTGGATAAGATCTTCACAGATCACAGGGGGGATGACCCATCTCTGTGCCCTTGGTGCAAAAAGGTCACTTAATACTAAGCTTCTAAAAGGCAAACAACAAAAAACGTTTTTCCATAGCTGAGCTACAGAAAAACTCTGCAGAAGTATGGGCCAGGAACATCCCATGTTTTGCTGCCCTAGGAATTGGGACAGAGGTGGAAGGAACTCAGATAGCATGGAGAGGTCTGCTCACCAGCCCTCCAAGTGCCACCAATGCTCATGGTAAGGACCTCTGTCTTCAGTTAAAACCTTGCCTCAATTCTTTATATTCTCTCTATAAATTGGTGGCAGTTGCTCATATAGAATCAGAAATTTCACCAAGAAATTTATGTCACACAGAGATCAAAACCTGTATGTCTTGATTTACAAGTTCCAGTCAAGCTCAGAGCAAGTATAAAGACAAAACAAAACAAACACCTGAAATACCTAGCAAGAATATCTAGTGTCTGGACTACAGTCAGGGAATGGAAAAAACAAATTTGGTCAATTATTTAAAAAAAAAACCACCTCAACAGAGATCCCAAGGACCCTGTCCATGCCCACAGCTCAGACCTTGTTAATGTGATTGAAAGATCCCTCAAGCCAGCAGCATCTTCTCAGTTTCCACATTACCTTCAAACTGATGCTGAAATATAACAAATGATGGACATACTGGCCCAAGTCATCAGTTTTGCACAGCCACAGAAGTGCTACTAAGAAGATCTTTATGCCTTAATGCAGTTGCCCTTGGGTAAATGTGTGTGTCAAAGGAGTCTCTCAGGCATCAGATAAAAAGAGAGAGAAACAGTCAGAAGAAATCCATGAATGAATGATCCCAGCCAGAACCAGAGGAAAACAACAGTCCCAAACACAAGAATGCAATGAGCTATTGATGGTTTGGCTTTCAAACCTGTTAAAATCTCTTCAATTTCTAAAAAGATACATGGAAGATGAATCTTAAATCTCACAATAGCAGGTCAACAATTCACTCATGCAGGAGTCGCAACGTGGTCTTAAAAAAATAAACTGACACAACACACAGGTTGGTGTTAACATCTTATTTTGCAATGATGTTGAATGACTGTTCATAATTAGACTCTAATTGTGATTTAATTGCTCTGTGATCTGAGTGGCCATAAAGAGAGAGCCTGGAGTCCCATTTCAATGGGTGGAAAGATTAACCTTACTGTGGAAAACATAATCCCATTTCATGCCATTAAAAGGATCATATTAACTCCTGAAATTTTTTATAGGGGCAAAGATGTAACACTTTGGCTCTAACATCCATCTCCAGGGTGCTAACTCATGGCTCTGGAGAGGATGGATGAGCAGTTTGCCACAAGTGGGATCAAATTCTAAATCCTGACAAGTGCTACATTGTAAATTCAGGCACAGTAAAGATAAGGTCTTCCTCACAGCAATATTTTACACAGACATATACATTGCACAATTACTAAATGCAGCACTACTTTAAAGAAAGAAGATCATTGATTTGTACCAAAATATATTAGAAGTGATGGAAAAAGAGAGTTTGTGCCTGTTTCAGTACTGACTAGCCCTGCACAATGCTCATCCCAGTGGGTCCGTGTCAAAACCAGGCCTTACAAATTTAAGGCACATGGATGTCTTCCAAGCTTTTGGATGGCAAATCTTTTGCTCCACTTCAAATCCACTCCGGTTCTAACAGAATTTGGGTCAAATGGAAAAAAGACTTAGAGAATTCACCATGCAAGTGACTGGCATTCAGCTGCACAAAGACTAAAGGAAAACACTTTTCGGAGCTCATGCGTGACACTGCAGAAGTAAACTCCTGGAATAAGCAATAGCTCACTCTCTAAACAGCTTTTCCCTTTGCTGGCCCAAGAGAGGCAGCTGCCCACACATCAGACCAAGCACATTTCAGGGCAGCACACACGCATCAGTGCTCCCTTTCGGGTGCTGCAATGCCAGTCACCAGCGTAACCTACTTAGTGTGGGATGTTCAGCGTCACCCATGAACAAAGTGATGCTTTGCTTCCAAGGGTTTGCCAAACTACTGAACACACAAATATTAATGGATGCATCGACTTCTGTTGTGTTTGTTGTTTTTTTTTTCCATACTCTCCAAAACCAAAATATCCATGACAGCAGTTGTCTGACAAGCTCTCTCAAGAAAATAAAAGCAGAAGGTCTTAACAGCACGTCATGACAACTTCTGGAAAGAAGCTGGTTTAATTCAAACTGGGACATGTAGCTGATTTCAACATTTCATGATCACCTCATCCAGGCAAATGCCAGCCTGACATTGAAGCATTGAGTCACAGCACAGAATTTATCTTAGGGTCAAGTTAATGTTTGAAAAGAAACAAATGCAGCTGATAGCACTGGGTAAACAGTGACGGTTTCTGTTTGGGATCACGCCTGCTCCTGTTTGCCCTGTGTAGGGCTAATAAAAAACCCTCCCCACAACTTCTCTCTACTGTGGAATTGTCTCACCCACAAAGCACTACAAAACTGATCTCAACACCTCCTGGTTTCAGAACAATTGGTAATTTAGGGCACTGGATCTTGAGAGTTTTTAGGAAATCATTGAACACAAAACTGGGGAAAAAAAGGCAAATTAAAAATAAATGTACAAATATATTAACTTTGACAGTATCCCATATCAAGTAACTGGCTTGGTATGATTTGGCAGGGATCATCTAACCAAGGAGTAAAAAACATAAGAGGTTGCAATCCAAAATGAGCCCATCTCTCACTGAGGGAGAAAGAAATCCCAGACATCTTGCCATAAACAAAATACAGTGATTTTTACAGGTACAGCCTTAATTCTTTGCTTGTGAAGAACAAGATGATATACTTTTGTTCTGTCATGCTGAACTCTGTTAAAGGAGATATCCAAGAAGAAAGAGTGTGCCTGATTTTACTATGGATTTATTTAAGGGAGCAACATATTATTGATGTATCCAAATCAGCTACTCGTGAAGTGTACCCAAGGAATCAAGATACAACTGAAAAATCGCCGTGTTCAGGCAATGCCAGCTTCACACAAGAATATGTGACCATTGCTTCTATAATTCAATCTATTAACTCCACACTCTCAGATCCAGTAATAATAAAAAAGCACTTCCTAACTCCATGGGAGTTAATTGCCAATTTCATCAGAATTTGGGCACAGATGTAAGATGGAAACAGTCAGTCATAAAAGCAGTACATGTTAACTGAGGTTTTTTCACACATTTGACAGTTCTGAAAGTTACCAAGATACATGCTAGCAGATTCTTCCTCCCTCTTTCCAAAACCCAGGCAACTATAGTTGTATCTTTCTTTCTCAAACTTAATACCAAAAAAAAAGGGTACACGTAGGGGCAAAGGAAAGGAAAGTTTTGTTGAAGTTCTTCAGCTTCCCTCACTCTCTCTCACAGGGTAAGGGAATGATGAAGAAATCCCATATGAGCAGTACTAAATACTGTTATTCCAATTAAGAGAATTCAAATAGATTCTACTTTTTGTACTTTGTGGGAACCTGTTCAAACTTACAACTCACAAAAAAGAAAAAACACTGCATGTGAGCCTGTAAGCCTATAAACCCTAGTTTAATGACAAAGCCCATGCATAGCCTATTCCACCTATGTTTCACATCCTAGTCTTGTCTTCTAAGTGCAAGGTCAGAACAGTTATTTTCTCTGTTCATGCTTGTAGATGACGGACTTATTTATAGTAAATTTCCTGTTTTTCCAGCCTTGTAAATGTCATACAAAATAGACAAGGCAATAAAATGTACACACTTCCAGGCTAATACTGCCCTAGCATTTCAGCACCAGTCCGTTAGGCACAAAAACTGGGAAAAGGAGAAGAATTACAGTTTTGGAAGGGTTTACAATTTTCACACAGCCTATTCCTTCTGAATGACAGTTTCCAGCCTCATAAAGAGATTTTTAATCAATGTAGAAGTAAGCTATTTTAATTAAAACATTCTCCTTTCCTACACTTATGATCTGGATTCACGAGGGAGATTCCTGCTCTGTGCAAAGCAGCACACAGATGCCAGGCTGTCACTGACAGACCACAAAAACACACGTATTTCTATTTCTACACTCCTGTCTCATAAAGCATTTTTTTTAAATGCAAAGATGGGGCAGGGAGGAAGGAAAATATAACCCCACAGTAAAACCAGGGGCTTGGTTCTCCCTTCTGGGTAAGGATGGTCCAAGGTTCAACTACCTGCTCTGACTCCCTTGCAATGCTTTGAACCTTTTTCTCCCAGCTTCCAAGTAAACCCAGCCAATACGCTAAAACTCAGCTTTCTGCCCCTTCTTCTGACCATATCCTGGAGCTGAGATACACATTTACCACTAAATTCTACCTTTTCTGGTACATTCCCATGATGCTTTTCTATTTAAATTAACTAGGATTTCCAAAATAACAAGAAGTTAATCAGAAATTGTTTGTTTGGGAAGGGTTTGGGTTTTTACCACCTTCTTTCAACCACCAACATCATAAGCTGAATTTTAGCACTTCTGCTAAAACAATCAGTATGGGAAAAAAAAAAAAGAAAAAATAAAAGAAAAAACCTGCCTAACTTCCTCATACTTTTCCTCGTGCTTTTCTCCCCCTCCTGCCTGGGCAGGGAAACCAGGAGCTCAGTTTCCCTCCCTGCTTCCCAGTGAAGTCAGAAAAACGCAGCAGGGAAAACACACATGTATTTAAAAGAAGCTGATTTTGTTGGGAGTTTGACAGTTTGCTTAGAAATGACTAACAAGTAACTGTGCTTTAGTACAACAGCTCTGGGGCAGTTTTGAGCTGATGTTTTCCCAGAAAAGGGGAGCAGGTGGTTGAGGGGGATTGCTCAGCCATGGCTCATCTCCTCTCCAACACCCCTTTGCTGAGATTTGCTCCAGCAAGAGAGGTTCGAATGATAGCTATGAGACAAGTGCCTGCAGCCCTTCAGCTCTGTACACTAGTGAAGACAGGGACAAGACTTCAGGTGATGTTCCTGCCAGCTGGCCAGAAATTTTGTCTGCAGTGACCAGCTGGGTTGAACCAACTACAGAAAAAAAAAAATGCCTCTTGCACCAACACCCAGAGCAAAATCCCCAACTTTGAGATGCATCCAGATATGGGTCTGGATGACAAATATACTTTCCCCAAAGGAATCTCTTGGGCAGTTCCTCTACATGGAGCTGATCTGGGGTGCTCCTCCATCCTGCACCCTTCCAGGTGCCCAGATGCAGCCCTGCTCATCCTTGCCCATCAAACCAGCCTCAGCGGCTGAAGCAACACCAAGAGTTTCCTGGAACGAAATTCAAGTCCTGCCCTGCAAATTACAAGCCCATTATCCAGGCCTGTTATGCCAACCTGTTGAGCGACTCTTGTGCGTACACGGATGTGAAGTGTTGGGGTTTTTTAATCCCCATGGGAGGGCTCTTCCTATCCATTTTCCTAGCCAAGAGGGAGATCTACCTGTGCACTACAGGGCTGGGAGCCCGGATGTGTCCTCACTTAGGGTAAATCCGGGGAAAAAAAAGCAATCCCGAGCTGGCTTGAAATCAGAGATGCTGTGGTAGGAGGGTCAGAGCTTCTTCCTTCCCAAGGCGAGCAGCCGGCAATCACATGCTGCACTTTTTGAAGAAGCCTCCCGTCATCGCGCAGCAGCGCAACTGCTCCAAAGGATGCTCAGCTGCTGGAGAAGAATTTCTCCCACATTCCCCCACCTGTGGGTCTGCCTTTGCCGCGACAGGGGTCAGCCCCGGTCACTGGGCTCCCTCCCTAACGCCCATGGGTGCTCCTGCCGGGAGCGCTGGGGGCTCGACGGGTGCCTCAGGGAAAGCCTCACGCAATTCCTCGCTGTGCTTAACACAGGCTGGAACACTGCAAGCGGGGTCCCGAACCAGGACTACGAGGTGACGGTGCCGAGGTGCGCCCGGTAAATGTGCGCACACGAGTGTGTGCAAACCTGTGGGACTGCACTGGGGGACCTGTGCTGCCCCGATGGACTAACGTTCACCTTTCCCTTCTGCACCGCACCGCACTCGCCCTCGGCCACCCAGCACCACCGGCGGGGCCTCGGCACCACCTCCAAGGGCAGCGCGGAACGGCACTCCCCCGCCCCGACCCTCCACAGCCCCGCGCCCGGCCCGGCCTCGCACCTTGTCGGACGGCTTTCACCACGATGGGGTCCTTGCAGCTCCGGATCACTTCCAGCACGTCGTAGCGCGGCAGCCCCGAGACGCGGACCCCCTGCACCTCCAGCAGCAGCTCCCCCTCGCTCAGCGCCGCTTCACTGTCTCCCACCGCCGCGCCCGCGTAAGGGAATTCACCGTGCTCCGCTCCTCCGAGCAGGACGAAGCCCAGCTGCCCGCCGGGCCCGCGGGTTAGAGTGCACTGCCGCACTCGGCTGGCCCAGTGGTTCTTCTTCTGGACGACGCGCGACATAGTGCTGCGCGGCCCTCCGCGCCCGCGGAAGCGCGGTAAGCAGGTGCGCAGGGGGCGCCGACCCGCCGCTTCATAGACTGACCCGCCGCCGGCCCCTCAAGCCATCTCCACCGGCACCGCGCCCGGCCCGCATGGCTCCGCGCCCGCGGAGGGAACGCACCCACCTCCCGCCTTCCCTTCCCGTGTTACTAGAAAAAAAGAAAGAAAAATAACAAAATTTAAAAAAAAATAAAAGCCAAAAAAAAAAAAAGCCCAAAACACAAATCCGGCTGGCCCTCGCCCTCCCGCGCCGCTCCTTGTCCCGCCGCCCCTCTCCGCGGAGCGCTGCTCGGAGCGCGGAGGCGGCGCCTTTAAAGCTATACAAAGCCCCGTTTGTTTTGTTACACTTGGGTCCGTCCCGCTCCGCCGCGCTCCGCTCCGCGCCGCCGGCGCAGGCGCCCTCGCACACCCCGCCCCGGCCCGGCCCGGCCCGGCCCCCGCCCGCCTCCCCGCCCCCGGCACGGCGCGGCCGCCCGTGCGCCCCATGTGCGAGCCCGTGGCCGATCTCGAGCTCCCTTTCCTCCCGCTCCACCGGCAGCAGTGCTGCGGTTCCGAGCGCCCCTCTCCCACGGACAACTTTTCCAAAGGGAAAAAGTTGTTCCGATGGAGGCCAGGCGGAGATTGGGTGAAATAATTCATGTTCCAGCAAGGGGCCGGGGAGCGCAGGGCTCTGCTGAGAGCTGTTCCAGAAGCTCAGCCCCAGGAGATGCTCATGTTTCAGGGTAATTCTTTGCTTTCCCCGGGGGCATTTCGAGGATTTTCCAAGTTACAGACTGCTCACCTGTGCTTTCCAGGAGGTTGTTACAGGAGAGAGCACGATGAAGTACAAGTCCTGAGGAAAAGCTTGCACAAGCCGGTCAATGAAACGGTACCCAAGCTGAGGTAGAGCCATGCTCATCTTGAATTTGTGATGTTATAATGTTCTCGTGCTTTATTTTCCTTCTGTAATTGTTTACGAGATGGGCTGACCTATAATGAAGTCTGTCTCCTGGGGAAATGGACATGCAGCCGTTTGTTTGCCCTTGACCACAACTGCTCAAAGTTACCCAGAACTGGTGCAAAGCTCAAATGAGGAAAAGTAAGCATGCACGTACCAGCTGTCCCTTCCAGGTCATGCTCCATGCTTCCAAACCTGAAAGCTAGGCCTCATTTTGAGCAGTCTTATGCATGACCAAACCCCTTCCAGCAAGGAATTCACTTGTCAGATGTGTGCGTGCCCTATTTTGCTGCTAATCAGGACTGAGAAGTGACACAGGGAAACAAAGAGCCTGCTCCTGCTGTCTGCGCTGCCCAAACGTCCATGCTGCCGGTACAGCCTGCAGACTTTTCCTGCTGCCTGTGTTGCTCTCTCATCTCACATCTCTCAAGCCATGCGTGTACTGAAATGATCGGCGATGCAGGAGAGCCGGCAGGCTCAGGGAGCCTGTGCACGATAGCTGGGGATGGAGCTCAGCCCAATGGCCTCAGGTGCTGGCCAAGCTGATCAGCCAGGCTTAGCTCACAGACCTCCAACAAGGGTGACAGGGGTACCTTGCCTGCCCTTACATCTGTCCCAGATGACGTAGGTTAACCTGTCCTTGCCTCACACCTTGCATCCCCATCTCTCCTTTCCCCCTGGCTGAGATTGTCCAGTTCTGGAGTCCTCAGCACAAGATATACATAGATCTATTAAAGCCGGTCCAGAGAAGGGCCACAAAAATGATCTGCTGTGAGGACATGCACATAGAGTTGGGGTTGTTCAGCGTGGAGAAGAGAGGGCTCTGGGGAGACTTGCAGTTTTTTCAGGGGTCTGTAAGAAAGATGTGGACATTCTTTTCAACAGGGGCTGTTCAACAGGAGAAGGGGTGATGGCTTTAACCTAAAAGAGGGGAGATTTAACCCAGATATATGGAAGAAATTTTTCACAATGAGGGTGGTGAGACACTGGAGCAGGTTGCCCAGACAGGTGGTAGATACACCTGGAACCATTCAAGGTCGGGTTGGACTGGGACTCTGAGCAACCTGTTCTGGTTGAAGATGTCCCTGTTTGCTGCAAGGTGATTGGATTAGAGGACCTTCAAAGGTCCTTTCCAACCCAAGCCATTCTATGATCTCTCATATGGCTGTTTCATAAACCCCCCATCGCTGCAGGCTCTGCTGTGTCTCTGGCCTGAGTGACACAGCCACCTCCAGGCAGGGGAACCAAGGCTTTGTCCAATGTCACATAGCACAGCAGTGAGTCAGCTCCATCCCTGGTGCCTCAGGCACCTCTCTCCAGGTCTCTGTGGGAAGCAGATGGGACTGCTAGTGCTCAGAAAGTTGGAATAAGTGCCTGAGCCCCTTCCAAGGAGCAGGACAGTGCCTACCTCCCTGGGTATGAAGGGCACATGCAGAAGCAGACTCCTGAATTTTGAACTCCCTGCTGTGCCCAGCCCTTTTATTCTTCAATCTCTAAGAGTTTTTTTTCCACATGGAACTTTAATTTTCACACTTAAAGCTGTGCTGATCCCCTATATTTGAGCATCGGGAGCTGCCTTAATACCTGTTTCCACTGGCTCTGCAACTGGCTACCCAGTTTTTCACTTTTAGGATGACAAATGTCTTTTACTATACCTGGACCAGTAAAAACTGGACTAATGATCAGGCTAAGTGTCCCAGGCAATAAATGCTCAGGAGACCCATGGTCCCTGAGGAGCAGCAGCATGGCTGGCAGGGAAGGGTTTATGTCTCATCTGCACGCCAGCTGATAGCCATGTCACACGTATGAGCTCACAGTGCAATGAGACTCTTGTTCACAGCTGAGAGCTGGGTGTGACGTATTTTCATCACCATCATTTTGCAGGATGTGTTATGTGACAGCCCAGCTAAGCTAAAATTCATCTGGGATCCATGTGAGCATCACATGAGCTGTGGCTGCCCTGAATAGATCTTACAGAACTACTCATGTCTCATGGAAAAAATTTTTGAAAAACACCATTTTAAAGAACAATTTTGCCAGTAAAATGTATGAGATGACAGACTTCTGAGGGTTACCTTCTGTTTGCTTACAAATGCTGCAACCCTAAGGGAAGAGTGAGCTATTCCCATCATAATCCTAATGCCATGCTCATGTTTGGGCTACTGTGTTCCCAAAATTGTTCTTGCTGACAATTAACAAAACCCACAGACCTCACCCAGAACTTTCTCATTTTAAGACTTTCCCTGCAGTTTTGCTCCATCCTATTTTATCTCCTAGTTGCATCCAGTAAAGATCAGTTGGTCAAGCCATTAATCAGGATATCCCAAAGTCCTAAAGGCTGACATCACTTGGAACTGTTTAAATGTAACCAAGATCTTTCATTGTCCTCATTCCCAGCCTTGTGACTGCCCAGCACCTTACTGCTGCAACAAGATGATCTCAGGTCATAGTTACTCCAGCCACCTCTATGAGAGGAAGCCCTTGGTCAGCCATCAACAGTGCTGAGTCCGTGACCTGTGGCAGGGCTACTTCTGCCCAGGAGAGTCCCTGGCACCAGCCCAATAGATAATTAGTCATTACAACACAAAAACCTGTCTTTGCATTCCAGCTGCACAGCTCAACCTCTCTCCCAGGGGACAGTGGTCCTGAATTTGCAGGGAACTGATTTAATGATTAACAAACCATCTTCATCTCTAACAACTGCACTTCTGATAACAGCACTCTCCTTTTTGCAAGGGTCTCTAAGCTCTTTATAAACACTAATTAACGAAGCTTCCCAGGGTGCCTGGGGAACAGTTGAACATTAACGTGGGGCAGGGAAAAGCTCAGGCACATTCCTCATCTGAGCAAGGGTGGTTGCAGCTGATGTACCTCGTCTCCAGCTGCTGGTCCAGTCTCACCTCACACAGGATTGTACAGTCTTCAGCAGCTCGCAGCCTGTCACAATACTTCAAAACCCAATTCAGATAGGCTCAAAGCTTTAAGCAGAGCCCAATTTTCTTGCTCTTTGGTTTCCAGTCACTATGGTTTGGTGGCTCCTCTGTCAGCAGCCTCTAATCTGTTGAGATGAGTGGGTTGATACTTTCTTCCTCCCTCAGAAAGGTGCTCTGCATGCATCAGGACCTGCTACAAACACACAACAGCTAAATGGTTCCTTCAAATAGGATATTGACCTATGGCCTTGGTCTCATAAGCATCTCTGAAATTTCATACTGTGTCCTGGATTTTAAAATGGGTCAAATCTCACCTAAGCATCAAATCACACTCTCAGATTTCATACAAAAACTATTGAAAACCACAGTTTCGCTTGTTGTGGGATGAAAGACATGTCTAGTCACTGAGAATGTTGTGGGTTTATGAGAGGAGAGTTTAGAACCATATGCTCCCACCAGAGAGTGTAAAAAAAAAAAAAGATTAAAATGATTAAGGATACAAGCAAAAGTACAGGTTATTTAATACTTCAGAATTTCTTCTTGATTTCCAGCTAAACCCCAAACTCTCAATACATTGACATCACAGGGCTTGAGGCTTTGAAGGCCTGAGTATATTGATCTTGGGAGAGAGTAACTTTAAATGAGGTCCAGCCTTTCAGACAGTGAGGCTTCCTGTTGGTACCCTCATGCTACCTGCACCTGTCGGTAAGAAATCCATGTGTTGCTGTGTTTCCCAAACAAGAGTTGGTTTTCATAATAATCCCACCTGCCTTTTATGGGAGAGTTTTCAAAGTGGCATCAAGAGTTTCTTGACAAGCTGGTAATGCTGTCTGGTAGCAAGGAGGAGACAGGCTGATGATGCTTTGAGTCCTGGCTCTGGCAAATGTTTCAGCTGATGATTCACCTCCAGATACCAACTGAACTCTGTATTTATTAGGAAACCTCCCAAGTGTCAGGACATAAGCAGCTCTGGCTAGAGCCACAGACCAAACAGCATGAATAACTACTGCCTAAGATCATTCACAGAGCTGGGCCAGCAAGCTCCACCATCAAAGACAGCACCTTGCGTGGGACATCTCCAGCCTCCTGCAGTAGGGTGGAGAGAGCCCCATCCTATGGCTTGCTCACAATGAATCTGTGATCACAGGAGCCTGGGAAGAAAAGACAACTCACCCACCTCTTACTGGAATCCCCTGTGTCACCTTCCACTACAATTTATTTCAACAATATCACACACAGTAGAATATAATGCTGAAGATCAATCTCATAACCATATTAAGACACTCTGGGGTATATTTTATAGGGCCATTAATATACTTCTTGAGTGTTTAAAGTCACCAACAGCATAAATTAATGCCTCCATAAAACATGATCTGTCATATCCTATGGCTTAAATAACAAACAACAGGATGGGTAGATTGGGATGTTGTTGAACTTACTGGGTAGAAGCACAAGGGCACAGAGTGACCACCTGGCAGCAGGTAATGGCCTTGGGGTGTCCTTAGGGATAGCATGAATCCAACAGTCATTACAGAAAGGAAGATACTAAAAAAAGTCCAATGCAATTAAACATTGTAGATCTCATTACGGTTCATTAGGATTTGTGCTCCTGCATTTATTAGTCTCTTTCAGGCATGCCTTCCCTGCAGAAGCCTTGTTCCAGGGAGTGATTGCTGTGGGTGAGGCTTTCTGGCAAAGAGGGAGCCAGGCTACTCTCAGCCTTAGAAACCTCCTGAGAAGTCGGGAGCAGAGGGGAGAGGGCACAGCCTGTTGGCGACAGCAAGGATCAGATTGGCTTTGCAAGGGAACCTGAGGTTGCCACATCCTTCAACTTTTATCCATTTCAGGCAGATTTTAGGCGAGGGGAGGTCTGCAACATGAGGAAAATTTCCAGAAAGGAGGGAAAGGGAAAAAAAAAAAAAAAGAAAAATATATAAAGAAAAAAGTCTTGACTTTTCTAGTCTTTTTTTTTTTTTACTATAATCTAGCCACAGAAGGAGCAAATTCTTGCTCCTAGTCTGGTAGATATTAAGTCACATTCTTCCCTAGGAATTTTTCTTTTGCTATTTTAATAGCTCCACATGGGTTACCAGAGACTTTTCAGCAGACAATAGCTCTGCCCTGCTAAGATAAGCTATTCCAATTCATCTGTCTCAGCTGATAAACCTCCCCCTCTCTTCTTCTGCAGCTCAAAAAGGAAAAGGGCTCACCTCTGATTTGTGGTGTAAAAACTCAACACAACTGCCCAAGGCACCAACACTCACCCAAACTCACTGCAGCTCTTGAGAATCTCATTCTCTCCTCCTTTATTACCCTTCTCCTTTCCTCTACAGATACACAGAGAGCCACATCACATCCTCAAACTCCACCACCAGCTCTGCTGAGGCTAATGAAGATTCCATTCACTGGTCTTCCAGCCTCCTATGCAATACTACCTCTCCATCCCATGCTCTGTTTCTCTTATTTTCTGTATCTATCTTCAACATATGAACCATGCTACTCATCCCCCCTAAAAATCCTGAAAACTAGCTGGAGACAGCTAAATAAGGAAAGACTTCTGCTGCAAGTCTTTATGGCACCATAAAGAGGCAGAGTCTGAACCTTTCAAAGGTGGTGCATGTTGAGTAAACTGATAGTCCCTTGTGATGGATGTGTGTTTGAGTCTGATGGTTTAAATATGGGGGGGAAAAAAAAACAGGAAGAAAAAGCTGTGGATAACTCACCTCTCTCCATAGCACACCCTGATTCAAATAGCTTGAGTGCAGCTAATTAAAGGTGTCAATCTCATGGTTTGGCTTGAAAATAAAACCAGCCACAAAGGCTCAGCTTCCCAAAATGGTGTGGCACATGGGATTGAATTCATGCAGCATCCTGTCCACCAGCTCCAGTATGCAGGATTCTTTTTCTTAAAAGCAAAGAATCAAGCCAGAGAATATCAATAGCAATTCTGTACACAGAATAAACAGCAGAAATCACTTTTTCCCCCCTCAGAGAAACTCTGAACAGGAGAAGATGGCTATAAACAAGAGTTTATTTCATCCTTACAAAAAGTTTGCCCAAATACCCTCAACAAGACTAAATAAATCAAAAATTAGCAATAAGGCACAATGATGGGACAAGCCAAGGATTTGGAGCAGTATCAATTTGGTCTCCTTTCAACAGTTAGGAGTAGCTGGGAGTTCCCTCTCTGGGTCATAACTGTAATTCTGGTGAAAGCCACAACAGACAAGGCAGCAAGACACAGCACAGCCCTGATCCTGCAGCCATCTGGGGACTGGCTTCTCTTTGCTCGTGAGGGTAAATTACAGGCATCAGACAAGCCACATGTGTAAGGCCGAGCACACACATCAGTGTTCTCAGAAGCAGAGCCAATTAACACACCACAAGATATCACTCAGTGATTTGGAAGATATACAAACCCTGGTTCGCTTTTTGAAGCACTGAGGCAGAAGAATTCATGGTGGTGTCTGACTCTAGATCTTCACAGAAACATCCCTGATCAACTCACTGCTTGCTAGTCCCACAAGAGTATGTGTATGCTAAAGTGGCATTTGCTGCATGTATGGGCTTGATCCAACAAAAGCAGCATCTTGGATATTGCTCCTGCAATGCCATACCCCCTATAGAAAGTCTATGATCATCCTTACTATTTATATGTAAGAACAGCCAGAAGCCTTGTCTGGGATAAACAGCTCCCAGGGCTAACCCAGCCAAACGTAAAGGGAGATGCTGCTTTTCTCCAAGCAGCTCCAAAGAGAGATCCAGGGCCTGGGAGGAGGTCAGTGGCAGTTGGGATTAGGATTCCTGACTCCCTGCCTGGTGTCCTAATATTAGCTCACATTGTCTCCCAGACTGTCTCGTCACCCGTTCGCATGAACCGCAGCCCGAATTAGCGCGTCTCGCTGCCTAATCTGCCAGCTCCTCCTGTGGGCTAAATTAGTTGGGGGCTGAGCAGACATCATGGGAACTGCTCTAGCAGAGCGTGTGGGCTCAGTTATTCCTCCAGCATTGTTTGCTCTGCATCTTCCTAGCGTCATCACAGAAGTATGATGGGCCAGATCCTGGAGCTGGGAATCCCAGGCTGTACGCTTGCTCCTGCTCCTGCCTGGCGTCGTGGTGCAGAGATGAAAGCCAGCTCAGCAGTGGCTCTGCTGGGAGCCAGCTTTGGGAAGAAGTGTTAACAAGTAAACTCCAGTTGGGTGGCAGATGAGCAGATCAAGAAGCGAGTAGCAGTGCTGGGGCTTGTACAACCGCCAGCCCATCCTTGCGGCACATGCTGGCCTCCTTGGGGTAGTATTTACAAGTTTCCTTCCTTGTTTTGTATTCAGCAGGGCAATGGGCTGATCAGTTTTTGTCTGCCACGTGGGCTTCTTATCTCATTGCATCCTCCAGCTGTGAGCTCAGGGCTGTCCATAAAACATACACAGGAACCAGCACAAGGGGGGTGTGGGCTGATGGTATTGTGAGCCAGTGGTCACAGTGAGTTTCAGTCAGCTTTGAGTCAAACTCCTCCTGCTGCTAGGGGCTGATGGCATTCATTTCCACCAAGCTCCATAGCTGCTCGCAGAGCAACCCCCACCTCTATGAAGTGAGGCTTTGATCAGAAGTAGAAAGAGGGGGGTGGGACTTACAACCAATCCCATCTTAATTCTGGATTACCCAGCAAATAGCCACTGTCTCCTCCCCAGGTAAGGGACCGCTTGGAGGACACAGAGTTAAGCAAAGAAGCAGGTAAAATGAGAAGGGCAGGGCGTGGGAGAGCCTGGACCTCTGAAGGCCAGTTAGTCAAGTCACAGGACTGGTTTTATAAGGTGCATGCAGGGTCTTGGACAGCAGTAACTGGAAGAGAAGCCACTCATTGAATATTATCCCTTCCTGGCAGCCAGATCAGTGCAGTCAATTAGCTGTAAAATGT
The DNA here is from genome assembly GCF_027791375.1 of Indicator indicator. Classification (NCBI taxonomy): domain Eukaryota; kingdom Metazoa; phylum Chordata; class Aves; order Piciformes; family Indicatoridae; genus Indicator; species Indicator indicator. Next base: position 7,543,740 of record NC_072024.1, on the reverse strand, counting down.
GAATCATGTCTCTGGCAGGCAGGCTTGAAGAGGAAGCAGCTCCAGCTTCCTGCTCTGCCCAGCAGAGGTTAAGGCATCCACTGCATGGTTCTGCTGACAACAGCTTGCCAGATCTGTGATGGGCAGCCATCACAACAGGGATAAATCAGGATACTGCTCTCATCATGCAGCAGGAACTGATCAACTCTGAGGCCTCAGCATGAGGTCATGGAGGCTTTCCACACTCCCAAAACCCTGTGTAAGAAATCATCCATACAGCACCAGATATGGGTGGACATCACATCTCCCACACATCCCTCAATGCCATTTAACTGCTAGGTTAATTCCATTCATTGCTGCAGAACTAAGTCTCAACACTCCTGACATGCATAGAATAAGCTTTTAGTTGAAGATGTGGATCCATGGATACAGAATTGCATTGTACAATGACAGACACACTCTACTGCCCAGCAGAGGACCAAAAGTGGAAGAAAGGAGCCCACAAGAGGATGATACATGGTGAATTGTTTGTGCCTGCTTTTGGGAGCTGTTGCACCCTAATGGCTCTTTGGAGACAACATCTGAACTAATAGAGTTGTCTTTGCAGTTCTAGTGTGTTGGCTGTAATGCTGCTCCCAACATAAGTGCTCCTGGTTTCCTTCTCCTGCATGCATCACCAGGCCCTGCATCCAACCTTACCAGCTGGAGATGAGTCGTCTTCCTCCTCCACAATAGAACAGGGATTAGACTCACAGCAAAGGAGAAGGTTTGGACCAGAGCCCATTTCAGCATGTCGATAATTTATAAAAATCCATTGCTCTCCAGCCAAGCAAATTGCAGTGCCTAGATGATTCAGCAGAAGTGCTAGAAGGAAATATGGATGTGAAAAGTCCCTGTAGGAATTCTTGTATAATTCTGCACTAAAATAAAATGTTCTCAGCCCAGCAGAAGGATGGAAAGTGGGAATTAGGGATCATTCCTTCTCTGCCTGGAGGGACTCATAAAAGCTGGTAAATTTTTAGTGGAGTTTCAGGTTGGAAGGGGAGAAAGAGCAAAGGCAGAATCCAGGGAGGGGAAAGATCTTGTGGTGAAGAAGGAAGGAAGACACAGCTCTGGGTTTTGTTTTGGCCATTTCACACAGGCTGCAACTCTCTTATCGCTAAAAATGTGAAAATCCTGTGGGCAAGTAAAGGAAAAGTTGGAGTGAGAAACCTCTAAAAACACATTTCCAGAAGGCAGCCAGGGAAATGGAAATATAAAGAGCCAAGGACAGTTCCAAAGCTTATCTGAGCACTTTGGATTTTGAGTGTGATCTACATCTATTAAGAAAAAAAATAATGAGAAAAGGAAATATAAAAGGAAAAGTACCATGCAACTGACCAATACAAATCAATTTCTGAAAGGGCATGGCAAGCCAAAGAGAAAATATTTATCTCTTCTGACCTCTTCCAATTCATTATCCTAATGTGAGCTTCCCTACCACAGTTGGTTTTGCCTGCATGCAGAGTCAGCAGAGATGGACATCCCTTGCACAGGGTATAGCAGCTCTTCTGAATAGATGGCAACAGGAGATGGAGTGAAGGGGGCCAAGAACCATAAAACCTCTGCGGTAGATTTAAATGACTTCAAATGTAGTTACTTGACACATTTCGGTTTGCTCAGAAACACTGCCCAGGAGAGAACAGATCCTCTACTCCTCACTTTTGTCATTGGATTCTAACACCCACTTGCCCTGCAATGCCCAGAAGCACTTTATAAGGTCAGATGGCCATTTCTGAGCAACTCGACCCAGTGCTGGACTCACACCTTGTCATGCAGAGCAGCCTCTTCCTCTCCAGTGACATTTTCCAGCCTGCTCCTGGCAGGGACCTCACATCCACCTGTGTGCTGCTTGGCAGCCACCCCACAGCTCAGAGAGGTGCTCAGCATCTTACAGCATGCAGCCCTTGCATGAACCCAACTCTGCCTGCCTGCCTCCCTCCCCGACCTGCTCTGTGCCACCCTTCACGGCTGTCAGTTCTTTACACAAGGAGCAGTTTCATCCTTCGTTTCATAAAGCAAACTCATTTACATTTTACTGTGCAGCACAGACCTGATCCTCTATCCTTACAGCCATTGGAATTCCACCATGGGTTCTCCGGTAGCCAGGGCAGGCTGTTGTACCCAGACTATTGAGATTCCTTGTATTTTAATTCTTCCTGGTTTAAATTGCTGCTTAGCACTGACATTTCAAAGGGAAGCTTCTTTGCTCCTTCTTTCGTGTAGAGCCTGTTTGTGTTTCTTTCTCTTGCTGCTGTCTCTTCCCTGGAGCCCTTGCTAATGAATGCAGCATGCTGATGACCTCTCCATTATAAATAGTTTAATATTTTTAAATAAATATGGGATGGTGCCATGATTGTGTGGGTATTTCATCTTGCCTGCAGCACAAAGAGCTGGAGCTGACAAAGGCAACCACAGCTTTATTTGTCATTCTGTTGCTTGTTTGTCATAGAAAGCAAGAGGAGGGGGCAGGACCCTGTACTGCAACAAGCATCAGCAGATGTGTTATTCTAAGTATATCATAAGGAGCTGCTCCCCATCCTAGTGAAGCAGATGGATGCAATAAAGAGAAAAACTTTGGGGTTGTTATTCAGTTACTTGAAATCTGCAGGGCTGCAAAACTATTAGCTGAGCCACAGAGTGGATCAGAGGAAGGTATATGGCGGACTGGGGAGGAGGACACCAGGAATTCTATCATTTCCACTGCAGTACAACAGAATTAACACATTTACCTGATACAAGTTATTTCTAATTTGGGAGCAAAATTTATTCTGAGCAATAATAGTAGACGATCAGAAACCAAACGTGACAAAGGAAAAGAAAAAGGGAAAGACCCTGAGTTCAGGTCAAAATTTTCAACATGTTAATTAAGTTTTCAGCCCATCAACTTCTCTTATCCTGTTTTCCCTACTTTCCTTCTGGATGCATCCAGATTTCTGCTGTATGCAGATCATGTGAGCTGGATCCAAATTCACTTGACCCTCACAACCAGCTTCTCAGGCATTAAAAAGCTCCTAGAAAGTCACTCAGATGGTAACCAAGAATTGCTTTCAACAGGCAACTCCTAAGTGGCATAAAGCCAGGACTGATGCTCCACTACTTCCATTCCCAGCTCACAGTTTTACCAAGGCATGGGGTGTGAACAGGGACTGCTGCCAACACAGTAATTTACAGCAATGCAATCCATCCCCATGGACAAGGAGGAGCAGCAATAGCTGATACCAGCTGTTTCCCAAATGTTTCCACTGTCAAGTTTGCTTCTGGGATTAAAACCCCAGCTTCCAGATTTGAGAAACCCACTTTTGTGGTTGTGAGCTTCCTCCTGCAGCCCAACACCCATCAGGCATCTGGTGCTGCTTTGATGGGCACCTCTCCCTTATATGTCTGCTTTCCTCAAGCAAGAGTGTGCACAGCCAGCCCCAAGGATATGTCCTCCTACCATTTGCAAGCCACCCAGCACAGATAAGCCCCTTTCCCCTGCTAAGTAGCCATCTGAACTCCAAAGCACCAAGCCAAAGCCCCATCAGCCTTTCTCCCTTTGAGGCTGGCTCTTTGGAGAGCCACTCAGCCCATTCACGCTGTGGACCTTTTGCACAGAATTAAACAGCCTCACACAAGTGGATGGAGAACGAAGGTCACAGTTATTTTTAAGCAACTTCACTCCAAGATTAATGAGGAGACAGTCTAAGCTATACACAGCCTCTTGGTTGCTATTTCTGGACTTTTCTTTGTGTGCAGCTTCCTCTGATGGTGGTGTTCTACAGCAGTGGTGTAAGGAAAGATGCCCTCATCACACACATCAAGCCTCACCACCACACATGCATTTACCCCTGAAATGAGGCTACTGTGCAGTAGAACATTGTGAAAACACCACACTTGCATGGCTTGGGCTAGAGCTGCTAATATTAGGAATGGCAGAGAAAATGGGTGACCTCAGGAGGAGCAAAAGATGGCCAGCAGCTCTCCTGCCCCTGGACTTAAAGAGGGAGAAACGTGTAGTGAAAGAGAGCCTTTCAAAAAATCATCTTGGCAGAAATCAACACGGCACCTACCTCAGCCGGGGAGCTTGGAATGTGAGCTGAACTCAGGAATACTGAACTCAGGAGTACAGTAGAGAGGTGCAATTACCTAATTGCATCTAAATTGTGTCATTTATTAAGTGTTTTGCATGGTGCCATGGCCTCTGGAAGAGACAGTCCCTGCCCTGGGCAGCTATCCCCACGCCACCCTGCCAGTCAGACTGGCTCCCATGGGCTGGGAGGGTGACAGTCCCCGGGGGGGCCCACAGCCACTTGCCTCTGCTTCACCCTCTCCTCCACTCCCAAATAGCCAGAAGCCTGCAGTAGTTCTGGTTCACTAACTGCCTGAAATAAACTGAAATTAAAAAAAAAAAATATTAGATGTGCCCTGTAGATTTAAATTTCCCCTGTGAGACAGGGTGGGCATGAGTACTGTGGTTACTAACCACAGGAAAACAAACCTGAGAGCATTGATTAAGAAAGTGGAGGGGTGGGAAATAAACCAATTTCCCCATAGTTTTTGAACTGCAGTTCACAAAACATTAAATTTCTAATTACAAGCCCAGAAAATTTTTGTATAAAAGTGACTCTTGAGACAAAGTATAGCTTTTTCTGCTCATTAAAATATCCCCTTGCCACAGTTTTCTTGCCCTTAATCCTGAACCTTAAGGTTTTTACACGTAAGTAGGTAATTAACACAAATTTCTCTCAGTTACACAGCTCTTGCAGCATTGCAGCTCTGGCTGTACTGGAGTTGGATGCTGTTGGATGTTGCTGGATTTTGAGCATCCCCAGACCTCTTTGGGTAAAAGGGCAGTGAGGTTCAGGCACCATGTGGTGACCTGGGTCAGACTGCAGCTTGCTGGAAAGCTGCATCCTTGCTCAGCTGTGTTGAGCAGAAAGGATTTCTAACCAAAAGAGATGGACAAGACTTGAGGGTGATACAGGGAAAGGGAGGGCCAAATCTTTGAGTACATCACTTTCCAAGTGAGACACTGCTGCAGATCTGCCCAAAACATTCTTTTCTCCAAGCAGCCAAGCCATACCAGCTGCAGATACCAGTGCTGCACTGTAGAAAACCTTCCTGGCAAGCTGGAGTTGGTGATAATGAGAAGATCCACAGCTCTCAGTTGGCTCAAAGGAATTCTCCACTCTGCAGTGTGCATCAGGGGTGGGTTTCGTTAAGCCAACTGTGACAGGGAAGAATAAGGTTTCTGAGCAGATTTGGATACAAGGGGAAAACCAATTCCCTTGCTTTTGAGCCCCCAGGTGAAATATCTTTGCTTCTGCAATGCAGAGATCAAACCAGTCCCTCTCAAACACTGGGAATCTCAATCCTGGAAGCAAGTCAAACAACCTCCAAGTGGCCTCAGAAGTGGAGGAATAAGTTCATTACATCAATGTAATGATGATTTATAGCACCTTGCACTCAGAGGTACAGCTCACAGCATGTTTCATTTTAAAAGTAAAGGCTTTTTGTGAGGTATTTCCAATTTAAAGGAGAAAGGATGGGGTTATTTGCCCAGATTTATGCACCCCACCAAGGCCAAGCAAGGCTTAACACCCTGATACCTTCCTTCGAGCCCTGCTTGGCTGACTGACAGCCTCCTCTCCCTCTGTGTTTGAAATGTGAATATATTCAGTTCAGGGTTTTCTGCATTTATCACAACAAATGAAGTCCTCTGTGCAGTCACAAGTGCCACAAAAGGCAGGAGAGGCTGGAAGCAGCTTTCTTCATGTGGGAGGCAAATTTACCACTGATACAATACAACCTTCTGAACCTCAAGCTTGGAAACCAGCACACCAGGACTAAGAAGCACAGCAGGTCAAATCCTCCTTTTCCAGCTCTAAGATTAAGTCCAAAGTCACAGCTTTAGGGCAGGTGAACCCTTTCCTCCAACAACCAAGGAAGAGACTAGCATCACCTTGCAAAGCCAGCCTTTGTCTCTGCCACCCAGTCCCTGGCACAGCTCCAGCAGCAGGATCTTCTGCATCAAGGAACAGCCCCATGGGACTCTGGCATCCATGACCAGACACCACCACTACCTGCCCCAGCACCGGGAGACCCCAGCTCACCTCTCCCACTCCAGAGCCTGCTCTAAGCCATAGTGCCCCTACTCCCTCCCAGCCAGAGCTGGGAATTTTGCTCAGGGGACTCAGTGGTATTTGCTCCAACCCACCTTGAGTGGAGATAAGTGCCCATAAGTTCCATCTTACCAAGCTGTGTGTGAGCAATTGCTGAGTACATAACAGCAGGTTTCCTACACAACACTGCCAGTAACTAACTCATTTCCCTCTGAAGCTGAGGATGAAAAATAAGATGCAAAACCAAATTGTACTGTGTTTATGTACATAATTCCCAGTGCATCTGGATAAGAGCATGCCTGTGGCCTGTCTTACGCTGCATCTGATTCTCATTAGGTGCTTGTGATTCCTTCTTGCTAGGGCTTGATTGCTCTCCGTGACACACAGAGTTATGGCCAGGCTGCTCACTCCCTGTGACGGCCCTGGTGCGGCCAGGGACCGCACAGCCTGACACAGCCTGCTCTGAGCAGATTCCTAACACAGCTTCTCAAATGACAGCTGGAAGTAAAGACAGAGCTCTCCAAAGTGAATTTCGTAAATTGGCTGCTGTAAATTGGGGCTCCATTTACAGGAACCAAGACTGGAGAAGAAGATGAACTGAAGGCAGAGCTGGCACATGGCCCCAGAGCAGAGGATCCCTCCCTTGGCACCAGCCAAGGCTCTGGACCCAGCTAGTACCTGGAGCTTTTCTTTAAGAGTTAAGCTTTGTATGGCTATCAGTGTCTTTGTGATGGTTTGAAACTGTCTTTTTAATTTTTCTTTGCAAAGTTCAAGCAGAGAAAGTGAAAGAGTGTAAATAAGTCACTATTGGGTGTAAGAAAGCAAAATAATGATTGTTCTAAACACTTCCATTGGCTCTGGGAGTGACTTTTGCAAGTCATTTTTTGCAAAGATATTTTGCAGTTATCTACCTTCTTCCTATGAATGACACCAGCCCCTGCTCTTTTGCACATTGTAGCCTCACTCATGTATGAGAGCAGATTACAGCAGGTTGCTGGGTGATCAGGTAGGGAGGGACAAAAGGAATTTGGCTGATTGGGTGTTAAGCCTCATCTCAAGTAATTTTAGTATTTTGTTCTTCAGGAACTGAATTTGAGCAAAGAAATTAATGTTCTAGGATGTGCACAGGAGCAGACCACATTCTATCCTATGTTCATTGTCACCTTCAGCTGAGGGCAACAGTATCAGACACAGCCCTTGATGCATGTCAGAAACATCTACCTAGATGGTATTCCTGCTTGTAAAATGCAGATTTACCTTGCAGTAAAAATCTCTGCAGTGATAAGCAAGAGAAAGATTTAATGTACCTACAAATCTCTTCTACCAGCAAAGGAACAGAAGAGCCATGGGTTTACCCAAATCTGAACTTATTTACTACCTTTTGAGCAACAGGGTTACCCTCACACAGAATCAAACCCATACTACTGTTAATACAGCAGCAAAATACATGGGTTTAAATTAATAAAAACACCAAAACCACACAACATTTGTGTTAAGCACAGCTGAAATAGGTTAGCAGCCCTGATTATCTGGTCTGTCTCTAAGTAGCCAGCTCTTGAGAACAAAAGAGTAGGCAAGAAAAAAGCAGTTTCTTACCATCTTCATGTCTTGTGGGAATGAAAAGGCTCTGCAGGACTGCCACAGCACCTACTAAACTCTGCACACTCTCTGGGGATACAGCAATTTCAGGGAACATCATCTGGCTGCTAAGCTACTGCACAAGAGTAGCCTCACTTGCATGAGGTTTCCTTCCTGCTTCTCCTTTTCCTCATTGGCACTATCCTTGCACTGAGACAAGGTTCTGAGTCCCTGGCCTGCCTTTATATCCCTTATTCACAACCAGCCCAGCACCCAGTGGCCAGCATTAACTCCATTAAATTTATAAAGCAATTAGATCTACGTGAGCAATGCCAAAAAATCTCAGTGAAACTCCCCTCAGCTTTTTAAAACAAATTCATTCCAGCTGGGTTCATGCTCCTAGTGCATTGGCTTCCCACACGGATCCCAGCATGGGAGGTCAGAGGCAAAAAAGGTTTTGGAAGGAGTGAATTTTAAGTGAGAATTAGAAGCTATATGCAAATCTTGAGCTTAAGTGAGGGAGGATGCAAACAGAAAGCACTCAGAGGCCATGTGAGTTAAATGGCTAATTAAATCAGCACAAGCATTGGGTCTATGAATGAGCTATGGGTCAGGGATTGTGGAAAAAGAAAAGGACTCATGGAACTGATTAATTGAAGGGAGTTGTGATCTGTCTACAAGTAATTCAATCGAGCAATTAGAGCTGGGCAAGGAAATGGTTTTGCGTGTGGAAGATTTTGAAATATTTCTGTTTTAACTTGGGACAAAAGAAATGCAAACTGAAAAAGGAATGAAAATTCAGACAAGGTCCATCCCGAATCTGTGTACATTAGTTTGAAACACATCATTTCCTCTCTGGCCTTATTATAATTCTGGTGAATAATTATTTCTACCTTTGAATATGAAGAGCGTGGTTCAGATTGGATATCTGGAAAGCAATTTCATTTTAAATACTGGAACATAGTCAAAGTGTTAAAAACTATTTCTTCAAACACACCTTTTCAAGGTGAGAAATGCATTTTCAACAAGTCAGCATTTTTTTTGGGGGTGGGGGGACAATCTTCCAATTAAAAATCCATGAGTCTTTTGGTCCTTTATTCATTGCATATCACTGAGCTCTAAAAGTAAGAGCCCTGGAGGAGGTCAAGTTTTCTTAGTTACCTGAAATTAGACAAGCCTTCAAACAGCATTTATTAATTATCCAGGGACTGGAAACAGAATATGACCAAGTGAAGTGGGACAGGAGGGCCACAGTCCTCATCTCCCACATCTCCTCAATCCACCACTTTTCTTCTTTTAATTATCTTAATTATCTTAAATACCATGTCAGTCGAAACCCAAGCATTTCTCCAAAGGCAAGATGGGGAAGATAAGTTTTCAGATGACTCTCAAAATCACAGTGAGATGGCTCAGTTTCCTGTGACAAAAGGCTTTAACACACACAGGGCACAAAAGCAATAAGGTTCCCAATTCTCTGAAGACTTGGAGTGAAATAATGTACAGTTGTCTCTGGAGGAAATCCCACATAAGGACCTGGTCTGATCCCAGAGTTCCTTTTAAAGTCTCCCAAGAGAGAACCTTGAAGGGTTGCCTTTATGTGTAAGTGTAAAATAGTCATTGATTAGGGTTTATTAAGATTTAAGAGAACTTTGGCATACAAAAGCAGTAAGAGTGAATTGGTCAGTTTGGATAATTTAGAAAGGTTATCTGCCAGGTCTGAACAACACTTAATCAAATCTTCCACGGGAAATGTTGGATTGGGTTGACTGAGTCTGACAAAATGAAATTATAAGCTTGATCTAAATGATGATGGTGTGTAGCAGTACAGCTCAGCAGCAGCAGCCTGTTGGAATTGGCTGGCTCGGGATCAAATGTGAGACACCTTGTCAAATACCACCTTTTAATTATCTGGGTGTTGGGAGAAAAAAATGACCATAATAAGAGACACATGGGGGCTGCAGTCTGGATTGCCTACATCATCTCCATTCAGTGCCTTTATTCTTTTTGAGACAATATTATTTGCTTTGTGACTGTGTCTATGATTGCCACATATTTCACCCTGACCTAAGTGCCTTCACAAAGATGATTAGCAATTTTGGATTGCTTCTTTGATTAAGGAGAATGTGAAGAAGCTTCATCCACCAAGGCCTGAGAAAGATTTACTCATCCTTCATTTTTAGATGCTAAAATTAGTCTAACACAAAAGGTTGCTGGAGCGAAAGATCCCAACTTTTCAAGAAATGCATTTAAAAGGCCCTCTGCCTCAGGATCCCAAATCAGTTTAATTAAAAAGTGTAAGCCTAATTAGCCCTCAGAACAACCCTGCCATTGAGGCAAATATCTGATTAAAGGAGAGGTTTCTGTCAGGGGCCAAATTCAGTCCTGGCCAGGCTGGCAAAGGCATTGAAGGCAGGAAAACCAGCAGAAACTCTTCTGATAAAGCACCACATGGATAGAATCTCCACCACAGACCAAAGTGTTTTGGAAAGCATTCCTAGGAGGAAGAAGACCAAAATGGAACCTTGGACATTCTGTACTGCTGCCAGGCCAGCAGGACAAGGTGGAGCCTGGGCTGTTCTTGAATCTAGGAGGAGAGGAAGAAGCAAACCAAGGTGTCCTCAAGTCCAAGGGCTTCTTCATGTTCCCTGCAGAGAAAAGGTGCTATTTAGAGCAGTCTCCTGCACAGGCTGTGTGGCTCAACCCCGAGGTCTGGTCCCAGCAGCCTGGCCAACACATCACCTGGGCAAAGGAAGTGGCACTGCAGATAACACTGAAATAGCAACATGTCTCAACAGTTGGCAAACTGTTGGAAAGGTGACTTTCTTTTACTCTATGCCCAGGGACAAAGGACTGGCAATTTAATGACAGGGAACCGTTTGATTCCTGACTGGCAATAGAGGAACTGGCAGAAGCACCACCTGGCTTTTTGCAACAAAGAAACAAGGTCAAGGACTTAGCTCATCCCATCTGTGATATTTTTACACTGCAATTTATATTACACTGGGAACAAGAGGCCTTCTCAGAAATCAAGACCCCCACTGTCCAGCCAAAACACAAGAGGAGAAGCAGCACGTATCTCAAGGCCATTCCGCTCCGTCTCCCCAGAGTCCTCTTCAGGAAGGGTTACTCAATTGGTGGGATGCTGGGGGAACAACAGACCTCAAATGGACCTGGCACTGCAGCCACATGCAAAGACCTCATGGCTCTGCTGAGGATCTACTGGCATGACTGGACCTCAGCAGGCATGTGCTGGGGGTAAAAAGAGGATGTGGATACACCAGGACTCCAGCTCACAGGGTAGGAAACAAGATCCAGCTCCTCCACCACTCACTGTGCTGGTATTTAACAAGAATTTGCCCCCTTTTCCCTAGACACCTTTGTACTTCACTGACAGTATCATTACACCAGCCTAAAGCCTTTTGGATGCTATACACATCTTCCTGTATGAATTATGCCTTCAGTAAAAAAATAATTTCCACTCCCAGGTACATCAATGTAAGTCTTCAAGTGATGATTTCGGCTTTGCATCAGTGTCTTTGACAGACACAGGCCCCTTGGGTCCAGTTTGGCTGTGGCTCACATATTTTCAGTGGAGCTACACCAGGAGCACAGATTCCTTCCCATCCTTTCATCTCACAAAATCTCAGGTGGTTTGGGGAACATTGGCCTGAAGCTGCAAAGACAAGTGCTGGGAAGGTGAGGTGTGGGTCTTGGATCCCCATGAGGAAGGGGCAGGTTTCAAGGAGGAACAAGGCACATTTTCTGCTGAAACCTCATGCCACTTTTCCATAACTCTGTTGGTCCCTTCACTTCCCTCACTCTCCTGCTTAGCCCATTGTCCTCTCCTGCACTAAGGCTTTTCCCAGAGTAAGGACCCAAGTATTTTCTCTGGGTATAGAGGTCTAGGCACCTTAGTGGAAACTGAATTACATCCTGGAAAAAAAAGTTAAAATGTTGGGTAGGTAAAGGCAAAGAAGTTAACTACAAGCAGAATGAGAGAAGATTTTGGCTTATGGTTTTCCCAGGCTGGTTTATGGGGCCTGGTCACTATGGGATAGATCATTACAGAGATGATAGAATCATAGGATGGGTTGGGGTGGAAGAGTCCTTTAAAGGTCTGACCTTCCTACAAGGAGGAGGAACATCTTCAACTAGAACAGGTTGCTCAGAGCCTTGTCCAACATACCTTGAATGTTTCCAGGGATGGGGGATCCACCACCTCTGTGGGTAACCTGGAGCAGTGTTTCACCTGGACCAGTGTTTCACCTCCCTCGCCGTAAAAAATTTGTTCCTTATATCTAGTCTAAATCTCCTCTCTTTCAGTTTAAATCCATCAACCCTTGTCCTGTTCCAACAGGCTCTGCTAAAAAGTCTGTCCCCATTTTTCTTATTCATCCCCTTTAAGTACTGAAAGGCTGCAATAAGGTCTCCCCAGAGCCTTGGCTTCTCCAGGCTGAAGAACCCCACCTCTCTCAGTCCATTCTCATAGGAGAGGCATTTCATTTGTGTTACTGGTGAAATATTTGAGAAAGGAGCAACTTACTACTGCCAAACTCTCTCTGAAGTGCAAGGGAGTTTTATCTGAGCAATGAGGGAGTTCAACTGCCCCCTGAAACTCAGAATGTTTTGCAATGGATAGCTAAAAATAAAAAAGGAATTAAAAAAAAAAAAAAAGAGAGAGAGAGAAAAAAAGGAAAAGAAAATACAAGAAAAGGAAAATCCTCTCTGGATTTAGTGTATAGTCATTAACAAGGTATCCCACAGGTAGAACGTGATTTATTGAGAACTAAAGAGACTGTCCTGGTTTTGCTAGAATGGAAGTTTTTGTTCTACTCAGGGTACTTTATATGAAACAGATGCACAGTCCATAAATCAGACTGTCCTGCAGGAAGGATAGATGGCACCTACTGTATAAATTATCCTGCTCTTTGCAGGTAAATGCTATAGATGAAAACAGGGGTGTTTTTGCTTCTTAAAAACCTAGTGATTATTGTTGGAGAAAAGAAATCCTTTGGCCTGTAGGATGTAGCAGCAGAGAGAACAGTCAAGACAAAACTCTCTACAGAAAACATTTCCAGAGTAAGAATTTGATTAAAAGATGAGACAATGGGAATAATTCAAATTTATGATCAGCAGGACATTCTGCTTTCTCAAGTTTCCCTTGGATATTTTCAAATGAGTGCTCCCAAAAGCAAACATGTTTAAACACTCCTTCAATCTGATAGGAGCAGCAAATCCTTTTGCAGACTCTCCTTTTTTGTTTGTTTGTTTTCTTTTGTTTTGGCAAGGACATTAGTGAGTACTTGGGCAGCCTGCAACATGCCACAAGGTTTCCTGCTATGCCATGAGGAGCTGCAGCAGAGAAAGCAGCAGGACTCAGCAGTCGAAGGAGGAATTGTCTTTGTCTGAGAACTGGTAAAATGTGTATACAGAAAGCAGTAACGTGGGTGGCTTTTAGTCAGAATTTAGAATGCAAAAGGATATTACTGTTTTTCAATAAAACTGGTGAGGAGTGATGCCATGGGAGAGGATTTCCTGGAGTTCGGTGCTTCTGAATGATAAATATGTAAGACACAAAGCAGAAGTTCACCCACTGCCATTCCTACATGGCTGTAGTTTTAAATGCAGTGTTTCCTTGCCTCTCTCTCCAGGACATTAAATGGCTTGCTGAAAAGGGTGTTGTTTTATTGAAAATGTCAACCACCTAAGCCAAGGCTTAGGCAAAGGCAGCGTTTTCCTGCCTGGGGGCACTGAGGAATTCTCTGAATGGAGCAGAGCCAAGGGTACATCCCTGCCTCACTTCATCCTGGCTCTTTCCTTTTTTATTTTCATTTAAACCACGTAAGCTGCAGATGAAAAATATAAAAATAGTAATCCCATATATAGTCCCAGGATAAAACTGCAGTTCATTTATGACAGCTGACAAATCTAAAACGAGCAATGTAAGTGCATTACAAAATGATTAAACCTAAAGTTCTGTCCCCCCTGGCTAGAAGGCCACATTGACATTGCATTACCCACTGAATAATGCAATCTGCTGCCAGTTCAAAAATACAGCCAAAATAGCCCTTTTGCTTCTATTTACAGACTGTGCCTCAAAAGCCATCCTCCTGGTGGCAGACACAGCTTCCGCTCACTTGTGTTTGCTCCGAGTCAATAAAACACGAATCCTAGGGAGTTCAAGTTGGTGGGAAGTATGTTCTTGGGTTTAAGCCATACAAATGGCATGTGCACCAGGCTTAGACCCCTGCTTGTGGGATTTCAGAGGTATCAGACTACATACCCCTGGGGCTGAGACTGAAATCAATACTGGGTATTTGTGAGAGATGCGATGGATTCGGTCTGACCCAAATTTAATTACATTTTTCATTATGATACTGACTTTTCTATCTCTGGGCCTCCTTGTGCTCAGAAAGAGTATTTCAGAGCATTACATAAAGGGTAGTTGAATATTCCCATCGATTTGTCTCTCTTTAAGGAGCAGGCAGGTCACAGGCAGATGTGGCAGGTGGAAATCAGGCATCTCAAGTGTCCACTGTGTCCACTCACACACCTTTTCCAAGCTGCACGTTGTGGAGGTGACACAGCCACGCTGCCTTCATGATTTACCATCATAATGTGATCTCAGGACTCATTGATAGCAGCTCCTTCCTCTCGGCTTTTCATTGTGGCATGACATGAATGGCAAGGTGTGAAAAAAGAAGTATGATGAAGAAATGGAAGCCTGGCAGAGAAATTTAGGGTTGTCAGTTTATTTTCTCCCAGCATGAACAATTTCCTCTGTCCAGGGGACTGCAAACTGATATTTAGGAAGCAGATTGGGAGAGCCCATGAAGGGGGAAATGGGGCCTTTTGTCTTGCCATTGCACATGTGAAGGGCTGCTTCATTCCCTTGCAGGTCAAATTCTGCTTTATGGCACCATGGTCCCCTTCAGCTCAAGAGGATAGTTCATGAGAGCCATAATAAAAATGCAATGACTTTCCTCCTTCCACACCTGGGACCTGCAGGATTTAGCCAGGACCTGCCCAGGGCATGCATTTAATCCATCCTCTCAGAGAAGGTATCTGAGAAGCGACTCTGAGGGGAAACCCCCTAAAATAGTGTGCATTCAGATCCTATAATTAATACCTATTTCTCCTGAAACCTCAAACCATGACTGTAATGAAAGCCAGCTCTCAGGATTTCTTTTTAAGCAGCCTTGGTTCAGAAGGAAAAGAAACAGCAGCATCCCACTACACAGGGAGCCTATTTCTTCTGGGGAGAAAAAAACAAACCAAACCAAAAAACCCCAGCCACTTTTCTTTCAAGAAGTACCATTCTGTCGATAGTGCTCCTGTTCACAAAGAAGAGCTGTCACACAATTCAAGCTAAAATTGGCATTGTACTAAAATCTCAGTATCAGGACTTGAATGAAACTGAGCTGGAAGCACTCACAGATTTGCACTTTCACCCAAAGTTTTCCACCTGCTGGTTTGATCTGTGTGGCATCCATCTCCTCTCCCTCTGAGAGGCTTGATGGCTTTTTCCTCTGCAGCAGCACGCAGAGAAGTGCAGAGCAAATAAGGAGCAGAGGGGTTGCTGGGCTCCCAAAATCTCCCTCCCCAGGCAATTACCCAAAGTCGGTGCCTGCAGAGGAGCCAGCATGTGTCTCAGCATGTGCTGGGACTCAGACCTTCTGCAAAGCATCTTCATCCATTAGCAACACGGGGAGAGGGAATAGAGGTGTCCAAATTCCCTAAATGAAGCAAGTGCTCTGGGAGAGAGGGATTCAGGAGGGGAATTTTTCTTCTGTTTATAATTACCTGTCTTTGTGGAAGAATTGAGGGGTTTTCCTTATACTGGGTCTTAAATATGAAGCCCCACTGAAAACTGTGTAGTTGCACAGCCTTTATGGGGTGCTGTCTGCAGCAAACTACGCTTAGGGGACAATGTGCACCCCAAAATCCTGCTGAATCAGTGTCTTTCATTTTACTCCTTGCTGCCAGTGACTGGGGTTACTTCCTTGGGAAGTTCACACACTGGTATTTGCCCATGAGGATGCTGATCCCCATGTCATTCTTCCCACATGATCAAACCAGAAGTAAAACATAACCAGCCTCTACCCCTACCACTTTCAGACTTCTCCAGGATGCTCCTCTTCCCTCTGCTGTCCCCGGGCTCTCTCCAAGGGTCACCGCTCTCCATCCATGCTACTGCTGCCTCCATACGTCCCCTTGCTCCCTCCCTCCCCCATCCTGCTTTAGTGGAGCAATGGTGCAGCCACACAAAATGTACCATCAGCATCCTGTGACCCCCTCGGGGACACATTTCTCTCTACATCTGCTCTGCCTTGGGCTGACGAAACTCAGCTGCCTCATAGTGGCAGAGTGACAATTACACTGCGATCCCCTCTCCCCAGATCCCTCATTACTCACCAGGTTTTTTTTTTTGCCAGCACCTTGGGGTGTTATTGCTGTCGTTAACACCATTCACTGTTCTATAATAGCAACTGTTTATTTATCAAATAGAAGTAACAGCTTTAGGATTCACAAACATCCTGGGTTTTCCCTAACCCCAGCCAGGCTGTGCTGTGGGAACACCTTGCTTTGCACAGATCAAGGCTGTGAATGTGTTGTCATGCATTGATGCTGTGCCTTCTCCATGTGGTTGGAGGGTTTTTTGCTGCTGCTCTTTTGTACTTGCAAACGGGAAGGAAGTAATACAGCCACTGAGAGAGCTTTTAGAGACAGAGGGAGCAGGATTTCATAGCCCCATTCAAATAACTCCCCCCCCCCCTCCCCCCCATCAAAATCCTGTTGTCTGCCTCAGAAATAGTCAATGTCTTGTCTATCAGATGCAGGTGAATAGCCCATGGGGTTGAGGATGGTTGTGTATTAGTGCTTGTGTCAGAAAGGGGAGAAAATTCCTGACAGAACTGTGCCAGCACTGACTGGTTACACCCAGAGCACCACACTTGAGTATCCTGTGTTTTAGTTCTGGCTGCAGTTCTAGGCATGTGCGAAGGCATGCCACCAGGCTCCTTCTAAAGAGGACTTTTAGAAAAGCTTTACAGTAAATCTATCAGGACAAAATAAGCAGTGATAGTTATGTCAGTTCTTTAATCCAGCTACAGTAACTGGCTCAAGATAAACCTTCTTTAAGTATCAGTGCCAGGCAGCCACTGTGATGCAGAGCTCTGATGGGGAGAGCAGTCAGGACAAACTGACATAGCCAGCATGGGTGCAGCAAACTGGTGCAGTGCTGGTGCTAATGTAATTTAAAGTGGATATAAAAGTAAGTGTCTGGACAGATGAGAAAGAGTAAATCACCAGGATTCAAAGCATTCTTAAAGAAAAGGATTTGCAGACATCTTCTTGGGTCTGATGGGTTGCATTTAAGTGTGTGATAAGCCATCTAATAAAGCTCACAATAGCAGAAATCATTTACTTCACCATTGCAGGGAAGGAGATTGGGAGAAATGACTCAAATCTAAATTTCCCTTCACCTTCCCTCCAAGAATAATACAAAAAGAGAAAGTCGGTTTGCTCAGTTATTACCAATAACCCAGAGCTCTGTCCCCTCTGTGTGCTGTGGTTGTATGAACAGAGTCTCCAGCTGGGCACCCATTACAGATTCACCCCCCCGGGCTGCTGTTGCTCTCATTACTCAGACCAGTTCTGCACTGCTGAGCCTTGGCCCCAGGGAGGCTGCACCATGCAGTGTAGAAGCACCTGAGAACATCTTCTGGCTTGTGAAGGACCTTATATCTTCAAGCCTGCTCAGTGGCTTAATGCAGTGGTACTTTCACTCTCTGGAAAATTAATGTGTGTGCCCAGCTGGGAGTCTCTTAGTAGAGACTTCCTGCCTTTAGCATGGTAATGATGTTAAGTATAATCTGACACATGTCTGCAGAAAAAGTCTCTGAGAAAAAGCAGATGCACAAGTGCTGGAAAAAAAAAACAAAACAAGACAACAAACAAACAAAAAACCAAACAACCCCAAACTTTCAATATAGTTCTGACTGCTGGTGATTTTTATTTCTGAGGATAGTGGTGTATTTGCTGTACCATGCTCCAAGAAATCACATTCTCCTGAGCTCTCATTCAATGTGAGGAGCCTGTCTGCTCTCCTGCTGCCTTTTATTATATTTGTATTGACTGTAATAAGACTACCTTGTAGGCAGCTTCACTGTGCTGAACTTTGAGGGAGGTTCTCTGAGGATAAGAAGAATGGCTGGTAATAGATACAGGACATGCTCCAGCCCAGACAACCACTGAAACAGCACTGTAAAGCTAATCAATTTAGTGGAAAGCAGAAATCTGTCAATGTGAGTGCTGCCCAGGCAGCCTAGCGTGGATTAAAGGCTCAATTCCCCACTGCTGTGCATCGAGGGGGCTGGTAGTGAGTTGTACCTCGCTGCCTTTGAACTTCATTCTCACACAAATAACTACAAGAGGGCTCTGGTGGTGAAGCATCCCTCTCACAGTATTGAGGATTTGGGCTTTTGGGCTGCACTTTGCTACCTTCCCCTGCAAAGGCAGACACACAGTCATGCTATCTGAAGGGTGGGGGTGAAGAGGCCAAGAAAAAGAAGTTGGAAATGTGTTTAGCTGTGTTTAACTGCCCTGCTGTGCAGCGACGGGTGCTGCCTGCACCCCTGAACATGCTGGACCCAGCGGTGAGGACACACACTGCCTCTTTATCTGCAGGGGTGTGTGGCTGAGCAAAATATATTACCTGTAATAATATGTCTCTTATATACAACTGCCTCTCTGGATGTATTTTGAAATATTTAATGATGTGTGGCTGAAATGTAATGATATCTTCCCAATGGAATGCAATGGAAGAAGAGCTCATGCACATTAAGACATCTTATCTGTATTGGCAATTAATAACCTGGGAATGAAAACAAACTTTAAAACCTAAAAGTTTTTGCTAACAACATGGGGCTGCAACTGCACTTCAGTCAGGTTTCCACAACACTTCCCTGTAGTGAAATCCAGATGTCAGGGGAACCCCACCTGTTACATATTCATTTCTTTTGGACTGTGGGCTTCTCAATGCTTTTTTTGTGTCCCTCAGCTGTCTCAAAGTTCATATATTCATATCATTATGTTGCTATAGATTTTTCTCTCAAGTCTGAGGACCTGTTTTAAATTAAAACAGTCCAGGGCCAATTGTTTGAGTTACCAAATGTTATGGTGAAGACTAGTTTGGATACATCACAAACATTTGTTCCAAGACCCTAACCTCAGTGGTTCACCTACATTCTGACTCAAATCTTCACAGAGCATCTAAATCAGTTTGCTTATAATCAGTTTGACAGCCAGTTAATGAGTTAAACTACTATCACCAATGCTTTTCCATAAAGAAATTCATTGTTTTAGGCAACAAGTGACAAAAGGCTGCACATTGGCCAAAAACTACCAAGCTAGATTCTAAATCTAACTTGGTAGGTTATGATAAATTTGCTTTGAAGAAAAAGAAAGGAAGAAAGGAAGAAAGGAAGAAAGGAAGAAAGGAAGAAAGGAAGAAAGGAAGAAAGGAAGAAAGGAAGAAAGGAAGAAAGGAAGAAAGAAAGAAAGAAAGGAAGAAAGGAAGAAAGAAAGAAAGAAAGAAAGAAAGAAAGAAAGAAAGAAAGAAAGAAAGAAAGAAAGAAAGAAAGAAAGAAAGAAAGAAAGAAAGAAAGAAAGAAAGAAAGAGAAAGAAAGAATCAATCTGGATTGGATTAGATTATCCAACCTGTCAGACTTGAAGAATATTCAAAACGCTGCTCTTCGATTTTGCAAAATCACTTTAATGGATTCATCTGATTGTAGATTAAAAAACAACAGATGCCAAATGCAATTTAGTCTCATCAGTTCATTTTTAAACAGAGATCTTCTGCTGATAACCCTTGGCATATTGATTTTACATGATGGCAATAAGTGCAGAGAAAGACTTCCAGCTTCTAGCAAAGTTAAAAACTTCTTCCACTCCTCTCCAATGCAATGATAAATTGCTTTTCAATAAGAAGTTCACAGCATGCCTTCACTAGGCAGAAATGTTATTTGCATTCTTCCATAAAGAACCTCAAATTAAAATCATTAGCCACCTCACATAATTTAAGACACAAAGAAACCTATGATTAAAAGTAGGTCACATGAAAGTGACTGTAAAATTGAAATATAAATGAGTGATTTCAGAAGACTATCTTCATCTCACCATGCCTTGTGGTATGCATTTCGCCCTCCCTAAAGTTTTAATAAAAGTATTACACTGTCAGCACTTAGTAAATATTAAAATAATAATATATGCCGTAATTACTTTCCAGACATGACTAACGTGTTCTGATCTGCATAGAGCTTGACTCTCAAGTTACACCTAAACTTTAAAGAGGAGGAAAATGGTTTCCTGTTCCTACACCATTTACAGAAGGAACCAAGTTACCCCAAAGGTTTCACACTGATGCAAGTCCTTGTCCTCATCCCAGGAGGCAGATCAAGACGTGAACCAAGCAGTTGGTACACACTTCACTTCAAATTGATTTCTGTGTCCCAGGCTGGAGAGTATTTCAGCCCAGCCAACAACAAGCAGCTGCACGTAGAGATCTGTAGGGGGGTTGTTTACTCAGGCACAAAAATGCATGTTTTAGTATAAGAATGGCAAATCATCTTAGCAGAGGGACCCCTGGAGAGAAACTCAAGGCTATGTCCTTGAGCTGGCTGCTGCAACACTGAGAGAAGTCTTGAGCCTTGCAGGGGAGGAGAGGGGCTGAGCTCATGGAGAGGGGATTTTGGAAGAGATAAGCAGTCGGAAGGGGAAGTATTAGTGTCACTGCTGTTTATCAGAGCCCATCACCACAGGCACACGGACCAGTGATTAATTGGTCAACTGGGGCATATCAGGCAATTTCCTGCTTTCACATTCATGTCCTGTTATCCTGCAAAAGCTTTTAGAGAAGGAAACTAAAGGTAAGAAAAGAGATGATGAAGCCCTTCATGAACAGGAAAAGGTTTCAGTGTCATGGCTGCTGAGACCCCCAGGTCAGCAACCTCTGGGTGAGCGTGTGCCACGCTGTTGTGCACACCTGGAAGGACAGTATGGCTGTGCTCAGCTGAACCCACAGCCCCTTCTCCTCTGCTTAATCCCAAGCACCTGGAATACACTTTGGGAATGCTACCAAAAAGCCCGGCCTGCACAACTTCTGCAGGAAGGTGTTACTTGACTAATGTCTTATAGTACCCAAGAGGTCAAGAAAAATATTTCTTCTGATTTCTTTTTTAAGCTACATATTATTTCCACACCATTGCTTCAGACATCTGAGATAGAAAATGAAGCACATTTAGATTTAGTGTTTTGGTCTAAAACTAAAGATAAGGGAAAACAGTTTCTTCATACTGAGCTGGGGTGCATTGAACATCTGCAGATGGGGCTGCCAAGTCCACCAAGGCAGTATGGACAAGGGAAGGCAAGCGAGGTGTTTCCTGTCCCTGCTGAGCAGCACATTGTGTGGTTGATTACAGGAACCAGGCTGGACCAAAAATGCAAACTAATCCAAGAACATGAAGGCACCAAAAAGGTTATTTTGCTTGTGGCACTGCATAAACCCACGAGCACTGATAGCCCTTTGCAGCCAGGATCCTTGACTGGAGCCAGTAACCTCTCACTGTGATTAGCTTGTAGCTGCCTGGCTGCTGACTCCCACACTGGACAGCTATGGGCTAATGATGTATTAGTACTCTGGTGACAGTGTGGGCTGAGATGAGGAAGGGGGTCAGTGCACAGGACTGTTGGAGTTGTCCCTCCTAGGCAGAGTTGTCTCTCTGGGCTGTTCTGGAAGTACAGCAGTGTTTTATTCCTTTAGTGCCTCCCTCTTGCTGGTGTCTGAGATGTTCATTCATCGCTAAAGGAAGGAATTGCCATTCCTGCTCACCTCTGAAAAATTATCTGAGCAGCCTGCTCTTTAATTTTGCTAGCATTAGGTTATGTTTGGTACCTAAGGCAGGGTGGTTTCATTTTTTAAAAGGTTTTTTAACAAACTGTATGAGTGCATGTGTAACAATTGTAATAAAACAATAGTTCTAATGGGAAGAGAAGCCAACACATTTGCAATTTCCTTTCCCATAATATGCAGTAATTCAGTAATCCCATCATGAGATAAGAATTACTTTGAGAATAATTTTCTTTTAATAGCTCTGTCTGAAATGTAGCAAATTTCTTTCCTAGTCATTACAGCTCCTGGCCTGCAGTAAAAGGCTGGAAACTGAGTAAGAATTTAAAGGCAGCAGCCTGCCATCACCCACAGAAACAAAGCACAGCAGAAAAAAAACACAGCACCACCACTGCTTCAGCAGCCTTCAAAAAAGCATTTCACAGACTTGGCTATGACACTACTTGTGCATTACCTATTTAAATGAAGGCATTAAAACACTTGGAAACATTAGTGCACTCAGAGAGTCATTAATTAATTTTGCTGATTGATGCTCTACACTGAGCATAGGAACATGGGGTTCAAGCAAATGATACACATTGATAGTGATACCAAAACCATTTGCTTGCAGGAGGCACACATACAAAAACCCCACCACATATGCCCAATATAGCTAAGGATTTATATCCGTGGGGCCAGGAGAGTCAAACTGAGTATCTGGTGTGACATCTGATACGTATCTTAATATGAGTTAATGCTAGAAAAGCAGCATGGACAACCCCACTCAAAGCCAATCTTGTGTTAATATTTGGGGCTGCAATGATCACAGAATGGTTTGGGTTGGAATGGACCTTAAAGATCATCTAGTTCCAATACCCCTGCCATGGGCCAGGACACCTTCCACAAGATCACGTTGCCCAAATCCCCATCCACTGTGGCCTTGAATGCTTCCAGGGAGGGGACAACCACAACTTCAATGGGAAACTTGTTCCAGTGCCTCACCAACATCACAGGAAAGAATTTCTTCCTAATATCTACTCTAAATCTACCCTCTTTCAGTAGGAAACCATCTTTTCACTATACTGCCTTTAAGTATTGGAAGACCAATAGAAGGTCTGAATCTCTGCTGATGGTAGGAACTAGTTGAAGCATCCAGCAAGACTCTAAGTAACAAGTAGTTGTTTGAAACCCAGATTCTGAATGAGATGTGAGTTTTCAGTAGCTTTGTTTGACCTGAGGGCTTCCAGCAGCAGCTTCCTCAGTTTCAAGTTTCTGTGCCTGTCACACCTAATATAAGCTTTCATTCTTAAGTGTCTACAGCTCCTTGGCCCTTCTCACTGCAAGAGATTGCTTTGGAAATGTGTATCAAGCCACTGGGAGTGAAGTTTGGCTCAGCAGCTTTTCCAAAATCCAGGAGTTATTTAGTCCTTATCCACACTGATAGCCAGGACCATCACTGTCCTCAGGAATGTCCCAGCTAACCACACACACTGTGGATCTCTGCCTTCCCTGTGGCCACCCAACTTGCATCCCTGAGTTTCTAACTTCATCTTTGGCATGGGATGTCCAATATCATCCAGCTGCCTGTTCCTGACTCCCCTCTTGCAGCACACCCCAATTAATGTAGATCATATGCAATGTATGAAACACAACAGTAAATCTGTAGATCTCTAGAGGTCACTGACAGTGAAGGCACATTCAGTGAAAAAGAGTCTAGAAGTGTTTTAGCTCCACAGAGTGAGGCCATCAGCCCCAGCTGGTGTCCACAGACAGCTTGGATTTTGCAGCCCTCGTTCTGAAAAGAAAAGAGTACAAGATGGAGCTGGCAGCAAAAATTCACTGTGTGAGCCCCACGTTTCTGCAGCTCTGTAACCATGCATGGATCCTGGTGCACACCTAAGTATGGGCCTGGTTAAAACATCAGATTTCACAGGCAATTAATTGTGCTTAATATTTAGCAAACCCAGCACAGCAGTCTCAGCAGATGTCTTATCCAATTGTTACTTATCAAGTTTTTTCTCTTTCTTCTGTCCCTGAGTGAAAATTAGTTTCATTATATCATCTAAATCTGATGGATATTTTTAGATCTATAATTTATCATATGGAGCTAATGAGGCCACTTTTATTCTACTCAATGCAACATATGACCAAGAGCATTGAACTTTCCCAGACACTGCTGGGACAAGTGAGACCACAGGACACCTTCCTTATGGAAGTGCCTAATTTTAAGTTAGTTCTTTTTGTTTAATACAGAGATTTACAGCTTTGGCATTCAACAGACATTCACAATCCAGTTTTCAGCCATGATCTCCAAACACACTGGATTAAAGCCTGAAAGCTCCCATTTGAAGACAGAAAGAGAGCCTTCCTTCTGTATTAAGTACTTGTGATCCTAATCTGTGTAAACATCAAGCAAAACTCACCACTTGAGCATCCTAGCAAAGGCAGAGTAAACATTTACAACCAAAAAAATTCATGTAAATAATCAATGTATCTTGATCTAAGACCATCCAACTTCCTAGTGGTTGTGATAAAAAGGGGGAAAAAAGAAGTGAGAACACATAAAATTACTTCTAATTCAGAAGCCCAGGTGAGCTCCAGTTCTGTGGAGTCTCCAGGAGGCACAGGTTTATTACCCAAGAGTAGCTTATACAAGCAAAAATCTTTACAGAAGACAAAATGCCTGCTACATCCAAAGTTTGGCTGAGACTTTGAGAATGATGGGAGCTCTCAAGGAAGACTCAGCTTTTTTGAAGGGAGCATAATGCACTTCCAGTGCCTAACATTTCACCCCAGACCTCTCCAAACCCAAACCAAAATCATCATCTCCCTTCTACCTGAAGGGAGAAATGTGCACCTTGGGCTCTTCCAGCTGAGGCAAGGCTCTGCCCCCTATCCATCCCCGTGGCATGGTGCCCAGGGACAGAGCTCCTCTCCAGCAACAGCCACCCCATCCGCAGCAGCCTCCAAGACACCTGTATCTCTCTCCAGATCTCAGCCTATGGCTGAACCAAAAGGAGAATTGTCAAGACAGTAACCTAAAACCAGTTTAACCACTCTGCTCTCAGAGTTGGGCTAAAAGCATCTAGGTTAGTACTGGAGAACTTGACCCATCATGTTTAACCACACAATCCTGCATGGCATGAGAAAGCAGCAGGTCCCTTCCCACCCACAGGAGAGGGAAAAGAGGACACAGCTTAATCCCTTCAAAACTTAACTCCTTAACACATAACTGCTGTGAGGAATCAGGCAACACAGAGCTGCTTCAAATGGCAAAGAATCATAGAATCATAGAATCAGTCAGGGTTGGAAGGGACCACAAGGATCATCTAGTTCCAACCCCCTGCCATGGGCCTCATCCAGCCTGGCCTTAAACACCTCCAGGGATGGGGCCCCAACCACCTCCCTGGGCAACCCATTCCAGGATCTCACCACTCTGAAAAAAAAATACAAAGTGACAAAAGCAGGCAGGCAGGCAGGCAGGCAGGCAGGCAGGCAGACACACAGCAAGGACACACAAAATCCCAAGGCTCAGAAGGAAAGGCCCTGGGCAGAGCAGTGGCAGAATGCCTCATGCTGAGATGCCAGGTGACTGTCCTCGTGGTTGCAACTGGCCAAGGGCATTTTTTCATCTCCCCAGCATCCTCAAGCTTGTTCCATGCATGCTGGAAAGTGTTCCTTGTTTGCAGCCAAAGCAAAGTGACCCATTAAAAAATAAAAGCAACCCAAGCACCCAACTAAATTCAATAGCCATGAAAGCCCCAAAACACTCTTGGGGCATGTATTTCATTGATCCACCAGCTTAAGGATCAATGGATTATTAACTAATGAGTCAATAGAACGAAGCCATATGATATTTCAGCAAACAGAAAAATCTCTTCATTTAAATGAGGCCCATTCATTTTCCTGAGGGCCATGGGAAGGATATTTTTGAAGTTGCAGAACACCCACAACATCTGTTATCTCTAACTGGGACTGCAGTTACTCACCAGTCTTACAAACCAGAGCATATATATTTCTTTCTTGCATGTATTTCCTTCTCGTTTCAATTTCTGTTTACTTTCTGTGTTATTAATGACCAATATAAAATGTCCAACTATGCCTCCAGGAAAAAAAAAGGCACCTTTAGCTGAAGAACTGAGAGGTTAGTGTTCATGCAACAATGATTTATGCCCACCAAGTAACATGCTAGATTTGCAGCTTCAATAACAGAGCGTCTGACCTGCCCATTCAGAAAAGTGTTTGTAACACTTAAAGGGTACCTTTGATTATTATCTTAGTTGAATTACACATTTTTATGGCTAAACTGGAATTGACATCCTGGTCCAATAAAACTTCCTGATAATCAATAGCAATTAGCAGAACTGACAGAATACCAAATTCCTTCTTATCTGTTACCCCCTCCCTTGTCCAAATGGATTTCTCATGGTGGAAGCACACAATGCCATCCATACTGGCTGGGGACTAGGCCTGCCTTAAATGCTCCATCAGCTTTGCTAACTATGAATTATCATCTCCTCTTCACCAAATGAGCACCCCAGCTCTGAATTCATGCAGTGATGATGGAGAGGGAGGCTTTAGGGGTTCACTGTGCATGCTGTCCCACAGGGCAGTGTCACAATGGGTCTCCACCAGGAACGCACCCTGGAGCTCCTCCGGCTCCTGTCGTTTCTGGCCTGCCCAGACTCCAGCCTCCAGAGGGGCTGCTAAAGCTCTCCAAACTGATATGCAGTAAATCAGTTCCTGAGGCATAATCATAGAATCAGTTTTGGTTGAAAGAGACTTTTAAGACCATCAAGCACAATAGTTAACCCAGCACTGCAAGGCCATCACTGAACCATGTCCCTCAGGACCACATCTACCTACCTCCAGAGACAGTCACTATACCAGCTCCCAGGACAGCCTATTCCAGGGCTTGACAACCCTTGAAGAGAACTTGAAACTGCTCTGGCACAACAAGGCTGTTTTCTCTTGTCCTATTGCTTGTTAATTGAGAACAGACTGACACCCACCTTGCTACGGTCACCTTTCAGGCAGTTGGAGAGAGCAGTAAGGTCTCCTCTGAGCCTGCTTTTCTCCAGGCTAAACAATCCCAGTTCCCTCAGCTGCTTTTTGTAAGACTTAGTATCTAAGCTCATGAATATAAGCAAGGCTGTTGTTTTTCAGGTGCCAACTTCTTTTGAACACCTTCATCTCAGATTCAGGCCAATAGCCCTAAACACACTAAACTAGAGATCCATCCTATTGTCTGGTACATCTTTCAAAGAAATCAGTAAGTGCAGGGCTCAGGAGCATCAGTGGCCAAGAGCTAGAGGAGGACAAGTGGGTAGACACTAAATAGTCCATCAGCAATTTGCTAAAGGTTTTTTGCCTTCTTGGGGAGAGCAAAACCCCTGTAGAGGCAAGCTGCAAGATCTCCCATGGGCTCTGGTGGGTATTTAATGCAGTATCTGAAAGGATAGCTGAAAAAAATGACTGAATTCTGAAACAATGCAAACAAACAGTATCTGCAAATTGATCAGAAACCTCTGCATATTCTCTGATCTGTTACTGACACACCTTCTTTCTACAGCAAGGAAGAAGAAATGAAGGTTATTAAATTGCTCCTGACAGAAAGCAGAACCCAACTTCTTAAAGATTCCTTGATTGTGTGTGTGTGTGTGGAAAATAAATACAGCACAATATTTACTAGATAAAATATTTGGATTATTCTGTGCTTGTTAATTGGTTCTGATATCTAGCACACACTTCCATTTTTAGAAGAGTGCTGTCAGAGGCACATACTGGGGGGAAAAATTTAGATAACTGTTTTTGTCTTCCATAGGTCCCTGTTTTTACCCTCAGGCTGTAATTCAGCCAGTATTTTATTCCATTCATGTTTTCAAAGAGAAAGTCATGTGCACTGATACACTCAAACACACAGATAAAAAGAAAACTGAGGGTTCTTATGCTACTTGACATTAAGTTATGTTGTACAACATAGAAACATAGAACCCTTTCAGAACTTGAAGATCATTGAGTCGAACCGTTATTTGGATGCCATCCAGAGGGACCTCAATTTAAGAAGGACATTGAGATAC
Organism: Indicator indicator; assembly: GCF_027791375.1. Lineage (NCBI taxonomy): Eukaryota > Metazoa > Chordata > Aves > Piciformes > Indicatoridae > Indicator > Indicator indicator. Next base: position 7,516,068 of record NC_072024.1, on the reverse strand, counting down.
TTGAGCATGTCCAGAGAAGGGCAATGAGGCTGGTGAGAGGCCTTGAGCACAAGCCCTATGAGGAGAGGCTGAAGGAGCTGGGACTGTTTAGCCTGGAGAAGAGAAGGCTCAGAGGAGACCTCATTGCTGTCTACAGCTACCTGAAGGGAGGTTGTAGCCAGGAGGGGTTTGGTCTCCTCTCCCAGGCAACCAGCACCAGAACAAGAGGACACAGTCTCAAGCTGCACCAGGGGAAGTTTAGGCTCAAGGTGAGGAGAAAGGTCTTCATGGAGAGAGTTGTTAGACATTGGAATGTGCTGCCCAGGCAGGAGGTGGAGTCACCATCCCTGGAGGTGTTCAAGAGGGGATTGGACATGGCACTTGGTGCCATGGTTTAGTAGTCATGAGGTCTTGGGTGACAGGTTGGACTCTGATGATCCTTGAGGTCTTTTCCAACCTTATTGATTCTGTGACCTGGACAGTCTGGAGAGATGGGCTGAGGAGAATCTGATATGGTTCAATAAGGCAAAGTGCAAGATCCTGCATCTAGGTTAGGGCAACCCTCGGTATCAGTCCAGGCTGGGAGATGATGAAATGGAGAGCTGCCCTGCAGGAAAGGACTTGAAGGTGCTAATGGATGATAAGCCAGACATGAGCAGACATTGTGTGCTTGCAGCCCAGAAGGCCAATTGCATCCTAGGCTGCAGCAAAAGCAGCATGGCTAGCAGGTTGAGAGAGGTGATTCTGCCACTCAGCTCTGCTCCAGTAAGACCTCACCTGGAGTACTGTGGCCAGCTCTGGGGCCCCCAACACAAGCAGGACATGGACCTGCTGGAGTGGGTCTGGAGGAGGACCACGGAGATGATCAGAGGGCTGGGGCACCTCTCCTATGAAGACAGGCTGAAACAATTGGGGCTGTTCAGCCTGGAGAAGAGAAGGCTCTGAGGAGAGCTTATAGCTATATTTCAATATCTGAAGAAGACCTGCAGGAAGACTGTGGAAGGACTGTTTAGAAGGGCTTGTAGTGACAGGATGAGGGGCAATGGTTTGAAACTGCAGCAGGGTAGATTTAGGTTGGACATAAGGAAGAAGTTCTTTACAATGAGAGTGGTAAACTACTGGAAGAGGTTGCCCAGGGATGTGGATGAGGCCCTATCCCTGGAGACATTGCATCAGACTCGATGTGGCAGCCTCATTTAGTTGGAGGTATCTCTGCTGACTACTGAGGGGTCAGACAAGATGACCTTTGAAGGTCCCTTCCAACACAAAGCAATCTGTGAGTCTGTGTGAAATGATGAATTACCTAATTCCACCAAGCCTGGTGCTAAACCACATCCCACAGCACCACATCACTGCATCAAAGCATTCAGGGGAAGAGGTTTGTGAGAAGCTGCCTTGAACTGGTGGCATGGCAAACTACCCTACTTCAGAGTAAACATAAGGACATTTATCTCTTTATTGTGCTGGAACAGGAGTCAGTGTCCAAATACTACATATGATGCAGGAAAGCAATGGTATGAGCAGAGGTATTGTTTGTCTGCACGTGAGAGGGCACATAGGTGACATCACAGTGGGGATAAAGTGAAAGGAGGAGAGTATGGGCAGTATCAGTGCTAGAAAGAGGCTTACAATTACTACCAGACAGTGTTTCTGCTGTGGGAATTAAGGGAGGTGTAAGTTTTCATCAGTTTGTTGTGTCTTGTGGGTTTTGTTGGTTGGTTGGTTGTTTTTTTGTGGTTGCTTGTTTGTTTGTTTAAATTTAAACAGAATATTTGGGCATCTACAGGAAGAGATTCCCAGTTTTTTTTCCTTGTCCAGACAGCTTGATGCCCACAGCCTATATATAGAGCCCATAATGCCCATGGAGCAGCTCTGGATGGGACCCTCCAGCCACAGGCTCCTTCCAACTCATTGCTCCTACTTGGAAACAAGGAGGACAGACGAAAGGCAGCTTTTGGGGAGGATTTTACATGTGAAATTGTTAGTTAGTCCTTGGGCCTGAGGCAGAGAAGTGCCTTACTTGGCATGTAATGGTAATGGAAGCAAGGAGTCAAGTCTGTCTAATGAGAAGAAAAACAACACCCAATTTATTAATTTAGGCTTCTGGAAATTAGTTTGCTGAACACACTTAAGGAGTAAATACAGGTGTTAAACCAGCCATTCCCACACTAAATTATATGTTCTCACTTACATACATAATCACTGTCTGTTTAAGGTTTTCTCATATTGCCTGCTACTATGGTATCCAAGCAATGGTTCCCATCCTAGTAACTTGATACCTATTTTTACAGTACTGCTAAAGTACTAAGTAGTACTGCTGTAGCCTGTCCTAAAATCATTTCCTAATGTTACTGTAGGAGCAAATGTAAAACTTGATTTATTTCCCCCCAAAGGTTAATATCATATGTTTCTGATTGAGCAAGGAAAAAAAAAATCATTTCCTTACAGGATGGATTTTGTTATGTCTCTTGTACAAGCATGGAGGAGGGGAAAGCCTTTAGAGGATTAGTAAGAGGACCAAGACCCTGTGTTACTGTGAAAAGTCCAGCTGGGGAGCCATTTCAGAAAGCTGCTAAATAAACTGAGACAACTTGGTCTTTTTCTGTCCATACTCCAGTGAATGGGTGTCCACATTGCAGGTGACAGCATGGTCAGCAGTGGAGAGGCCAGACCCAGAGATAACAACAGATATTAGGTCACCCAGAGGAGCAGCCTATCTCTTGGTGACCAACAGAGTGCATGACTGAAGCTTTCCTTTCCTTTTTTTTTTTTTTTTTTTTTCATTCTGCTTGGTCAGAAGAGAGCTTTTCAGTCTACCTGTAGATAGGTAGATACATCCAGCAGGAACATTCCTCCAGCTTTGCAACCAAAGTGCATCCAACTCTGTCCAGCCTCCTGGATATCTCACCACAAACAAGCAAATGTGCTGTGCTCTTAATAGTGACACAAATCAGACAGTGCTTCTTTCCACATGCTGTAAATTGCATGCAAACATGGATCTTAATAGCTAAGTGATCCTTCTTTTATGATGGCACCAGGACAATCCAAGTGAGTATTTGCCTTTTATCCTAAATGTAATGCACTCCATCTATTACAATTTCAGCAAGGTCTGAGCAAATTCAATAACCAGATCAGCATTCAGCACTTTTTATGAACAGATCTAAAGCCAATGCTACTAAAAGTTTAATTAGACCAGCCTTTTGCATTAACTTTATGACAAGGAACACAGGACAGCTCTGGGGGTATTTTCTCTCTGCTCAGCATAAAGGGCTTTGGTCTTAGGTGATGGAGCACTGCACAGTTCATTGTGCTTTAACAGCTTCAAGAGGAGGTGAAGAGATTCAGAGGGTCTTCAGTTATGGCTGGCAAAGCTGTTGGAAGTAGTGTGCTGTAGACTAGCAAGCTGCAACGCCCTTCTCGTCCCCAGCTGCTCAGCCCCATTAAACCAAAACTGGGATGCATTAAGCACATTCCTGACACTGCTTTTCTGTGTAAGCAAACCCAAGTGGGGAGAGAGGTTATGTGATGGGGAGTGAGACATGAGACAATTTTTTTAGCAAAGATGTTGCCCATGATACGAAAATATGAGGGAATGCTTCAGTTATACAAACATTCCTGAAATAACAGGAAAACTTTAGCAGATGTTTCCTCCATCTAATTTTCCCTCCTTCTCCTCTTTTTGTGTGTGGCTTTGCAAATCTCTCAGCTTTCTGAAACTCCTTTTGCAGGAAGGGCCTGCATTAAAACGTCAGGTTTTATTTTTCCAAAAGACAACTGCCAGAAATGAAACCCTAAATGCTCATTTCAGAGCTAGGCAAGTATCTCTTGGGAATTGCTGGGAATCCCACCCCTATTTCTGATTAGATTTTTGTCAGCAGTGAAGGAGCCAAATTCTCAGTTGCCTGAAGGCTTTCATCTCAATGAGAATCAGACTTGGAGGAGCTCTAAGGTATCAAATCATATTTACTGTCTCTGTTAGTTATTGGCAAGGCATTTGGAAATACCTTGGGGTTAGTGTTTTGATTAGAACTTGATCATAACTTCATAAAACACAGATAGAAATGATCTTGGGTTTGAGCCAAGAACTCATCAGATTTGAGGAAGGAATAACTTTCAGCAACAGCTTATTCAAAGAGCTTTGGAAAAGATCAAAATCTTCTGCTGTGCAGAGCAAGGTGATCCCTGACAATTTAGGATTAGGAAAAGCTTTTGTAAAGTAATTAATCGGGATGTTCCTAGCAACGATTTACTTGAGTGTCTTCTAATGCTGGATAATGGTCATAGCTGGAGCTGGCATATAGAAGTAGAGGAATTGTAGCCCGATTTCTACATTGAGAAAGCAAGTGGGATGTCATTTGCTCCTCTTGATTCTCCATGATAGCAGTGGGTCAGCCTGGCCCTAGGAAGTTTTTCCCTGAAAACAGTGGGCAGACACAGTGATCATGAGCTATTCATGTTCAGAAACATATAGATGAACAGAGTGTTAGAATAAGCAATAAAGAGCTGTGAAATGGTGGTGGCTGATTATGGCAGAGCAGCTGAAACACACTGCTCCTCCTTGGGTGAGCCTTTGGCCATGCTCTTCCTTCCCCATGCTTTCCTCCCTTTACCTGCTCTGCCCACAGCTTATGCTTTTCCCAACAAGAGCTGTCTCTGCTTCTTGCTCTCACAGCAGAAAGCATCCTTAATCTCAAACTGTGTGAACTACAACACAGAAAGAAGAAGCTAATAGATGACAGATGATGAAAACACCCTGCCCAGTTGCCAAGAGTGTTGGCCCATCCCATGTGCAGGGACCCATCTACAAAAGGGGTCTTTCCCATGTGCCATCCTTGGGATCTGGGGCTCTTTTGTTTTGGTTTGAAGGGGACCAGTGGTGTGGAGCCAGGAAAAGGTCCCTGGCCAGCCAGGGCTGGCAGTGGGTCTCTTTACCTTCCACTGAATACAGCCAGACCTGCTGAATTCTTTCTGCTTGCAGCTATTCAGGAGCAAACAGATAGTTCCGCCAGAGGGACATTGTATTTAGAAAACAGTTCCAGGCAAACAAACATTCTCAAGCTGATTATCTTACTCTGTAAGATAGCTGCAAATTTGCATTCAAGATCTGAATACGCTGGAAAGGAGGGGAGCTGTAGCTAAAAGGCAGGCATGGAAACTGCCTTGCACAATAAATAGAAAATAAAAAGGAAAAGTGGCAGGTTGTGTCTGCTGCCCATTATTGTGACTGTCCTTGTCTCTTTGTAACATAATACACTTGCACCAGTTTCAGCTGAGTGTATCAAGGTGGCAAATCCAAAGTACATTTGAGAGCTATTGATTTACAGAAAGCAAATGAAATATATTTTACTTTGAAACCTATTTGCAGTAACAGGATATGCCATCTGCTTCTCACAACAGTAAAGGCCAGCCACTTTAGTTCCAGAGACATATGGAAAACATGAAGGCTTTTACCCATTTCTTTTGATTGTGAAGCTTCAGAGGCAGTCAGCTCTGCATCAAAATCCTGGGGAGGACGACAGCTGACAGCTCCCGTGTGGCAGCACCCCCTTGTTCGGCTCTGGCTGGTCACCATGGCATTGGTGGGCATGGCAGAGAGGGTGCCAGGGCTGTCCAAGGCCACTTGGGGGTTTGGCACAGGGGCAGGAGACTGCATGCAATGTCAATGGTCATTCAAGGTCTTGCTTGTATGTTGGGGTCTTACTTGTATTAGAAGATCCAGTGGCTGGGGCCAGCACTGGGGGTTTAAGAAGTTTTGGCTAGGAAAAGGGGAGAGCAGCTCCCCGGAGACAGAAGCTTTCTCCTCCTCTAATGCACTGATCAAGCTCAGCATGTGATTTCAGTTGGGTTCAGAGAGGAGTGCTGGCTCCTCTGGTCACAGCAAGAACCTCTGTGTCCTCCCTTCACAAAGAGGCTCAAGCTGACCATGTCACTCTCATGCTTCTGCTGGAAGAAGGGGAAATGCACTGACTCACTGCCTGGTAGTTTCCAGCCCATTGTAAGACCAGGCTTCTGCTTCAAATAACATCAAGGACTGAACATTCCACACCTCCCTCCCCCCTTCATTTATAATTTCAAAGCCCTTCCTTAATTGTGGATTCAGTCTAACAAGTTCTTCAAGGGTAAACAAAACCCTAAATGATTTATCTAAGGTCACCCATCATGGCACTCTGGGTGAGAGACCAAACAAAGTGGCTCAGCAGACCTGTTTACCCCCACCCAAAGAGAATTGCAGGAACTGTGTTTTCTTCTAATTCATCAACTCAAAAAGACATAAACAGAAATGTATCTGAGGGTATCATTTCCTTGTGACTGATGCCAGCCCAGTGCCATTTCAGAAAGCTGCAGTGTAAAACCCAGTTATTTCATAGTGGCTCTGCTGCACTTGGGAAGACAATCACGTTAATTTTTATTGTAACAAACAGCCTTAATTAAACTTGCAACATAAATACATAGTTGTGCAGCTTTTTGTTGTTTTGTTTTGGGTTTTTTTTATCCTGTGCTGGAGCTCAGCATTAATCTTTATTATTGTTATTAAGTGTTAGGAGATGAGAACATTTTGATGACTGATAACAGTTCATAGCCGATCAATGCATATTTAAAATATATGTTTACAAAAGGCAGTGCCATGAACGTATGGCTTGCAAACTCTGAGGCAGTTATGGCCAGAGAGATTAATACCAGTAATTCATCATGTGCTGTGGGGATTAGAGAGATGAATAAGAACAATTTTCATGGCTCTCTGGCAAGCAGGCAGCAGTGATGTGCCCAGTCCCCTCTGCTCCCACACTTCATCTTCAGAGCTGTGATGTGAAGCTCAAAAATAAAGTAAGACCAAAACTTTGCTGTCTATTTATGGTCACTTACAAGAATTGTTTCATAGAGAATAAGAACAGGAGAAAGGTCTACATTCTTTTTGTCTGTTTCTCAAAAGAAATGAAGTCTTAGAAAGCTTCATCTTGCTTTCCTTTTTCAGTGAGGGTTTATATCCATTTCAATGAGAGTTTATATCCATTTAATTCAATTTACTGTTAGCAGCAGCCCTGAAATGAAGGAGGGGAGCAGGAATCTTTAAAATGAAGTTCAAACAGCCCATGGTCAGAGATTTGCTCAGGACTTTAAAGGTCCCTAAGGTTCCTACATCTGGGGGCCATGAGGTGCCATCACTATCATCTGTCCTCACGTAACAAAGACCTCTGAAATGTACCCAGCACTTCCCAGCCTTAATCCAGGAATTTGTGGATGATGCAGAGCATGTCTAAGAGAAAGAAATCCAACCTTAGCTCAGAGACTACAATGAGCACAGCATTTACCACATCCCTTCATAGGCTGTTCCAGAGCTTAATTAACTTGAAACTTTTCCAAATCGTTGACTAACTTCATACTAAAACCCGAGACCCTTACTTTAGGCTAAGCTTCACTTAGCTGAACCACCTCTCTGTCTTTAAAACCTGCTTTCAGCCTCCAGCTCTGCCACAGAAATGCTCTGTCACCCTGAGCAAATGACTCCCTCCCTCCATACCTCCATTCCCATCTGCTCTGACAACACACCCTTTGTCCACCTTGTCTAGTTCAATTATGTCTCTGTTCCAGACAGGGATTTTCCTGCAGATACACAGCACCAGCATGCTAGCAATTTACTATCAACTATGGCTTCTAGTTGCTATGCAAATATTTAGTAACAATTAAAAAGCTGGACTTGATGCTGAATTTAATCTCCTCAACAGACTGGATCAAATCCACTCAATCTGTGAGATAATGCAAATCTGATATGTTAATTCAGACTCACTCCTTTATCTTTTACAAATAAAACTAATATTTCAATTACAATATATTTGCATTTACAATCATTCTCATTTCAGTGACCTCATTCAAGAGTCAGCCTTCTGAGTTTTCTTACACATCATCTGAAAGGGCTGGGAGATGGCTGTGTTTTTGCACTACAAAAACACTCACTGGTACTTCCCCAGCCAGTAATGGTAAGAACAGCAGCTGTATGGGGACTTTAAATACGCACCCTTAGTGCTTCCAAATCCCCATGCTGCCCATGGCTCACACCAAATTTATGCAGCCATGGGATAGCAGTGTGTTTTATGGATATATACTTGCCAGCACCCAGAAGGCTGCCAAGGGCTTCCCCTGCCCCTGTACTACAGATGCCACATCACAACTGGGCTCTCACACAACTCCCATTTCAAAGCACTGGTAGGAAGCGCCTGTGGCCTGTGCTGAGTGATGGCATGGAGAGCGGGTGACCTGCAGGGCTTTCCAGACCAGACTCCATAGCACAGCTGCTCCTGTGTATGCAGAAAATTTCTCTTAATTATACAGAGGTTGCTTAGAGTTCAGTGCACGTATGACAGCTGGAGATGAGAAGCAAGACCACAAGTACAGGCTTCAGAGATGTCCTCATGCTGCCCTTCTAACCCTTGTGTGCAACTGCAACACACCAGCTGATGAAAGCATCTCTTTTTATCAACTCTCTGCCCTTCCTGATGAACAGGGAACTTTCTCCACACATACACTTCTGTTTAAGGTACAAATAGGATGCTAGCCTCTTCCTTCCAGCACAGCCTATTTGACTTTGTAGTATAGTCATTCAAGCAGTCAGGCAGCTGAGTCAGGCTATGGGTGCACATTAACACAAGAAACCCCCTCCAGAGCTGCAGCATATGGCAGTGGTACCACTGCCTGCCCTTTTGAAAAGGGATTAAATCCTCTCAAACAAGAGATAGCTTGACCTGGCTGACAAAATGGCTAAATACACTCCTAATGCAGAATGAATCTCTCAGTGAGAAGCTCCACTGCTTGAAAACAATGATTCACAGTGAAGCTAAAGTCACTGTGCCTTTTATCCTCCTTCGTACCAGTTAATATGAAGCAGTTACACTGATGAATGTCAAGAAAAATTTCCTAGCCATGATATAAATCAGTGTAGCTCCACTGAAGTGATGGAACTGCACATATTTATATCAGCCATGGTCCCAGCCCTATATATTTTCTAGAGAAATAGCAGGACTTTAGACAGTGAACTGGGATCTAAACAACTGAATTACAACCAAACTCCAAAACATAAGGAATGTAGAAAGCATGAACCAAAAAAAAAAAAAAACAAAAAACCCAGGTGATTCTGATAGCTGATCCCACCTTTGAACATGGACAGGTCATTTCCATTAATTAATAACACCAACACTCTGTACTCACTGAGATGCACAGGAATTTTGCCATGGATGTTACTGTGGTCAGCTCAGTCTCAGTAGGAAAAAACAAAGCCAACTAAATCACACCTTCAATTTTCTTATGGGATCTGTGTATGTATTTTCCCTACCACCAGCATCCTCCCATAGAAAAACAGTTTACATGCCTTTGGTATTTTTCATGGTTCGTTACTCAAGGTAATTTATGACAAGTTTATGCTGCTACAGTACATCATTTTGTGATTTTCTGCAATAAAACCTTTGCACTGACTAGTCTTGGTTCTTTATTACATTTGAGGTCACTTGAAAGGGTAATTTCATCTACTGAACATTAAATCCTGCAATAATTCAATACCTTCAAGATATTTGAAAGCAGTACTCCTCTTTTGCAGGATCACATAGCTAGCACTGAGGCTAGTCATGGCTGAGTGTGGCACAGTTTGGGCTGGAAGAAACTACAATCATGGCTGGCAAAACACACCTTAGGAGCTATCTCTGAAATACTGAACATGATTGAAGCAGCTTGTATGGATAAGTTGAATGCAGACAAACTCACATTTACTAGAAGGGTCTTTCACATGGGTGGACCAGACTGTGGTCCAATCTGAATGGAATTTGCTTCACTGGGAGCTGCTCAGGCTTTTATTATCTCCACCACTGTTTGCACAGCCAAACCATTGTGATCCCTCCAGATTCTATAAACTTGATGAATTTGCCACTGAAGTGCTCAAGGAAATGTAGCTGCACAGGAACTGGCTAAGTAATAACACTAAAATATCTTTAATATTGCACAATATCCTACAGCTTTACCTCAGGCCTCCAAGGACTCCAGGTTTTACCCACATTAGTGAAGAACAGTGCCTTACACTCAGGGTGGTCAGCACGGAGTGGCAACTGTTGTGGTGAAGGAAGGAAGGGATCTTGAAAGAACAGCACATCAATATTCTTTTGTCTACAGAAGCCACAAGTAAGTTCTCCCGTCCTTGCCAAGAGATCAGAACCTGTGGAGCTGAGAAGCCTGGGCTACTTTATTTCAGAGTTCAGCCACATCCAGTGCAGGGAAGAAACGATGATGAGCAGAAAGCTGGAACATCTCCAGCGAGTTGAAGAAGATTCTGTAGCACAGAAATGTGCTGATTGCAAGGGTTGATGTCCAGGACATGCTGAGGCTAGAAGCTGTGAGCCTCTGTCTTATTAAGGAGATATTTTTTCCTAGTTAGACCTCAGAAGCAGTTCCTCCACTTGCTCTCCTCTACTTAAGCTCTCTAGGATTTTTCTCTACCTGCATTTCTCCATCACTTTTCTTCTTTCTCTACAGCTAACAATTTGTTTCCCTACTAACACTTTTATTTTATTCTATCCAGCCTTTCTTTAGCACAGGAGGGTAGGTTTTTTTGCAGGGAATATTTTGGTAGCTCAGAGCAGGGGTAATTATAGGACTACTTGGACAGCTAAAAGATTGGAATAAGTACATGACTCAGATGCTGTGGGGCAATAACAGGCACAGCCTCTGCTCTTTGGGTTTTACCAGCCCAATGCTTTCCTGTTTCACCCCTGCACTTGCTCTAATTGTAAGCCCTGAAGAAGCTGTGTGTCCTTGCACAGGAGAACCTGAACATGAGATTTCATGGAAGAATCTTCATTCCTCACCTACAGCTCCTCACTAGAGGGGGAAGAAAAGTAGTCTCGAACATGGACTTAAGATTCATGAGGGAAAGAACCCAGACAAACTCTGCTTGCTTCAGCGGAGTTGTTAGTCAACAAAATAATTTGTGCTCAGTCCCCAGTGATTCTTAGCTTCTGCTGTAGAAGTCTGCAATGCTGTTTCCCTCTGAATTTCAATCAGGTGTCATTGCCTTTTGCTCAGGATAGATGTTTGTCATAACATACTGGAACTGCTCAGTGCAGTGAACTTAGTCTCTTTAAGAACCTGAATCACACTAAGTGGTTTTACTTAGCATTTGGTTTGATTTGCTTTCTCTTCTGCTCATGCTGCCTGCAAGAGCCATTTGTTTCCTTGCCTATAAATTAGAAGTTCAGAAGGAGATGCACTCTTGTCAACAGATTACTGAAACACAGCTCTGAGAATGGACCTAAAAGAGGCTGGAAGCAAAACTTAGCATAGAGCCAAACTATCTGTAACTGGATTTTGAGACTAAAACATTATAATGAAGAAAGAGGTTCATTTTACTTCATCATTAGCGAAACTCCTCAGTTACATGTGATAATTACTGGCAAAGAGTTGCCTATAAAAAGCATGCCTGAAAATGGTAAAGCCCATTTCTTTATCAGCATACCAATTACATGACACAAAGTGCATTGGGCCTGGAGAAATCCCACCAGGATTTCAACAGCAACACCTGCTAGCCTTTCCCTGCTCTCTGCTTGGGATTGCTTGCCGGATGTGCTGATTTGAGAGTGACTACACATTCTCAGCAAGCTGTCATGTGTGTTTACAAAATTATCTCTGGAGAAACTTACAGGCCAGCCTGGACATGAGAAGTGACACAAGATCAAGCTCTCCAGTGCTCACTCTGGCAATATGCTAATGGATCATAATGGGTGATTCTGTGTAAGCAAGGGATGTGGGTATGTCTCCATTAAGAACCTTTCTTATCATCTTGTGTTTTCAAAAAGCAAAGTTTAGAAATTTTCTGTGTTTACTTCAATTAAAGAATGAAGTTCCAACTTATTGCTGAGACCTAGGGGTTGATTTGAAGGGCACTGAGAGAAAGGAATTTACTGACTTCAGAATTTGACTCCAGTGGGTCAAGAGTCAAGGTGGAGATGGTTTGAGAGAGGGAAGGTAACAGCCATGCACATGAGAAATTAACTTTTGGAGTAATGATCTGCAAATGAGAAGGGCATTTGGTGGCTCATGTTCTGGGCTGGGTTTTGATAATACAGGAACAATGGGAAGGGACTCTGTCAGGGAGTACAGTGATAGGACAAGGAGTAATGATTTCAAACTGAAGAAGGTAGATTTCACACAGATATTAGGAACAAATTCTTTCCCATAAGGATGGTGAGATATGGGAGCAGGTTGCCCAGATAGGTTGTGGATACATCCTCCCTGGAAGTATTCAAAGCCAGGCTGGATGGGGTTTTGAGGAGCCTGATCTCGTAGGTATCCCTGCCCATGGCAGGGGGATTGGAACTAGGTGATCTTTAAGGTTCCTACCAACCCAAATCATTCTATAATTAAGGGGGCAAGAATAGGAAAATTCACATACTCTACATTGCCACCTTCATTTCTAGGCTGCCCTATCTTGTGTAGAAAAGAGCATCAAGACTTTGGTTGTGTAGCCTTTGCCAAAAAATCCCTTCCTCATTTGAGCATCCCTGGTTCTCCTGCAGTGCAGAGAAATGGAGCGGCAAGGGGAAGATGGGCATGACAGATGTCCAAGCTTGAGCCAGTCAACTCAGCTTTTGCATGAAGTATCTGGGTTAGAGAGACTGGTGCCCAGTGTGCAGCTCTGGATGTCACTCCAGCTCCTGAGGCAGTTTCCAGTGACCCAGAAAAGGAATGTTAAGGACATCAGCACATCTCCTTTCCTCCAGACAAGCATGGTTGGAGTAGACCCCACTTAGCAGTACTTCAAGTGACAACTGAGCAAAGCTAGGGTTCGTGTTTGGTAGAGGCAAACAGTGCTAGTTGGGAAGTACCTCTTCCTGGAATGCTAGATGGCAATATAAGCCATAAATTGCCCAGTATTGACAAATCAACAGATAGGAGAGATGACCAGACGAGCAAGTCAAAGGAAAGTCTAGTTCAATTTTCCTAGTGTTTCCTTGCTGAATTCAGTGGACAGGCTGCTGAGGTGGCAGCACAAGGCAGAAAGCAGCAGGAGAGCAGGATCCACCAGCCACTGTCCCCAGAGCTAGAAGTTTTTTGAACTCCAGAGCTAAAGATCCTGAGCCAGAAGAGCATCTGTGCTGAATTTGGATCTGGTGCTGCAGTTTAAAGCTCCCCACACATGAATTTCTCAGCCACACTTATCCCAGGCTCAGACACTGTGTATTGCAATGCAATGACATTACTCATTGTGTATTACACAGGCTGTTTTTTTCCCCCCTGCAAACGTGATTTAATGAGCTATTATTTGACAGCAACTTTACTCCCTCATCTCTGTTTATACAAGCAGCAGGAAAGAGACATGGATACTGCAGTGTGACTGATTGAATGGGCAAAAAGACATTCAGAGGGAAGCAAGCCTTTTACTGTCTGGAGTGTTAGAGTCAATACCTTCACTCTTCCTGGTCCTTCAGGAGGGGAACCTAAGATCTCCAGGGATCACATAACTTCTGCTATGAGTTCTAGGGCTTGGGAACCCCTTTTCTTCAAAAGCTTACAGTCCTCCTCTTAATTAGAATTGACATTAAGTATTTATAGGAATGATTTAGGAGAAGCAACCTGTGAGATCAGAAAGATGAGAAGAACTAGGTACCATCAGGAAGCTAACGTGACAGGCTGGTAACAGCCTAATGACATTTCATAGCTCCAAGACTCTTCATGCAGACTTCACAGGGAAAGGGATTGCTGACAATAGTTGACATGTCCTGCTCTGCCTGAGCCTTATCCCAATCCCTGCTGACAGCCAGTCCTAGTCAGCTGGCTGAGCACACGTCTGACCTTTCATGAAGGCAGATGGAAGTGATATTTGCTGAGGACACAGTAATGCAGGTTTTGTCTGTTTCATCCATGTGCCTTAAGGATACTGGGCTGGTGTAACACCCAACTAGAGCTGCTGGCTGAAATGCTTCTTGTGTTGCAAAGTCACTGCACTTCCATTCTGCACTTTCTTGTCTTATGACACCCTGGAAGAGATGGAAATGAGGAAATGCATATAATCTTGCTAAAAATGGCATACAAGGTCCCTAGCAGAAAGGGAGAAGGAAGGACACAATCTGTAGCCACACATCATTCAAACCCTGCCATAAGGCATCTTACATCCATGCTAGACCCTCCCACCCCACTGAGTCACAGGCATACCTGCTTAGGAGGACTGGCCCAGATCTATTTTCAGCATTTACAGCACAGTTGCACCTCAGGCACAGCTTGGGTTGGTGCCCCACCATGCTGGACATGGGTACAAGAACCACAGAGCCAGGAATCCAAATGCTGGACCTGAATGGCAAGGCTACAGGTGAACACAGTGTGGTATGGATTGCTTGGGTTTTACCTCTCAGCCAAACCTTGCTTCATTTTGAGTCACTTGATTCCCTCATGTGGCTATCTTTGTTCATTGGAGAGGCACATCCTGTGCCATTTCCCCCATTCCATTTCAGTCCTAATCTTGCCAGTGGAAAGGATTAATGACTTGCTATTTTCTAGTCTAGTAATCTTTGTCACACAAGTAAGCGAAAGCACACAGTGAAAATGAAGATCTATCAGCACTGCAGTCTGACGGATGGCTCGCTGAGAGCTAATGCTGAGAACAGAAGGTGAAAAAAATAGAAGTTCCCTTTCCTATTTTAATATCAAGAGCAACACACAGCACCTGCACCCATCTTTGTGACAGAGACTGTAATGAAAACGGCAGCATGCTAGAATGTCATTGTACCTCCGTGGTGGGCTGTAACTTCATACCCCTCAGTGGGCACTTGTGATGGTCTGAAACTGTCTTTTTAATTTTTCTTTGCAAAGCTCAAGCAGAGAAAGCGAAAGAGTGTAAGTCAGTCACTATTGGGTGTAAGAAAGCAAAATAATGATTGTTCTAAACACTTCCATTGGAGAGATGAAAATGTTTAAGAACTACTACTCAAAACAAAGTAAGCACAGCCAGGGCAACTTGCTGGGCTGTTTGGCTGCTGTTTCTTCTTCTCTTCTGGCTGAAGATAACACACTGACCTTGGTGAGCTAAGTTAACAGCCTTTCTGCTTTAGCTAACTCTGCTTTCTGCCATGGGGGAGGCAGCCCCTGGGAGAGAGGCCCCTTGGGAAAGGTCCCCTTTGGGGGGGAAGCAAAGGGAGATCGGTTGTGCTTTTCTGTTGATTGTATATATTTGTAAATGTTGTGAATTTTGTATATTTGTACATATTCATTGCATTTCATCGTAGATTGTAGATCTGCTTGTAAATACAGCTTTCATTGGCTTCCAGACTGAGCTAGCCTGGTTATTGTTGGTGTGGGGGGAATTTCAGCTCACATTGACACAGCACTGAAGACAGTCAGGGCTCTGTCTGCAAGCACTTGGGTTACAAATGCCTGTCACTCACTCCATGTATTGCCTCTTGGCATCACCTACATGGTGCTTTAAGCCATGCATGACACACAAGCTACCACACATCCTATCTCCTCGTAGTTAATTGGATGGGGACAAAAAGTACAGCATGCTTTGTTTTCTCAGGGTCAGTAACCATCCACTTGGATGCATATTTTTTATCCCCAACACCAGCTCCAAAGCAATGTATTGAAATGAAATTCATTGCAGACATCTTCAGCCTTCATGCCACAGGCATATTCTTCACTGACCTTTTCCTATATTCTACCTCTTCAGTACACCACAAGCCTCCCTGAACCTTCACAGGAGCAAAAAGAAGAATGCACTTGTTTTCTGTATCCCCTGGCAAATCCCATCTGACTATTTCCTTTCCTCAAGCCAAAGGCACAGCTGGATACCAGACAGTTAAGATGTTGCTATTCTAGGAATGACCTAGGACAACTGGGTTTAGATTTTTTTAGTTCAACTTCTTGTGAATCTTGAAGATATTGCTTGTGACCAGACTCATCCTGGGAGCAGGAACAGCCTCTCTAAAGGGGAGCTGCATCACTAATGCACTACAGGAACAAACAAGGCTGTGTGGTGCTGGGGTGAAGGACAAAATGTTCACCTATTCCTTTCCTTCCAGTAAGCCAGGTTTGCTCACCAGTGAGAGCCCTTCCATTGATGGGTTCCAGGTCAAGCCTCAGGAGCTGAGAACTTTTCCTTTCCACAGTGTGAAGGAAGACTGTATCACCTTTCTTCAGCACATGGTTTAATGGCTGCTGTGGTGTTCAGTTAGTGGTTGGACTCAATGATCTCAGAGGTTTTTTCCAACCAAAACAATTTTATGATTCTTTCCAAGGGAATATCATGATTAATCCTTGGGGATGGGTCTTGCCATGGGGTTGGATATAGGCAGGAGGAAAAGAGGAAGGAGGTAGTCCAGGGATTGCCCTCCTTTCTTCTGAATTCAGCAGTCTCAGCATGGGATGGAGCTGGCCCAGGCCACCCTCTCCTCCAGCTTTGGCAAAGGCAGTAGGAGCCCATCAAGAGTCTGGCACTGATGGGCAGTGACAGGTACACAGGACTCACTCTTTCCAGTAGGATGGGGCATTTGGCAGCAGTTCAGGTCCCTTTGTAAGAAATCTGTCCCAGCCTTTTAAAAGCCCTGCCTTTACTAATCCTCACTTGATTGTTTCCTGCTATGAACAATTTACATAGTTATCAAGCCCAGCTCCCATTCTCTTCTCTAAAACATTCAGAGGATAGGGATGAATGAGAGGGGAAATTTGATTGCTTGGTATTTCATCTGCCTGTTACTATCACTAGAGAGCAGCTACACAGCCTGGCAACAGTCTGCAGAGAGCCTGAAATGCTCCAAAATTAAAAAGACCCAGATTCACACTTCTCCTGACTCCTCATTCTCACAGGCCAAAAAAGAAACAGGGAAAGAAAGGAAGTCAGGAAAAGGAGAAAAGAAAAGAAAAAAAAAAAAAAAAGAGAGAGAGAGAAAAGAAGATAATTTGTTTGCAGACTATTTCTGAACGTGTACATTTTGCAGAAGGTTAATTGGAAAGGTTGTTTCTATGCCAACAAGGGCTGAGAACAGACGGCTGAACTTGGGGAAGCATCCACCCCCAAGCAGTTGATTTGGATGCATGGATGATGTGGCCCAGTGGCTAGCATGTGGAGCAGGCCAACAGGAATGGGGCTTCTGGACCAGAAGCCTCCCTGCTGGAGGAATGACTTGACTTGTTCCCTACGCAAGCTGGCAGATCCAGCATGAGGGTGCTCTGACTGCTCCTCTGGTGGGCTTCAATCCTTGGGCTTTCCCCTTACAAGCTATGACAGAAGTTGACAGCACTGAGCTGAACTGGGCACCTGCAGAGGTCAAGGTAGGTACTTCCCATCCTATGCAGACCTGGAACTCCTTAGGAGGGGTAAGCAGGAGAAGCTAGAGAGCAGTTCAACATGCAAGTGAAGATCTGTTGGAATGGCTGTTCCCCCTCTCCAGCAAGGGGATGACACCCAGAAATGGAAGCTGTTGCTCATCCGCGTAGCTCTTGAGGACTGGTATGATGTTGCCTCAGACAGCAGAGCCCTGGTTTTAACTGCAGGCTTGTGGAGCAAACGCCTCATAATGATACCAATCATTAACACGTTATTAACCTGTGAGGCACTCTGATCACTAGTTATGTGTTCCAATCCACACTCCTCCCCCCCCCTCCCCCCCCCCGCCAAACGTATTTGAAGTCTGGGGATGAGCACAAACAGCATTTTAAAGGGAGATCATTTTAATGAGCACATATCAAATCTCCAGATTAAGTTAAAATCCTGGCTTCAAACTCCTCAAAGAAGGCAGAGTATGTTGTGGTTCTTAGTGACTCATTTTTCAAGCAAGGGCTGTAACTTAAGATGGCTTTCAGGATCGTCTTGGGAGGAAGATCCTGCTCCACACACTTTTGCATTCTGAGACATGTGCAGATGGGGAAGGAGGCGGCTTAGGCATGCCTCTGGACAAGAAGCTACATATAGGCTCTAAATGGAAGCAGAAAGAATTTCTCCTGGGTTTCCGGGGTGAGTTACATAATTATAATGGTAGATGTGTCCCTGAGACAGTCAGATCATTCTCTCCTGGCTGAGTTCTGCACCTTTGCACAGGTCTCCAAAGCAAAAAAAAAAAAAAAACCAAAAAAAAAAAAAAAAACCAAAAAAAAAAAAAACAAAAGAAATGCCCTGTAAGATGAGCAGAGGTCTTGCACCTGGGTTGACCAACATCCCTTAGATGATTGCATATCTCCGAATTGTAAGGGGTATGTTAGCGGGGAAAAAAGATGACTTTCCTCATTGATAACTCAGGTGGTGAAAACAGCTTTGAATCATGTATCAAGTGTGTCCTATTATAATGTCAGGGGGGAAAAAAAGAAACCCACACTAAAAATTTTAAAACAATAAAAATCAAACCTTTCAAGTAGGTGAGTGACACATAACCCAGCTAACTACAACCCCTCTGACCCATTCCCCAGCTGACTACAACCCCACTGCAGCACCACATTTCACCACTTTGTAGCTGAATTCACTTGAATCAACCAATGAACAGATTTTCCTCTGCTTTGCTCACCCAGGCTTTCCCACGTGAGCATGCTGTGCCTTCAGAGCCTGTGGGGAATGAGGGACTAGAGCGAGCACTCACGGGCCAGTCAGGCACCCTGTGTACAATGTGCCACAGATCTGTGTGCAAGAGACACTCAGTGAGAGAGCAACATAAGCACACACACAATGCAGAAGCAACAAACTGTTTTGGTGATAACATCTCAGACATTTTCACTTCTTTGTAAAGCACAGGAATATTTCCCCTGAACAAAAAGGGTAGGATCAGGCCATCAGAAACCTGTAGCCAGCCCCTACCTTATTCCAATGCTCTTCAGCATGCTTTTGGAGTTCAGCAACATCCTGCCTCTGCTCAAAGCCATTTCTGTCTTAGCTCATGTTTGCAAGAATGACATCAATGTTTTATTTTGCCCAAGTTAATATCAAAAGACCCCATGTCACTTCAATAAGCTATTTCCTTGAACCATCCTTGGAAATAATTACCAAGGGACAGAAGTACAAATCTGTGCTCTGTTTAATGGCTGAGCCACTTTCCATATGGCAGGATGCAGCACTTTGCTGCATGCTATGGTCAGTAATGAAAGCCACCAAACAGCTCTGCTCCTTCCTTTGATCTGCAGCATCTGCTGAGGTACCTGCCAAGGAGCAGGGTCAGCACACTTCACAGCCTTAACACATGCCAGCAGGGAGTTAATCAGCATCCTCAGCATTCAACACAAAAATACCTTTCCAACACTTGTGTGATGTGCCTGTGTATCTGTTCTCAATCAGCACCTAAGTCCTGTCTGCACTAAAAAGCCTTGCCAAGGTAACTCTAAAATGATGGTTTTGTTTATTCAAAGAAATGACATAAGCTAGACCAGCAAAAACACAGACTCTAGTTAGTCACAAATTATCTCCAGGACCGAGTTATAGATAAAAGTTTTGCCAGCACAGAAATGCCCCTTAGGGATACCAATTCTTCCATGACATTTCCACACCAGTAAGAGTCACTTGAATGCAGCTACACCAGCATAAAATTTCTTTTGCCTGCAAAGAAGTGTTAGCCCAAACATTTTAACTCTTAACTCAATGCTTTCCCAGGAAGAATTTCTAGTGCAGACCTGGCTGTCATTTGAACACTAGGGACAGAGCAGTCTACTACAGTTGATATCTCTTCTCTCAGAAAGGTATAAAGGTACTTCCAAGAGTTTCTATTCTCTGCAAGTCTGTAGCGTTGGCAGAATCCTGACATCACAATTTCCTTGTTTGCTGTATAGCTCATCCAGAATTCTGCAACTGCCTGAAGTTCAGTCCTATAAACCATAACAGGGGCTCTATCACCTAATGACTCCCCTCCCCACCAGCAGAGAAGTGAGGGTCAGGAAAAGGAGAGAAGACCCAGAGCTTGAAATAAACACGGATTTAATATCAGACTAATATCAATCTAACACAGAGTACACAAAGTTATACTTAGCCCAGTAATTGTGTGGTGGTCACAATAAACAGGAAAGCAGCCCACAGGGTCAGGAAGGAGAAGCAGGATCAGAAGAAACCCCAAAGACCAAACTGGAGGTCTTCTGTCTTCAGCATATATCCTCATTTACACTGGGTGTGACTTTTATGGTCTGGGATACACCTGTAGCCAGCTCAGGTGAGGTGCCCTAGCTAACTCCAAACTGTTGATGATCTGCAGCCTATGGCTGGTCTAGGATGCTGTCCCAGCATAAATCAGGACAGCACAGAAGAAAATGTGCCAAACAAGTAGTTTAGGAGATGAGCAACTTAACTTGTGCATGGGGAACCAACTTGTCAGAGAGCTGTGAGGTAGCTAATGCCACCAGACTCCTCCAGAGCCTTGCTGGGCTCATTTCTGGCAGCAGGATGGAGGTTGGTGCAAGTTCACACCTGCACTCTCTGCCAGAACCCAGGAGCTGCAGTAGCTACAGCTGATTCTGCTACAGCAGAGAGGAATATGAGAGACAACCTGCCAGTAACCTGGACCCTAAGCAAGTGCCATAGGAATTTCCAGAAAAAATACCTAGACTCTGGGATCACATCACCCAAGACTACTGATTTTCATCACTCTTTAACTCTGACTTCTGCTGTGAGCTCTGCCAAGCAGGTGCTGCTTGCCTCCATCAGCTCTAGAGCAGCTGATCAGGGAGGGAGGGAGGGAAGGAAGAAGCAGTGCTGGAGTCCTGTTTGAAATTCCTCAGGAACACACTGGGATCGTGGTGTCTGTGCTGTTGGCCGTGCTATCTGGACTGTAATGTTTGTGTTTCTGCTATCCTCTGGATGCAGGGCAATAAAATTAGCATTCACATTCAGATTTATAACCCAGTAAAGGCGAGTTCCCTCTAATAAAAACAAGCTCATTTATGAGACTAGATTTCAGGCATGACTTGCAAGAGGGAAAATAACATCCTGTGTAATTCTAATGGCTCACACCTCAGTGGGCAGACACAGCAGATATTTTTCTGCAGCTCTGCCTCTCCTCTAAGCCTCCCCTCAACTGTACAATGTCTGTGGGGCACTCGTGAAGCCCTCTGATGCCACTTTGAGCTGCAGTGACCCTCTGCAGTGATCCCAGTCCTGTGGTCTCTGGTAGAAGGGGAAAAACTATGGACCATCCCTCTGCTTCCCATCACATATCAATAAATCCCCCTGGGCTAGGATTTCTGGCTGAGGTACAGAATGACCCAGAGGCTGGGCAGGGAGAAAAGTCCATATGCTGCTGCATTACTGTGAGTGTCAGGGGACAACATGTGATGCACATTTTCTGGGGTATGTTGTGCCTGGGTACATCCCCATGCAACAAAGGCATCTTTTTGTCTCCTGAGGGTACAGACAGTGGAAAGACTGAGTCCTCACCCACCCTCAAAGCAAAAAGAACAAAAAGATACAAGCTCCAGCCCTGCTGAGGCGTGAGCCCTCTCCAGAGGGACTCAGGACAGGATCTCCTCTGCCTGTCACTGCAGCATTTCTTGTGCTCCTTCTGGCTCCCTTCTAGCACATCACTGAGCCAGACTGCACTGCTTTCTCATGTCTCACAGTTCCCATTGCAGCCCTTCTGCTCTTATAAGCTTACCCCTCAGCCACCTGCCCAGAAGTAGGTGACATGGGTTGCAGGTGGGCAGCATGGTTTTGTTCTGGACAAGTTGGGGGAACAAGGGGACACCTCAAAGCATTCACTGGGGTAGATTTTCATCTCTGACAGAAAGGGTTGTGAATTATGGGGCAGGAAAGCACAAGCAACCAGAAGACTAAAAGCCACCATTTCTCTCTCTGTATTTACCATGCCAATAAAATAACTTCATAGCAGCTGGCTGTAATGTAAATCCTCTTTAAGGACTAATGGCTGTACAGGGGACCATTAAAGAACCAGCTCCATCATTAAGGTTGGGAGTCTGTCTGTGCTGCTATTCTGCAGGGAGGACCCTCTGCAAGGCTGCACAGAGCTGCTTGGAAACTGCTTTGCTCTGGGCTTCAGTGCTGTGCAGCAAATCAACTCCCTGGCCCACACACCAGATAACTGCTGGATTTCAGGTGAGATTTTCTATCTCCAAAGCAATGTTAGTCACTAGAAAACCACTAAATCAGTTCTGCTTTTCTGCAAGTGCCCACCATGCCCTCTGGCCACAAGCTGCTTGCTGGCCATGGAGCTGGTGGTCTGCCATTAAATAAAACCCCAGCACAAAGCAGGAAGAAGCTCAGGGCACACAAATGGGTCTGAGCACTACTGCAAGCCCAAAGCCCTTCTTGTGCTGCAGCACAGGGCCAGCACTGACTGTAGCAGCACAGTGTCCTGCTGCATTTCTCTGCAGTAGTTGCAATATGCCATGCACCAGCAAAACCCACCCTGGTCAGCCTTTTGCTCTGCAGCTCATGAGTCCTGGATACATTTTCATGGCCTTTGCAATGTAACACTTTCATGGGTACCTATCACCTGAAAAAACAGTTAATTAGGTGCAGAATCAGCTCCCTTTGAAGTAGCAATACAATAGTTCACCTCTCTCTTTGTTCTTGGGGCATCTGCCTTTAATCTAACATCTTGCAGGCTTTCCGAACAGTGCTTGGCTCTGTGATGCTAAGTTGCCAGGATGCTCTTCCACACTGACAGAAGCACTACCTCACCACATCCCAGGGCAAGACTCAACTTCTTAGTGCCATGTCTTGAAAGTTGTAAAGGGGTAAGCAGAGAACAGGCTGAGGAACATGCGACAATTGAGCAGAGCAGAGCCAAAAAGTAAGGCTGCCATTCTTGATGGCCTAGGTCTGATTTCAGTGGTGTAGGAGGGTATGGGGAGAAACAATGACACCAAAGCACGTTGTGGGCACGAGAGCCTGGACAATTGCACTGATCAAACAGCAATTGCCTCTCTCTTCTTCCAGGCACAGCATCCAGCTGCTCCTCTGAGCAGAGTTTTGGGTCACACAGCACGTTGACACAGACCTCATCCGAGCCTCAGGATACACCGACCCCACAAGCAGTGGGACTGACAGAGTCTCTGCCCAACACCCCTGCACTGTGGTCAACCTCACTGCCCTTCCATCTTTTAACCTTCAGCAGGTCAGACTGAGCTAGCTTCACCAGCTGTGATGTGTTCCCTGCCTGGCCAGCAGCCCATACTCCTTTGCTTGTGCCCAAGCCAAATTAGGCAGATAATTGCTGGCCTCCTGATGTGGTCACTCCTGTTGCTGTAATCTGGGTCACTCTGCTGTAAGACCTCAACTCTTTAACACCTCTGAGGTCTCCTCACTGATTTTCAGTACAGCTGGTGCTGGACAGTGGGTCCAGACAATATAGTCCAGACAGACAATATAGTCTCCTCAGTCTTGACTTCTACCTTCACTGGATGCAGACAAGGCTCCCACTATAAGGTTATGGATGCTGTGGAGCTGTGGGCTGCCAGCATTTGCACTGGTAACCACATTATTTTTCAGGCAATGGCACAGATGGTGAGCACAGCACCCAATGACTGCAATCTCTCTCAGCAGCTGGAGCTGAACCCCATGAAATGGGCTGAATCCATCACAGAGATGTGGGTTCAGATTTATGCTTCACAATCTGCTTTCAAGCAGAGAAGTTGGCATGAGGAGCATCCTCTTGCAGGATTCTGGCTGGCAGCTGCCTGGCAGGATTTACCATTCATGTTCATGAAATCTGACCCAGCCTGTACCTGCTGACCTTGCCCCCAGGGCTTGCAACATGTCAAATGAACACAGGTTGGCAGATCCATCATTAGCTTTGTCTAAGAGGCAGGATGTCATCCATCCAGTGCATCTTGGTGATCTTGGTTTAATCAGCATCCAGTTTGTGTTTCTCAGATATTCATAGAGAAAGAGCATCCTGTGTAAAAAGGAAAAAAAAAAAAAAAAAAAGGGAAATGAAACCCAGCTGCATCTTTGCACAAAAGCTCTCCTCCACTCCTTTTCTGGCCATGTATATAGGTAATTACTGCAGAGTTTGTATCTCTTGGCTCCTCCACAGGTCTCATGGAGAAGATGAAACCCTGGGTTGCTCATATGAGCTAACAAGCTTCCTCTGAAGCTTGGGTGGCCTCACTCTTCCAAGGCCAAATCATCCCAACTGACCACCTCAAAAAGAAGGCACTGAGCTCAGCCCCAGTGAAAAGAAGCAGTGAGAGCAACTGTTTCAAAATGGAGCCTTTTGTGAAACAGTCCATGTCTTCTTCTGAGCTGGCACAGGCAACAAGAAAGAGACCCTGTAGGAGGAAAGGTAACAACAACATTGCCTTTGAAGTCTTTTAAAATAGGAGCATGCAGGTAGCCACCCAAGGAGGTTTAACTGAATTTTAGTTAGATTAAGAGTTTGATGGGCTCATATTATTCTGTTACTGAGATATCTGAGATAAATAAAATGATCCAGCAAAGGGTGGGTAGTGACATAAAGGACTTGCTGCAAATGAAAGTTAATTCACTAATGTATGTAAAGGTTTGCAGAAAGCACCTGGCACACTCAGGGCTCTGCAGGGTTATCTGAAGGAGGACAGTTAGCACATTAACTTCAGCAATTCTCTCTTCCTTTCCAAAACTCATCAGGTCTTCACTACAGAGGCCTGCTTAGTCCATTCACAAATAATAATATCTCCTGTCTGAATGTCCTACCTTGGCTATCACTCGATTGATCACCTTGTTCACCATGTGAGTGAACTCAGTGCTAACTCCAGCATGTATTATCTGACACAGTCTGCTGTAGTGGTGACCTGACAGTGTCAGGTTAATTGTTGGGCTCAGTCATCTGAAAGGTCTCTTCCAACCAAAACCACTCTGATTCTACATTGACTATGCTTAAAGTGTTCACTGCAGAGTGAGTGGATGTTGTAAATCTCTGTTTTTACAGCCTACCAAAGTGTTCACCTTGATCATTAGAGACTGCAGTGCACAACAGATGGATGATTGACTCCATATAAACTGGCTTTATCACAGGTTTTTTTTTCTTTCTCTTTTTTTTCTTTGGGGGGGTGGTTGGGTATGCATGAACCTTTTAGCATTTCAGATGTAAACTTCATTATAAATCATGCAGTAATTTTGTGACTGAAAATTCACAATCACACTATCAGAAACTGACCTTAGGATTAAATCTTTTCCTTTCCAAAGTTCTGACTTGATAAAATGCTTCTGCAATTCCCTGCTTGGTGAAACTCATCACATGAGGAGGCAGCTGTGAGATTTTCTGGGTCTGCTTTCCCAGCTTGGCTAATGACACAATTTTAATAGCAATAAATCTATTTCAACAAAGGGCTGTCTCTTCAGCAGAGACATGCAACCTTTACTCACAAAGGTATGGATTTTTTGTATTTCTTAACAGACATGCTGTACAGCTTTGTCTGTCTGCTGCAAGTGGTGACTCAGCCTTGTGCTACTGGCAAGCAAACATTATTAATAAAATCTTATTCTGACACATTTAGGCAGATCATGGACAAATGATAAGCAGGGATTTGCATGCAAGCAACCCCATCAGAAGTACATGAGGGAGGATCACAATTTCTGGTAATTTAGATATGCTACCTCCTCTAGGGAAAAAAAATCTAAAATCCAGGTATTCTGTCAGGAAGTATATTACACCCTCAAGTGTGGTAAACACTAGCTGCTAGTATTCCCCATGGTACTTCATTTTATCAGTAACTGGGGCACTTGGATATTTCCAGAGAGGATTTGCAGGGCTGTGGGAGAGCTCTGCCCACTCCAGGGGATGGGCTGGGATACCTGATGGGCTAGCAGGTAGGAGCTGTGCTCCATCTAGTTCCCAGTACATGCAGTAGAATTAAGGAAGCAGGACTCTGCTCACCAGCTTTGTGCTGAAAACACAGGCAACTGCAGCTACTAATTACAGGCAGCAGACTACTTGCTGGAATTAAACCACAATCATTCATGGACCTAAGGTGGTCCTTCTAGGATGCCTGCTGCCACTCCACTCATCCCAGGACACTGCTCTAAGAGCAGCAGTGGGGATGATCACAGCAAAGCCTTTCCCTTCAAAGCTTCTGTCTGTTTTCTGTGACCACAGGATGTCTCTGATCAACCCCCAAATCTCGCTGCAAGTGTGGGAACCCCATGTGAAGACATCTGGCTCCACCAACATTTCTGCATTGCAGGGGCACTGTTGCCAAAGGGAAACCATCCAGCACTGCTGATGGATCTCAGGTCCCTCCAAAATCTCCATACACTGGTACTCTCAGTGCCTATCTTTTTGCAAGCTTGATAAGCACCCCCAGCATAAGAAAACCTACAAAATACTAGTAAACAAGGCTTCCCAGGAGGAAGATAGATTCTCCTCCTTTTCTCTGCTACTGTCTCTCTGTGTGCAGGCAAATGCCAGGATTTACAGCTTTAATTATGGACTTTAGCCCAAGCAGTG
Source organism: Indicator indicator (assembly GCF_027791375.1). NCBI lineage: Eukaryota > Metazoa > Chordata > Aves > Piciformes > Indicatoridae > Indicator > Indicator indicator. Next base: position 7,489,714 of record NC_072024.1, on the reverse strand, counting down.
ATTCTGGAAATATTCTTACCAGGGAAATGGGGAGTGGAGCATAGGCACCATCCGGTGTACGGCAGTGCCTTTGGTTAATTGTACCAGTCCTGGTCTTTCATTAAGATGATTTCATGTGAAGGGATTTTCTCTCCCCCTCTAGTGCTGGTGACAAGGAAAAGAAAATGGGAAAAAGGGAATCTCAGTCTGTGTCATCTAACAAACCAGTAAAAATTAGTGTCAGCAGCAAAGATTACTCTCCTTCAAGCTCATACACCTTCATTAAACATGTTGAGCTGTGGCTGGCAGCAAACTGAAAATATTTTCACTGTTAAGAACAGTTCATTTGTTTTGTCACCCAGACATCCTGATTTTTACCTCAAAGGCTGACCAGGACTCCGAGCAAAAACCTGACCACAGTTGTGGGCCACAGTGTAGAAGCCTCCTTGCTCATTTCAGAGAGATTTCAGGTAAGAAAGTAGGGAAATTTTTATTAAAAAAATCACTCCTGACCCATTTTGCAGAGGAGCAGCACAGATCACTGGCACAGTGACCTGTGGTCTTTGTACTGAAATGTAATCTGCTTTGGATATGCATCTCCAATACACAACACAACCAGTGTGTTCATCAGTCAAGTGACAAAGTAGGTCTGACCCCATACTGAAAGTGTAGCTACATCATGATGTGTTCCCTTGCTGCTGAGCCTGAACACAGCTGTGGCCAGGGCTGTACTGAGACCATGGTTCTGTAAAAGAGTCAAAGCAAGAACTCCAGCCATGTAGAAGGTCTCTGTGGCATTGCTCATGTAGCATTTTTAATGAAAGAAGCTTTCTGTGTGAGACTAGTAAGATTCCATAAAGGCGTTAGAGTATCAGGAGCTTTGCATGAACTTACACAAATTAATGGCAAGACGCTGTAATTCCCTTTTGCAAAATGTTTGAGATATTTTTAAAAGCCCCATGTACAAGGAAAGAGACACAAAATTCAGCTGCAGCATCCCTCCTGCCCAAGGCAGAGTGTCAGAGGATGCCTTGCTGTCCATCAAACAGGTAAAACAGCAGAAGCTGACCTCTGGGCTGGCCACCCTGAAGTGCAGAGTGTGGTCATGATGAATTTTTGAAACACAATTTTCATCACATCTATTATTCATGAGACACTACAGGAAAGGGTCTTGCAGTTCCCTGTGAAGTCAAGATTGACCAACACCATCTCCAAACACATTACACAAGCACCATCCCTACTGGGCACAACACTGTCTGCCTGATCCCCAGCACAGAAGCAGAAAGAAGCATCATGGCTACAAAAAGATGACATGCTGCGAGGTTTCATTATGCCACATTTGACCTTCCCAGCTTTCCTAACAAATTATTCTTGTAATCAGGACCCAACAGAATGCATTGCCTTGCTGGCCTTTGCTGCTCAGCAGCAAGCACACATCTTAGCTCCACTAGTTTCATTTGGAGGTTCGGTGTTCTAGTTCAAAAGTGACTTCAGAGGCTAAAAAGCTTAATTTTTTTTCCTCCGAAAATAATACATTTTAAATGTCTTTGTAAGAAGACATTTGCAGCTGAGCAGTCCTTTTTAAACTGCATTTCTTTCTTGATAGGAAAGGAATTGCAACACATTAGAAAATGTTCAACCCAATCAGAGTTCTTAAATACTGGTGTGCAGGAAACAGAAAAAGTGCCTGTTCTGCTCTATGTAGTCCAAGAATGGCCTTTCAAGGACTTTTGAAACCCTTGCTCTGCACCTATTGTGCACTTGTGCATTCCCAATGTCCTCTTCATTGTTCTTTGAAGACTCTCAGGTTTATGTTGTAATTTTCAATTCCATACCATAGGTAGCTCCTAGCTGATGTTTGTGGCCTGCATCTCCAAAGTTCAGTAGTCAGCAAGAGAGGCAATTTTTCCAATGATATTTTAAGTATTATATCACTTCTTGATGTCCCTTTTGATCACAGTTTAATTACATTGAAGATAGCTGTGAATAAGGTTACTAATCGTGAACTAATTCTGTTTCTGAAGGTCACACAACCCCTGTCCTTCTCTCAGCTTCTCCTAGATGCTCTTAGACATGAGTGTCATTGTTTCAAATCTGTGGTAGTTACATGTCAGAAAAGAGAGTATGAATCATGGAATCATGGAATTGCTTCAGCTGGAAAAGACCTCCAAGATCATTGAGTCCAGTCATCAACTTAAGACCATTAAACCATGTCCCAAAGTGCCATATCCACACATGGCACCACTACCACTGACACTGCTGGAGAATTATCTTCAGCCCAATTATACATCCATTTAATCCACTGGTGGCTTCACCACATGTAAGCAGAGGCTTTGCAAATATTCACCTTCCTCTCCTTTGTAGATAAATATACACATACACTTTCACCCTCAGCCCCTCTTTCAAACCCTGGCATGAAATTGCATACAAGTGCTGCATTTCCTTTACTAGGAAAATGATGTGGAAGAAATATTGTATCAACTGGAGTTCACTAATGAACAGCCAAAAGGTGTCATTAAGTGATACATCATGCATTAAAGATAAAGTTATGGGCTCTAAAACAGATTTGGTAAAGGAAAATTTAACTTACACTAAATTACCTATGAAAATAACTCACCTAAACACTGACTTAACTCATTATGATTGGTGTCATTATAATAAATACCAGATAGGTTCATAACTGCATGGCATTTATCTTCAGTTAATGACCTGTAGGAAGGTTATTATATAGGTTTCATCCTTTGGTTACTGTAAATGGAAGTATTCACAGAGCTGGCTTGCAATCCACTCTTCATCCTGAAGAACAGGTATTGCTGAGCCCTCCTGCAGTGTGACTAAGGTGTGGCCCAGCCAGCAGCTTGGCATTCACCCAGTGCTGACATACCCTGCCAGAGGGAAAAAGCAGCTCACTTTTGGTTGCTTTATCCAGGAGCTACAAGGAGAGGCTATGACTCTACTACACCCACCTGGTACTGCTGATGTTGATCCCTTCCGCATGGTTAACTTGTGAAGAGCAGACCAGCAACAAGCTTTATCTCAGATTCATTTGCACATCCCAAAGCTTCAGTGATAGCTGTGGAAAACGCAGGACAAACATGTCCCACCACATGCAGGGTCAGAGCAGTGAACAGTCAGCTCTTCCCCCTGTTTGCAGGCTGTGCAAAATATTAGTTAGCAGAAGATGACAGCAGCCTATCCATTTCCTTTGTGAGTGCTAAATTTGACACACAAGACAACAATCTGGTGCTCCTTACCCTTGTTGCTTGTACTGAAAGCAGCTGCATTGCCAAATCCTAAAGGAGAAACAAGAACTTATCTCATGGGTAGGTTTTGGGAAACATGGTACACAAAGGTACTTGGCTGAGTGCTGTGCAAAAGAGCTCATCTTCTATGGCTGTGTCTCTACTCTTAATTGTAAGTGTCCTCGGTTTTCCTAACATTCATCAAAGCAGTAGGTGGCTGAAAGACCTTTGGCTGCTTCAGGTCTTCTTGTTCTCCTGGGATCTGAGTTCAAGGATGGTGGTTCACACCACCTCTGGTACCCTTAATCCAGCTCTTCCTGCCTCTAACCACAGTTAATGCTTGCGGTGCAGAGAAAGCAGCTGCCTGTCCCAGTAATTAATGGCTTTTCCTTGGCTGGTGTTTTATCTATCAGTCTTTCCTCTCTGGGCTAATTTTGGAAGCTGGATTCAGTGCCAGCTTCGCAGATGATCTTTTCATTTTGTAACGGTGTTTGGCTTTGTTCACCAATAACTTAATTAGAAGTACTCTCCAAGTTCCCTCTCTGCTTTCACAGCCATTGCACTTTTTCTTTTCCTTGTTTTTTTTCCCCGTGGGGTAGGTACGTCAGAGCTGAGAGCACCTGGGGTAATGAAATGTGAGAATACTGACAAGTTTGTGGAGGGACAAGGGCTGAAGCACCTGTGAAATGGTTTGCTGAAAACCTCTTCCAATTGCAGTCACATTAAGAATGTCCCCACCTTGATGAAGAATGTGGGTGCTTGGCATGATGTGAGCTTAAGGGGAGAGGTGAGACAGACATTACACAGGCAGTACAAAACTAGGAGGAGTGTACCAGATTGTTGCCCTTCAGAGGGACCCTGGCAGGCTGGAGAAATGGGCCAACAAATGTAAAGTCCCATGTCTGAGGAGGAATAACTGCAGGCACCACGACAGGGTAGGTGCTGACCAGCTGGTAAGTGGCTCTGCAGAGAAGGTCCTGACAGACACCAAGCTGATCATGGTATTCCCCTAGGGACAATAAGGGCACTGATCTCCTGGTGTGATTTAAGTAAAACATTTCCAGGAGGTTCAGGAAGGTGTTCATACCCCTCTCACATTAGTGAGATACATATGGAGGGCTGGATCCAGTGATGGGCTCCCCAGTACAAGAGAGAGATGGACAAGTAAGTACAGTGAAGGGCCACAAAGATGGTAAAGGGACTGGAGCATCTGATCTATGGAGAGAGACTGAACGAGCTGGGACCAGTCTCTATCCTTGCAGATGTTCAAAGCCCAACAGGACACTGTCCTTGGTAACCTGCCATAGGTGACCATGTTTTGAGCAAGGACTAGGCAAGTTCCAGAGCTGCCTCCCAGCCCCAACGACTCTCTGACTGGGTGATTTTTTGCCATCTCTAAGGCAAACCTACTGCTATTTTCACCAGAGTAAATTTTGTCCACAAATGTGTCTGACGTTATATGAATTTCTCTCAGAAACTGATGCTCTTTCTTTCTTTTTAGGAGCAATAAGCATCTGTCCCAATTCCCTGACTGAAAGCTTTTACCTCCTATCATCCAGGCATAGTAGGAAAGAAACAGCAAAGACTGAAAGCAGCTTATTGTTTATTAATGTTTCACTGAGTTTATATCCTTTCTGGAAGTTTGCAGTCTTGTGTATGCTGACTGTTCTCCTGGATATCCTTCCTTTGGGTATAAATGTCTCCTTTTTAAAACTCCTTAATAAATTCTTGGCCTCAACAAGAATTCCTGGGGGGGGGGGAGGGGGGGAGTTAAGAATTCCCTGAAAATGCGTTATATTAATAAAAAATATATTCCTCACAAAAAAAGTCTGAGTCCAGGTGTGATGGATTGTGCAAAGATTTGCTTGGATATTCCCAAAAATGTGACCTGAGGAGGGGTCATCCCTCATCCCTCATCCATTTGAGATGGAGGAGGGCTGTGATTTGACCAGCATGGTTACCTGACCCTTGACTGAAGAGTGTGATCCAGGGAGACTGACAGCAGCAGCCTTTCGTTCCAGCATCGCTGTTGTTTTGGGTTTATTTAAATTGGAAAGCCAAGAGGGCTTGAGAAGCTGCCAATGTTAATGCTACAGTCACTGACGAGGTAAAATGTGCCTTGAAAAGATATACAGCTCTCCTTTCACAGCCACATTTTCTTTCAAGTTGGAGCTAAACCTCTGCAGAGCAGATATGAGGAACATGGATCACATTGACTGGCCCTACAAGGCTGGGAAGAGATTCAGCATATAACAGCCAGAGCTAGCCCTGCTGAGGAGGAGGTGGTGAAGGGATAGGTTGCTTTGTATGGCTCAATTCCCCTCAGCACTGCAGTCTGCAGCACTTTGCTAAATTATGGCTAATGCTCAGCTTTATTTCTTTGTGAGAAATGGCAGCAAAGCAGAGCATTTAGTCAAAGGCAATAAATAATTTTGTTTTTAACTGGAAAAAAAATAGGAAATAAAATAAAAATAATAAAAATCTATAGCTGGGTGATCAGCCTCTTAGGTAATATCACCAACAAAAACCCCTGGAGCTTGAAGGAGAAATATGTCCACCCAGTTTACTGGTGTGACAAGCATGGCTCTTCCCTGACTTGGCTCTGTGATCTTATGTTTACACCTTCAGCCTATTCTCTATCAGGCATGCATTATAAAAGAGATTTTAGTTCTCTGCCCACATAACACTTTCTTCCCCCTTCCCTGAGTCTCCTGCTCTTGGCAAGAGCAGAGTCTCCTACAGAAACAGATGTTTCCCTCTTGCCTACCAAGGACACACTGCTCTTGGGCTGAGGCTTTCCACTTGCTGGTACTTCCAAGCCCCACATGTAAGTCCTGCTCTCTTCTTTCTCTTGGGAAATGCTTGCCCCTCCAGAACAGTCCTGGGGGAAGGGACTGAAACAAGCAGAAATTTCCCAGAGTATTTCAAGGCTTTTGCTGTATGTTTGCTCTCAAAAGCAAGTGGGGTCTCCTCAGATATGTTAATCCCCTGGTATCAGTAACTGATTTGGCTCTCTGTAAATGCTTTGGCCATTTGCACTGTCCTTAATATTTCCACCAAAAAAGAGACATGCTGGCATCTCTTGGCAGGGACAAGGGAAGGCTGGGAAGGAAAAAAAACAGGTTGACAGTAGGAATCTGCTCAGGGCCCCACCAGCAGCTCTCTCTGGGATTGGGGGCCCTCAAGGTTACAGGTTCAGAAAACCTTCATTTTTATGTACAAATTAAACCAGGTGACTGGGATGCAAGCTCTGTACAACAGCAATTTGTAGGGTCCTGGGCTGTTAAGAATAGATCAAATGTCTAGGGATGCTGCTGGCTCTGCCTGGTTCCTGTGTATTTACTCATTAGCTCTTTGTGTGTTCTTCCCTGCAAGATACTGCTATCAGTGTTTGGAAAGAGGGTACATACCAGTTACTACACTTGGCTTCCTCTGTTCTGTGCCTCATTAGTTGTAGCTCTTGGCACATTGATAAAACATTATCTCCCAGATAAGCTGAGCTCACTGTGCAGTTGTCTTGACTTGTGCTGTAACATTTGGCCTCTGTTTCTGTGGGAAATAGTGGAGTAGGGAGGGTACCTTCTGAGACATGATTAAATTACCTCCTTGGAGGTAGTGCCTGTGTATTACCACCACAAGCAATGGTGTCTGAGAGGGATTCTGAAGATGAACATCTGCAGGTGTCCCCTTCCCTGCCCAACACACGGCACATGGCACATGGCCAGTCAAGGCAGAAGCACACATGCCACGTCCTGGACCGACAGCTGAGCAATGGCAGGGACAGCATGGGACCTGATGTGCTGTGTAACACTGGGAAAGGCAAGGACCAGCTAGGGAGGGTGATGCTGCAATGGGTTGTAAGAGACTGGCATGAAACAAAGCCTCTCCTCATGCCAGAAACACAGTCCTATGTTCTTGTGTCTCAGGGGAATTTGGCTCTCTCTGGGGCCACTCAACAATTCTGCCTTTCTGCAACACTTGGACACTGCTCATTTTGCATTTCAGAGGGTACCCAGGACTACATTTGGGCTTGCTCAGCATCTGAGCAGTGAGAGCGTCTAGCATTTTGGTGAGGTCCAGAGCACATCACAGGGTAAGCTGAGGCTCACCATTGAGCTTTGAAACTGCATTCTTAGCATCTGTATGTAAATGTGTGCCAGTAAAGCAGCACAAACCACTTCCTACAAGCCCTTTGTGTGTTTTCTCTGCTGTTCTTGCACTGGTTCCCCAGTGCAAACACACAACATGTGGGATCTTCCCTGCAAGCCTCTCGGTGATACATGACTGTCAGCATTAATGTAGCAGGAGAAGCAGCATAACCATCTGCAGCACTGACAGGAACCAGGCATGAGCCATGAGAGCACTCTGTATTTTCAGCAACAATTAGAAAAACAGCTTACCAAGGAGTAAAATGAAAAGATTCATAACGTATTCACAGGTTATCTTATTCATAGAATTATATTCTATTCGTAGAATTATAGAATGGTGGGGTTCAGAAGGGACCTCTGGAGATAATCTAGTCAAACACCCCTGCTAACAGGGTGCACAGGTACATGTCCAGGTGGGTTTTGAAAGTCTCCAGACTCTACAAGCTCTCTGGGAATCCTGTTGCAGTGCTTTGGCACCCTCAAAGTAAAGAATTTTCTCCTTAAATTTAAGTGAAATCTCCTCTATTCTAGTTTTTACCCATTGCCCCTTATCCTATCACTGGCCTCCACTGAGAAGTGCCCAGCTCCATTCTCCTGACCTCTACCCCTCAAATATTAATGAGCATTTATAAGATCCCCTCTCAGTCTTCTGTTTTCCAGGCTAAAGAGCCCCAGGCCTCTCAGCCTCTCCTCATAAGAGAGATGCTCTGATCATCCTTGTGGCCTTTCACTGGACTCTCTCCAGTAGTTCCATGTGCCTCTTGAACTGGGGACCCCAGAACTGAACACAATACTCCAGGTGTGGCCTCACCAGGGTAGAAGACAGGGGGAGGAGAACTTCTATTGTCTACTGGACACACTCTTCTTAATGCACCCTAGTCTTAGGGTACATTAATACCCTTGTATTTCACCTCCTCCCCAGGATATGACTCTGGACCCTGTGATGTCCTGGGTTTTGTTTTATTCAGCTCTCAAGAGGATGAAATGACTGAGATCCTCACTGCAATGAGGTAACATGGCTAATACACAGGTAGTGCCACCACCAGCAAAGGGTCTAACCTGTTCTAAGACCTCCAAGCAATCTGTGTTCAGTGATCCCTGCAGACAGCTGAAATGGCTCATCTCTTCTCTAGCAGAAGTGGTTTATGTTCCCCATAGGGGGAAAAAAAGGAGAATAACTGCATAAATTACCAGTGGAAGCAATCTCTTCCTTGACAGTCTTCCCTGTCTACTCTGCTCCTAAAGGACCAGTATATACTGACTCTAATCAGGCTTGTCTGCTCGTGTCAGGAATTTCAACAAGAGGAGGGAGAGGAAATATTCTGTTTTCCAACCAGCAGAAAATCTCCTGCAGCAGAAATTACTCCCCAGGGGCTCAGGCCCTTTACCCTCATTGATCAGAGGAAAAAGTTGCTTCTAGGCATTACCTGATTGCCTTGGCCTCCTTTGCAGGAGTCATAAGACCACAACTGCCTCCTGCAGAACATCCAGCTTGCATTTTAACATGGCTGATTTTCAGCTGGGAGGTGCTGGGAGCTGCCTGGATATTGTCCTGCCTTTCCCACTGCGGGGCTGTGCACGACCATCTTCATATTATACAAGCCAGTGCAACCCCACAGCAAACTTCACTCCCTGTATTCAGTGAAGGCAAGCAGGATCACGAAAGTGCCCTTTACAGGTTTCCTGTCCTAATTCAGAGAGAAATTGCTGTCATTGTTCACTGAAGTTAAAGACTTGCAGGGGTTTGTACATTCCTTTAAAGAGCTCACAAGCCCTGCAGAGGCAGTGCCTGTGTTCTGTGTTTTAGCACCTGCAAAAACTACTCAGATCAGCAACTTGCCAGAGCTACAGAATACATAAACCTGGTATTTTTGCATCTGCTTAGTATGTGCTGTTAGTGGGAACCAGCTGAGCAGGTTCCTGTGTTACTTTGCAGGAGAAAGTGGATGACACAAATCCTTTTCCTTCTGTTTTTAAAAGGAGGATAAGAGAAGCCACTTTTCTCTCCTGCATAAACCATTCAGCAAAGGCCAAGCTGCTTATTTTCCAGATTTTTAGTATAAATCTCGAAAAGTGATGATCGCAGCTGGAAAAAAACCTGCAGCCTGCCAACCATGAGACACTCATTTGGACTGATCTGTCCCCTCCTGCAGTTTCAGCTGAGGTGTGACCAACCAGCACCTTTGCACTGGATGTGCATGTAAACCAGTTCTCCTTGGTATCCACGGGCATTTTGCATCCCTCTCACAAGCGGTGAGGACTTGAGGACTACCTGGGGAGGTGGGATGAAGCAGAAAAGAAGACAACGCCACTAGATAAATGTTGTCTGAAGGGTTTGGGAATGAAGCACCACTCACAACGGCACATCGGCTGAGGATATCGCACATCGGCTGAAGATAACGGAGAATCGTTTCTTTTTTTTTTTTTTTTTTCCTTGGGCACCACCTGCTGGCACATAATTAAATTACCAGCAGCAGCCCGATCTTCAGCTCTGCAGTCCCTGAGAACATGGCAGGTTTTTTCCAGATTATTACAGAATCACAGAAACATTCAGGTTGGAAAAGACCCTCGGGATCATCAAGTCCAACTGATAACCCTGCTCTACACAGTTCAGCCCTAAACCATAGTCCCAAGCACCGCATCTAAATGACCTTTAAACACATCCAGGGTTGGTGACTCAACCACCTCCCCTGGGCAGCACATTCCAATGCTTGACCACTCTTTCCATGAAAAAATTTTTCCTAATGTCCAGTCTAAACCTACCCTGATGCAGCTTGTTCTGTTGCTAATTACTTGTGAGAAGAGACCAGCACCAGCCTCTGCACAACGTCCTTCCAGGTAGTTGTAGACAGCAAAGAGATCTCCCCTCAGCCTCCTCTTACCCAAACTAAACAGCCCCGGCTCCTTCAGTCGTTCTTAAGGTCTGTTCTCCAGGCCCTTCCCCAGCTTTGTTGCTCTCCTCTGCACTCGCTCCAGCACCTCCATATCTCTCTGGTATTGAGGTGCCCAAAACTGAACACAATACTCGAGGTGTGGCCTCACCAATGCCAAGTACAAGGCAAAGTAGAGAGGAGAATTTTTTAAAATTACCTAGTGCACTCCCTGTGCCAGTGCTTAGCAACTCTAAATACATATTCTTGTACATCCCTCATGTTTTTAAGGTCACAGTGCAGAACCAGAGAGAGAAGAGAAAGCGGAGAACATTTTTCTGGGCATCACTTGCTTCTGGTAGATGGCAAATCCAGGTGTGTGTGTGGCCCAGGCACACTATGGTGCTCAGTTCAGCTGCACAAGGCTTCTTGTCCTGCCTTCTGAATGCCTCTGGACCTGACCAAACAAAGCCAGGACAAACACAGGACTGCAAGGACAATGCTGGGAGCCAAGGCTTGCTCTAACCCCCAAATATAAAACTGTGTGGCTGACAAATACTGATTCAACTCACCCAGGCATCCCAGAAGGAGCTGCAGCATGAGTACAGCCTCAGTGAGCTGATCCCAGCAGAGTTGATCTGCAAGGGAGATACCAAGAGAGGACTGTCATCACATCCTAAGAGCTGCTAGTAATTCTGACTTCATCTTTGACACATATTCAGCTTTCTTTGCCATATTTCACGCAGCAATCCCCATACCTAGCAGTGTAAGTTATTCAAGCTAAATTGGTACTGCAGAACTCATCTGCAGTCTTCACTGATGGGTTTGCCTCAGGTCGCTCTCTGCCCTTGGCAAAAAACCAAAACAAACAAAACCCCTGCAGGCAGGGCTGGTTTTGCACAAGTGCAAGTGGCTTCCTACCAGCTTCTTCCCACTGCAAAAGATGAGGTGTGCAGGCAACTGCCAGGAGGGAAAGGAGACAGGGTGGAATGAAGGGTGAGGGAGAAGTCACTCAGGCAGAGAAGCCCTAAATGACCATGCCATAGTTTCAGACCAGGCAGGTACAAAGCAGAATAACCCACTGTGCTGAGGAACAGTGCTAGCCCACAGATAAAGACATACCCACAATGTGGGGATCAGCAAGTCTTCCTCTTCAGGAACTCGTGTATACTGCTCCCTCTCCCTTGCAGAAAGGGAGGGACAAATTTGCTGGCAAGTGACTCTTCCCCAGGAGTGTTGCAAACAGGGAAAGTGCAGCTAACACAGCTGTCTTCTTTTCCCCAGGCCCCCAAATTCATCTGCTGGTGCACACACAGACAAGTGGGTAAGAAGCAGCACATAGTACCCAGTGTTTATCCCAAGATATTTCTTACTCAACTTTTGGCTGAGAGCTGCACAGCTGGTCCCAAACATGGTGTGCTGTTTCTCCACACTGGGGGAAAAAGGATAACCAGGACTTGGATTGGGAAGGCTGAGGGGAAATGAGAAGTGACATCCAAATTCCTCATTGCTTGCAAGATGTGTGTAAAGCACAGAAGGAAACCAGCCAAGAAGAAATCAAATTAAAAACCATGCTTGTGAGAAATTGTGCTGAGAGTCAAAACCCTCCAAACTATCAATTTTTTGCTGCAATCTGCTGCTGAAGTTCTGGTCTCACTGGATCCCTGGTGCTGTGGGAGATCTGTGTCAGGTGGCTCTACAGAGCCACAGGAGCCACAGAAGAAAGTCCTGTGAGACATATGGGAGCATTTATACAATAGCTGCCTTTAGCTGGCTGCAGAAATGTGTGACTTTTATAAACAAGAATGCTTTGGGGAGCCTGAGACTTGCTGCAGGACAGACCCATGCCCGTTACTTTTTGGCTACGAGCTCAGGGAGATAATGACTCTCAGAACACAGTATGCATGTGAAGCACGCCAGCACCCAAGGAACAGGTTCCCAGGGGTCAAGTGAAACTCAGAGTAAAAGCCTGAACAGCCAGCTCCCATGTCTTCTGCATGGGATGCCCATACAGAGAATGAAACCCCTATGATGCTGAGAGTAGTAGGGTGTATGACCAAGCTCACCACTGCCATCTGCCAGCCCTATGGCTGAAGGGTCCCTGGGCCAAATGCAGCCCTTTCCTCAGGGAGCAGGAACCACCTGGGAGAGCCAGAGTGCATAGAAAAGCTGCCTGTGGGACCTGGTTTGCTGGTGATGCATGCTGCTGAGGTGACCATGAAGAGAAAGGCCATCCTGGACCTGAACTTTTCAACCCCAATGCTCTGGCTGTCTTATTAGGGACATCGGGCTTTCAGCAGGGCTTACAGTGCTTTACTCTTTAGCTCATTTACTCATTAGCTCATTGAAAAAGAGCTTGAACAAAAGCTCTTCTTTCAGATACCATTCTCAGAGCTTATCAGCCTCTCCAGAGGGGAGAAGAAAATGGCAGTCACCTTCTCAAATGGAGAAGTGTCACTGTGGGGGCTAGGCTTTCCTGCATGTGTTTCAAGAGGAGCATGGCCTGAGACAAGCAGCTTTTTCCTTGTCTTACACTGCTCTCCAGAGCAGTGGCTGCTCAGCAAATTCCAGCTGCACAGGACCTGCCCAAGGCTGTGATGTGCTCCTCAGAAAGGCTTCTGCTGACATCAGAGATGGGAGATTTAAGTGCAATGAGAAATGGTGGGCAGGAGACAGTAATTTTAAAAGCCACTTTTTCTTCCCTCTGCTGATGTGTCAGTTGGGGTACTCAGGTCTGGGTAAAAAATAGTCAGGTTAACATTGTCCCTGGTTTGGGATGGCAAGCAAAGGCACAGGGGTGGTATCCACCATGCCAGACTCTAGTCCAGATTCACAGCTCATCCTTGTTACCCATTTCACCAGCAACCCTCCCAGCAGCCTTCAGAGAAAGGACAGCATGAGCCAAAGCTTCTAGAAAAGTCTCTCAGTTTTGATAGATTTCTGTTATTAAAGAATAAAATTCACTCTGAAGGTAACTTTGAAACAAACAAACACCAAAACAAACAAGAAAGCATTTCCTAGATAATTCTTCACAAGAAGTGGAATCTGAAGGCAATCAAACTAGAAATGTTTCTTCTTCATGAGGCACGGGAAGAGAAAACCAGGCATTTAAAAGCAGTTCCTGGGAAGGCCCCTGCAATGGGCAGGCTGGGTGGAGCTAGAGGTGGGATTTGTGCACAAGGGACAGAGGAGAGGTAAAAAGTTGATGAAAAGATTTCCTGATAGTCATGCTTGGGGGTGGGATTTTACGTGGAAGCCCTATGCCTGTTTTCTGACAGTAAAAGCTGTTTCATATCCCTAACCCCTAATCCTAAAACTGAGCCTTAACCCAAACCCCTAACCCTAAACCTAACCTTAACCCAAACCCCTAACCTTAGCCCTAGCCCTAACCCTAACCTGAACACTAACCCTAAGCCCCTAAACCCTAACAGTAGTAGAAAAGTTCTCAGAATGTTAGGAAAAAGGAAACTTTTCAAATATAAACCCAAAAGATTTCCTAGACTTCTTAAACATGCAGAGAAATCCATGTTTTCCTGTCCTCCCTGCAGTGACAACAGGCCTTCAATTCTTGTACCAGCAATTGCGTTTAGGATAAAAACTACACTAACACCCAGAGGAACACGGACTTCTCCCAGTCACTGCAATTTCCTGTGGGTCTGGAGGAGATGGGTGAAGAAGTGCAGATAGCACTAAATGCTGTACCTGGTGGAGCTGCAAAGTCTCTGCTGGATTCAGCCAGGGGGAACAACGCAGCTCCCGGCAGGCGGCAGGCAGCAGGCAGAGCTCAGCACTGCCACCCTGTGGCCGTCAGAGGAGAGCAGCTCTCCGCTAGCCGCCAGCACTCCTTATTGACTAGAGCAGGCAGGAACTGAGGATGTCTCCAAGACAGCACAGGGGAAAAAAATACAGTGAAAAGGACTTTAAATGTGGTTTGTGAGCAATAAAGATTTCTCCATGTTGGCTCAGCCCAACAATCTCTCCTCAAACAAATTTCAAATAGAACTTTGCAAGTTTTTTTAAAGCCTATGCAATCAAAAAGCTTTTTGAAGCTCCATGAGCCTTAGACAATGTCTAAAAACATATACTTCTATTTTTCTGCTGTATGTTGCCTCAGTGGGAAATGAAACCAATTAAACTCTTGGTAGGGAGGACAGGCAGGATGGCCCTGTGCTAACAGTCTGCATGCCAGGCCAGGACCCAGCTCTACCAGGAGGGACCACTAGCACCTGCACAAACCAGCACCACTGCATTTCCTAAAGCCAGGCTCCACTTCATCTGATGCAGTGGATGGGGTTTGATCCAGTGTGCTTAGGATGACCAATATGGCTGCTTCTCCAGTTATTTGCTATCCCAGCCCTGAAGTCCAGCTCATCAGAATTCAGCAGCATTTGCTGCTCAGCTTCCTTTCCTGTGGGTCTGGATGGGGAAGTCTGTCTGGACAGCTAATGCTGGAGGACATATTCGTCCTCACCTTTCAAAAACTCAGTCTCAGGAAGCTTTTCCTTTGGTTCAGCCCCATTTGTGATAGCAAGGAGAGCCCAGTGGACAGCTACACTAGCCACAGAGAGGGCCCAAGGAGCTGCCTGAACCATCCCCACACCTCTGTCAAGGAAGAAGGATGCTACCCAACCTACAGCCATCACATAGATCAGTTTGAGTTTACCGTGTTCAAGCAAGCTGGAGAGAACATCTGTGGATTTGTCATTTAAAAGGATTTTAATGGGAGGAAGCCCGTTTTTCAGTGCAAAAGCAGAAGCTCAAAGAAATATTGCAAACTGTGAGCATTACTTTCTGCTTCTTTCACAGCAGGTCTGAGCCAGCTCATCTGGTATATTATGAAGAAATTATTCTAGATTTCCTGAAAAAAACAAAAAACAAAACCAACAACCCAGGAGTAACAGCACAGCTACCTTGCTGCTTCTCCCAGGGGGTAATTGCTTAATGGGAACATCTCACTGCTTTCAAAGAAAAATAAAATCACCAGGCCTGTAGGTCTTCCTCCCCAACTGTTCTCTGCAAGTGCCCAGAGCTGCTGCCAGTACTTTCCAGCATCCTGGTTGCTCATATGTCACAGCTACAAAAATATCATTATTGCAAACCACCTCATCATGTAAGACAAAAATATTTACTAAGCTGGAATTGATCCCACAGTGACAGCCAGGGTAGCATGTTCTGCATCCCAGGAGAGTCAGAGCTGATCCAGCCTCAACAGTTGCCAGGGCTGGCACCCATCTGTCACCTGGGATGATGGGATTCATTTTGTGCAGGTACCGATCAGTTAAAAACCCAGCAGACAAGATGAGCTGGGCTTAAACACGCAAAGGGAAACAGCACAGAGTTCCTTGGGCTGTTGTTTGTCCTCCTTCACCTTTTGGCTGAATGGAAGGCAAAATGGAAGTAATGAGCACCAAGACCGAGAGGGCACCAGTAAAAGCAAAGACCATCCTCATGAAGTAAAACACATTTAAGTAGAGGATAATAGGGAATATTTTATGCAATTCTGGAAAACCTACTCAGAGGAAGTGCCAGTGCAGATGAGAAAGGAATGACCCTCCTCCCTCACCACAGCCCCCATGTTCCCATAGAAACTGGCCAAGCTAAAGCTGACATTTTACAGCCTCAGCCAACCTTTCACCAGCACTGCTACCCCTGCACTATGTGTGAATCCTGGGCTTAGAAGCTACTGGAAGGGACCAGACCACCACAGCTTTGCTCCTTCAGTTCCTCAGTCCTTTTTCCTGCCTGACATTCAACTGACACCAGCTTTCAGCAATTCTCCTTTTTGTAATGGCAGCCTGATTTCTGCTCTCCTCCAGCTTTCCTAAGACAGCTTCATACAGATTTTAATTATGCCTCTGACTGCTGCAGCTGCTAGCTGCAGACTCCCTGTTTCTGCAAGGATACTCACCCTTATCCTGCTGTAGTAGGCATGGTGCAGTCTGTCACAATTCATTCAATAGCTGCAATAAGGCAGAGCTGCCTCAACAGTCCCTAAAGCAATATTTTTCTAGTTGAAAATGCTGTTTCAGCACATTGAAGAGGTAAGTGGGGGAGTGGGGCAATTTTAAGGGAACTTCTCTTAGAAAGGCACAAGTTTTCACAGGTCAAAGAGGAACTTGAGTTTCGGTTTGGAAATCGTTTTGGAAAGTATAATAGGAAGTGAACAGTAATTCAATAGAAATCAAAAGCTGGAAGAGGCATTTGTTTTTTGGTTTTGTTGGGGGGGTTTGTTTGTTTTTGGAGGTTTTTTGTTTATTTTGTTTGGTGTTTTTTTGTTGGTTTGTTTGCTTGCTTGCTTGCTTGTGTTTTTTTTGTTTGTTTGTTTGTTTATTTTTCAAATAAGCATTCAGTACTTCAGTGGCTTTCACTGTATTTTCCAGTCTCCCCTGCAGCATTCTGGCCAGAACAGTCCTCTTCCTCTTCAGCTAGCCTTGAAGGGCAGGTGGATCACTTGATATGTCTTTGTATTTGATTTTGCAGGGTGGGCACAGCAGGCAAAGACTGTGAACTAGGTTAATATTGCTGTAGTTAACTTCTCCTCATTGAAGCAGTCAGGGCCATGGAGCTGGGACTCTAAGTGAGACATTTTGGAGGAAAAAAATAACTCTTCCACCATCCTGGAGAGATTCTTAACATGGTCATCACTCCCACTTGAGGAATTGTGAAGTGTCTTGAAGCATGACTGGTCCAGCAGAGCTGTGTTCTGGGCTACTCCAAGGAGAGCTGAAGATGCTCCCAAGGCACCAAGACATGCCCTGTGAGGCACTGAGATTCCACTCCTGATCTGTGCCAGTTCTGTTGAATATCCCACTTGTGCTAATAAAAGCATTATTGTGCTATCAATTTTACTGGACCTTTGGAGGGAAAATGTATAAACTGAACATATCACTTAGGCTTCCTGTGAGAGCTATTATTAAACCAGATCAGTTGTTGGTTTTTTTTGTTTTTGTTTTTGTTTTTGTTTTTTTTTTTTTTACCCCCAAGATGACAAGCCTACTTGACTTTTCTATTCTAATTCAAGTGGGAAAGAAAGACGGCATTGTGTGGTCTTCAGCCCCTCTTCTATTTGTACACGTGTCTCAGGAGATGAATTATTTATGATAATGTAATTATAGAAGTGAACAAACAAGTGCATTGTGCAGACACTCTGCTTTTCCCTCCCGAAGAAGGCGCAGTCTGTCAGGGGGACACTAGATGGTAGTCTTAGTTCAGAAACATTGCAAGGGATATCTGACATTGCAGCGACAGCTACTAGTGGCTGTTTCATTGGGTTTGCTCCTTGCAGTACAAGATTTGAGGTGAATCGGTTGTGATGTGGAAATGCTACTCGAAGCTGAACTCTTCACAATTAGGTGGGTAGCTGATAACTAATTCCAGAAAAGGAAATCTTGAGTCTGGTAATTTTGCAGTGGACCATTCCTGAGCTACCTGAAAACCAGCAAAACCTCTGTTTCTAATTTATGGTGTAAGCACAAATTTCAATTAGAAGAGAAACCCAGTTCCTAGGTATCTCGATGACAGGAGTCAATGGGATGTGGAAAATGAATTAGCCTCTATTTTTGAATTTTATTTTGGTTTGGGTCTCCTTAATTTGGAGCAGATGCATGAGCAAGTGTCGCCTAAGGCAACAACGCTGGTGAAGAGTATACGCAACAAGTCTTATTATGAGTGGCTAAGGTAACTGGGGTTGCTTAGTTTGGAGAAGAGGAGGCTGAGGGCTGATATTGGTCTCTTCTCCCAAGTGACCAGCAATAGGATAAGAGGAAATGGGCTCAAGTCACACCAGGGGAGATTTAGATTTGATACGAGGGAAAATTCCTTTACTGAAAGAATGGTCAGACATTAAAACAGACTGCCCAGGGAAGTGGTGGAGTCACCATCCCTGGAGGCATTCAAAAACTGTTTAGACATGACATTTTGAGACATGGTTTAATGGACATGGTGGTGTTGGGTTGATCTTTGGACTGGATGATCTTAGAAGACTTTTCCACCCTTTATGATTCTATGATTCTGTTCTCAGTGTCATGGCTTCCAGGCTATTATATGAAGTTATCCTATTCCACATTTGGAATGGACAGACTGTGACCCATGAAGCCCTGGTAGTTTTATCACATGTGATTAGGTTGGTATCTTCTACTTTGCACAGATCATTAAGTCCTCAGTGCCTTGCACTTTTCTTTGGGCTCCAACATGCTTTCAGTTCAAGCTTATTCTTTGAAAGGAGTCAGTAGAAACTTTAATTTGTATCTTCCACAGACCCAACACTCTGTAAAACTTTCCTTTTCACCTGCTTCTCTTCCCTGAAATAGTCAGAAGTTTTAAGGCTTATTTTACAGCTACTGCAGGTATATTTATAAATAATAAAATCCCCATATGATATGAAACTTTCAAGAACACGAGAATATGGAAGAATTCAATAGCAGCACTGAAGCAGAAGGGACTTAGTTGCCTTCATTCCACACTGACCAATATTCAGTCTATTTTAGATGCATTGGCTGGGAATGGAGCTTTTTCCATCCCTCCCTGAATCAAAGAAAGGATTCCCTTTGACACCAGTGATGTTAAGACTCACAGCCATGTTTCTGCTTGCTTTATTCCGCCATGTTTCAGTGTGAGTTTAATAAAAATGTGTGTGAGATGTGGAAATAACTGGTTTTAATTATTAGCTATCACAAACTAAGAAATGAATCCAATTCTTAGTCTGCTTAGGGACTGGGAATAGAATACAAGGAGAAATCAGGCATATGTTACTCCTAATGTGACCATTTCAGTTTCAGCAAATTGCAAACTAGTATTGATTTCTATACATGAGCTATGAAGAAAAAAAGAATTGCAAAACTTCTCAGCAGCATGAAAAGCCAATATCGACCCAACTAGAATGGCGGTTAGGAGAACGATGCTTAGCTGATGAAAATAAATAGCAGTAAAATAGCTTCTCACTTGTAATTTTTATCTAATATAGTATCAGGCCTGTAATCCTTTGCAAGTGTCATCTAATGCATCACTGGTGACTGCAGAAATGTGCAGAATTAATAAAGAGGGTGCCTGGATGTGGAACAGCTACCCACCTCCAATCTTCCTTAAAGGCCTCAGTTTGATGTATGATATTCCTCTGATGAAAGTAAGAAATCTATCAGTTCACAAAGTGAGTCTTATTCTTTAGTTCCAGCAGAAGAAGCCCTTTGCTGGAGGCCCCAGTTTCATACCATTGATTTGTCTTTATCCCAGCATGCATCTTCAACTGTGAAACCCTGCAGTCATGCTAGAGCACTTCTAACAGGAGTGGCCCTGGGGTTGCAGACACGTGAATTAGAATAAAATCTGGTTTAATATTTTGCTACCCTTGAATAGCTGAAGCAGAGGAAGGTAGTAATGGATAGTAGATGGGTGTGAAGTGGCAGGCTGCACATGCAGGGAACTCGAGCAGGAAGGGCTATGTGTGACAGGGATCCTGTGAAAGAAAAGGGCATGTCAAATAGCTAAAATATGACAAACATTCCTCACAAGATGTAGGGTTGGTTGCTCTGGAGATCTCTTCCCCTTCTGTTGCCATGGCCCTAAAACATTACTGTCCCAGCACACAACAAGCATCAACAGGTTTTAAGGGAAATGGAAGGAGATTGTCTTTCTCACTAACACAGGCCAATCATCATTTTGCATTTAACAATATTCCTTCCCTTTGCTTTGGATTTTCCTCTGTTTTAGAGCAGAGGATAGGGTGAGAGGATGAGTGAACCCAGAGGGACAGACATGAGTAGAGCATGTGGGAATCAGTCAATTCAAACACGATACTGCAAACACAACTTCCCATTATCATCCCAGTGTCAGAAGAAAAAGGCCTGTGGAGCAGGTATTAGACCCCTGAATGCATCTGCTCAACTTTTAACACCTCTGATGTTCTTTTTAAACTGGAACTCCTGGTCCCTCCTCCCTTTGACAGGTCTCAGGTCTCCCTCAAGTACAGTGAGACCCAGCAGGATGTGCCTTGCCTCTCTGGACTCTTCAAGATGATGGACTCTTCTGTTCCAAGGCAACTCAGAGCCATCTTTAGTTCCCTCAGTAGCCTGCTCTGCTGAGATGAGACATCCCTACTAGGCAAGTGCCACTGTAATTTTTAGGCTCAACAGATATAAACCAACCTGTTGTACTGGCTTTGCAAGGATATAAGCTTTTGCTAAGTGAGGGGAGTCATTGTTTGCAGCAGGATTTGGGTGCTTCAACACAGACTTTGCCAGCCTGGAATTTGAAACTTTCTCTACCTGTAACCAATGCAAACAAGAGCAGATTCATCCCTTAGATTAGAAATATTATTGTTTGACTGCTGTCACAGCTTGAAAATAAATTAAACTGGGAAGCAAATGTTGTGTATGACCAGACAAAGAAAAAGTTCAGGAAGCCCTTCTCTGTATCTTCAGATCAAGATGAACTTTGATAAACTTGGTTATTGAAAAAAACAAACAAACAAACAACAAACCCAAGCCACATTTTTCTTCCTCTTTTGACTTGCAAATTAAGCTAAACTCATATAATCAAATCTGATCAGAGTTTATTTTCAGCTGAAGATTTCATCACAGACTTAAAAGACTCAAGCTGAGATCATAATTGCATATTGTGGACTGTCCCTGCTGCAAAAGTTTCCTTTACTTCCATGTAAAAAATTAGTGAAAGGGTTGGTTTGTTTTGTTTGTTTGTTTTTGTACTAAATGAACTTTTAGAAGTGCAGAAATTGATGTGTCTCATTCAAATGCAGAACAGATTTTGATTTGGATCCCTCCTCCCTTTCACATGCTATTTACCCACATCAGAGTTTAATAAGGTTAATGTGCTAGATGTTCCCCCAGTGTAAATTATATCAGAAGGAAGAATACTGCCTGAATAGAGTCCTCCAGCTCTATTCATTTGCTTTCAATGTGTCAAATTAATTTTGCCACATGGGTAATAAAAGCTGTGCTTCTGTGTATTTCTGTAAACATTGTACGATTTAGAGAGTGTTTATGATTTCTTTCAACAATGAAACTTAAACTGTGCACAGTCCAATATCAGGGAGTAATTTCAGAAGCGACTGAGGCATGTAATTGAGTTTGTCAGTGTAATTGTATTTTGGAATAGATAGTGGTGTGGTTTTCGCAGTCGTTAGTGAATCTCGTCTTTAGTGTGCTGATTAATTCTATTAGAGGAGTTAATTAGACTGAGAAGGTGGGGGTGAGAATGGGGGGTGAGAATGGATACAAATCACTTTAAAGCACTGCATTGAACTCAGAGCTGATTATTCTGTGCACGGAAAAAATGCTGTCTCTCCCCGCTTTGGACCCACACATGTGATTAGAGCTCATCAGTGCAGCCCCGCGCCTGTCGACAAGGACAGATGATGAGTTTGGATGCAATTCTCTCTCCTTTCAAGTGTGAACTTCCCAATTGAGGTACTGGAGGGTACAGAGTTGACTTGACTTAAAAATAATAAGCTCCTGTGTATACTCTGTAATAATAAAAATAATAATTACAGTATCTGTATTTCTGGCACAGCCTTCACATATTGTTTTCTGTAAGGAATAAAAGGCCATAAGGAATAAAGAAGCATCACTTAAGGGCACTCTCTGGCTTTGAAGATTTCAGAAGAGCTTGTGCTCAGGTCTTGCCATGGGAGATTCTAACTTTGCTCTGCAAAAAGAAAAGAATCTTGGCTGCTGGACATGTGGCAGCTGTAATATCTGCCTTGGAGGTGCTTGAGCTGTGAGTTGAATGCAGAGCTCTGTTGGTATCTCCAAGCTGGAGCTGGCACATCCTGTCCACAGGCAACTACACAGGCCCTGTCTGCACTGTAAGTAAGCTCTGCAGAGGAGTTGGCTTATCTAGAAGAGAGAGATGAACTTGCAGCTGCGTAACAAAAGATTCATAGATCTGCCCCAGAGCCTGGGCTGCTGGTAGACATGAACCAGTTCTGGAGAGCATCATGAGCCATGGGGTGGCAAGTGGAGGAGGATGGATGGATGGATGGATGGATGGATGGATGGATGGATGGATGGATGGATGTTAATTCTCTGTACCTGCTGACTGGGTGCTGTGCACAAAGATGTGCAGCCTTGGGAGTAGCCATGGAGGAGCTGACATGGATCTTAGCCTTCTGCATCTGACCTAGCACAGACCAAGTCATCTCAAAGTGTGGGCAGGCTGAGCTTAAGCCCTTCTACAGTTTGCCCCCACAGTGTGCCCCAAACCACTTCCAGGAGTGAGACGGGAGGGACTGAGGAAGAGGATGGAGAATTGAAACAACCTCCTCTAAAGCCAAGACGTGAAATAAATATATACAGAATAGATTTTTAAGCAGCATTGTATAATCCTTGAATCACCAGGAATATTTCCAGATAGACAAACACAAGACACTGTCAGAAGAGCATTAAAACCTGCTTTCAGACATCATCTGAACTGGACGAAAGCCAGGTCCCTTTATAACCCAAAGGTACATATTGGGAGCCGTTGTAATTTTCTGGAGAACAGCTTCAGTCTGAATGAAGGATACAGTCAGATGAAGCAGTGGTCGGGACTACACAAAACCCAGGTCAACAGCCTGCACATTTTCAAGAAATTGTGACCCTGTGTCAGGGAGTTGCTCCCAGGCTGCCTGGTCAGGCTATTAGAACACCGTCAGTAAAAATGCCTCTTATCTTCTAACTCCTTCCATGTACTGATAAAACAGCTGTGGTCAGTACAGGGCATATTTTAATAAGATTCAGAGTGGTAACATCTGGCAAATTCACATGTCATATGCTTCTCCTTCCCCATGTACAAACAGCCTGTGTTCCCAAGCCTTTGTGTTTCCCTTAGATAATGGCTTTTCTGCAGCAGAACACCAGTGATAGGTTATCGGCTGGGAATGGCAGCACGTCTCAACGATGGCACCACACGAAGAAATGATCTGAAACTTTCACTGTTGGGAACCTTCACGTAGGAAGCCAGCTCTGATAATCCTATTGAGAGGAGAAGAGCTGGCAAGTCTCTCTTGCTGCAAAACACAAGGAAAAGGAAAAGGGTCCTGGAAAGTCACAGTCATGAATTTCTTGTCATCAGCCTCCTTCCGCTGTTCCTGGGAAGGACCTCTTGGCTGCCTCTCACCAAAGGGTTGTGCTACACAATATCAAAGAAAACATGGAAAGGCATCTTGCAGCCAGAACTGAGAACAAGACTTACCTCAGTGCATGGAGAGAGAGGGCAGTGGGAGCCTCACACAGAAGAGCAGCAGCGTGGCTGTGTGGGGTGCTCATGTGCTATTGGGCTAAACCATGCTTTTGTAATGGCAAATCACTCCCTGACTCTTGGGCTTGGCTGCTGGATTCAGCAGCTGTTAAAGGGCCAGGGATTTGGGTGTCTGCATGCAGATGCCTCTAGGGATAGTTAGTATGCCCAAGAAGGTTAAGTCTGTGCAGTCAACAGGATTTATGAACCTGAAAATGTTTAGGCACTACTAAGAATTCCAGGATGCTGTTTAATTTCCAGAATGACTCAAGCTGAAGGAATTGTGTGCCCCAGTTCCAAATGCTCTATGGGAATGACAAGGATTCTTCTCTGGGACCACTTGGAAATGCACAACTGTCTGGGCAGCTTAGAGCCATCATGTCACAAACTTATTATTAACTCTGCTTCCTGAGTCAACCAAGTCATTGCACCAGCCCACAAAACGAGCTGAGAACAGATGTGACTCCAATGGCAGGGGTTTGGACCACAACCACAAATGCAAGGATAATTAAGATTTTCCTTCATTTCTCTTATGTGCTAAATGGAAATATTAAATTAACTCAGCTGTGCTGTAAGGCTAACTGCAGAGAGTCTCTGGAAGATGTGTTCACATGGAAAAGGTCACTACATTGCCCCTGGATCGTTATTTCACTTACTTTATCCAGTAGTTAAAATGCATGATCTCTGTCTTTCCCAGACCATCCATCTTCAATCTTCCAGGCAGCCAATAAGGCAGAATAAATGAAGATCATCAGAAAGTTGTACAGTTTGAGGCTTTCTATCACTATGCAAAACCTGTATCTTCATTAATCACTTTTTTTTTTTTTTTTTTAAATAATGAACTTGGGGACTAGTGTTTCTGCTGCTAAGTACTCAAAGGAGTTATTAAATTTTTGGCTGTCTGGTTCCCCCATCTGTTTTCATACAAATTTACTGCAATTAGTATTTGAGTAAAATTTCTAAAAACTGCCAGATTTCTTAAGAACAGGAAAAACTACTGTAAGTGTGAAGGGGAGCTTATGGTGTCTGAATGGCAAAAAGTAGATCTAAAATCTATATTAAACCAGCCTTCCCTGGAGCTTTCAGGGAAGCTGCAAAAGGTAGACTTGCAAAATGAGGAGAGGATGGAAAAATGGCTGCCTCTCCTGGTCCAGCTGTCCACTGCTGGCTGGATATTAGGATAATTTTAATTCATTTACATTTTTCTGAAGGAGGCAGCCCTATAAGCACAAAAAACAGGCAAGGAAGTAGGTAGAGGTCTGCAGCGTGGCTACAGAGCATGCAGGGGGATATAGGGCTGGAGGTTAGTACCAATTCCAGCATTGGACACTTCTAAGACTCAGCTGGACAGGGTGCTGGGCCATCTTGTCTGGGTTGTGCTTTTGCCAAGAAAGGCTGGACCAGATGAACACTTCCAATCTGGTGTTCCGTGATTCTATGATTCAGTCCTGGGGGTAAGTACTTCCCTTGTGCAAAAGTCCCTGGCTACTTGGTGTCAAGGGGGCCTCTTGGATTTTACCATGTTGAAGCTGTGGCCAAATGCATTGCTGCCCTATACCAGGCAGAAACAAACAGCAAGATGTGAGCCTGTGCTTTTGCAAGAGTGTGACAGGAGCCCTCACATTACCCTGTGCCCATGAGGTGCTTAAGAAGGCTGTCTCCTGGAGGGGGACCAGTGTCACACCTTTCCAGTGCATGGAGCCACACCACTCTCCTATGCACTGAGGTGATCTTGGTGAAGGCCCTTTGCTCTACACAAATTTCACAGTTCTGCATATCTTTGTAACAAAATGGGACAAACAAGATTTTAATGGCTAAAGGGTTAAGTTCTCTTCCTAGTTCTTCAATTAACAGGCTCCCTCTGCCACAGTGTGCTCCTGTGGTGCACCACAACCTCTTCAGTGCTGTATATGGACATATCAGTGAAATTCCCTGCTCCAGATGGCCTCCCTGGCCTCATTATGTACCTGCTTCGTATCAAATTCGAGAGCTCTCTAAGTCTTTATTTTCACTATATTTATGCCAAGACAAATTTTTGCAGCTGATAAATTTCCATCTGCTTTTAAGAACAGTGGGATGGGCCTGGTTTCTTAAGAAGGAAGAGTTCCAGGGTGTTGTCTGAACTGAAGTAAAATAGACAATCCAAGAAGGGCTGACTGGAAGGGCTTGGCTCCGATGTGCCTGAATTGCCCAGGAGAAAGATAATAAACAGAATGAGGAAAGCAATTGCTTTAATAAATAAACTGGAACATGTGTGTGACTGATACCACCAGGGGCTGATATATGCCAAGAAGTCTGTTTTAAACATCTGCTCTTCAGCAGCCTTAATATGTTATGACCAGATCACTCTGTCTTCTGCTGCTGGTGTCAGACATCCTACAGCAGCTAGAGCCTGGGGGAAGAAATACAAGCAAACAAGCATATAGACATCCATACATGGACACACAGATACTGGCATTTTTGTACATGTGCATTGTAGTACCAGTGGAAGAATGAATAATGTGAAATTGATTCAAAATGTTGCTGAAGTAGCCATGACAAAGAGGACCCATCAGTGACCAATATTAGTCCCCCAGGATATCTATTTTTTTTCAGTGTACAGCTAGAGGATTGTTGGCAGCTCATGTCCCACTCAGTGCATCCACAGAAGCAGTATGTTCTTTATCACACCATAATTAAAGGCTTTTAATCTCTTGCCAAGGATTTTATGTGCTACAAAGGCTGAGGAAAGCAGGTGAGGTGTTATAGGCACAATGGTCATTTTAAAAAGCACTCTTACCAGCCTGAAGCCCTGGCAAGGGAAGAGAGGTGCAGGGAATGGAAAAGGAGATGAAAGGAAGGGCTGAGCAAAAAACCAGTGGGCACTGGCAGCAGCATGGTCACCAATGTCTATTCTCTCCTCTGCTACACAATATTGCACTCACAGCGTCTGGGAAAAGCACCATGTGGCTGTTCCTCAGCTTCAGTGGCTCACTCTTCAGTCCCTGAGCTTCAGCCACAACTGAAAGCAGGCTTGGAGAAGGTACAGGACCATGAAGAAGATGAAAACAGGGTTGAGTGAAGCTAAAGTACAGTGAACATCCATTGTTCAGGTGCAGTCAGACACCTCCTTTACCTGTGCTCACTTTTTCTGCTCAGCCCATCTTCTTCCCTTTCAGTGGAGATGCTGGGGAGCACCTGCAGTGTTTTCTCACAAGGAAGAAAAGACACAAGAAAACAGACCTCTTTCTTCACTCAGCTTACTCTGGGAGCTCTAGGGGAGTCCATTGAAGGATTTAGCATAAAGATTAATGTCTGGCCTGTGGCATTAAGCAGAACTTGTTCATTTAACAGGACAGTGGCTTGACAGAATAGGAGGTTGTGACCTCTCTGATGCAGCAGCAGTTCTTCTGACAGAAGGTGATAAATAAAAGTGTCACTGCCACAGAGTGTATCTGAAATCTTTTCATTGAACAACATGGAAAAAGCTTGCTATGACCCCAAGAACCTTTACATCAAGACACCTCCTGGGCACACGCAGGGAATAAGGTCTCATTTTAAGTGCTGCCATGAGTGGGTTGTGTGGGGACAGCAATAACTCTAAAAGCATGCCTCATTCACTGCAGCTGGAAATGGTAGATTTCAGGTAATTTTTATTTCTGTCTTAGTAGCAGGCTTCTTTCAGAAAGCCAGGTACTCTGTTGGGTGTGACCATAACAATTGCTCACAGTCCAGTCTTCTTTATATTACAGCTGAATAATGTAACTGTGGCTCCTGCTTCTTCCAGAAATCAGAATCAAAAATTTCAAAAAATTAACTCCTAGGACAGAAAACTGGCCTGCCTTTGGCTCCACAGAAAAAAAAAAAAAACAGTCTTTGAGGAAAAGGCTGCCATGCTGGGGACAGGTGTACTAGTAATGTCTACTTGTTTGTTCATGTTCTGATGGGAAACCAAAAAGTGATCCTCAATAAACACAACAAAGTCTAAACTAAAACAAAGTACTGATAACCTATCAGAATATTGTTAAAATTGTAAGTTAAGACTAGAAAACCAAGGAGCTGCCTTAAAAATCAAAGGAGGTTGAGAAATTTAATACATTCAGGTTCTTTCTATTTTTGCCTGCAGAGCTTTGAGCTTTTCACTCAAATGAAAACGAGGATTAGATGAAATGAAGACTACTTTAACATTGTCAGTCTCTGGAGACTGAGGCAGTCCAGAAAAAATCAGAGCACTGCAGAAGATCTGTAATAAATTTGCTGGACTTGGCAATTCCACTTTGCTGTCAGTCACTATGCTGCTGCAGGCAGACATTACAGGACAAGACACCATGTGTGCTTTCTACCTGCAAACACCTTTAGCAGCTTGATGAAGAGAAGCTGAGCTGACTGAAGGCAGCTAGTGATGCTGAGAATGTGAGGCATTGTCACATCCTTAGCTTCTATGACCAAAATTCATCCCAAGTAATGTGCTCACAGCCAAGAAAATCTTGAAATGAAGCCTGCTGATTTTTCTGTTTCTGCATGCACCAAAATGTCCTCCAACAATTACCTCTGCTCCCTCCCTTGGAACAGTATTTCCTGTAATTTCAAGTGTGATTTCCTGATGAGTGAGGATTATGTGAAGGCTGTGCCAAAAACCTCTTTGCAGCATTTCAAACCACTGCCAATTTGACACCGATGCCATTTTGAGGTGGTTAAGACCTCAGTAAAAAAGTAAATGCAAAATACTAAAATGTTTCCAATGGGATGGGAATGAAAGATGGCATTTTCCCCTCCAGGGAGAGCCAACACATCTCCCGGGAACAGGGAGGAAAGATGGCCCTGGCTAGGAGTCTTTATTCATTTGCAGAAACAGCCCACGGAAAACACACAAGGTGATGCCAGCCGAACAGGCACTGGGGGTTTGGGCTGCAGGCATGAATTAAGGGAAACCTCTACATTACTTCAGAAACGTTTTCCTCTCACAATGCTTTTTTTTTTTTTCTCCCCTCCCTTCCCCCCCAATGGATATAGGATTGCATTCTGAACAGATCCCAGCCACGGGTGGAGGGCTACTTTACGAGGAGAGGCTGAGCTAGGTCTTCAGTTTGGAAGAGGCTGAGGGAAGGATCTCATTAATGCTTATAAATAAATGTTAGGAGAATGGAGGTCAGACTCTTCTCAGTGGTGTCAGTGAGACGACAAGGGGTAATGGCCATAAACTGGAACACAGGAGATTCCACATAAACATAAGGAAAAAATTCTTCACTTTGAGGGTGACAGAGCACTGGAGTAGGCTGCCCAGGGAAGTTGTGGAGTCTCCTCTGAAGAGGTTCCAAAACCAGCTGGAGGTGTTTCTGTGTGATGTACTCTAGGGAACCCACTCTACCAGGGGGCTGGACTAGATGATTTTCAGAAGTCCCTTCCAACCCGTTCCAGTGAACCACAATGTCCCTCGGAGCACCCAGAAGAACGCCTCTTCCCCTCATATTCTGGAGCAGCGTTGCTGCTGCTGCACAGCCAATCACCACTGAGCAATACTTAATTAACGCTCAGTTTTAATTACTGCATGCTCTCGTTCCAACAGTAACTTTAGCGAGAGTTCGTAACCCTTAGCAACGCAGGCCGAAGAAAGGGCAAGGTCGTCGTCAGGGACGCCGCTGCCTGCAATACGCATGCGCGGTGGCCTAGCAGTGCCGCAGCTCTGACGCTCTCCCGCCTGACCGCAGATCAGGGACACCAACATGGCTGCGCCCATGTGCACGCGCGGGCCACGGCTACAGTGGGGCGTCTAGTCCCGTCCCTTGGTGGGGGGAGTTGCTCTCTGCCGTCCCGTGTCGCCACCTCTGCATGGATTCTCGGGAGTCCTGGGCGGCCTTGGCGGTGAGTGCGCGGGCCCGAGACTGCTTGTTGCCGAGGCGACGCGGCGGCCTCGGCTGCCGACCCCGCAGGTCCCAGGCCCGTGCTGCGCTGAGGGACGGTGGGAGCATGCCTTGGTTCGCCTCCTCAAGGATTCAGCAGCCAGCCCCGGGCAGCAGGTGTCAGGGCAGTGGTGAGACCGTGACCTTGAGGGACGGCCCGGTGGCGCTGCTGCTTTAGTGCGCTGTGGGTCGTGAGCTTGGTGCTGTATTTCACTCCTAAAAAGAGCTGTTTTCCCACGTGCACTCTCAGCACTGTGGCATACAAGGGATTAAAGCCACCCGTCTGCATATCTGGGGACCTCCTTGAAAGTATCCAGCGATCATTTTCAATTCTGTCTGGAAAGCCATGAACGTCGAGCCCTGGGCTAGTGTGAGGAGAGTTGTGGGCCTGTGGCTGCTGGGAGAGCCCTGCTCCCTGCCCTGAGTACCCCGGTGACAGTCGGCTGCTAGCTGCAACGTCATGGTTCAGTACATTCGAATTAGGTCCTGGTTTTCCCTCATCATTTCAATGCAGTTAGGTTTAGCAGGTATGTCCAACTCCTGGTAAAGGTTTTTCAGCTGTCTTAAGTTCTGATAATACTGCTGTCACTGAAAGGAGAGGGCAGAAGGTATATTTTATTTGTCTTACAGGTATTGTGGCCCTCTGGCAGGTGCTTTATTAGCAGCTTCATGAATTTAAATGACATTTAAGATGCAGAACTTTGAAAACTGAAGAAGCCATCAGTAACTTTTGATTCATGTTTTAACAGATGGGTAGATTAAATTTGATCAATGCTATTTTGAGCAGATAAGGATTTTGATGAAAAAGACTGAAGAAAAATCAATGCATGCAAAATAGTTAATTAGATTAAAAGAGTAATTAACTTATTGATTAAAACTTTAGTAGTAGATAGTGAACATCTCTCTGAATCCTCTCTTGGCCCTTAAAAAATAAATCAGAGTAACACACATGTGATTTGTTTTCAGGCAGTTAAAAATCAGTGCAGCTGGTTTTTGTGCCCTGTTGTATGTGAGTTAGACTGCAATCTGTTTTCTGTTGTGAATAATAGTACATTTAAATAATGTCTCATAAAGAATTAATGCTAACTATTTATTTTTTCCGTGTTTTTGAAATGAAGTTTTTATACATTTCAGTCTCCTGCTCCTGTTTTTGACAAGTGATTCTTTCCTTCAAATCAGCCTTGTGCTGGGGAAAATTAGAAAAGAAAAAGAAAAGGTAATCTGGAAACACAGGCCATGGAAAAAGATTGAGCTGTTGCTGAAGCTGTATGTTTAGGATTTGGTTTTAGAATTTCTTTGGATAATAACCTTCCCCTTTTCCTTGTGACTCTGAAAGCATCTTTGTTTAACATGATTTTTTTTTTCCTAGAGACTTTTGTCAATAAAAAAAGGGAGTTTTACTTTACTTTTTTACTTTCTTCAACACTTTAAATGAAGAAATTTGCTACAAAGATGTGAGTCTGCTTTTTAGAGGTGCCTCCAGGGGAAACAGAATTGCTTCTGTCTTTCCCTGATCTTATCACACTACTTCCTACAGGTGTTTGTCATTCTGTGCCATTTCATCTTGAAAAGTGGCATTCACTGTCTTGCCTTTATGTATAGTGTGTCAGTGTTGCATTGTTTTGCTCCTGCTATTCAAAACACGGAGATTGTTTTCAAAATACCTTAAAAATGGTTAGGAGGTGTAATATCTATTGCTTGCTTTTGTTGAAACATCATTGTTATAGCTGTAGAAGCTACTGAGGTCTGGGTCAGACTATCAGTTTATAATTTGACCACAGAAAGGACACAGAAATGCCTTGGTTTAGGCATGCCTCAGTTATTCATGCGATCACCAGAGCTTCACCCCTATGAATATTAATGCTCTCTATGGTTTTGTCTCAAAGGCTGGTGGAGTTGCTGGTGTCTGTGTTGACTTGATCCTTTTTCCCCTGGATACTGTAAAAACAAGACTGCAGAGTCCTCAAGGATTTAGGAAGGCTGGTGGTTTTCGTGGCATCTATGCTGGTGTTCCTTCCACTGCTATAGGATCCTTTCCAAATGGTAAATGTTCTTTGGATTGTGCTTTGTCTTCTTTAAGTTGGAACTTCTGTAGTATAAGGTGTTCATGTCCATGGCTTTCTCTGCTGCAGGTAATTCTTTGGATTCTGTGAGTCCATGTCTAGCTGTAAAGAGCAGTTCCTAAAATCGTACAGTATTGTGTGGGCTCTTTGAGCAGCCTTAATGAAGGTTGCTGCATGCTTACTCTGATAAGCCACCCTTGTTCCTTGGAAGATTCCTGGATATTTCTTACAAGCCTATCTTTACTTCTAAGGGACACCCTGAAGCATTTCCAGGTGCCAAAGAGGGCTTGATTCTTGCTTTCCCTGAACACTTTTGTCATCACCCTCTCACGGTACTGGAAATGAATCAAAATTCAAAGTGCTTGAGCACTGGAGGTCTTTGAGCTAATTGTCCTGAGGACACTATTTCTCTTATTTTTCTCCCTGGAAACAACTACAACACTTAAAATGAGAAGACAACAGGAATACTTCTGAAACTGAAGCTTTAAAAAAGTAATGTTTGTAGTCCCTGCAGAAAAAAGAAGGCATCTAAAATTCCTAATGCCTTTGTCTATTTTGTAGGGAGTCATAAAAAAGCAGCAACCTATGTTGTCAGTAGTAAATGTTAGTGCATTTTGCTGACAAATGCTTTGACACCTTCAGATGTTTGATGTCCTTCATAAAATGATATCACAAAATTCAGTTCTTTATCTTGTCTGCTCTGTTATCTCCTCTTGAGGTGATAAGCATCTTTTGATTAGCAGAAGGCAATACACATAACCCTTCTTTACAATTAAAATCTGTTCACCTGCAAGACATGTCAGGTTTTTTCAGGATTTACATCTCCAAAATCTGAACTGTGGTTTTTATCTTTCCAACATATGACTGGGAACTGAAATTATCTTTAGCAGAAGGAGTAACCCTTAAGGTGCAAGTGCCTTTGTAGCTGGCTGTTGCAGTGAATAAACATAGCTCATGTTGCTAAGCTCAGCTTAGTTTTGTATGTTTCCTCTTCACTGGAGAGGACTTCTGCAATTCCTTTGGAAGCTTGGAAGAACTTTTTTCTGGAGCTGAAGTGCAAAACATTAAAATGATGATAGCTAGGAAGAAGTTGTTAATAACAGTTCTGCACGTTGTGGGGTAGCAGACTTGTATCAACTGCTTTGATGATTGGTGGGTTGTGGGGTTTGGTTTGGTTTGGTTTTTGTTTTGTTTTTTTCAGCTAATCAACTGATGTAGGGGTTGAGTGGGTTTTTTCTTCCCCAAAAATAAAGACCCTCCCTCCAATTCAACCAAACCACCTTCTCTGTACTCTTGCTGTCTATGAATATTGAATATACCATTTCTTCCAGAATTTCTGGGCATTCATGACTAGTTGACATGTCAACTAGTTCTTAGCTCAGTACTAAATATGGCCCCAAGTCCTGACATCTTTAATATGAATGGGAAGTTTGCCAGTGATAGCCAGGACCATGAACTTTTAAAGGAATTAAACTACAGATTGTGTTCATACTCTTGTACTATTTTGGGGAAAAAAATAACCTGTTTTCAATTACATTTGCAGAATAATAGGGGGCAAAGTCCACCTCTAAATGTTTTTGTGCTAGTCCAGTGATGGAGGAACCATTAAATGACTGCATGTATTCTTGAATTTCAGCTGCTGCATTTTTTATCACCTATGAGAATGTGAAAACCATCATGCACCATGGCTCTACATCTTACTTGACTCCAGCAACACACATGGTGGCTGCCTCCATTGGAGAAGTGGTAAGAAAGAATTTCATACATAGTGTGTCTGTGAGAGGAGGGGAAACTGTGTAGTTATGAAAGCTTAGGTGTGCTGTCATATCTTTCTTGAGTGTTGACCATCTTTGTACATGTGACAGGTTTTACAAAAATATTGCTTACCTTTTAATGATGTGGTCGCAATTGTAAGGGTTGTTTCAATGTGAGTAAAGAGTTAGTCTGTTAGTAAGCTTGTTCTTGCTAAGTTAGTAGATAGTGGAAATGTGGATTGTTCCAATAGACAATGCAGCCTCACGCTGTAGTGGTTGGGTGTCAGTGTGAACACCCAAGAAAGGTTTTTACAGCCTTTCAGCTTCCTGTGGGGGTAATCATGGAAAGGACTTTGTTTTAAAAGTAACCGTAAGAGAATGATGTTTTATGTGAAGTAGGTGGGTGCCATCATCTGAAACCTTAACATGTAAGAACCAGTATTAACTAATTAATCATTATCTCACTCTCCTTCTCTCTGTGAATTCATAGAATCATAGAATCGTAGAATCAAGAAGGCTGGAAGAGACCTCAAAGATCGAGTCCAACCTGTCACCCTAAACCTCATGACTATCTAAACCACGGCACCAAGTGCCACGTCCAATCCCCTCTTGAACACCTCCAGGGATGGTGACTCCACCATCTCCCTGGGCAGCACATTCCAATGGACAACCACTCTCTCTGTGAAGAACTTTCTCCTCACTTCCAGCCTAAACCTCCCCTGGCGCAGCTTGAGACTGTGTCCTCTTGTTCTGGTGCTGCTTGCCTGGGAGAAGAGACCAACCCCCTCCTGGCTACAACCTCCCTTCAGGTAGTTGTAGACAGCAATGAGGTCTCCCCTGAGCCTCCTCTTCTCCAGGCTAAACAGTCCCAGCTCCCTCAGCCTCTCCTCATAGGGCTTGTGCTCAAGGCCTCTCACCAGCCTCGTTGCCCTTCTCTGGACATGCTTCAGCAACTCAACATCTTTCCTAAACTGAGGAATACATAATTTACCAAAATATTTTATTGGATTTATAAACAGTGGGTGCACAAAGTGATGTGACAGGATAGGGCACCTAGGAGCCGTGGAACTTACCAAATGATGAGTAATGCTTTCCTGATGAAGCCTGCCTCAGTGGAAAGTGCCCTGGCTAATGTGATGAAGCTTTTCCCTGTGAGATGGACATCTGTACATTTTAGTGGCAGCTTTTCACATTATCTCCCTGATAGCTATAGTTCTTAGTTTAGCGTGTTGGTTGGCTTATTGCACAATAAAGGTACCCATGAATAAGGAAAAGAATTTCTAAATACAACCTTTTTGAAAACCTCTCTCTCCCAGAGCCTTCTTTTTGAAAAAGTTACTGTGTTTCTTATCCATTACATCCATTAGTTAGTTTGTAACATATTCTGGAGCTGCAAGGAATATTCTGGCTTTGCTGAGATTTATACAATACCCAGACTAATTTGGACCAGATTCTGCTGAACACTTTAGATGATCATTGAGGAAGGTCACAAGGGAATTTTGGTGCCTGGGTTATCCTTGCCTTGTCGACAGTGTGGATTTTGCAGACGTTAATTGTGCAAGAGGTTGTGTTTTTGTTTCCTTGCTATATATTGTAAATTCTAAGTGCCACATGCAGCACTGCCTAGCTGCTTCCTCTAGGCTCTCTGTGGTATCAGTTTTTAACTTGTGGAAATTATACTGATTAGACTGAATGGAACTTAGCCAGGGAACTTAATTTAACATACCGAGCACACTAAGATAGGTGAATGCAGCACCCACTAACTGCTCTGATAGTGGTTATAGGCAGGAGGAGATACAAGGTGATAGATTTAGGACTGGGTGGGATATGTCTATGTTGCTGCCTCAGGTAGATTCTTTTTGATCTTGATTAGAGCCTGTGCTGTCAGATTATAACTTCTAACTTAAGGCAATGCACAGAACTTACTTTCATGGAAATTCTATAAAGGCTGTTAAAAATCAGCAAGAGATTCTTCACTGCTATGGCAGTGCATAGCCCTTAAATTCCTTGCTTGCCTGGTATCCCAAGGAACAGCAGACCCAAAAGGCAATTTAAGCTTCTCATGTGCTTTCAAATTCAAGCAAAATGACAGTTTGGCTCATGGAGAGGTGCCAGTGCTCTGGGACAAAATCCACTAGGAGGAAAAAAAAAGTATCTTTTTTTGTGAGTGGGTTATTTCTGGTATACTTCCTCTGCTTGTGAGAGTACTGTGACAAAAGTGTAATTGGGTAATCTAAGCAGCAGCAGGCTAAGACCAGTTTGTCTCAGATGACTCCTTATGTCATTACAGAATGTGTTGCCTGTTTTTTCCAAGGTGGTCTGTAATCTTGTGACCCTTACAACTAGGGCACTTGCTCCTTTCATTTTCAGGCTGACAGAGGTAGATGCAGCACGGTTAAATGAGTTGCTTAGGGCTGTCTCATATGCTTGGTTCTTGCTACTCTAAGGCCAGGAAAATATATATTGATAGCTGTTGAAATGGCAATTTAACTTTATGTGATGTTGTCAGCCATTTTTCAGCTAATAAGATTCTGCATTTTGCTAGCTTTTGTTCTCCTCTTGGTGTGATGGGAGAGTTAAGCTGTAAAATAATTGAGGTGGGGATTTAGAGATTTGCTGCAACCAACTTGTAATAAAAACAGCACAAAGCGAGATCTTCTCACATTTGTTTTATATAAAGCCTTAGCCAATCAATAGAAATATATAAACTATTCCAAACAGCATCAGGGTGAAAGTTATAATTATAGTTTTATTGATTAGTCATGAAGTTTTAATCAGAGCATAACCACTGGGACTATTATTTTGTCAGTAGGGTTTTTTTAAATACATACTTTTCCTCCTTTGTACACTTTAACAATTACTGTGGTATAAATTGCTTTTAAATGTGAAATAATAAGCCAAGCACTCTGTCGTGTTAGGATTCCCAAGGCATCTCTTTGCCCTTCCAAACTGCCTTCTTACAAAACAGAGAAATTAAGATTTAGAGCAGGAAACTGACATTGGATTTCGAGGTTTGCTACTCCTTCACTGATGAGCATAAATGAGTCAGCTACCCTCTTGTGGGTCAATAAAATCTGAGCATAGCTTAAGCTTAAAGGTATGCTAATGCTGGCTAATTTGTGTTTTGAATGTGGCCCAGTAAAAATAATTATAGGTAGAAGGATAAAAATGCAAAAGTTGCATCAAGATGTGTTAAACTATATGGGAGACATCAGTCAAATGTGAACTCTTAGTTTTTATACCAGCCATTCTTCTGTATTGTTTAAAACCTGTGTAAGCTGATGGGAAGCAGAGTCCCCTGGAAGTGGTGTGCTCTAGTTTCTCAGTTCCAGCCTAGGAGGCACAAAACCGAGCAGTAGAAAGACAGTGGTTACAGTGTGTTTGGGTGGGTCTTTTTTTCCCTTTTTAGGCAGGAGGGATATTGAAGGCTAATTTCATCTCCAGGAATGGGATAAAGAAAATTGCATTCAAAATCTGACCCTGTTACAGAATTATTTTTTCCTATAACTGAATCTTGCTATGCAGAGGCTCTGAATAGCCCATAGTACATGAAAAATTACTTAGCAGGACAGAGCCAAAACTCTAGAGGGCAGATACATGGTATATCATACCATCTCATCAAGGAAGAAGAAGGTTGAAGAGTACATAAGTTACCAAGGAGGGGAAAACCCTTATTATGCCACTCGTGTAACTGAACTTTGGAGATAGGAAACACACTTACTGCATCCAGAGCTTTGGAATTTTTCGTCTTGACTCTATGTTGCCCTGTATGTTTAGTCTGCCTGTATCTTTACAGTGAGCTGCCAAATGTGCTTGGAAAACATGATATCATAGGGAGTGGAAAGGAGAACCAGATGTTCCAAAATTTTACTTTTAATATTCTAAGGCAGTGTGAGTAACTTGGAGAAGGAACAGTATTTTTAACCTTCTAGTGCCCATTTTACATAGTAACCAGGTGCTTCTTGCAGATCCAAAGTTAAATGTGCAGCTCCAGATGGACTGTACAGAATTTTTTATGGCAGTGTATACATGGCAAGAAACTTTGATAAAGAGTAGGGCCCCTCTGGGCTTCCTCACCCAGCTTCCTGCAAACTTGATTTTTTGGGGCAAGTTTAATATTGCCCCAGTCTGAGTTTGTCACTGAGTGACAAAGTGGTTAGATTCAGCAGGGTTAACTTTAAATCCTACTGGCTTTTCCATGGAGGTGAAAATAAAGTAATTTGGGTTACATTCTAGGGAAGTGAGCTGGCAACAGCCTTTTCTATTTACTATTTAGATACTGTTATGGTTAGGATCTGGGCTTTGCAAGATATTTAGTGCAAGTTTTGAGCTGTTGCTTGTAAATATCAGGTACACTCTTATCTTTCTGACCTTTTAATTGGCTGCTTTTGGTGACTTTTGGTTTTTTTTTTTCTATTCTGACACCTTGGCTTGCAGCTCACTTGTGAGAGAAAGTGTGTGGGAGGACTGAGGACCGGAATGGGAGTTAAATGTCCTGTTCTTTTGGCAGCTAGTGGTAATGACCATGCTCTGGAAGTAGATTACCAGCTGAAGTTATTGAGCTGCTTATGTCCTTGTGTTAGTTTCCAGAGTACTTTAGGTTTACAGTGCTGGAGGTGTGTTGATACTGTGCAGTATTTCCCCAAGGCTCCCAGGTTACGTGCACTGTGATGTGTCTACAGAGTACACTGTGGTGTTAGACCAAGTAACTTGGATCCTGAAAGCTGCCAAGTCATATTTATGGTGCTGTGCCTGCATTTGTTTGTCCTGCTATGTTTTTATGCTGATGTAGCCATGATACTTTAGGTTCCTCATTTGGCTCATTTTCATTCTGCTTTAGTGGTCTCTTTTGGTTGTATAAATGCTGGACAAGATTGTGGGTCTAGAAAGTTGTTTATTGCCTGTCTGGAAGTGGTAAAACTTGGGCTACCTACAAAACTTTAATGGAACCTCAAAGGAGGTAGCCTTGGCTATCCTCTAAAACAGTTCTGAATGGTTAAGTAAGGATGGCTCCCTTCAGAGATGATAATGAGAGCTGTTGAATCAATTTGAATTGCAATGTCCAAAAATTTGTCGTATCCCTGTGTGGTTGCACAGGGCAAGGTGAGGACTGGTATTTCAGGGTGGAATTCTGAGCTCACTCCTGTATTCCAGAGCCTTGCCACTTAAGAAACTTCGGTGATAAAAGCAAAGTGTGTGGTTCATTTGTGATTAGCATCTGACCCTCAGTATTAATAACTTGGGAATTTTTTATCTGTTGTTGGGATGTGTCAAATAGGAAAGCTTCTTAATGCAGGAATTATCTTTCTGGGGAAATCAGCAAGCTTTATCTACTAGCCCTGGCTTGTTCCTTAAAAGAAGCAAGACCAAATGCAAGCAAGTTTACAGTTTACAAGTCATGATTCTGTAGAACAACATTCTGAGTGTGCTTGTAATTCAAATAAAGAAGTGCACATTTTATATTATTTCAGACATGGGGTTTGTTTCTTTTTTTTTTTTAATAAATTTTTTAATGTGATGGCCAACATTATGTTGTCTTCTCTCTCTCTGTCCATGAATCAACCCCTTCTTCCCTCTGCCCTGGCCATATTCTTTGAAACAGTTAACTAGTTTCAGTTTAGTAGAATAGGAATTGCCAAAAGTGTACAGGTATGAATTCTGTGAGAGAGACTGGCTAGGTCCAAGAAGAAAGGTGCTATTAATGCCATTTCTGAGGCAAAGGCTGAAGCATGTGTCAGACAAGTCCACAGAGTAATATCATCAAAAACTCTCCAGCAGGATAATTGGTTAGGATTTTGCAGCATAAGCCCAAGGAGGTCTGCTTGCAGAAGCCCAGTCTAACAAGCATGAAGCATCTGTTCACATCAGACATGGAGTTAAGATTTAAGATAATAAAAGTCCCAAACTTGTGTGTTGGAAAATGTGGCTTTGCAGTTCAACAGGCAAGTTGGACACTCTAAGGAGAGTTGCATCTTAGTAAACAACTGTCTGATGCAACAGAGATGTGATTTAGTACTTATTGTGTCTAGATTTTGGGCTAATGGCTTCAATTTTTTAACTATCCCTTTTCTAAGAACTGAACTCACAAATGGACAAAACCCTTTAAAAAGAAAAAGCCAGGTTTTCTGCTTTGCACTCTGTCTCAACCAGTGTAGTATGGGCTGGCAGACTTTTGTATTCGAAGTAGTATCGAAAGTCTGACAGCAGTCAAAGTTTGAGGCCTTTTTTTTTGGTGGTACTTAAGCATTTTTTGGCCATTTTCATTGATTAATGCTTGTCATTTTGGGCATGACTGTGCATATCTGGGTGCATACAATGAGAAGGGGAACATGCTGATCCTGGCAAGATGAGCAGTGGTGGAGAGTGCAGCAACATAAGTGGTCTGCTGAAATAATCATGGGGGTATTTGGAAATACTCATAAATTAATCTAGGTGAGGTCAGGCTGCAGTACAGATGCTACAGGATTTTTGCCAAATCCTTATGCACAAGCATGGCTGAGCAGTTGTTGGAAGACGGTTGTGAAGGTGAGATTGCTGCCATTAAGAGCTAGTGTAGAAGAAGCATAGATAGAGCAGATAGAGACTCAAATTAGAGCTGCAGCTCTAATTGGTTGTAAATAAAGATGAATGAAGGCATGAATCCACAAATGCTGCCAACCGATGCATCATACAATTAAAGGCTGAAACAGCTAATTAAGATCTGTCAAACACCTAACCAGCCACCCATGCTGATCTTCTCTTGCATGCTTCATGTTAACTGCATGTATTGCCTCTTCATCATCTGCCCCTCCTAGATTGCTTTGTGATATCTACTCAATCCAGGGCTTAGGGGACATGCCACTCTGCAGTGAAAAGTAGAAACATAGTGATTGTCATCTCTTTTCTTTCAATCCTAGGGCTGATGCTCATCTGATTTAAGTATATTTGTAGCTCAAAGTGTCTATAGAGGAAAATACTTTGGGTTAAAAGAGTGTAATTGAGAAATAATTTAAAAGTCTTTCCTGATGGATTTCCTGGCTTGCAAGTTATTCTGTCAGAGTCAGCTTTGGAAATGTCTGAGATAGTTCAAGGTTAAGTTTATTCCAAAGTAAGGTTCTGTACAGGGTTTGTCAGTAATAACTGTTTCTGAATAGCTCCATATGTGGAGAAGCCCATAATTCTTTAAGTGAAAAGGCTGTAGAAAAGAGTAAGGGATCAATTAAAGGAAAGTTCTCGATAAAATACAATGTAGTTGAAATTTCCGTGTTCTGGGCCAGTGTGACCCCAAGAGACTGAGCAAATTGTAAAATACTGGTCATCTTTCAACAGGAGACTTAATGTGTTTTCAGAAAATACTGCCTGTGTTCTCTTGCCTGGAATCTCATTAACATTTGTCCTCCTATAACACAGCCCGACCCCACTTGGCTCCTTGGAAACAGTTTTTATGCTGGATGGGACACACCATACTACTTTTGCTGCAGGAACAGTTTGGCTGGTGGATGTGATTCATTTCTTAAGGCTTTTAAAATAAGTTTAACAGACTTTCAGTGGTGGAAGAGTTACTGGGATAGATTGGATCATGCAGATCATTCTGAAGGTTGAATTAAAAATTTACTGTTTTTCAGTTTTAAGGCTTTTTTGTGTTTCAATGTGGCAGTAAATTATAATTCAAGCATCGACCAGGTTAAAGAAGGTACTGTTAAGTAAAGCTGTTCACCTGTTTGACTTTTGCCACTTAGATTAAACCCAACTGCTTGTGATTGTACTGAGCAACTTCAAAATCTGAGACCCTTATTTTGTGGTGGAGTGTAAAAGATGTACATAATAGCAGGCTGCTTTTCCTAAGTTTTAGGTTTACTTTTAAAAAGGAAGCAAAAGTCTGATTAAACTTTGACAGATCAATTTAATTATGCAAAGCACACACACAACTCTCAAAACATCTGCAGTGAAAAGTACTTCCATTAAATAGTGTTTAGTGTCAGCCTTGTCAGCTCGACAGACTTTCCCAGTTCTTTGCCCATTAACTGATATAATTGGGGTTACAGTTTATCCTCATGGTGAAGAAAACTCCACACAAGTTTCCACTGCTTGAAGGCATGAGTGTTCCAAGGTGTATCTGACGCAGCAGAGGGAGAGGCAGGCAGGGAACCCAAATCAGGAGTTGTAAGGCATATAACTGGGCAACTGAAGAGCAATAGATGGGGAAGGAAATGTGAGAGAGGTGCAGAAGTCCAGGCTGAGAGAGATGCTGAAGTGATGGACAAGGAGCCACCTGAGGACTTCAGGCAGCTGGAGTGAAAAGCCTTAGCTACGATGTCCATTGCAAAGGAATGAGTGTGTGGTGGTGCACTAGAGAAGGAAGAAGGGAGCTCTGGAAAACAGTAAGAGCTGACTTAGGTTTGACAATGACTGGATGAAATAACACCCTGCACAACAGCTCTCCTGGTGAACTTGTCAAGGGTGGAAACGTGGAGGAAGTTGAAAATGTTCATGTAGAAGCTGTGATTTTCCAAATGTTTGTGACATTTGGTTGCTGTGAATGTTCTCATCTCGGCAATAGTATATTTTTAAGCTCTGGGAAGTGCTGAGATCTGAGGGATCTTGCTGGGTGAGATTACTCTTTGAAGAAATGTTTCCTGCCAGCATACAGGGGAGCTGCAGTTAAATTAATGAAGGCCCTATTGTGTCAGTCAGAGGAAAAGACAGGACAAAGTGCTTGGCATTGTCTAAACTTTCCCATCCAAAGCCCATTAGTCAAAACTTGTTCACTCCATGGGGTTTAAATTAGGCATGGAGTCACCTGTTCATGACCCCAGCAGCTTTGCACAGAACTGGATTTAACTATGCAGGAAGGGCACATCATGCTGTGCATGAGTGTGAGAGGGGAAAAGACCTCAGGTTTTATTTTGAAGATGAGCACTTTCTCTTTGGGGCTGGCACTTAAAGAAGAAACTAATAGTGGACAATACATACACTGGACAGTTTCTGTCATCCCTGGAGACAATTTCATCATTAAAATAGGTGTTAATGCTTCAGTTCTCCATTTCAGTTGTGCTGTAGCAGGTAGCACATCCTGCTGACAAGCATATGTGGAAGGACTTGTTCACAACTTGAGTTGTGACCCACAGCAAATTACAGACCGTGGAAACTATCTTGGTCAAAAGGGCAGCAGTTATTTAGATGAAGGTTTATTGCTGTTTGAACTGTTATGGGTCAATAATTGCAGCAGTTCAGGCTGCTTTGCTGAAAGAAGATGTGAAACCAAATGACAAGTGTGTATTTCATGTTTTAAAGTTTTCCTAATTGTGGAAAGGGTGAGCCAGTTCATCTTCCACCTACAAATACAACTTAATGCTCACCACCTCCCCTGCTAGCTAACATTCCCAACCCAAGACTTTTGATCAGAGATTAGAAAATTATTTGGAGGATGAAATACTTTCGTAATCTCATACCATCGCATCAAAAAAGTTCTTTTTTTTTTTTTCTTTCCTGTTGGAAGGGGGAATCCCAGTGAGATCTGGAAAACCCAAGAAACTTAAGAGTTTGAAGAGGCATAGAAAGCTTCAGTGCTGAAGGTCAAGGTTTCTTGAGAGCCTCTGACCTGAACTGAGAGGGAAATTTCCCTTTCTTTTTCAGAATCCAAAGGATATCAGTACCATTTAAGATCTCTTATTTTTAGACTTGCCTATTATTTTAATAATTCAGTCATCCAAGGAATGAAAAAGGATATTTTTCATGTTTTAGATTAAAAAGAATAGCTTCCTGCTTAGGTCACATCTGACATCTAAATCGAGGTGCTCAGATTGTCATGTTTTTTAACTTTTTTTGGGAATCAATATTTCAAAAAAATCCCACAAACAACCAACTAAAAACCTAAACAAAATCAAAAAACCAAAAAAACCCCAAACAAAACCAACCCCCAACAACCAAGCCAAAATGCAACAACAAACCAAACCTGAGTTACAAG
This sequence comes from Indicator indicator, assembly GCF_027791375.1. Lineage (NCBI taxonomy): Eukaryota > Metazoa > Chordata > Aves > Piciformes > Indicatoridae > Indicator > Indicator indicator. Next base: position 7,446,603 of record NC_072024.1, on the reverse strand, counting down.
CCAGCTTTTGTCTCCAGGAATATGGGCAGAGCTAATGCAGAGTCCACTTCAAAGAAACTCAACAACCAAGCACCCCAAAACTTCAAAGCCACCTTTATTGTTTCCTCTCTTTGAACAAAGCTTGCTCCATTTTTCTTGCTCTTTCTACATTGCATTGGAGCAGGCAATCCTGACCTTCAAGAATGGGATAAGAGGTTAGGATTTTGTTACCAGATTGACTGCAGCCTAAACATATGCCCTTTGATAAATCATAGCCTCTTTATGGTCATCTTTGTGCAGCAGCTTTTCCTCCCAAATGGGTCAGTGATTATTTTGCACAGGTATCGTGAGGTTTAGTTTAAAGTCTCTCTGCATGCAAAGTTGTATAATGTAATAAATTAGATTCTTAGTTAAGAATAAACTTATGAAAATGGCATTTAAGAGTAACTCTCCTCAGGTATGTTCCTTTAGTTCTGTGTTAAGTATTGAATTATATTTATATGGTGAACACCAATTGAAGCATAACAGACTACACAGACAATTAAAGCAATTTAGGTAAACCTCCTACTTGGGAAATTTACAATTAAAATCTTTTAGAAAGGGTTCTAAAGGGTATAAAGCTGCAATACAGATTTTGTTGTTTTTTTTTTTTTGGTGGTGCTTACTGTATGTTTCTGTACCCAGTTTTCAAAGTGAGCTTAGCTGTGCAAACCAGAGCTTTGCTTGGAGTCAGTGAGTACAAGGTCCTAAATCACCAGCCACTAACATATTCCAGAACAGTTCTCTGATCCTCTTCTCCTGCTTTGCAGCAGACTGATTGGCTAATTACTAAGTGGAAAAAAATTGATCTTGATGCTCACTCAAGCCCAGGTTAGTGCAGAGAATAGATCTACTTGTTAGCCAGGAGCACATCAGGTGCCAGCATCTTAACAAGAATGGCTTCTTTGTCTTTGCTCTTCAGTATCCTGTTTTAAGAGCATGGGTAATATCTGTCTGTTAAAGAGAAATGCTCAAACTGTGTGGTTGTGGAAGCTTTTAAGAGTGTGGGTCACCTATGCAAGGTGTGTGCTGGGGTTCATCAGGAAATGCATTCTCAGGCTGCTCTCCATAGAGGTACAAAGCTGCTAATAGTGTTGTACCAGCTGTGTCCCTGGGTCTGAGAAAAGACTGTCATCAACCCAATTTACATACCCAGCCCTTAGTAGCAGCTGTGTCACCTGCTCTGTCGTCTTTCATGTATTTCTGGATACATCTCCTGCACAGATCATCTCTGCAAGCTGTAAGATAGATGCCTAAAACAAATGCACATGCTTTGATTCTGTACTAAATCCTGCAAAATCAGTGATGTAGAAAATGGTTAGCCTGGAGCACAAAGTATGGAAGCAAAAGGCTGTTAATCTAAATGGGGTATGTTAATATTTGGATAATAATATAGCTCTGAAGATCAGGAGTTTTGCTCTTTTCTAAAGATGTTGTCATTGTCTTATGATTGGCTTTGCTTAAAGGAAAGAACATAGTGGATAGAGGAGCAAGGACCTGCTGGTGAACTAGAAATGGTGCCATGGTGGTTTGAACACAAGTGTTTACTCCAGAAATTGTAACGGGTTCCTTCTAGTCCAACCAGCTATTTCAGATTATGTGTCACATTAACCACAAAATCATTAAAAAATAAAAATATCCTTTTGGTTTTCTTTGGGAATTCTCTTCAGCCATTTTTATGATAGGCTGTTTGCTGCTCTGAACAAGCAGTGAGCTGCGCACATCTTGCAGCTTTCAGAGTTCCCTGGCTGTTGAATCATGAAGGCCTGGATGACCTACTTGTACCAACCCCCCAGATATGCAGGGCTATATCCCTTCTTTGTCCTTTTTATGTATTATTAGGTGGAGAAAAATGCTCAGCAGCCTTGTGCTGATGAATTAGATGAGTACTGCCTAATTCTAAGCACCTGCTCCATCTTTAAGTAGGCCTGGCTCCTATGCATAAGTTAGTGCTTCAAAGTAAGGTGTTTCCAATTAACTTGGATGAGCCCATGCTAAAGGAAGAGGTTTCAGGTCTAATGAAGCAAACTGTTTACATTGGTATTGTCCACCACCCCCTGGTTTTGCTGCAGACCATTAGCAGTTTGGAATCAGCCAGAGCAGCCGCCCCGAGTTGGCCACAGGTGTATCCCATGAATGTGATGCCCAGTATAAAAGGGGAGGTCTGCCGAGGCTGGGGGTCTCCTGCTTGGCTTCCTGGTGACCCTGCTTCTCTTCCATCTCCTGAGGACTGCTTTCCTGTTTAGTGGGACCACGGTATGTGCACTGGGCTGAGTATAACTTTGTATACTTTATAATGGCATTGGTGTTAGTCTGGCTGTTCCATTTAAAGCATTTTTGTTTGAACCTGCAGGTCTCTCCTTTTCCTGATTCCCCTGTTCTGCTGGGGAGGGGTCACTGAGTGACAGAGCAGCAGCTCTGTTTTAGTCCCAGATATGGGCTAAACATGGACAGGTGTATATAAAGGGGCTTTGTGTTGACTTAAGTCACTTTTGAGACTTTAGTTGCACTGGTCATTCTTCACGGTCAGTTGAGACATGGGTCAGACCAACCAGGAAAGTCTGGTTCTGACATGAATCTGACCAGGAGATGGCAGCATTGATGCATGCAAGGAGCATCCAAAAGTTAAACTACTCTGAGCTGACAGAGGGGGAAAAAAATACTTTCCTTTAATTGGAATACATATTCTCTTAACAATACATGGAAAATGTGAAGAAAATAGCCCTCTTTTTAGCTTTTTTTCCTAACTGGCTAATGCCAGTCACTAAACTAAAAATGCACTTGGGTTTGCATCTAAATATTGGACTTGCCTTTTGACCTGGTAACGATTTAAGACAAGGAGTTTGAAATTCAGTACTCTTTTGTTCAGAAGTGGTTATAGTATTAAAAGGCCAGAAGGGCAATAGATGCTAGAATTGCTGTTTCTGCCAACCTGCTCTGGAAACTAACAGCAGCTTTGCTTGTAGCTGTGAAATTTGGTTCGTTAAAGTTTAAATCTGAAAATCCTTGAGCCTTTTGTTTCAGTGCTGTAATCTTTTTGCTCTTATAGTATGTATACATGTGCATTGACATGGGGGAGAGAGTCTGAAAGCTGGAGAGAGAATTGTATTACCTGGCATGGTAAATAAAGAAGGAGCCTCTGGGGCAACATCCATTTTCTCCTTGAACTTGGTTTGTAGGACCTTGATTCTGTCTTTCTGCTTCCATCGAAGATGGGGGTAAGTCTTGGCTTCAGAGCTTGCTTGGAAAAATGAGTGTGGTCCCTACCAACAAGGTGCTATTGTCTGATGCCTTGATGTCATCTGAGGTAGATGAGGGCCCAGTTCTCTACCCTTTCCATGGCTGGCTGTGCAGATGTTCAGCAGAGAGCTCATTTGTCATAGGGTCATCCCCAGAATTGGTAGGATGCACTAGAATGGCCTCAGTCTGGCAGGCTGCATTATGCTCTTCTGTGGCAAGTGACTGGCCAGATCTATGTGAATAGCCAAGAGATTAAAAAACAATTTCTTTCTGGAATCTTGGTGGTTAGGGAGGTGAACAGACCCCCACTGAGCGAGGTCACGTTATTGACTGTCTTCCATGTCTATTTATCTAGTAGTGAATGCAGGTGAAAAAGCTTCTCAGTGGCCAGTTACTGTGGAGCAGATGCACAATTATCTTTCACCTTCACTTGGTGCAATTTGCATATAGCTAATTTTCAGATGTCTGAAAATTTAAGTCTGAATTCTCTTGGGGCAGCATTTACCCTACTGCTGCTGCTTGAACGTTTTTAGTTAAAAAAGTAAACTGTGGAGATGGGAGTTCTGTTCTTTTAACTTTGGAAGATGCTGCAGTGATTGAGATCTGAGCGTAACATATACGAGATTTTTCTGCACCCATCTGTCCCAACTTATTGTTTGCTTGGTTTGGTTTTTTACCTCAGGGCTGATAAGGTATGTGTGAAAGTATTCTTCTATACTTCCCTTCAGAGACCCATGTCTGACATCAAAAGGCTGCTTGGATTGTTATTGATAGTAAGGTACACATGTAGGAACGAATAAGGCAATGTGTTGTAAGTTCAGGAGCACGGTGAAAATGTCACCGTTCGGTCTGATGTTGGCAGTTGCAGCTTGTGGCTTTTTTAGTCCCAGAAGTGCCCTATGAAGCCAGTCTGACAGCACAGCCCGGGTGACACAAGCCTTTATTTCCTTTCATAACAGCACAATGTAATCACTGTTTTTGTTCTTGTGCAGCCACAGACTCCCTTGTAAGCGCAAATTCAAATGGGAGAAACATCAAAGTTAATTTGAAATGAAATGCACCCCAAGTAGTCTGGGGGAAATGGAGACATTACTTTGTAGCTACCCTTCTCCTGCCAAAACTGCAGCACCCCAGATGTCAGGAAGCCACGCTGTGCTCTTTGTCTGGTCTTGATTGACTAGATTGTTTTCGTCCCAGCCTTTTTAAAGCTTTCCTCCTGCCTCCATATTTTTAAGGAATAAAAAGCTAATATAAGGACATAGAGTGTTATGAAGCATGAAGTTCTATAAATATTTATGCTGAACTATCAAAAAACTTGACAGTTCTTATTTTCTTGACAGATTGGGGTCACTTGTTATTTTTGACCCTGAGAATTGAAGAGCACATGGAGTTAGATCTGTTTGTAATGACTTTGGGATATTGTTGTCTGGTAAACTTGTAGGAATGTAACAGGATAACAGACTTTTTCTGGGTGTCTTTGTGAAAATAGAACTTAAACCTTCTACTGTGTTACCCACAAATGACCACTCAAGTTACTATCTCTGTACAATCTGGCAGAGAATTCATGGACATTCTTTGGCATGTGTAGGTTTCTGAGTTAGCAGCTTGGTTTACCACTTCAGATGGACAATTTTCACCTATGTTGCTCTAGCTTGAAGTACTCATTGATCACCTTTACATGTAGGAACCCCAGTTTGTTCCTGAGCCCAGTATTAGATGGGGTCAAGGATGGCTAAAAACCTAGTGAAGGCTCACAGTGTCTCCAGTGTTTTGCCACCAGTCCCAGCACTGCTTTAAATAGCCAGCTGAAGCAAATTCTTCTTAAAAGTTTAAGTGCTGATAAACAGGCATTTTTAAGAGAGATGAGAGGCTTGTCACTCTCGGGCTTTCAGGATCTTTGTTCCTCAAAATTGTGTGCACACAAGCTTGATTCCTACCTGAAGCTGAAGTGGACAGATCTGGCATTTTCAGAAAAGCTGGAGGTTTGTGGCAGCAGCCACATTATTGTGTTCAGCTGCAAAGGCTTTACTTGCCTAGTAAATTCATTGTGTAGGAAAGGCTAAATCTGATGGTTCACCTTGAATGAAATCCAGCATTTGATAAACCTTGAATATATTGTGTGCAGATAAAGCTAACCAGTGTCTCTTGCTGTCAGTCACTAGAGGGCACAAAGGACCTACCTAGGAAAGAAGTTCGTTGTTCTGCAAGTCCTGAATCTCCAGTTTAGATCTGTGAAAGCGGGGGGGAAGAATTGCTGTGGCTGCCAAAAGACAGGATGGCTTCAAATTTTTAATTAGTGATTTTTCATCACCTGAAGCTACTTCTAGTTTGGAAGTTAAAAATGTCAAGGGTACCTGCATTTTTCTTTCAGTGTAATTTTGTGTGCAGAAAGCATGTAGCTCTTGGAGCAAACACATAAGCTGCTCATAAACAGCTTTTGAGTTCAGCTCACATAATTACAAATAGTATTTCCTTGTTTCTCAGGTTTCTGTACTTGGAACAAGTGAGGTAGCAAGAGGAATTGCTCTCTGAACATATGGTTCTTTTGCAGGTTGCATGCCTCATACGGGTTCCATCTGAGGTTGTCAAGCAAAGGGCCCAGGTGTCTCCTTCCTCAAGCACCCTCCGGATTCTCTCTCACACCCTGTATCATGAGGTGAGTTCAGAGCAAAATTTCAAAGCAGTTGCTTCATTCTTCCTGCTCACTGCCATATGTGTCCAGAAGCATTTCTACAATGTTATTCCTGTTGTGTGCTCTCCCAGCACTTTCCCATCTATTCTTCTGTTGTTAAAAGCAGTTGGCATGTTATGTTTGGGGGAGCCACACCCACACCTCCCCCATGTGCATGCACTTACATGCACACTCTGAAAAACGTTTTCCTTCTCTCTTTATGTGATGTACCTACAGTAGAAAACAAAACCTACAACAACAAAAAGAAAAAAAAAACAAACCACAAAACCCCCAAAACTAAACAAATAAAAAAACCCAAACCAAAACCACCACCACCAAAAAAACCCAAACCAAACAAAAAAAACCCCACCTCAAAAAAAAAAAAAAAAAAAAAGAAAAAGCGTTCCTGTTTCCAAAGTTCTGCTTGCATTTGTGCAAGCTGTCCTTGTGTGGAATAAGAGATCATCAAGTTTCTGTAATCTAGGGTTTACTGAATGGTTTCCAGATCTTGAAGCAGGCTTTGGAGAGGATGTTCTAAAGGTACCATTTCAGAGAGGCTCTGTAGGAGCTCTGGAAATTAGTGCTCACCCAGTTTTTGTAACTTGTGAAAAACAAGGGCTTTTTGTCATCTGTTCAGTAGTTCTGCTGTTTATTCCTGTAGAAACCTGTTCACCAGTGTTTTTACTGAGTCTCACAAGGTTTTTTAGGTTGCATTCCGTAAGTGGCTCCTAAAAACATTGTGGGGAAAAATACTATACACATTTCTGTGTCTAGAAGCCAGGAAAGGGAAGACATAAATATGATCTTTAAATGATCCACTGATTTTTTTATTTGCTTGTAAAGGAAAACCATTGTGGTAACCCTGCACAAGAGGCTTGCCGAAACTTCTTTCTGTGACTTGGACATTCAGCTCTAAAAGCTGATGCTCTCAAAAGTGTCTGGTTTTCCTCTTCTTTATAGCTGGCCAGAGAACTGTAAGACTTGCCATACACTGAATAAATTGTCCTGTAAGATATTAAACATGATTTCATAAACACTTTCAAAACAATTCAATTGTTTAGATGCTATCAGCTGGTTAAAAATACAAAATATGTCTTGATAAAAGCTCTGAATCAAGGCTAAGAAAGTGAACAGAGGAAGCTGTCATCCTATGAGTTAATTTTGCAGTTTCAAAATATTCATGGCTTAGCGGACACTTGCAGAAAAAGGTCTTGGGCAAGTAGAATTTGCAATGTGTTTCTGTGCCTTCATGCCCTTTTAATTTTAACTGTAAAGTATATTTTTTTTTTTCTTTTTTACTGGTTATTCTGCACAATAGTTAAATGATCTTTTAAATGAACATGAAATCCTCTGGCACTGTAAATCATGGAATTCAGTAGACAACTTTATAATCAATATAGTTCAGGACACTCAGTAAGGCTGCAATGCTTGCCTCCTAATCACCGATAAATTGTGGTCTTTGGCAAACTAATTCCCTACAGCTGATGCTTTATTTTGTTTCTTTACAGGGTATTCAAGGACTTTATCGGGGTTATAAAAGCACAGTATTAAGAGAGGTAAAACATTTGTCATTCTTTTTTTTTGCTGTTCTTTATTTAAAAATTGATTCCTTTACTTCATTTTGTTTTCTGACAAGAGCTGGTAATACAACTGAGTTCAATTGTTCTAACCATGAGCTCTAAATCCTAGCGTGTTTTATTCTACTATTAGCCTGTAGTTTAAGTAGAATACTGGTAATGTGCACTAAGAAAATCTGTGATACATTCAAAAAGTCATCTACCATCCTGTTTCTTAGTTGTTTTGCTGCTAAACCATAAAAGGATGGAAATGTGTATGTTCAGAAACAATAAAATAAGACTTGAGGAACTTTCCAGTACTATGATTGCATCATGCAAAGTATATATGCCAGCAATGGTGAACTGGTGGCTTCAGGCCAAATTTGGCACAGACAGATTTAGACCTTCTTTAAATATATTTGTCATCAGATACCAGAGGATTATCTGTCATCTGTATATAGGGAGGATTGTGCTCTCTCTCATCTTTTTTTTTTTTTTTTAAATGTGTGGAAAAAAATGCCCATTTAGATGTCCAGTCTGTGATGTGGCATTACCTAACTGTAAATCAGAAGTGCTTCACTATTGGGAAAAGAATGGAGGTTAAAATATTTTGGCCTAAACTAAACTCTCTTCATAAATATGCTGTGAATTACAGCATTAGTATCATGGAAGTGTTTGATATGCTATGTGAACTGAAGGCAAATTGTAAAAAGTAGAAAAACACACTGATCAACTCCCAGGCTAAAACAGTTTCGGAATCAGATCCCAGAGGGTCATCTTTTGACAAAGCAGAAGTTGCACCATGAGTACCTCAAAGAGACGAGGCTTGATTCCTATGAAAACGGAACAGCTATTGTCCAGCATGGGTTCTTTATGTACTGTGTTCAGTGAGATGTGAATGGATTTGTCCTCTCCTTATTTAACTCAACTGCGTAAACTAGGTTTGGATCTCTGCCTCTTTTGTTTTTCAAACACAAGATCTGTTGGCTGTGTTACCACTGATAATAATGAAGCCAGTTGCAGAGGCTTTTTAAGCCTTTATTCAGTAGTTCTGCTTCTAAAAGCCTTTGTTCGTTCTGAAAACTGTTTTTAGAACAGTTATGTTAACCAGCTCTTGTTACAGTTACTGAGTAAAGATGGATATTACCTAAAATAAGAAATACCAAATTTAGTGTTCCTTAAAGTGCTGACAAGTGATAACACACTGCAGTCTATTTTAGCACTTTTGAGTGCTTAAAGAATTAGTTATTTGTGCAGAGATGACACCTGCTTTTCTGCAATGTAACCCCCACCACAGCTCCGTCCTGTACTTATTTTCTGGCTCACTAAATACATGTTCTTCGCTGGGATTTCATTTGGGGACGGGCAAAAAAAGGCCAACGAATCATTTTGTTTTCTCTGAGGGGTTCTGAATAAATGAATAAATTTAGATCCCATTGCATACAGGTTTTGCATACTAACAGGTAGATAAAACAGGCGGCTACTACTGGGTGCTATTCTCCTTAAAATTTGTTTTGACATATGTCAGGGTGGTAATTAATTTGCAGACCATATTCATGGCATGGTGTGTGACCCTGCTGAGATAACTTTGTTTACTCAAAATGGCAGTGCTTTGTTGGAAATTTAATGGGGGCTCTCTCCATTATGTATATTCATAAAAGATCCTTCAGAACCGATTTCAGTTGAAGTATTGCTTTTTGGGAGAAACTGTCCAATAGAATGAGAAATAAATGATTTCTAAATGAAATGTGCTTTCTCTTCAAAATGAAACAAATCATAGGTGATGTTTTAAAAAAAAAAAAAATCCTTGAATTTAATATTGTTAAGGCTGTTGCATTTTTTTCTGACACTAAATATTGTAAAGCAATGTCCACTTGAGTAAGAGCAGCATACCGAACCTTCAGCTGGAACTGTTGTAAGCCTGACATTTAATCTTCATATTTTCCCTTCTCTTTAAATATATTTTTTCCTATAGGGAAAGTATTTATTTTCAGATAAAAATCTAGATAAATTCATTATGGGACACATCCAGGTAGCTGCATAGCTTACACAGACTGTTATTTAATTCCAGCTGACTTTTATACTTACAGAGTTTGTTTTTATGCTTTGGTTCTTTACTTGCACAAACCCCTTCGTTTCGTCACAGTGGAGTGAGATTTTTTTGGAAAGAGGGGCCTCAGAGCATGATTTTTGACAAAAAAAGAAATTGGAAGAGGTTGTGAATATTGATGCTTTTCAGATGATGATATTGTTGCTCTAGCAACATTGTTCAGCTATAATTTAGGAAAGTTTAATTGTTGCAATGGGATAAAATTTTGGCTATAATTTTCATATAATTTTGCTTTTTAAAAAAAAATATTTTTGTTTTAAATTTGCATATTCTGTGATATTACATAAAGCATATTTCAGTGCCTGGACAGAGAGCTGCTTGCTTGGACTTAAGTGAAAATGAGTCTGATTGTTTATAAAGGGAGTACAATGTTAGAACCTCTTTTTTTACTGTAGTGTAGTAGATATTTTCAAGATAGCCTTATTCTCCACCGTGTGATTTTAATTAACTGTTGTGCTGCTTCTTTCTGATGAAAGTATTTGTTTCATCCTTCATTTTTGATTCTTACTCTTTCACTGTCCTCTTAATTTTCTCATCAGAATACTTTCTGTACAGATGAATATTAGAATAGGAAGAAGATGGCTAAATATGTAACACTTTCTAAATAACTTTGAGTGAGCCTCAAGGCTTGGAAGATTTGTCTGTGACTCACCTCCTTTTTGGTGTGTTCTCTCTCACATCTCCATTACATTTCAGTCTTCACATCTTGCTTTGATGTAGTTACACTGAACTAATCCTAAGATTGAAAAGGAAGTGAGGTACAGTGGATCATTCTCTTGGCAGTAGTAGCCCAAAAGAGATGTCTATGCTCCAAGAGGAAAGCTTTTGTGATAATGCACAAAGTGGGAGCATGGTTATTAGGTTGCTGAATGAGACTTTGAATGGCAGAAACTGGGGGCTGTGAAACGATGTGGAATTCCCATGATGTCATTTCCAAAGCAAATCCAAGTGAGAATTGTCCCTTCCTATGGTTGTAGTGTACCAGTGTGCATCAATGTGGAACTGAATCATACTACTAAGAACAGTAATTGAACAGGTAAATCTATTCATGTTTTCTACAACAGAGACAAGTTAATTTGTAAAATCTCCAACCATCTTATAACAAAGCAGGAACAGATTCTAAATCCACTGTAAAGCCTCTAGATTTTCTTAATGGGAATGTAGTTCTGCTGCTGAGATCTTATATAAGCAAATGGAGCCAGATTTTTAATTCCTGCATAATTCATTTTATTAACTATGACCAAGTAGAACATCTGTTAAAATTCCATAATGTGCAGTTCATGGGAAAAAGAGAGAAACCTCTGAGTTCCCGCTGGAGCTTTTCCATTTCCATTAATGCTACAGGACTCTAGCAGATGTCTTGAAGGATGTTATGAATGGGGGGACAACACAAAGAAACGGAAGTGCCTTGTCTAGTGTCTCTGTGTACAGTGGTTTGCTGTACAGTGAGTTACTTCACCCTCTGCACGTCTGTGCACAGGTTGCAGCTTTGCACAAGCTATGCCACAGTTAAGTGTAGTGTCCCTTCTGTTGTGAATTAACCACAGTTTGGAAGAGCTGAGTCCTGAGTGGGTGTTCTGTGTGTTTTTCATCTGTCACTTGAAAATTCTACAAATGGACTGGGTCCTGGCCCAGAAGTAGATTCAAAAGGAGCTAAAATTAATAGTAAACTTTTCCTTAAAAACAAAGGGGATGGAGCATGAGCGGCTGTTTGTAATTCACAGATGTCTTGAAAGGAGACTGAGAATTGCTTTCAAATGTCAGTCTTTGCTGTGCAGGTAGCACTGAGGAAGCTTGTCTGTGGCCTGGTAGAGTTTTCTGAGGCCATTCAGGCTCTCTGCTGGTGGCCTTCATGCAGGTAGAGATGAGCAATGGTGCTTCACAATGCTGTTTCAGAACTCATCTCAGTACTCTGAATTTGAAAGAAAACTACTGGTGAATCTGAGCCTTGTACAGCTTGCTGTTGATCTTACTCTCAGTGAGAGGCTAGTCATCACTTTTGAGAGTCCTAGTTTAATTTAGTACAGTTATGGGTTGGTGTTGGGTGGGTGGTGGTTTTTTTTGGTTTTGTTTTGTTTTGTTTTTTCCCCCTTCAGTGTGTGCAAGTCAGAGCCCTAAGTAGATAAAGGCAGCTACTGCTGTCATGGGAGGGAGAGAGCATTCCATGCTCTATTAATTTTGGAGAGGAGGAGGACAGATAGTTCAAAGTATGCATTTGCTTTAATGAGTGGCAGCAGTTTGACAAACAGGCGACAAATGCAGGCTCTTCCTGATCTCAGAGAGACAAGAAGTATTACTGTTTTCTGAGGTGGGATACTATATGTTGCCCAGTTACAATGTATGTATCAAAACAGGTATGGAGGATGTGCAGTGGACCCTATGCAGACAAAAAAAGGACCCAGCAAAAAAGAAAAACCAACAAAAAAACTCCTCCTTAAATAACTTACTACCTGGGAGAAGGAAAATGAAGCAAGGAGCAGCAAAATGGGCTGTAAAGGCACACCTGCTGCATTTTCCTAAATTTAAAGGGTCAGTGAACAAGGGGTGCTGAGAAGGGTTTGTATTAAAATGTGAAACCCAGTTGAGATGTGTTGACCCTGTTGACTGAGGGAGGAACGGGGGTCTCTCAGGGCTGAGCTCAATAGGGAGCAGTCTGCAACCAGGGAGCCCGGTTTGTTTATCTGCTAGAGGTAGTTTTGCATGCTTTTCATTTGTTAGGACATCTTTTTATAAATATCCTGTTCTAGCTGTTAGGGTGTTGTGGGGTTTTTTAAGTTTCTCTCTGTTGCTGTAGGACAGAAAGAATGTTACTAATAAATTCTTTTAGTTGCACAATCAAAACTTTTTGATCTTCTGTCATTCTCTGTGTAGTACAGAGCAGATGTCGATAGAAACAGGCAAACAGGACACTATCTTAACACAATATTTGGAAAAATAAACATCCCCCTTAATGAAATATGTGCAGTATCTGTCTTTTGTTACCTTCTGGAAAACTCAGCTGGCTTTATTTTATCTTGCAGTTCTAGGTAGGTTGGGTTTAACCAGGAATTTGGCATGCAGGATCTGTAACACTGGGGTTTTGACTTCTACTGAACAACCAGTGTTTCTTTGGCTTGGGTGTTTCAATATAGAACTTCACAACAGTTTCATTAAAGGGATAGGAACTGTAAAATGGATTAACTAGCTTATCCCTACCCTTGGAAAATTGTGCATAACTTAAGTGACATGATTAATGAGAAGAAAGTTGAAAAATAAGTCCCTACTTCTCTACCCCGCAACATTACTCTGTCTTGGTGTAGTGTCTCACTGGGGTTGTGTCCACTTTAGTATCACTTGTACACTTGTATCCTTCCAGATATCTACATTGAAGGAATATTTTCCTTTTAAGAGATGTGTAAGATTTAAAGGTAATTCCTGGGAAATAAGAGCAGGGATAAGGGCTCAGGCACATCCTAGCTCATGAACTGGAACACCGATAAATAGACAAAAGGAGTAACTGTTCTTTGCTGTCGTAGGTTGTGCTCATTACCTTCTCCCTGAAAACACTGGAATAGTACTTGGGAATGAAAATGGAGATCTCAGTAAGCACTTAAAAATGACTTTTACAGACCACAAAATAACCCTGCTTTTTCTAATTTACCACTTGTGGGAATGGGTTTTGTGACATGCCTGAATAGCAAATAAACTGGCTGGGGTGGATAGAGACCTGAAGCAAATTCCATTTTGATGTCTGGGGAGGACGTGTCTTGATCTCTCTCTCTTTTTTTTTTTTTTTTTTTTTTCCATGTGTCAAGCATGTGCAATGATCTCAAATTTTCCAGTTGAACGGGCTCTTGCAGGCTAGGTGCTGTACCCATATATACTGGTTAGAAGCAGAGTGCAGCCATCCTTGCTGCATTGATTTGCAGTTACCAATGGAGCACACAGCTATTGCATCTGTCTGACATCAGTGGGTATCTTCAGATGAAAAAAATTTCATATGTGCAGAGTCTCTGCATTTTAAAAACTACAGACTTGCATCTGGATTCTTTGAACAGGAGAAAAAAAAAGCCACTTTGAAAACTATGTGCACTGAAAGCGGCGTATGTGATCTGATAATGCAGATTCTTTCCAAATGAATCTGTATGCAAGCAGAGTCTTGCAGGAAGAGTATGCTACTGCCTGCTCGAAGTAGAGATACTATTTCCATACATTCTCTGAGCAGCTTTTTAAAGCACTCCTACAAGTGACATTTTCTGCAGCATTTGTGGTGTAGGAATGTGTTTAGTGGATCGATAGCAACGCTTGGGCAAGAACAAATTGGGAAGAAGGAAATACTTGACTTTGTCCTGGTTTTCTTCATGCTGTGATATTTTTGTGTCTTTATTGCTGGGTTTTGGTAGGGGTTTTTTGTTTGTTTGTTTTTAATTTTTATTTAAAATAACCTAAGAACCCTATTCTTTGCATTGGTTGCTTTCACAGAATCACAGAATGTTAGGGCTTGGAAGGGACTTCGAAAGATTATGGAGTCCAACCTTGCTGCCAGAGCAGGATCACAGAGAGTAGGTCACACAGGAACACATCCAGGCAGATTTTTGAATGTCTCTGGAGAAGGAGACTCCACAACCTCTCTGAGCAGCCTATTCCAGTGCTCTGTCACTCTCACAGTGAGAAAGTTTTTCCTTATGTATATGTGGAACCTCCTGTGCTCCAGCTTGCACCTCTTGCCCCTTGTCCTGTCATTGGACATCATGGAGGAGAGCCTGGCTCTGAATTCTCAACACTTACCCTTCACCTATTTCTATACATTAATGAGGTCACCCCTCAATCTTCTCTTCTACATGTTTCACAGTGGGTTGAAGAGCACACTCTACATGCTATCTCTAGTGGAGATCATGGGTTTCCTCACCTAAATAAAGTTATCTGTGGCAAAGTATTAGGAAATGGTTGCAAAAATAAAGGAGAATGCACAAAAAAACCAACTCTGTCCCTTCTGAGAAGGTGGGACTGTAACAAGAGGAAGGACAGGTGCCAAGAGATAGTCCTCATTATAAAAGTAGGCAAAAAGGCTTAACAAATCCCCAAAAGTAGCAAATAAAAATTATTATAAAGTGTATTTAAAAAATAAGAAAAAAAATAAGAGAAAAGCTCTCTGATGATGTTATTGGATAAATAGCATCTTTACATTTTTCCAGGGAAAACTAAGAATATCACAGTTAATGGAATAACGTTGAATCCTCAGTCGTTGTGTCCTGCTAGCATGAAACTGAAGTCAGGGATTAGACAGTTGTGCCTACCTCCTGTAAAATTTGACTGGTCTTAACACTCATGACTGTTTAAAAGCAAAAAAACAACAACAACAAAAATCTCTGGACTTTTTGGCTGAGAGGTGGTTTTTATTGTTAACTTCATAGCTACATTCCCCTGTGGACAACTGTATTTTTGTCTAAGTATTTCTGTAGTTCTCAGTGGGAGACAAGATTTCCAGTTTTACTGAGTTGTGGAGTAATCCTGCTGATAGCTGAGGAGCTGCTGGGCTGTAGCTGGTGGAGACTGCATTTCATTCATGGATGAAGCAATTTCTGTATGTCTGTGCTGAAGTGGGTAGTTATCTAACCCTAAAAAGTAGTGTATCTGTTTATATAAAATGTATACAAGAGACCTGTGGATGGTTGTGCACACATCTACATGGTATTGTTCTTAATAACACCTTGTCAAGGATCTTGGACTCTCTGAAGCAACTTGTCCTGTAAATGCATGTGATTGCTAAATTGCTTGTTGTTCCAGACCAATTTTCTGAAAGTACAGTCTTTGAAGGATGAAATTCTTGCCTTAAGTAGACCAAACCATGATTTTTACAGTGGAAGTCTTCCACCAGCAGAATCATGCTGCTGTCAATATTAATAGCAATTATCTGGTTTTCATGCTTGGGCTGCTATTGCCTAGTTTCTTTACATCTGCTAATAAACAGAAGCACAGTTAAAAGAATCAGCAATCCAAGATCAAAAGCATTTCCCCGAAATCACTTGTATGATCTTATTCCAGCCAGCAGTTCTCCTTTCATACAAAGACCCTAGTGTCTGCTCTAGTGAAGAGAAGATGGACTTCAGGACCTAAGGGCATGGTTGGGAGTTTGGGGGAGCAGGGCTAGTGTGGGACCAGGAGCCTGGGCAGTCTGCTTTCTGCTTGCCCTTGAGCTTGGCAGCGAGAACCTTTAGCAGTTGTGAGTGTGCAGCTACTAATTGAATAGTGGCTCTCATCTTGCTTTCTCTTTTATCAGAAAGATGATGTTTTTTAGCAAAGTAGTGTTTTCATATTCTGTAGTTTGTTGAAATAGCTCAAGGCATTGACACATGAGCACTAGTGATGTGAGAGTCCTTTCTATTGTGAGTTTAGCACTGCTCTAGCTTGAAGTAGCAGGAAGCAGTGAGCTTTGAGCTGGGGATCAAAGGAGGGTCAGACATACACTAGCTTCTTCTGATTCTGGTACAGGATAAGGAACCTCTGGCACTGGGGTGAAGCAGGTAGCTGGGGAAAACTGCCTCTTAAATCACTGTAAAAAAAAAAATCTGTCACTCATACCCCCTACATGAAAATTCAGGTCTCATTGTATCCATAATAACACTCCTGTCTGTGGTGCTGGTTTTGGTGGGAGCACTTGGTTACCATTTGTACTGATTTTTGGAAGACTGTGGAGATCATGACCTTTATCTGGAGATAAAACAGAAGATTTGGAGGGATCTAGCTAAAAAGCGTATGAAAGAGAAAACTGATTTTAATCTAGACTGCTGTTGCTGAAACTGTGCCTTCATTTGACCATGAGTAATTCCACCTGACCCTGGTATGTCACTAGAATATATATATATATACACACACACATAATAGTTTCTCTGTTACCTGTTTACATTACACATAATGTTTGTGTTTAAGTATTAAACATCTCCTGAGAAATATGAAACTGCAAAGTTGAATCTGAAAAGCAAAGGATATGGTTGAAGGTGTGAAAAGAACCCAGCTCTGTGGCAAAGAGCACATGTAATTTATCAGTTATGCTAGTGTTTGGAAGTGTGGCTAGAGAGGCACTTGTGAGAGTCTGCTACAAGAACAATTCTTCCAAGTGCTCAATACAGGTCATACTTCAATTTTTGAAAGACTGTCTTATTATATTACAAGAAGTAGGATTTGATTCTGCTGTTTGGATTGTAGGAGAAGTGACTCCCTAAAAAAAAAAAAAATACTGAAAGTCATACTTAGCTTCAGAAAGTTTTAAGGGCTGGACTTGGCTAGTTTTAACAGACAGAACAGATGAAACAAATTTCTTAGCTTGTTTAAAGGGGAATCTTGGGAGTGTGCTAGCAATCCATTCTTACAGTAAACAGTTTGGCTGGTTAAGGGAAAATAAGTTAATTTGGGGTATGGGAACCCTTGCTTCTATTAAAGAAAAAAACTTGGAGCATAATGACCTTTTCTTCTGTTTCTTCCTCGCTATGGGCCTGTAGACTTCAGTGCCGCAAGCTGCCATACACTAGAGGGCAGACGATGTCTGTGCTTGCTGCAATGCCTGTCGAGGGGGATCTAATCTTAGGATGACCTGTGAGGATCTTGGAATTGCCTTTGCTTTAATCCTGCCTCTCAGCCCAGCTGCAAAGGAAACTTATTTGATTTTTTTTTTTTTTTTCAATTCAACTCTGAGGAGTAGTCCTATTGAATTTCCTGGGACTGACCTGTGTGAGTTAATGCAGTGAGATTTGATTCGGGAGTAATTTAATGGATTTCTGTTTTTTAACATTGATTAGGTTTTCATTTGATGTGAATTGATTGTATAAGGTCTATAGGTCTGTAACATTCCCTGTGTATTCTTGCCCAGCAGAATATGTTATACAGAGGGAAGAGATTGTATGATTGTGACACATTACAGTGCCCATGCTGAGACTTCATAGGTTACATAGTAGGCTATTTTTTTCAGTTTTACTTTAGCATCAGGCTTTGCTAAGATTCTGCATTTCTTTAGCTTATTTATTTTAAAGAGGAAAGACAATAAGCATTATAATCTTCAAGATAATAGCCATGTGGTGTGCACCTTAATTTGAAAGTCCCTTGTCACTTTGTATGTAGTTAGAAATGCCTAGGGGGGATGGAACAGGGGAGACTGGTGATTTTCATTAATTTTATTAGAAGTGTAGGCAAAGCAAGCCTGGTATGCATACTGCAGATGGAAATAGCATTATTAAACCAAGCTCTTCTCTCTTTTTTTATTTTTCAGTTAATTTTATAGAAGCCATTAAAGTGTAAGCTTTTGCAAATTTTCTTTTTATGCTAGTTGAATATGTGAAAATTGTGGTTTTGCTTTTCAAAGCCAGCAGGTCTAGCTGCAATAAAGTAGAGATTGACCTGAACATTTGGCTTTGTGCTGCAGACACAGCAATGCC
Organism: Indicator indicator; assembly: GCF_027791375.1. Classification (NCBI taxonomy): domain Eukaryota; kingdom Metazoa; phylum Chordata; class Aves; order Piciformes; family Indicatoridae; genus Indicator; species Indicator indicator. The sequence continues at coordinate 7,428,600 of NC_072024.1, read as the reverse complement.
CATGTCACTCTGCCAGATCAGGCTATCCCAGGCTTGAATCTTGACCAGTTAAAGGCTGCCAGTGATACCCAATATGTGACATGGATGGATTTCTGTCACAAGTAAACTGAGGCATCTCAATGCTCTTTCAAACAGAACTCCCTAGAAAGAGAGATACATAAGCCGGGATACTGTCCTTGCTTTCCCATGGGAGAACAGTTAGTACATTGTATTCTGTGTTTGCATTTGATGTTGTACAGTCTCTTAATTTAAAAGAGAAGAGTATCTGTGCATATCAGAATAAATAATATGCTCATACCTCAGCGGGATGTTATCTGCTTTCTTCTTGCTTCTGCTGATACGAAATTCTGAAGTGCAATAAAACATTTGGTGAGTCTCATGAAATACAAGACCATAAGGCACTTAACTGAATCTTGTCTTGCTGACTTTAATATACTGAATGCCAATTAAAGCAAAATTTGGCCTAGTATTAATTTTGCCACTGGCTACATACCTCACAAGTTTTGGATGGATGTTCTTTCCCCTTTTTCTCCAACCCTCCCAGCATTTTGCCTGCTGGCCTGTACAGCTGTGCTGCTGGTATACTTTCTATTTCTGGAAATGACCCATGCAATTAGGTCAGTTGTTTTAGCCTTGCTCCTTGTTGCTTAAGTAGAACAGCACAATTCCCTTAACTGCATGAAAGTCAGGGTAGACAGTCTTGATAAATATGATTAATGGACCTCTCCACTTTGCTCTGAGCTAAAGGCTTCCTGAGATTCTGTGTCAGTTGGGCTACAGCTCCCCAAACCTTTACATAGAAAGTATGCCTTAAGTTCAGTTATGTTGCTGAAGGTGTTTTACTCACAGCATATGCTATAAGAAAGTCTTTTGAAACATTGTAATAAGAGTCCAAAGAGGTACTATTGAAAGGAAAACCAATTCCTAAATATGGGTGAGTTTGGAATTTTTTCCCTTGTCTTGTTAGCTAGAAGTTTGTAGGCTGTATTTCCCATGACTGAAGTTGTCCAGGGTTAGTGAAGTGTTTAGTTCCCTGCCCTGATCAGCAGCATAGTAACTGTGATAGGAGATGGCAGCAGTTGATGATAGCTTTGAGTCGATTATGACTTGTCAGTACATGAGATATATTTGTAGGTTACTGTTATGTTTATCTCCAGTAATGTGACTTAAATATATTCATAGAACTTGACAGAAAATATCTTTTGTGTTGTCATTTCTGTGAGAAGGAAAAAAAAAAAACCCTTGAGTTTCATATTGTCTTGATGAAAAATGTTATCTACAGACTCCAACAGCTGCGTCTGTTCCTTCAGAAATGGAATTAACATAGGGGAAAAAAAATCCCCACATTGATGTGAGTGATGATAAAACAAAATGTGTGGTTGGCATCAAGGAACATTAAGCTTGCACCTAGAAACGTTCAAACTTGTGAGGGTCCTCTGTGAGTTGTATTCAAAATTCAGAGGCCAGACTTCTGCCCTGTGTGTGGCAGTTGCTGTCTGTGGCACAGACTGAATCCAACCAGTTTTCCTGGTGATTGCTGCTGTGCAGGAGCACATCAGCATTCTCAGGAATTGAGTGCAAGTCTTAATAGCAAACAATCCTCTTGAAGCTTTTCCCCCCTCCACTGCAAAGGAGAGCTTTGTTAAGGCATTAACTAACAAATTAGCTGCTAAATACTGGTAATAACCTATTTCCCATAGATTGGTTTTAAATTGTAGCCTAAGGTGTGTGATTCCTGAAATCAGTTCTTTGGCAAACAAGTGTTTGTGGTCATTTCCAACCACTGTAACTAAATGGCAAAAAAGAAAAAAGAAAAAAAAAAAAGAAATCTTTGCTGGTATCAGAATGCACTTTGCTTATGTATTCCTGTCTGCAGAAATACTTAATCAGTGTTTCTTTTTGCTGTTATGAGTATTTTAATTTAAATGTATTAACTTGTGCTGTGAAATCGTTATTTTAGTTTACTTCCACGTACAATGTGTCCTCATTAGATTTTTAGATAGCATGGGGATTTTTCCACTTAACTGTTACAAGAAACTTTTCCTATGAGGGAGGAGGAATTAAGCACTTTCTTTTTATAAGTATTGGTTAATGCAAACTATTTACTTTGCTAATCTGTGTTGCAGCAAGTATGTAGAAAACTAAATTATGTTTGGGTTTTGGAAGGAAAGACTATTTTTTGTACATTCATTATTTTACTCCCCAGATTTCAATAAAAGCTGCATGTTCTCCAATTTATCATTCTGCTTCCCTTCAAACCTGACTTTTTTATAAGGGAGCACAGCCATCAAAATTGGCAAGCGTTAAGCTTGGTAATTAGTTCAATATAGTGACCAATTCTGTGAATTACGAGTTCAAAGCAACATATGGACATGGATGAAATCAGATTTTGGCATTTCTCACTTAGATTGTTTCAGGACACTGCTAGAGCTTCTTTGATCTGTAAATAACAACTGCAGTTCAGTGCCTTACTTAAAATACATCACACGACTTTGCTTTTACATTTTACCTCACTTCTAGTTATGGGTTTGAATAAGATTCATAAAGCTCTTCATGTTTTGAGATTTGATAGAGAAAGCTACCAAAGATGGCTCTCTTCATTCTTCATCTTTAAGAAAAGCAGCAAACATTTGTCTGTCTTAATGTGCACCCCAGACTGCATCAACAGATGCTTTAGGAAGTCAAAAGTGGCCATCTCCTGTGTTGCAGGTCCTCTACAACCTGATAGAAATAGATGTCTTCCTTTACTCTTTCAGCAGTCTAAGTTAACCAGAGGTTTAATTTCACCACACTGTGCAGTGATTTTCAGTATCTCATGCTGTATCTTGCACATAGCAGATTTTTTCCTAGGTCTGAACTTTGGGATCTTTGTGCCATCTACCAGACACTAACTGGAGATAACCAGACGAGTTCTTTTTGTTAGTCCCTAAAGACACACACACAGGTGCTGACCTAGTTCAGTAAGCATCATTGCTTTTCAATAGTTCATTAAATGTGTTACCTCTAGGCTTATCAGTTGGTTATGAAAGGGCTGTATGATTTCTTGGTAACAAAAGAATGTGGGGAATTATGGCTTTTCGATGTTTCACCATCAGCCTTCCAGTTGGTTGGCTCCATTGCTTTTAATTTAACTCCAGTGTTTTGCTTAGAAAAGTTCAGCGTTAGCAGTAGTGCAGTGTGTTTAGTTTTTTTTCTGCTGCCCTAATATACAATTTTGTACACAGTGAAAGTTCAATGCAACCCTCCACCCCCCAGGCCCCCTTCTCCCATAAGCCTGAAACTTAATTGTGAAAAACAAGCTTCTTTTCTAAGCAACTTTGTCCCTTTTCTGTTTATAGTCACTCAATACATGGCAGGAACCTCATGCTTGGAGTGTTTATTGGTGTGGATGGCAGATCTGAAAACCCAAGGAGGCACGTTAGAATTTGTGTGACAGGATCAGCTACATGTTCTGTCCAGTCTGTTATCCTGTTGCTCCTTGGGGCCAGATGTGAAATCCTCAGGGAAGTCAGGAGGGAGGAAAGGTGCCCTGCTGTGTTTTGGGCTCACAGCTGGCAGCTGTTAAAAGGCAAGCATCCAACTTCCCTTCAGTGAACCCTTGTTCCTACTGGCACCCCCAACAAAAAGGACTGTGGAAGTAGGTACTACAACTCCTAAACTTTTACATTGACCTTTTTAAATGGATGCAGCTGGGTCACATTTCTTACAACAATGACTGATATTTTGAGAGGAGCAACTTGTATTTGTTATCTGGGAAAACAAATGATCCTTTCTACTTTTTCCCCATTTATCTTTCCCTTCAAGACTCTCCTCCGAAACCTCCTTATTTATTTCTATATCCCTCCTTGCAAAACATTATCGTAAATAAGCTTTTAATCTTCATGGACCAAATCATGCTCTCATCTGTATTCTCCTGCAGACTATCCTCTTGGCAGAACTGTGGGCTGACAAGTTGGGGTACAACCCAAACCCGTATGTCTCTTGACCTGTGTGGTAGAAGTTTCTTCAGAATGACATGTAGGGTGACCTGCATTTCCTAGAAGAAATGAATCAGTGACATTTTACTCTTCAGCATTTTTATTTTGCTGAGCTGCTTGGTCAAGATGAAGATTCCAGTTTGACCAGTTAGAAGAGATGGGCACCCTGGTTTTGGAAATGGCTAGAAGGGTATGATGAGGAACAGGAGAATGAGGTCTAATTTAGAAGGTAAAAGCCCTCTGTGATGGTTTTGGGATTGAATCTCAGCAGGATTTGTTTTGTAAATCAGTATCTGAAGCTTCTGGGATTTGGTAGAATTAGATTCTGAGGAAAGTTATTCCTCTTTTGATTGTCTCTAGTATATGTACCCAAGCTGTATCCCACAAGATTATAGTTTATACATTTTTTACTTTTTTTTCCCCCCAATTTATTTACCCTTTTTGGTGCTCTGAAATCTGAGTTTTCTATGAGTGCTAACACTGCGTTTTAAAGTAATGAGTAGGAATTTAGTTTTGAATTAAAACCTGTCACTAATGCTCCCTCCTGTTTTTGGATTATAAGTCTAGCTTTGATGATAAGTCACTTTGATTATAAGACTAGCTGTGTGATTGTAAGTCTAGCTGTGTGTTTAATCTGTTAATTTTGAATATTAGATAGTCAAGAGATGCTTATTCTGGATATTTACTGGTACAAACTGTTATTTTCAGAACAAGTAGTTTCTGAAAGAATGCAATTAGAAACTAAGCCCAGGAATTTCCATGACAGGTCAGGCACTTCTGGCTTCAACTCTTATTGACTGGAAGGAGAATAAAGCTCACTGTGCTTCTACAAATCACTGAGGCATTCCCTTCCCTGATGTTATGATATGTGTCATACGCTCTGTTGAGAGACAGTACGAATGTGCCTGGTGGATAAATGTTCTCTGGATAAACTTGGATGTTACTGTGTCCTCTGTCTTGTACAATCCACATCTCTCTGATGTGATATGTAATAAGTGAGATGCTTTTGAAAAAAAAAACAACCCACAAAACAGCAGTGTGGAAACATCTAACAACCATGGGAAAAGGGTCTGAGAGGCGATCTAGATGCTGTGGTGAAGTTTCAAACACGAGCTAACAAAAGAGGCCTGATGTTTGTTTTCATTCCTGTACTTTGTAGAGTTTATTTCATGACTGTTGATGTTTGATTCAGAATTTTAGGAGGGTGCTTGAAGAAGACAGTGTAATGGTGTGATTTAATGGTCTCCTTGCATGGTGACTGAGAGTAAACTCATCCTGCCTAGATATTTCAAATGCCTAAAAGAGAAGATAAGTGAGTGGAAACATTGGGTGAGGAAGAAATACTTAAATATTTGAGGTTGGCAGACCATGTGGAGAGAATTCTGTGCAAGATCTTACAAGGCCATGACTTGCTCAGAGTGGTGAAAGGCAAGATGCAAAAGATCTTTAGACCTTTGTTTTACTCTAATATCTGAGTCAATATGTTGCACAGATCCATGGGTCAGGTGAACATAAATTGTGCTATTGGAATTTATCCAGCCAGTAACTTAACCTCTGACTCACCCCAGCAATGGTACAGTGTTACAAATGTAGTCTTCAAGGAAGGATGAACAAATTTCTTAAGCCATTGGGCACAAACAAAACCTACAAAAGCATTCGAGAATATCTCCTTGTTCTAATGCTCTGTCACCCCTCATGCCCTGGGATGTATTTATTGTAGCTAATGCTAGGAAAATTCAACCTATCCATTTGTGTTCTGTACTCAGAGTGACTAAAGTACCTTTCCTTGTTTTGTCCAGCTCATGGTTAATTTTGTGTCCTTTTAAAAATTTCCAGACCGCTAGGTGTGGTGACTCACAGCTAAGCATGTGAGTATCCATGGTTTAATAAACTAACCTCTTTTGTTGATTTACTTCAACAGAAGGGCACATAAGGGAATGCAAAGGCCACAGGAATCCTGTATATTACTAAGGGACCTTAAAATAATGTCTCCTCACACCTGTGATTTCATTTCACCTCCATGCTCTCCCAAAATCCACCAGTCATGCAGAGCTCCCACTAACACTGGGGAAGGAGCTTAGGACTTCCAGAAACTAATAAGGCTGCTTAAGTGCTTAAATCTGCTTCAGCTCTTTAGCTGTTAAGTATATGAGTGGAAAATGTCTCTTGTGTGTATAAGGGAACTGTTCCCATTGCTAGATTTCCTTTCTATGGAATTTCTCTCCGTTTTTAACTAGAATAGGGAACAGAGCTGGGTAATACTGGTAGGAAGAAGCCAACTCAAGGATCCAATGTGATTTTTGTGCTAAGTAGGTACCTGGGAGATCCCACCTGAGTTATGGGGCAAAAACTAAAACATGGGACCATTTGCTGAGGTTACTGTTTGATCTCTGTCCCCTTGGAAATTATGATCTTGAAATGAGATGACCTAGAACAACTTAAACTATTTATTTTCTCAAAGCCCATGAACTGCCAACACAGGGACTGTAACAGAATACTGTATATTTTAAGAGAATTCCTTCTTTCTGAGGAGAAATGTGACCTTGATTAAATTATTTCTATTTTTAATCAACTTTAAGGTCCCTGGAACTTTTAAGTTCTCAGCAGCTGTTCCTCAGATGCCTGTTGGCCTTGCAGATTTCCCTATCTCTTCAGGAGGACTAAGGGCTCTGACTACATCCTAAACAGCCAGAGATAACATTCTGTAGCCAAGAAAGACTAAGTGCTGCCCTGAGTTTGGGAAAGGGGCTCTCTAAATGGTCTCTGGAGGTTCCCCACAGAGGCTGCATGTCAGAGAACCCTGTTAAAGGGCACTTCAGCTTTAACAGTAGTATGCTGATCCTGAAACACTTCTGTGTCTTCCTTCTGCTGCCAATCTTTCTTTTGTGAATTTTGTGGTGTTTGAGAGCAGAATACAGGCAGAATCTCTTGGGCTCTTGCTCTATTCTTTAATTCAGCACCACAAACCAGAAACCTTTAGGGTTTAGGCAGCTTTACCATTTATTTACACACGTCTGCAGTGGCGTTCTTTGTTGCTTCATCAGTGATTTTCCTCTCACAGTGTTTTGGGTGACTCTGTTTTCTGTAGGAAATTCTGAAAGGCTTTTAAGCTGCATGTATAATGCCTTCTCTGTACACTCACTCACCTCGTCGTGTCTGCACATGGTGTAATACATGACTAGCATCCTGGTCTCAAGGCCATTAGTACCAGTTCTCCACTGAGTAGCTGTATAAACAACAGAAACACATTTCCCATGGGCCTGTAATCCACAGCACCTCTACTTTTTCTCTATTACACAGACTCAAGCTCTGCTGCATGGCCTCAAAACTCCCTACTACAGCCTTGAGCTGTTGGTTGAGCAGATGACAACAGATTCTGGGGCTCTTCCCTGAGCATCTGTGTGCTGATTTCCTGTCTGTACCGATCTGCCATTTGCCTGGCTGGCAACCACACCAATAACTATTGAGCTGCTTTTGCAGCCTTTCCTGCAAAGTGGGGCTCTCAAAACGAGTCTCTCAACTGAATTAGGATGCTTACCAATGTATTTGAGATGAGGTTTTTAGATGTTCACAGAATTTTTAGGAGCTTTGCCCATGCCTCTGTCTTCTTTGCCTAAAACCCGATAATGAGCTTGAAAGTTAAGGAGAAGGGAAAAAGGGCAATTTCTGATGTGCTTCAACAGCAAATCAGTTTGAAAATGCACCTCTGTGCAGTCAGGGGCAAGGTGTCAGTAAATATCCTCTTGAATGGCTCATGTTCTGTTACTGGTAGAGCAGTGACATTTTTTGGAGCCAGATTATAAGCATATGGTGGAAATAGAAACCTTAATACTGATTAAGTAGTATTATCCAAGTGTTTAACTAAAATTTTACCATCCCAATGTGTAGTTGGAGCTGGTGGAAGGCAAAATCCAACAATTCCAGTGAAATTTGGAACAGGACCATGTTATGGTATGAGTAATTGGCAAAGGCACTGAGTTTTCCTGTACTAACCAAATATTGTCGTTTATCACATCTCAGGTACCCACTGAAAATACATGGGCTGCAGTCCAAATACCTGTGGAGATTAACAAGTTAAAGGTTTAGTTCAGGGCACTCCTGAAACCACTCAGGTTTTAAAAATGAGGAATTAAAAATGAGGAATAATCTTTGGAAGAAAATGTCCCCAAACTTGATCAGTGCAGATGTCCTCTCTGTAGTTGTTATGGTTACTCTGTGAGTAACCAAATCATGATGCAGCTCTGAGGTACCATTTTCCTTTTCCTGGTAGATATGAGACTGCTTAATTGAAGATTTAGTTATGGATTTTCTCTATGAGCAGAATTCCGTAGTTTATTATAGTGAAATTCCTGAAATACCAAAAAACCAAGAAGTCTGTGAAAGAGGATCAGGCAGTTTAAAGCCAAGATATTAGTATTGCGTGGTGGTGTATGTGCACTGGGTTGTAACGACCTTTGCTGATCATGAATCAGCCTTGCAAACTTTCCATGTTTGCAGACGTGGAGCTTTTTGTTGTTAGTTGATTTTCCGTTAATTGTGACCATACCAGATAATCTGAATGAGTTTAAAAGTCTTTTTTTTTTTTTTTTTTTCTTTTTTTTTTAAAGGTGTCTGGTACTTTGCTACTTTTAAGGTTTAGCACTTGTACTCAAGCTCTATGTAAATCTGTCAGTGTTATTTCTACCATTGGTGATTTTATTTCTCTACAAGCACTACTATTTAATTCTGTCAAAGGTGTTTCTGTAATTATAGTGCAACTTAATAACAGTTCAGAGAGTATAAAGCTCCCAGTGTGTTTTAATTCTGTTTGAAAATGGATACCCAGGCTACAGTTTGGATAAGAGACAGTAAAATTGGATGACGTTTTGTGACCCTAGAGCTTTTGTGTTCAATCACATCTTAACATTCCACATTACAGGAATGGAAAAGATTTTTGTACAAGTGTGTTTTGAAGTATTTTAGTATAGTAAAGAGAAATCTCAATAAAAGATAACTGTTGGTATTTCTGTTCTGCTCTCCAAGATCCTGCTAACTTAAGTGTGAACTGCCCAAATGAGATGTTTGCAGGCAGCTTCCAGGCATCTAGATGGAAGATATCCTGGTTTCTTTACTTGATGAAGCATGTTGAATTAACAGGAAATTACTAGTACCTTGCCTCTCTCCTTCTTGTATTTTTCCATGAGAATAGTCAGGAGATAAAAGAATTTTGTTGCCTAACAGAAACGATCCTTTGACAGTAAAGAAATGACAACATTAGAAAATCCTATTGACCAAAAGTATTTGAAAATGGAATTGTTTATGAATATGGGCACAATGCAGATGCCACAGCCTGAATAAACTTTCTGGTTAACGATACAGGTGTACCCTTGGATGAAAGAATGCAAAGTTGAATGTTGCTTCCTTTTGAGCATGAGGCTTATCCCAATATATCCTTTAATGTCTCTGCTTATCCTTACAGAAACCCTTTTGATTACCAGTGCCTATAAAGAGCAGATGGTATCTTCTGAATGTGTTTTAATATGAGAAGGTATTGAGTATAGATTGAGACCGTGCATATTTCAAATCAACTGTGTCTGTAAACTCCATTTCAGTGTTACCTGTGCTTTGAAGAATGAACGATATTTAATATGTCTGCAGACATCCCATAAATTCTTATTCACCCCACCTGCCTCCCTGTGCTAAGTTCCTGCTGTTACAAGTAGAGCTTTGATGAATATTTAGATTGCACTATAAAGTTCTTTTCTTCAAAGATACAGATTTTCCTCATGGAAAAAAGGTTTGTGTCTGTTCAGAAACACATAGGAAAAAAGGATTGTCTCATATCCACAGCTCAGCAGTGTTGCAGGTGGGATGAGAATGAATAGTTCTTCCTAGACCAAAACAGAGGAGCAAATATAGTTTCTATTACCACAAAAACTTGGTCGAAGTCCCTAAGTTTAGTATACACTTAGGATTTTTTTTATGCTAAAGGAATGCCTTTCCCTAGTTAATAAAATATTTGCAGTAATCATCTCCTTGATGGATTTTGTAACATGCTTGTTAATCTTGTGACCTTCCTTCTTCCTGTTCTTCCACCTTTCTAACTGTCCATCAGAAGTCTCATTCATAGGAACCTGGCTGGGCTTTCTTTGTTTTCCCTCTTCAGGAATCAGCTATTTAGTATGAGATAAGAGTTTTACACCTGCAGCTCCATTTTCTGAAAGGGGATGTTTACTGCCTCATCAATACTAGTCAGAAGTTCTTCTTTTATAGCATTGTGTTAATAGGAGCAAGGTGGAAACATTAGTGGAAGGCTGAAGTCTGAGACATTCATGAGTGCTTTTGAGTGTTATTACTGTCCTTGTAAAGCTACAGGTTAAGCTAGTGTTCTTGTGCCCTTTATCTGGGCAGATGGTTTATACAGCTTTAGATTTATCATTTATGATCCTCCTTGACTTTTTTCACAGGTGATCTCTTTGTGAAGCCTTCTAGTAGACAGCTGTTTGATCAGAGTTGTCTTTTTGAGAGGTCGCCCCTAGAACTTCCTGGAAGACCTCATCATTAATGGTTTCATTTTATCTTGAAGCATTTGGGTTCCATGAAAAATCTGTTGTATGTGTGTACATATACCCCTGTAAGAGGAATGTTCAGATCTTGCAGCTACTAAATATGTTTGCGTTACAGTGTCAGGATCTGGCCTTGCACAATCCTGAGGGCTCAGCAAGAAACCTGGATTGTGTATATGCTGGTTGAGGCTTCAAAGCAAAATTGGACACCTGTGGACCTAATATGAGTATCCTCTGTGTTGTTAGAGAGTAAGATCCATAGATGAGATGTATTCTTGTAGCAAATGCCTATCCAGAAGGTTTTTCCTTCAGGGAATTTATGCTTCTGAATTCAACAGTAACTATTCATGAAAGAGGTTGTGTTCTTGGGTGGACTTTGTGCGTGTTATCATTGCACGTCTGAGCTGCACATTGTCTTTGGGTCCTTAAACTACTGCTCTAATAATCCATACAAACCCCATTGAATGCAAAGCCTTACTGTTTTACTGACTTGTCCTCTCAGCAAAAGGTCATCTTTGAGCTGATGACCTTCTAGTCCAACGGACAAGATGAAGGACTACCATTTTTTCCAGATGTCAGATCCAGAAAGATTGAGTGCTTTCCCTAAGGTTATGCTTCTAACTTCTTACACAGTTGGGGAATTCTCCTCGTTGCCAGACCAGTTTCAGAAATGAAAGCTTATCTTGCTGCTGTTTTTTGTTGTGAACTAACAGTTGAGCACACATGAGGCATTTTGCAAGGCACTGAGGGTTAAAGCTGTCACACCGGCTGACTTTGCTAACGATCTCCTCAAAGTCTCTATACATATATGGTGACTTCTCTTCGCTTTTGAGCCCCACAATAACGTCATCCCGTAGCTCAAGCTTCTGCACCACAGCACACCTCAGACTTACACAGGCTTGCACAAACTCTTAGGGTTATACTTGTTTCCCACAATTTTCTGCGTGTTTGTCTCTAAACGAACCGTGAAATGATTCAGTGCCTGCATGTGGTTTTAATAACAAGCGTATGTGGGCAAGGGAGAACATACAGAACGTTCGACCGCGAGCTTCCCCCATATGAGATGGCTGAAAATCAGAATAGGTCTGTAGTGCAGTGTTTGGCAGAGCTGGTTAATTGCTTTGGGGTTATGTGATGTTTTAGATGAGGCTTCTCTCCATAACCTTGTAACAGCTGTTGAGTGGTGGAAGGCTCCATACTTAATAAAGGACAGATTTGGAATAATTAGCTCTAGTTTGATCTTCACTGAGATCTGATTGTTTTTCTGGGAAGTTTGTGTGGTGGGGGTTTTTTTTTGTTTGTTTTTGTTTTGCTGCTGTCATTATTGGTTGCTGGTTTTTTTTGTTATTTTGTTGGTTTTGTTTTGTTTTGTTTAGACAGAGAAAGTGCAGCAAGTAGCTCTCTGATCTTGTTTCAGGGCTTATACTCCTTCAATAGAAAATCACCCTTGGCATCCACATCTTGAAAACTACAACTGTCATAGATAAATTCTGGCTTCAGGTGGTCTTTTCAAAGTCCAGAGCAATCCTTCCCTTCACCATGTGCCCTCAACTTTACCAAATGCTTCTGAAAAGACTTTGTATCTTTTATTGGGGTGGACTAGACAGTCTCCAGAGATCTGTTAAAACCCCTATCATTTTGTGTGTATACAATTATTATTTTGTTAGAGAGCAATAAGTTACCAGCTTTTCAAAATCTGTTTTTCTATTCTTTCCTCCCACCTCAGACATGTTCAGTTCTGATGTTCCGTCTTCCATGTGTACTAAAGGGAGATTGTGACATCCCACTACCCCAAAATCAGAAGAGGACATGTATGGCTGTCAGATGAGAGAATCTCTCTTAGACTATTTTCAGACTCTCTATTTTCCTTTCCTTTCAAACTTGAAGGGTTAATGTTGGTTTAGACAGAACCAGTTTTTGCTAACAATATGGCTGAAGCTTGCTGATGATATCCACAGAGAGAATTGCCTTTAGCAGTCTTTGAGACTGATGTCCTTGTGTGTAAAAGGGAGGAAAAGAATTGGGAAAATGATAAATAAAGACAAGTACTTGAAAATTTTCTGCAAAGGAGAAAAGAAAAATCTATTCCTATTCTTGTGATGAGAAGGTGAAAAAGTAATGACTTAAATTGCTGTGGGGAACTATCCAACAAAGCAGCACCTGAGCTGATCGTCTGTGCAGTCCATCCATCAGAAGAGGCTATTAAAGTCAGTAAGACAAATGCTTTGGGGACAGACCCTGCCCTTGGTCAACAGCCTTTGGATCTCGTTTTCTTCATAATACTGTAATTCCCAGGAAAGACAGGTGTAGTTGTAAGAGAAGGCAAACAAGAAATGCAGGGGGAGCAGAGCTTTCTTGTGACAGCAGTGCTTTGGGTAATGTGTGAAATAGAAGACTTGAGTAAAACAGGTGGATAAAACCTAGAATTTGTTTCAACTGTGTATTTCTCCCCTTGTGTTACTGAAAATTTTGTTTTCTGTGGAGATTTTTTCCAACATCTAAATAATGTGTCCAAGTGACTGTGGTGCATAGAGGTACTTGAACTTGGTGCATAGGTGTGTATGTAAGCTGTGCTGGGCTGTGTTGGTGTCCTCTCCCTGTGATCTTTGGGCACCAAACCTGATTGAATAGGGGAGTTACATAACACAAGATCTTTTGGCTGTGCTGTGAAGAGCATAGTTGTGCTGGATACTGTGGTCAATGTGGAGGTCCAAAATGAGAGCAAGGAAACTGCCATAAAAGTTGCTATAAATGCTAACACCTCCATAACTGACTTATATAGCACTTACAAAAAAAAAAGTATTTTCAGTCCAGAAATTTGAACCCACTTGTATGTCGTCCAGGCATATAAGCTGGAGAAGGCCAAGCAGTCTATGTTTTGGGAGTGCAGAAGATTTCGGGAGTATACTGAAGATGAAGGAAGAATAGTTCCCCATGCCTGTTCTTGCCTTCTGCCGTGCTGTGGAAGTGGACCCAGCCCCATGCTGTTTGTGGGGCTTCTCACAGAGCACGAGCTATAGCATTGAGGCAAATATTTGCATGTTCTAGATGAGAAATGCAATTCTCTGAAGCACAAACATCCCAAGGTGCTGTAGAAGATAACACCTGTATGCAGTTATTTTATCTCTGGGCTCATCGAGCTTTAAGAGCAGAGCCATATCTTAAAGGAGCTGTCACAGCAATCCTTCTTTGCCTCCAAGGTATCTCCTGAAGTGCTCCTGCAGGTAATTAATCACCCAATAAAATACACTCTTTGACAGTAGGTGGAATTTGGAAATTAATTTGCACCCTTTAAATGAGGCTTCTAAAACTATAATTATCATGAAAGGAAGATAGGCCCTGTGTCAGGTGTAGAATTTTTTTTTTTTTTTTTTTTTTTTTGTGGGATGTCTGGTGCAAAAGTGACCTGCAACAAAATTATAACTGCCTTTTTACTTCTTTTTCTCTAGTGTGTGACCATTTTTTGCTGCCCCATCATTCCCTGCTCAATGCCTTACCCTCAGGGGGTACCACAGACTTTGTGCAGCCCAGCTGGCCATTCAGATTTCTCATTATCTCTTCAAGCAGTGGATTTTGGGAACTGGGTGTTAGTAGCATCAGGAAATAGGGGAGGAAGTTTTAACTAATTAGCTGGCCTGCACATGGTACAGGTTACCTGGAGTAAGAGAAAATCCCAAGATACCTGATTTTTTTTTTCTTTAATTTTAGACGTTTTAAGATACTGTTTGTGAAGGTTGTGAGCATAGCAACATTTAAAAACTGAATCACTGACAAAAACAGTTACCTTCAAAATCAAGCAAAAACCTTGCAAAAATGTTACCAATGGTCTGACCTGTGCAACATAGCATCAAGACTTATTTCATCTGTGTGGGCAAAGGGGATATGGGTTCTCTTCAGTCTTCCCTGCAAAATTGCCACTAACTGGTCTAGTTGCTATATCTGAAACGTATTTGTTGCTGGCAGTGTAATTTTCTGGTGTCAAAGTGTGTGTAGTGTGCTGATACAGTATATGTAGTTTGTGACATGGAAGCAAATTGTCTCATTATTACACATTAATCTTACATTATTGGGGCATTAATTTCTGAGAAAGCCCAAGAGGATTTCTATTAATTTGTGTCAGGCTGACTTCTCTCATGCACAGCTTCTGGAAAGGGCTATGCCTGCTTTTCTCCCATGCTTGTTTGCTGGAAATTATGTTGACTTGAAAAAGGAATGAAGGTGCTTCAGCACTTCCTGGCTTGGTTCAAAAGTCTTTCACACACAGTGAGAAGATTTCTTGAGTTAAAAAGTCCCTTGAGAAACATCAGAGTGAAATAATTTACAGTGGCTTTTGCTGGAAAGCAACACAAACACAAACAAAAGAGGCTGCCATTCAGAAAACCCTGTGTGATGCTATTAGATAGGAAGTGCCATATTTTAGTTGTGGGAACTGACAGCTTGGAAGCAACTTGTGGGAGCAAAGAAATACTTGTGCTTGTTACTTTTCACTTAGGAGTGTCAACCGGAATAAAGCTATGCAAACTCCTTTCAATAGAAACTCAAAATTTCCTTCTCCAGAGTTTTACCACAAAGTATTTTTACTGGATTTCAGAAGTTTTTGGAAGTGTACTGTAGATGTTTTTTGTGAAAACTGAGTGGCAAAAATTGAAGGCTGTGGAATGCAGCTGAAGGGGTAGTCCAACTACCCTGAGCGTGTCCTGCTTTGCTTGAAATATGGTTGCCCTCTACAGACACTCCATTCATCTTGAGGCCAATTTTAACAGCACACAGTGCAGAAATGACTAACTGTTATGACATGCCCTGAACCAGCTCCAGTTCAGCTTGTGTAAATTCTACATGTGGGGTGCTTTTGGAGCTGACAGGTGGAATTTTATTGTGATTGTATTTAACCATTCCACCACAGTAAAGGCTTTTGTCATTTATCTTCCTGAGTTGCTACGTGTTGCAAAGCACAGGTATGGGTTCTTTACTTTTGTGGTTTGTTTTTTGTGTTTTTTTTTTTTTCTCCAATCAACACATATTGTAAAGACTGTTGTTCAGGATAGGATCTTCCCAGTTTTCAGATATGCTTTCTGAATGTCTACTTACCAGCTGCTCTGTGGGCACAGGCCATCACTTCAGGATCTCTGCTGAGATGACTACTGCTGGGTGTGCTGTGTTGGTGGAAATACCTTCTCTGTGGTTTGAGCCTAAAAGTGAAGTTAAGCCAGCATTGTCTGTTCTTTAAGCCATACTTGGAGATCCTCTTCTGGCTGCACAGCCAGCTGAAGAGGTTACAGCCCCCTGTTGCTGGTTGCCATCTTTGACTTGGCCACTTGGCATAAAGTAGGGATGGAGCAATTACGTAAAGAGCTTGACCAACACTTGGGAAGGATGGAGACACTAATGTGTGGCAGGGGTTGTGATCATTACTTGGGGGCAGGATGAAAGTGGCAAACAAACCCTCTGTCCCCATGGCTGCAGCTGGAAAGGGAAGTACAAACAGACTGGAGAGGTAGAGCTCATTCTGTCTCAGAAATTCTTTCTTAATCTACTGGAAATTTCCCTCCAGTATAACAGGTTCTTTTCACCATTTCTATCAGCATTTCAACATGAATTTGAGAATCTCCTTTCCACCCCAGATTAGTCCTATGTCTAAAACACTGATAATATTTGGTGTAGGATGTCCAAATGAAGTCAGGTCAGACTGGCATCATGTCAACTGAGCTTGCACAACTGTATGTGCAAATGCTGAACCAGCACACTGTTCTGAAGGCTTCTTGACTCATGTCATGATCCAGAAGACCACTACCAGCATTTGGTGATACTATTTAAAGAAAGGTGTTAATGGTATTATATCTTTTGAATGAAAGCCATAGACGACTTTTGCTCTTGTATGAGTTCTGCAGATTTTGGTTGTTTTGTTTGGAGTGATTTATTAGTACTTGTGCTGAGATACAAATTGTGTTAGTAGTGAAGAAAGTATTCTGGCTTAAATTAGAAAATCCCAGGTAAGGTAAATGAAAAATGTAATTAAAATGCCTTGAGGTTGAACCATTATGGAAATTTGCAATGGATAGCTTGCTAATCTCCTTAGAAAAAAATCCTAGTTTAAGTCACCTGGATATACTATACATCCAAAAGGTTATGAACATTGCACTAGAAAAGGCATTGGCAATAGTGTTGCTTTCTTTCCTTTTCTCTTTGGTCCTTAACTTACTTGCTAATTTTACTTTACTGCACTGCCTCTTGTCCGGTGCTTTGAGTCCAGCTCTGTGCTGTGTAACATCAGGGATGCCATGTCTTTGATCAGAGTCAGTGTTTGTTTCTTCAGATGCTGCCTCTCAATTTTATTGTGCTAATTTGGGCAGATACATCCCAGTCAATCTCTATGTGAAATGAGCATCATGCACATGTTACAAAGTCTGTGAGTGGCACTCAAAATAAGGCATCCAAATGCTGCAGGAACCAAACCAGTCCTGAGACCTATCTAAAGGCAGGCTTCTGAAGCAGATACTGAAATGCTTTCCAGAAACTAAAATACTTAAAAGGTAAATTTCTAGCAGTTTCTCATAATTAGGGAGTGTTTGTGTACTTTCCCACCAAAACTTTTGTGTTTGGTTTTCTTTCCTCTCAAGTAACGCTTGTTAGTGTGAAAATTGTTTCGTTGATGATTTTCTGTTTCCCAGCTGG
Organism: Indicator indicator; assembly: GCF_027791375.1. Taxonomy (NCBI): domain Eukaryota; kingdom Metazoa; phylum Chordata; class Aves; order Piciformes; family Indicatoridae; genus Indicator; species Indicator indicator. The sequence continues at coordinate 7,411,406 of NC_072024.1, read as the reverse complement.
AAAACAATTGAGCAGACTGGTTCAAATCATATATATGTAAATCCCATCTGCTGCTGTGTATCACAGACAAAAGTCCATTCCAGGTGACACAACTTAAACCATTGCACTGTGAGCTTTATGAACCTACCTATGACAGCAGGGAATTGGCAAACCTGCCGCTTGGCTCTGATGGGCATTTGACATGGCTGCAAAACCAATGAGGAAAAGAAATCATCTCAGTGGAGCCTTCTGGATGCCTTTAAATAAATTAAAGCTGTGAGAGCAGCATTTCTCATCCCTTTCTCTTCAGAGACCATGCTGCAGTGGGCGTGCAATTTGGCTTTCTCCTTTTGGTGTCAATGTTTTCCACAGAAATACGTTTCTTAAAGGGATCATCAGTGCAACAGATGCTGTGCTCAGACCTGCTGTGTGAGAGAGAAGTGTGCTGGAAATGGTGGGATCTGATCCCATCATGGGGCCTTGGCTGCTTGGATTTTTCTACTGCTGGTTGTGATGCTAAAATCTTGTGGCAGAGCCACAGTTGTGTTGTTACCTTGACTTTGTTGGGTGTTTGAGGGCACTTTGAGTTCTTTATTGTGTATCTAAAGTAACCCACAGAAAAGTTTCAACTGTTTTCTTTGGCTTTTCTCTTCATTCACCACATTGGTTGCAGCCCCAAATTAGCAGAAAGCTTTGTTTAGGCGTCAGTTCAACAAAACACTTTGGCCCAACTCCAGCTCTGGAAGAGCTTTTAGATTAATGGGAAATTGGGAGCATAAAGAAGAGTATGAAGTCTAAGAACTTGTTGGGATCTGGTCTTTTATGTTCTTAAAGCATGCTCTTGCTCTTATTCAGCAATAGTGAAAGTTAAGCACATGCTTAAGTGCTTTGTGAAGCATGGATGGGATGATTTATACTGGTAAAGAGGCAACTTAATAGTGTCTGTTTTGCTGATCACAGCTATAACCAGGATCTTGTAGAACAAGAGGTAGCTGCTGCTGTGTCCTGTAGTTCAGTTCCCATGAGGCTCTGAAGGTAGCCTAAACCTATAGCTGGGATATGTGGGCAGCCTTTTGGGGCGAGCAAGTGAAAATATTTGTATGTCTGGGGTGTTCCAGTTGTTTATTTCTTGCCACCAAAGCACTCTTGTTTCTCTGGATCCTGTTCTCATGCTCTTGTAGTTTGGCACACTTTGCTTATGTCCAAGCTGGGTAGCTGAGAGAGATTTACAGGTTGGACTTGATGATCCTTGAGGTCTTTTCCAACCTTATCGATTCTGTGAAATTGTTTTGGTTTAGTTTTATGGTTTAATGGTGTGGTTACAATAGATCCGCAAGGCAAACAGAAAGGAAGGGGCCGTATAAAGGCATGTAAGTGAATTCGAAGGTTTGTGATGAAAGCATCTTCCTCATACATGAATTGAAACAAATCATTAACAGTCACAGCTTTTATTTCCACTGGTCTTAAAATGGCAGTGCAATTCTGCAAGCAGAGTTAGACTCCTTGGATAAAGCCTGAAGGGAAGCAAACCCTCCCTACTCTCTCCATGCTACACTTGCCTATTCAGCCAGCCTCCTCTAAAGCTTTTTCCCAGCTTGCTGACAGGCAGGAAGTTGGGGGATGCAGGCAGCGAGATGGCTTTCCCAGGGGCTCAATTGCTGTGGACAAGCCTGCAAGTCCACACCTGGGAGGGCAGCAAGTCCCAGGTGGCCCCACATTGTCCAACCTCACATCGTACAGCTGCTACCTTTGGGTGGGGGTGGAAGAAATGCTCCATTAGGAGCAGAACAGCTCTCCAGCTGCATAGGCAGGGAGGTCTGCAGGGTCCGGGGGGGCTTCCTGTTTAAATAGTTACAGAGTCTGCAGAACTGGTTAAACTGTCAAAAAAAAAAAATTACAGAGCATAAAATAACAAACCTAAAGCAACCATCCTTCCCATATCTGTACATGCATTTTCTAACTGTTCGTTTAGGTTGGATCACATGCACTGATCTTTTTAGGCTGGATCAAGTGAACTGATTTTTTTTTTTTCAGTTCACTCTAATGAGTTTTAGATTAGGTCCCTTAATGTAGAATGGGATTAAGGTTTGTGGAACTGTAGCTGCAGTTCAGGAAAGCTCATGGTTTAATACAGAAAAGTTAGGAAAGATCCTTGTCGCAAGCTCATAGGTCCCCTGATGTAACATAGGGAAGTCTTTTCACTTTGTGACTTCTATGAAACCATGTTTTGTGGTTAGGCTAAAGCACTGCAGCTGCTCATTAAGAAATAAAACAGGTAGATGAGGGAGAGAAAACAGTCTTACTTGAGGCACACAAGATAGTCAGACTATTCAGTGCAGGACTTAAGGACGTATTTAACTGCTTCTCTGTAAAGAGGGAGGAAATTAGACATGTGTTTTAGTGCTTTGCAGAAACAATTCCTATTCAGCTAACACCAATGGAGATCACACGTGGTGAACTCTTTCAAGGAGTCTGTGAAGATCAGGCCTTTAATGCCAGCTGCACAGACTTGCTAGTCAAGCTGCTGTAATAGTTGGACTCAGTGACGTTAGAGGTCTTTCCTAACCTAAATGAAGGCTCACCCTCACCTGCTGAAGCTTCCCCTGTGCACATGGTTTCACTGGCACCCACTGGGGCAATGCTTGTGAGAGTGCGAGTACTTTGCAGGACAAGATGATTTCTTCTTTCACCTGTGGTGTGCAGTGCAGATACAGAACATCCTGAATAGCTGAAAATAGAAGTGACAGAGGAAGCTTAGCAGTGCCCCGTTTTGTGAGACACCAAATTTTGAATGTGTGTACACTTAAGTGCATATGCATGTGTGAAAGAAACAAAATATCTTTACATGATGAGCATTTCCTGAATTTGACATTAATCTGCATTTTTTCTCTCTGCCACATGATGGAGATAATGGTGTAAGATCTATAAACAGTGCCGCATGGTTTCTGCACTTCAAAGAATGAAGTTTCAACTTGGTGGTTTATAGTAGTTGTTCCATTAATGTTGGCTTTGCACTAGTTTTTTGCCTGATTGCTTTTTTTTTTTTTTTCTCTCCACAACAGGCAAATATGCAGGAATAATCTTGCGAAATACTCGGGGCTATCAATACCACAAAACACCGAAGTTCCTATTTGGTAACACAGAATTTGCTCAGCTTGCATTACCTTTACTGGGACTTTAAATGTATGTGGTTTGGGTTCAGATGCAGCTATCAGTGGGGCTGCTGTGTACACCTGTGTACAAGCAGGCAATCTGCAGCAGTACCTGCTTAGGAAATTAAGAAGAGCACATCCTAGATGCTGCTCCCACCAGGAACCTGAATGTGTGCACCCTGGGTAGGACATGATAAGCTCCAAATTAGTTGATCCTCATATTGTATGCTAGAACCCTTTCATCTGCTCTCTCCTCTGCTCTCCATCTTGAGCATGGGTCCTTATCCAGAAGCTATTGAAGCCACATGTACAAAATTCCCAGCAATTTCAATGAACTTTGGATCAGGCCCATATGCAAAGGCAGAGACAGATTTTCCCATGAAATTTTCTTTTAGTGACACTCAGAAATCTCCTAGTGAGAGATGTATTTAATTTTTATGGTGAGAGCTGCTGTATTCTATTTGTAATCATAATGTTGTAACAAGGCATTTGTAACAACTGCTACAGGTTGAGATACATCCAGCAAGGCAGAAGCACGTTTCTTCCCAGTCTGTTTCTTATGTGGCTGTTACTCAGAGGATGAGAGTTCCTCTGCTGCTGTCAGTGCAGTTACAGCTGCACTGCTGTCGAGTTTCTTCGATTGAGTATTTACTGGATGAAACAACATTCTCACTCTTTCCCATACATCCACCTGCCTTGTGAGTCAAACTTGTTTAGTTCCTTGTGCTTAGGATCCCTCATCTGCAAAATTCTCATTTGAGGAACTGTTTGTGATACTGCAAATCTGTCAGTCTGCTGCCTGACTATAAATTTTTGCCTCTTTCATTAGAGTTTAAAAGTTTGCATTTAGAAGCTCTCCCTTGATAGGTGCCTTTCATAAGGAATTTTCATAATTATATTTACAATGTTACATGTCTGTAAAATGTACATTAAGATGCTTTCAAAGTTAGTGAACTGACAGGCTGCCCAGGCAGCAGCACACATAACTCTGTGTGTGGAGCACCCACAAACTGATGTAATAGCTTCTCCAAATGTTTGAGTTTTTCCTCAGAAGACGTTTTCCAGAAATGCTGTGCTCCCTGCACTTCTGCTCCTGTGTTTTTGTTGGTTGGTGGTTTTTTTTTTTTTTTTTTTTCTTTTTCATGAGAACAAAGATTAGTCCTTCATGGTCCTAAACTCAATGCATGTGCATGACTTAAAGGCATTACCTACCAATAAATAGGAGATTAGCTGTGGCTTGTGTATTTCCTGATCAGTTCAGGTTTTTTCAGATGGCTCGTTGTTATCCCGTTTCCTTTAACGATGGGACACTTTAATGAGTTTGCCATCTGACATACATCTGCTTCCTGTTAAACAATACCTTCATTCTTCTAGAGCTGTTAAACTCATCTTTTACCCTACAAGATTTTTATCTGCACCTTGAAAACAGCATGTACAAGTCGGTCAGCATATTCATTTTCTTGTTAAGGATTTTTTTTTTTTGATGTTTTTGAGAAGGAATAGCAAAACAGGCATCTCCTTCAGTGCTTGTTTGGGGAATGGGGGAATGTGGATATTATTTGTCTGACTGGGGGCCGGTCAGTCCAGCAGCTGTTTAAAGTACAGTAGGTTTGCCTTCTGTGGCTCCACTGTACAGTTTCTAGCAGTTTCTCTGTCCTTCCAGCAAAGTAAGGGGCTAGTGTAAGAGGAAGAAATTTTTAAGAGGCTGTTAGTTAATATGTTTTGTGGATAGGATTGTGGAAGGAGCCTCCAATAGCTGAATGATGGTGTGTCTTTTGTGTGCAAAGTTAGGACTCTGTGATCATCAGGCTCTCTTAAATCAATCCAGCCTGCATTGAGTTTGTGCATCTGCCTCAGTGCTTCTCTTTTTCATATGTTTTGGGGACACACAGTTGTGCTGGATCTCTGACTGTCTTTCCTCTTCACTGATCAGCATTGCCCCTCCAGAAAAACTTTTTCTTTAATCATAAACTGGATAGAATTTTCCTTGCATTTATCCATCTCTGCATGATGTCCCTTATACGTCTCTTTCCTAACAAGCGTGTGGTACCATGTAAAAGAATGTCCTGTTGTATGTGAAGTTCTGCCACAGAGGTCCAAGGCCATCTGTGGGAAAGGCTTGTAACCAAATCAAGCAATGCTGTGTGGCATGTAGTGTTTTGTCTCAGAAAGCGATTTACTTCCAAACATTCACATGGGCCAGGTGACAAGTGGAAATACTTTGAGCTTAGGGATGGGAAAATAGAGGAAGCGAGGTACAAGTATTTGAGGGTTACTGAATGCTGGAATCAGAATAATGAGTATGTATCAGGAATTTTGTATCTCTTCCCATTTGCAATTGTTTCCCAGCTCATATAGTGTTAATGTTATTTGCTTGAAATTGAGAGAATTGTTGATTATCTCATGTAGCTACTGGTGCATCATCTGAAACTTTTGTTTTAATGATAATCTTGGCGCTAGTGAGACCAGTGTTTCTATCATCCTAAATGCTGTTCCTTTGCCTCTGGCAGTGCTGTAAAGCCGTGCATTCAACTCCACAGAACTGTTTAAAGTTGTTTGTTGTAAAGGCAGCTTTATAGTTCTACCTGTGACGGCCCAGCTGCCATTGGGGTTCCAACTCTCTTTGGCTTCATGCAGTCTTACAGGACGGTGCTGAATGTGAATTTAGTCTTTCACTATGTCTGTAAAGGAATGGAGCTAAGAAAAAATCTCTGGTCATTGCTATACCAGTGTTGTCATACTTGCCTGAAGAACTTTGTTTCTAATTGCATCAATGTTTATTAACAAAACCCTTCATCATTTATATAACATATAAACTTGTCCATTCCTTACCCATGCTCATACCTTTCATCTTGGAGCTGCAGGAACTTGGCTGATGGCTTTGACAGTCTTTCAATGATGTTAAGATTACAAATTACCTTTGTTAGGTTCCTTGTGGAGTCTGCAATGTATCAAGGAGGATCTGGGTGGTGGTATTAATCGAAACTTTTCAAGAAAAGAAGCCAACAATGTCAGCTTTGGGATACTGATGATGATGGCTGTGCTGAGCCCCTCTATACCTTCACCTTTAGTCAGTATGGTGGGAAAACTATGGGTCTTCTTACTGTACTGTATTTAAAGTTGTCTATTACCATGACCCCTGACATGATCAGGGGGAGAGGCTTACCTCATTTCATGCTGTCTTTTCCAATCCCATTGTGGAGAAAGTATATTTATAATTTAAACATCAATTTATCATAATCCAGCTGTGTTGGGCAAGTGTGTGAAGAATTTTAGGAGGACAAGACACCAAACCAGATTTACTGTGATTATGAATGGAAGGTTCTGATGTTAAACCCAGTGGGCAGGCAGGGTTGTTTTATTCTGCTACTTGAAAAGAGCAATCTTTTATAAAGAAGCTGATTAAAACAGAAAAAATGAATGTGAAAGAGACTTAGGTAAAGGGAAACTTGTTCTCCTGAAATTTATGCATTACGTATCCTTGGAAAAAGCAGTGTGGTTTTTGATGCTCAGAAATGGGTTATTAGATTTGTCTTTGTAATTGCAATGGAGAAGGAACCATTTGGCACCTGCAGTGGAGACACTGTGGTACTTATTCCTTGTAAATACAGACTTAACTGTGATAGCATCTCCATGAGCCTTGTCAAAGTATGCCAAAGTTCCAGGTTAGGTACAAGTTTGAGAACTACTCTGTGATGACTGCAGTACGTTCTCCCTGAAGGGAACAGATGCTCTTGCTGTTGGTCTTTGTGATATTTGTACTGTCAAAATCTTCTTCATAATTATTGCCTTTACTCCCACTACTTTATAAGAGTGTCTAGCAATGAGACCAGGAGAAATAGTTTGAAGTTGAGGGAGAGTAGATTTAGAGTGGATCTTAAGAAGTCCTTCAGTGCAAGAGTGGTGAGACTCTGGAATAGGTTGCCCAGGGAGAACGTGGATGCCTTCTCCCTGGGGATGTTCAACACCAGATTGAATGAGGCCTTGAGCAGCTGAGTCTAGTGGAGAGGCATCCCTTCCTGTGATGGGGAGGTTGGAGTAGATGATCTCTAAAGTCCCTTCCAACCTGAGCCATTTTATGATTCTATGATACTGTTAATGGAGAGAACAGTGAAGGTATGAGTGAGAGGAGTTTCTGGAACAGAGGTACGGTTTCAGGGACATTGAGAAAGCTCTTCGAAAGGTGAGCCTGTTTCCTCCTCTGGCTGTTTGTGCCAATCTCTCCTTCAGTATTTACTCTGTTTGTAAAAACAGATCTTCTGGAGAGCAAATCACGCTGAACTGGAGACAGAGAAAACCTGAATAAACAAACATGTGCCACAGATTAGTAAGAACATCTGTAGGTTTTATGTTGTTTTGAGAACACATACCACGTAGTTTTTCATTTCTTATGCTTTTCTAATTTTTCTTTCTTTCTTTCTCTCTCTCTGTTTTCTTCTTCTTTTAAAATATATTGCTAATAAAGGTTGGAAGTAGAAAGCACAGCTGGACTCTGCATGACATGCCACTGTTTAATTTCTAGCTCGGAGGATGAGAAGAAGAGTAGTTTTATTGTATCCTAGAAGAGAATAAAGCCACATGCAAATTCCAGCCATGGACATCTGTTTCCTCTTTGTGTGAAAGAATTCTCATATTTGGAAGGGAATCCCAGTTCTAAAGGGGCTGATGAGGCTGTTTTTTTTTGTTTTAGTGTCCACCCTCTCCCTTCCTTCTCTACCACTCCTTCAGCATACTCTCCTTGCTCTCTGTCTGCTGTGTTTCTTTCAGGACAATGTCAGCTTACAATTTAGCATCAGATAGTAAATGGGTGAATTTTTAGTTACTTTAAAATGTTCTGTTGTAGTTACAAAGAGTATCATTAAGTTCCTCCTTACATTTATTTTGATTATTCAGTATTTGTTGGGAGGACCTTTGCTCTGTCATCGAAGGGTTGGTATTTGTTTTAGAAGAAGAGATGTGTGTATCTGTTGCTCTGGACATGAATTGCAATTATTTCTAGAAGTAACTGATTAGAAATAATCCTTTTAAATCCTTCTGTATCAAAGGACTTACGTTGAGCTGTAGAAATATGATTCTGCAACATTCATTACACTAAGTTAGGCATCAGGTGCTAAGGACTACAGGGACCAGAGTAAATGATAATTTCACTAATCTCTAAAACATTTCTGAATAATGATTTACAGCTGTCTGGGGCCCTTAGGTTTTTGAGCTTTTTTGGTATTAGTGTTGACTGAACAAACAGCAGAATTATATAACACTAGGGCAGACACATGAACTGGTACTGTCTATTTTGTATTAACATTGAATGAAAGGTTGGTGGAGCTTGCCAGGGTTTCGTATTTGCTGGCAGAAAGCTACCCACATGTGTGGACCACATTTTTATTGTTGCCTTAGCCTATTTCAGGCATAAATACTGCTGCCTGGCAGGGTGTGATTCTGTTCATTGCTGAAGAGCTTTTCTTTTAAAAAGCCAAATATGAAAAGGAATGAAAAGCTGTGATTGCTCAAATTAAGAACTGACCCCAGACTGCAAGGTTTTTGTCACGTCTGAGGTGGTAGAGGATTAAAGGGCAATAAGCCATCTAAAGGCTTTCTCATTGCTGGCTGAGTTACCCTTGCAGAACTATTTCTTTTTGAATGTATCAATCCTGCTTTTAGGCATGGCCTATTTAGTCTGTTCTCAGCAAAACAAGGCTTATGCAAACAGGGTGTAAACACACGTGAATGCTCAGGAGCCTGCACAGCCCTTGGACCTGCTGGCATGGAAATGTGGTGGAAAGGCAGCAACTGCAAAGAGAAATGTCCTGTAAGTGTCTCACAAATGTGTGCAAGAGGAGAGAATAAAGGTGATTAAAGGGCTATGAGGGAAGGCTTGCAATAGGAACTGAACTTCAGCATGGGCTGTGGAACAGACGTTGAGAAGAAATGTGATTGAGATCCCTGTCATGGGAAGATCACCAAACCTGGCTTGGAAATTATTTGTCCTGAGTGAATCTGATGACAAAAAACAAATCCACACTAAGCCAAGATTCCCTTTCCTTCCAATACCCATGAAATTGCTTGTGTGGAGTTTGTTTTTATGGCTCCTGACTTAAACAGGCTCCAAGGGATGACTGTAAGAAATTGAGAACATCTCATTAGGACCTTCTTAGTGCGGGCAAACATGCTGCTGCTCTTAGTTTTGTTGGTTTTGCTTCCTAGTTCTTGTTTTGTTTTGGCTTTTGCAAGTTTTCAAACTATTGAAGTATGAGGGGAGGTTTAGGTTGGCTATTAGAAGAAACTTCTTCACTGAAAGGGTTCTCAAACACTTACACAGACTACCCATCTCTGCAGGTGTTTAAAAGATGCAGATGCATGGTGCTGAGAGACCTGGTTCAGTACTGGATGTTGTAGAATTAGATAATGGTTGGACTTGATGATCTTAAAGGTCTTTTCCAACCAAAATGATTCTATGATTCTGTTTAGTGCAGGCATCTTAGAGAGGAGGGAACCCAGTGGCTGTGCAGATCCTACAAAATATATCTGAAATCTTCTCAGGCATTTTGGAATCCTGTGCTTCACAGCATCTTGTGGAGTGCACAGGAAAAGGGGAAACCAGAACTCCCCACCACTAATGCTGAAAATCAAACAGCAGTCATGAACAGATTTCCTCTTTGAAATGCTTCTAGCTAGGAGCTTCTCTTGTTGTCTTATTAACAGCTGCATAATTTTACCACTCATTTGCAAACTTAAAAAAAGCAAAACTTGGAGACCATATTTGAAAGCTTGTTTTGTTTGGTGTACAGCTGGATACAGAGTGTTTCCTTTTTTTTTTTTAACAAATTTGAAGCAAATGTAGTTGGTATTGTTTCTTTTTCTGTTTCTTGGCCTAGATATTAGAAGATTATGTTGCTTTTCATTTTACATTGCAAAGAAATCATGTCATTTAACTCCAGTTCAACAGTGATGCAGCAGCACGTGGAGATACATATGTATATGCGTGTATATATATCTCTTCTCCTAAATATATTACCACACATTACTGTCAAATAGCTGTACTTTTTCAGCCAGTATTAAAAATGAAATTTAATTGCTACACTAGAGTTTCAGGGCCCTGATAAATAAGAGGCATGTCTGACCTTTCTTGTGGGGCTCTGAGATGCCACCAGGGATATTGCTCATTGTTCAAGATGACAAACTTCCTCTGAGATTTCAGTTTGTCAGCTCAATGTACAGCAGTGACATTGATTTCTTCTCACTCCCCATTTCCTGCCTGAATAGATAACAAATTTTCTGTGGCAGGTGTCTGTCAAGCTTAGTTTTGCCTGGCAGATTAACTTAATAGGCTCATTTATTAATCATTAGTTGTAACACAGTGAAGCAGACAATACTCTTTAACTCTTGTGCTGTTGAATGGATGCAGCATTTCAGGTTCCTTTGTGTAGCTTGAACTTGAATTTAATAAGCCATCTGTATTTGAGTTGCAAATGTTTTTCACCTGACATTACTCACATTACAAAGAGCAAAGATTTATGTATTGGTTACGTGTCACCCGTTTTGAATGCCTCCTACTTTCTGTGGCAAAAGTTGCATAAGGACTTTCTGAGACTGAGAAAACGCTGTGCCAACTGCAAAATCAGCCTTATTAGGGGAAAGCTAACCCAGCATCTGTGTTGTCTGGGGAGGGAAGGCAAGAGTAGAAGAAGAAAATAGATACTTGGAAGAAGATTTGAAACTGGGGCTGACCAGATGTTAAAGTGGAGGAGATAACTCTAAAAGCTTTTAGGAAGGGGCAAAGCAGACCTGCAGGTACAGCTGTAGGGCAGTTCTAGCACAGGGTAGTATTTTCATAGACACCCCTTTCTCTAAGATGACCTGAGACACATACTGGGACTTGGAGCTGACAAAAGCAAGGTCAGTTCTAGAAGTGGATGTTGGGCAGGGTTTGTCAGAGTGGTGGAAGAGCCAGAACTTAGCAGAGGACGAAGAAGCTGTAAGGGAAGGAATTATCTTGGAAAACGATGTCTCTTGTTGCAAAGAATTACGCTGTGCATGATGAAAACTGACTGACTGCACGTGTTAGCCCTGCCCAGCCTACAGAGCTAACAGAGGGGTATGTTTGCTTTTTACCTCATGTGTTGAGAGTTGATCACAAGGCATTTATCAGGGCAAAATTATGTAAAGGAGCTGGAAATGCACATGTACTGCTAGGGGCTCATGACAGCACTAATGAGCCTAGATGGAGATACAGGCTGTTGCTGCACAGAAAAAAACTCTCGTTACAGGTGCTAAGAAGAGAATCGCCAAGCTTTTCCGATGGGTTTCAGTTGCGTTGTGGTAGCTCTTCCTAACCTGTTTTTAATTCTTAATGGAGCTTGTTAATGTGAGATCACTGGGAGGAAAGTTAAGGAAAGTTTCTGTCGCTGATGCCCAACTGCAAAGTCCTGGTTGGAGCACAACGTTGTTCAGCTCAGCATTTGTGAGGCTGTGTATTGAAGATTTTTTTTTTGTTGTTGCCAGGCTGTGTTCCTGGCCTCAGGAAAGTGTTTCTTGAACCATCCTTATGGCTTTCTTGGCTGAGCATCAAACCAAGTATGTCCCTGCACTAGATCATACTGCTTATTGCTCCTCTAGGCCACCCTGGTAACAATACATTAACCTCTCTGCAGGGAATGTGATAAACAAAGTAAAACTGCTCTAGTGAAACCAGTCATTTAATGGCAGCGTACATAAAGTGTCCGTAAAGATTTGTAAATGTAATAAGTTGCAGTTCACTGGATGAACAATAACTGTTACTAATTTAGTCAGTTGAGGAACATGCCAACCTAATTTGCTTTTGTAACATTATGTTGTTTTTTTTTTTTTCTCCTTTCGTCACCTCTCCAGATTCCTTTCTCTCTGGTACAATTTCCCCTCTGGGAGTCCTTAAAGGTAAGTCTTTGTTAGTGATAGAAATGTAAGCTTAAGGCATTTTGCAAAGGCTTTCCATGGTAACTTACCTACCTCGAGCATCACATTTATGGGCATGTCCAAGAACCAGTATGGATGTACCAACCTACCTGTGCATGTGGAGATAACTTGCCTGAATATTTGAAAAAACAGGGAATATCTAACCACTGAGAAGTGGCATGCAGTCTAAATTTTACTCCTTAACATGCCAGAAATCTTATCTTCTGCACTAGCTTTTTCTACTGATTAAGGAGAAGTGGGAACTGTCCTACATTGTTTGACATATTTTTATTTTATTTTAATCGTTTTAGCATTTTACTCTTTGCAGAAATTGTGAATGGTAGAGAAAAAAACTGATTGAGTCTGGTTTGGTATGCAGGGAGAGATTCTCAGTGCATCACTGACAGGCTGTTTTGGTTGGCTGAGTGTACTTTATTTAAAGGTGTCAATGGATGATGCTTTACTAGTGCAGTCTTTCAGAATGATGTAGTGTTCTCCCACCAGCTGGACAGATTTTTGAGCATAGGGTTGGATTCAAAGATGAAGTTTCACCATCCCTCTGTTTTTGCTTTAACTCAATGCAAAAGATGAAGGAAAGGGTTTTTCAGGTGCTTAGAGATGCTGCTTTGTTGGAAGCACAGAAAATTATTGCAAATCATTAAAAGTGTTGTAGCAAATACAGTATTTATAAGAGAGGAGGTGGAGAGAGAGTAGCTTTTTACTTGATAAGGGTGCTGGACTTAGGAACACTGAGACACAAACTGGGCAGAGGTACTGGAAAGGTGGGAGCTAGTGATCTTCCTTACCCCTTGCTGACTGTATTTAAGGAGCAAGACTTATGTTCTCCTTGGGCCTTGAATGCTGAGTTGGGAGAATAGCTTGTCTGCTTGCTGTGTCTGTAGTTTGGATTGTTCTGGAGGGCACAAACCCACAGAGTGAATGCTTTCATCTAGAGGCTTCAGGGATTCAAATATAAAGGGGATTCCACAGGCAGGAGCAGCATGAAATCCATCAGGAGCTTTCACAGAACAGAGCTGTGTTTTGTAGAGGTTTCTGTAGGTAGGTCATGAACTCCAGCCTAGTGCAGTGTCTGGGTATCATCCCATTGCTCAGGGTAGCTTTGGCTGCCTTATTAGGAGTCTGTTTCCCTGCCAGTGTCTAGGAATGGCTTTCTGTAAACTCTTCAGCAGCGATGCTGGCTTGCCTGCTAATCGTTAGTGCAGCGGTTGTGTTTGGGAGCAAGAGGTGGCAATGCTTAAAGAGAGAATCCTGCAGTGTTCTTGCCAAAACCATGGAAACCAGCAACCTTGTGTAGATGTTTTCAGAATGCAAAGTTTCAACTAATGCCTGCATAGCTGTGACAATAAAACATAGTGTTTAGATTGCAAGCTTTAAAGAAGCCAGTTGGAATTTAGCTAACTATAGGAGTGAGTCATCACATTTAATCTAAAGAGGTCAGTGACCCACAAACTGGGTCAATTTGTGCATGAATCTATTGCCATGCATTCTTCTGACCGTGGAACCCAGGACTAGAAATCTACAAAACTCAGTCTGGCATTTTCCAATCACTTTAGCTTAGCACATAGAGAGAGCTCAAGATTTGTCACATCAAAGGCCAGGCAGTGAAAGCAAAATATGTTTTGTTTATCTGAATTAAGCTCTTAAAAAAAATTGTCCTGACAGTACAACAAAGGACTAAAGACACCATGATCCCATCAACAGGCTGGATGTAGCCAGTAGCATCAACAGGAGTATGATTCAGGCTGGGGCTTCTCACGGGTGCATGAAGAGACAGTCATTAAGAAGAGATAGGAGTACAGAGGACAAGACACAAATGGCATGCAGCCTGAACAGAGAGGAATCACTGAGGTAATGTCTGAGGGACTACTCTGTGCTGTGTTAATGGGATTACTTGAGAAAGTAAACACAGGAGCAGTTGCATCTGATGCGCATGGTTCCTCTTGCAGAGGAGAACAGGACAAGTGCTGTAGGCTGTGTCACTTTTAAAACCATTAGTCACAATGTTACGTAAACTGATGGAAGTTAGACTTAGTCTTACAATTCACTGAAGAAGCTAATCACCATAAAAATGAGGGGAAATACCTTTCCACTTTAAAGAGCAGTTAGCAAGGCAAATGGAGGAAGAGGAGAATTTCCTTTTCCTTCACATACGTGCTGGCTGCAGCCAGCAGCAGGATGTTGAGCTTACAGAAGCCTAATAAAGGTTTGTCAGAGGTAGAATCAGGTGGGTTTATATCCCACTCTCTCTGTCTCCTTTCCTCCAAACTGCTCTGGTTATTCTTTATGCTTCCAGGGGGCTTTTGCCACATAGTTTACACACAGTTTTCTTCTGTCTGTGAATGTAGAGCAGCTGTCCTGTGTGTGGTAAACTAAGTCAGAAGAAGAGAGTGCATTGTATAGATTACTGAACTATAACATTACCTACACCATGGGTGCTGGCAAAGGGGATATTGCAGTAATTAGCAAGAAATTAATACTGCTTCATTTTATTCAGTTAATGATCAATTAATGATTCAATTAAAAATGGTTAAAAGACTCCTTTCTTAGTTCATAGTGTCTCAAGAAACAACAGTAAAGAAATTATGGTGATTTTAGTGGGAAAAAACCCTGTTCCTCTCTTTTTTTGGAAGTAGGTAACATCCCCTGTTATAATTCATGCTTAATGTCTTTTCTCGTCCCAATTCTTCCACGTTTTGTTTTAGGCACAGAATATTGATAAAAACCAAAGGGGAGAAGGAAACTGTGCTGTGGTGTATCAGATTTCAGGCAGACATTGCAATTCTCTACTAGGGTGAGTTAGCATAGTGCTTCTCTGTCTTTTTAGGTCAAGCCTTACAGCTAAAAAAATTTTGAATTCTTTTCAGAATTCAGGGAAAGAAGAGGCATTGCAAATCTCATTCCCTCTCTGCTACACCAACCCTCAGAGGAGCACCATGGCTGATTACCACTGTAGCAGCTTGTTCAGATTTAGGTTCTTTTAGGTGTAGCTAATGCTTCTGATCCCATCTCAAAGCCAGCTAGCCATGAAGAAAGGCTGCAGAGCATAGATGTGGTGGGCTTCCCAAACGCCAGCAAAACTCTGCCTTCTGTATCAGTTCAAGTTTTGGAATAATGTTGTAAGATACAGTACCCTAGTATGCTGCCCTGGAATTTCCAGGGTGCCTCTGTAACTTGCTTTGGAAATGCTATATGTATGTTCTTAATTGTGGAAATTTCAAATTACAGGGCTGTGTATTTGGCATGAAATTGTTGTGGGTTACAGGGAGTCTAGTGCAAGTTTCTTGCTTTCAGCCTGCTGACAGGGGTATGTAGTCTACACTCAGATAACTGTAGCAGTATGGAGCTCAACCCTTCTGTATTACCTTTTTATACTGCTCTGTTAAGGGCTTCTATTCAGCACATCTAATCATATCTGAGTACCTACCAACAGCACACAGATAATGTATCATTTGTTTCTTGTGGCATTTTAATCCATATATTTTCTTTTTTAGACCTAATTGAGAAAAAAAGACCCGTTTAACTTGTGCTGTGGGGATATTGCAGAATTACAGGGCATCAGGGTTTTGTTGTTTTTTTTTTTTTTTTTCAACAAAATAGAGCTTAAAGAAAAAAAACCCAAGAGTCTCTGGTTAGGTTTGAGTCCTGCAACATCTTGTCAATAATGCCTGCTTTTTATGTCTGAGTGGAAATGGCCAGGTCCCCTGGAGAACGGTGCTGTGTGTAAGATAAACCTCTCTCAGGTGAAATAAGACTCAGTCCTCCTGGGTTTTATATTTCTGCATGTTGGCTGCACTTCAGAGCCCCTGAGAGTTTCTCCAGTGCAGCTGTACATGGAGAATGCTCTCTTTATAGACCAAATGTATTGTATGTCTAGAGAAAAGGCTCTGGTAGCAAGTGAGGAGGAAAGGAACAGGCAGGACAGGAGGACATAGGTCTCAAATGAGTAGACTTGAAAAATAAGGGGGGGATTGTGTGGTTGATTATATTTTTTTAAGGAGGGAAAACAAGCCTACTGTCCTGGGAACCTTTTGTCTATTAGACATGTCTGATTCTGAGATGAGGCACTTGGACATTGCTATGACTCAGCTGACTTCACCCTTCAGACCCTGTGTGCCAGCAAGTCCTGCTTTTGCACACACAGCCTCTTTGGGAGGACTAGCTGTCTGTCCTGGCCCAGGACCTGTAATGAAAGATAAGAATCTCAGACTGACCATGCTCAGGGTGATGTGCTGCCTCTTCTAGCACCCTCAGCAGGGGCAAGACTTCTCTCTGTCTTGTGGCTGGGCAGAACCTGGAGGTCTTAGACTTTGTGCAGCTGTAGTGAGCTCGTGTGTTTTGTTACTGGCATTAGCAATGGGGTAATTATCTCAGGTCTGTAAGTCTTTCAAATTAACAGGTGTTTAACCAAGAGATACTTGGCTGAACCTTTAGAGGCAATGGCTGGAGACAGGGAACTGAGATACATGGGTAGCTTTGTATTGTGGGATTTTATAATGACTAGGATGGGCATATGATAGTGGTGGAAGAACCTCAATAGCAGAGGAGTGGTTTGATGGCTTCAAGAGAAGAGAAAGGTTTGAAGAGTATGCACAGACACGTTTACACCCTTTGAGATTACCAAAGCACCTTAGTAGAGAGGATGGAGACAGTTCAGCTGTTCCCCTGTGAAGATAAATGGTATCAGAAGGTTGGTTGTGTTGTAACAGAGATTCCCCATGTTGTTCCTAAAGTGGTTTTTGTCAACAATGGAGAGCAGGCTTAGGATTGGGTTTATATTTCCTTAGGTCCCTTGTTTTCTGTCTAGGTTCATCTGTAAGCCTGGGCACACAGCACTTGTGTTGAGAAGAACAGTACTTGGGAATCTGATGGTGAACTTAACTGTAGATCTGCATAAAGGCCTTGGCACATGTACTTGTTTGCTTAGTTCTGCTGGTTCCCCTCTTCAGAGAACTCAGCTTTTAGGGGCTGGTATAGGCAGTATGGGGTGTGAACAACCCTGGTTTTAGAGTGGGCTCAGCTTTGCTTGTAGCGTTAGTGCAGAGGTACCTTTGAGATGTACCTTGAAGCATGCTGTGCAAAGATTGCTTGGTGGGTTTCCATGGAGAGTGAGGACTCTAATCATGGTTTGAGCTCATTGCACCTGATTTTTAAAGTTAATAAGAATGAAAGGTTTACAGAATGCTTCTGCCCAGGCAGCTGGAGTTCTCAGCAGTAATACGTGTTTATAACTCCACCATTGAAACAATAAACCACATGCTATTTCCCTCCTAAAATTTACAATTGAATCTGTTGCTATTTAACAGGGTAAGGAGAAAACAGAGGAATGTAGCCAAACTGAGCCTAAAACGTCTTTTTCCCCACTCTGTAGGTAGGTGACAGCTTTCCTTTTTTCCTGGAGAAGCAGTCTAGTATTTCTTTTCTGCTGCGCTCAGCTGCATTTAAGTCAAGAGTAAATGAAATCCAGGCCTAGCTTTAAACCCATTTCCTCACAGGCAGCGCAGTAAGTGTTCTACCATGCTTCACTCCCTCTCTGAGTAACGCTGGGGCTGATTTAGGGATTAAGTCCTAATCGTTAAATAGCACTAACGTGTCTGCCATTTGCTTAGGTGCTGTATCAGGAAAACAGATTTCCACGGCAGCGTTCCGAGGCGTGATGTAACTCGCGGCCGATGCGGCGTGTGCATGCCATTAGCATAACGGCTGCATTTTTCTCACAAAAGAATAATGTACCCAACAGCTGTTCAGCAAACAGCCCTGGCTTTATTAGTGTCACAATAAGTGTCATTCACACAGTCTTGAAGCACAGTCGAAGGAATGTTACACGCCATCTGCACCAAAGAGACAGAAACAAATGCAATCTTTACTTACAGTACTGCAGACACGTTTTGAGAAAGTCAGATGGTTTGGGATCATCAATGCAGCACTTAAGAGGGCAGAAGTAAAACAGGACTCATGCAGTCTGTAGATACAGAGCCAGATTGTGATGCTCTTGGCCATGTCTCAACCACAAGCAGTTCTCTAGAAGACTCTGCGCTTGCCAGTGACATCTGGTAGAATATAGAATTAAGCAATGCGAAGGGTTCACCGTTGCATTCTGACACTGGCTTCTTGATGGAAAACCTTAGAAGATTCATGTCATTCTTTCATGTAATTTATTCACACAAGCCTGTATGAAGCTGAGAGTTACTAGCAGGTAGTAGCAGTGCCAATGCTCAAGGAAAGCCATTCTAACTTCAAAGTGATTTTTCAGAAGTGCGTTTTCCTCCCCAGGCACATACATGGCCCTTCGTGTGATGGAAACTGAGCATAGCCAGCATATTATGTTCTGCCTTGCCATGGGAATACTGTTCTGAAGACATTTTCTTTAACCAGGCTTTTAGCACATCCATTTTGATTTTACAACCAAATGGGTCACAGGCATCAATGCAGTATTATATGGGGAGGAAAAGAGAATGAAATGCTTTTAACATAAAAAATATGCTGTTGCATGTAGGCCAACTTTTGTTCTCTTTCAATTTATCTAGGATTTGGATGGGTTTCATTCTAGGGCCAAATTCAATACTGGCATAAGTGAGTGCATCTCCATTAGTGTAAATGGACTTGCAGGGTTTATGTCAATGGTAAACTTAGACCATCGAATTTTCCCCATGTTTAGGCTTGCATGTTTTCTGCAAGATAATATACACATGTACTTGCACATATGCTGCACATATGTACATAAAAATTCACTGGGGAGGACGTTTGGCTCATTGCTCTGTGTTTGACTTCACGTATAGAAACTGCAATCAGTTTGATTTTCTTTGTTTGTTTGTTTTTTTCTTTTTGTTTCTCCTGTTACTAATGTGCCATGCATCTGTAAGGCTCAGCCATGCAGAATGCCACGTTACATGTAAAATACCTAGTAGCAAAGGCAAATGTGAAAATTGCTTTTCTTTCCTCGGTCTGCAGGACTGCACAAACACACAACTTCATGTGATTAATTCGGAGAGATTTTTCTCCCCTCTGTTTTCTTGAAGTTGAACACTGCCTTGAACAGAGGGGCATGCAGAAATACTGCAGATGCTTATCAGCGGAGTGAATTGTGGTATTTACTCAGCTGCAGACCTCAAGTTTGGTGTATGCCATGAGATCTGTTTGCCCTTTAGTGCCCAAATAGCAGAGATGTGTCATTCTTTGGGATGTTTCCTGCAGCATTTAGAGTGTTGGTCTGGGTCATCAGGTTTGAGAGATGCAAATGTTGCCCTCTCCCAGGATCACCATAGCTTAGGTGTCCTGAATGTAGTCAAGGCCTAAATACATAGAAAGCACAAAGCTGACAGATGATTTCTGCCCTAAACTTTTACCACAAATGTATGGCAGAAGTGACAGGCATGCACAGGTAAGGAGTTGTGGGAGACAGGCAAAGGTTATTTGCCATCTGGATGCCAGGTGTCCAAGACATGTGAGGAGCCTTTATTTGTAGGCACTATATACTTCCCCCTTGTATTTAAAGACTGTGGCAATCTTTTCCTTTTTTCTTTCTTTTTAAGACTGCAAGGCTTTTGGGATATCCTAAGGGTGACTTTCCTGGTATACCTTCTGCCCAGCAAAATGGGGTGTCCTTGTGTTCGCAGTATCAAAAGAACTGAATAACATTTGTGGTGAGAAGTAGAGGACACTGGCCTATAGGGCAGTATGAAATGGGATCGCTAGGAAGAAAAGCAAGGCTCTGCTCCCATCTAAAACTTGACCCTTCTCTGTGAACATTATCCCTGTGAATAATTGGAAATCTGCATTCAGGCTTCCCACTGTGTCCCTTCCCTTGAGGACATGCCTGCTGTATTGCTTTACATGGTGCAGCAATGCACAGTGAGATTTACATATATATCACAGAAAAGTGTTTACAAAAAGAATTAGCATGTGATTGAGCTGGGAAGCTGCAGAGGGCCCCAACCGTACGAGTTTCCATGAGCTTCAGCCAGAAGATTTATTTCCAATTTGTTATTCATAAGGGAAGAGCAAGAGATTGGGATGGGGTCCTTTGAAGTGGAAAACAAAGTCTTCTATTCAGCCTTCAGCTTAATAGAATACACATGACACAGGCTTGGCATGGCGGCCTGCTTTCATGTAATGTGCTCCTTGTCATTTTGCTTTCCTAGGCTGTGAATGCTAGTGGGAATGGGTATTGCCCTGGAAAGGTCCCGTTATCTCCTGCAGCCTTCTGCAGGAGGAGCACAGTGTCAGCAGGTAGGAGCTGGGAAAACCAGGCTGATCCAATTATTGCAGTTGTGTTGCTTGTAATTCCCAGTTTGTTTCACGTAGAAAAGCAGCATAGTTGCAGGGCTTCCACAGGTGTTGCACAGGTCCTTCTGCCCTCTTTGGAGGCCCTGAGAAGGGAGCCCATGAGCTCTGAGCCCATCTTCTGAGTGACCTAAGCTCTTGCTGTTATCCTGACGAGTGGAAAGCTCCTCTGAATTTGTGCAGCATCTAGGATGGCAGAGCATGATCTAGGCGCTGTATCACTGCAAAGAACTAGCAGTTGTGTCCAAGGACAGTGTTTTGGGGAGATATGTATGAATCCTGTATTTCTTTCCTGGAACAATGCCCTTTCTGGTGGTCTACAAGCCTCTGCTACCTTCTGTGTTTTGCCCTGAGTTAGTAGTATTAAAACCATGCTCAGTGCAGCTCACAGGAGAGTGTTTTTGAAGAACTTAGAAGCCCAACTTACCACAAAGCTCTGTCAATTAGTGGGTCAGTGGGCTATGAGAGAAAACATGTGTGACCTTCAGCTTGGCCTGCAGTGTGAGTGTGGTTAGAAGGAATTTGGACCAGAGTCCTGCCAGTCCTCTGGGCCCCGTGGCACTTGTTCATCTTGGCTTTCTCTGGGATGGTGTCCTCATGCTCCACTTCTCTCTTGTTCTTCTGCATGTTCAGGTTTGGAGCTCTGGGTGAATCACCAACATCAGAGATGGAAAAAAAAATGCATGAAGTCATCTCATCTTGCCCTTGCCAACGCAGGATTATTCCCCATAGTACAGTCTTGAGTGCCTTCTCCAGCTTATTTTTAAATGACTCA
The DNA here is from genome assembly GCF_027791375.1 of Indicator indicator. Taxonomy (NCBI): domain Eukaryota; kingdom Metazoa; phylum Chordata; class Aves; order Piciformes; family Indicatoridae; genus Indicator; species Indicator indicator. The sequence continues at coordinate 7,390,271 of NC_072024.1, read as the reverse complement.
AAGGAGAGGGCTTTCCTCTTGTCCCTGGGGAGGCTGGCTCTGCTGTTCAGTAGACCTCACTGCTGGGGAATTTTCTTCCTGTTCTCTAGCCTCAATTCTCCTTTTCCCTAATTTAATTGAACTGTTCCTGCCTCCACCCTTCTAAACAATTTTCCATACTGCCTAACTGTTGCAAATACCTGTTGTCAATTTGCAGCCATAATGGATGGGAATTCATCACCACTTGCCTTGCTTGGCAAAGGTTCTTCATCCAGAACTGCGGGGAAGTCAGGCTTTATCGGAAACTAGAATTCAGAGCTACATGCTGAGAATGACCTTTTCCTGCTTCTTCAGACAATGGTATTAGCATAAAACCCCATCATGACTGAGAATAGGCTGCACTTCTGGCAGAACCATGAATGTCTGTATTAATGTGCTGGTTTTCCTCATAGTCCTCCAGCTTCTGTAGTTCTTTTTTGCATGACAGAAGTAACTGTTCAGAGTTCTTGAGAGTAGTGGTAGAGGTATAGACCTTTGGAGAATGCTTCATAAAAAAAAATAAATACAGTAATTCTGTTTCTATCGTGTGGCTCCAGCAGTTAAATTTCTAAATCCTAATTTTCAGTTTGAGGTTCCTTAAGCACCTTAAGTGTTTCAAAGGTAAGATTTATGCGTTGCCAATGCCTAGATGCTTTGCAAGTAGTGCCTCTTGTCTTAGAGGATGTGTCTTTCATCCAGCAGGATTGAGTTGCAAGAAAATGTTTTGTCCAAAGAGTGTAAGTTATTCCAGAAAAGCATCTTATGAGTCTGATGAATTATGAATCCTTAATTATTTATTTATAAGATGAAAATCAGTTGCTGTGTGGGTGACAGCAGAATAGAAACCCATACGGAAAACACCAGGAAACGAATGGCTAGCATTAAAGAGACTGAAATCCCTTTAGTGCTTTCATACAGCAGAGCTGCAGCTATTTAGCTATGGCAGAGTACCAAACAACATTGTGGCTGGCCATTGTTGCTTGAACAGTTTGATTCTTAAAACATTCAACTGAAATAGAACCACCAGCCAAGCTGGAAGAGGCGAGTCACAAGGACAGCATGTTAAATGAAGTCAGTGAAGGAGGGAAACGAGTTCTCTTCCCCCGGTGGAAAAGGATTGTATTGCAGAGCAAGAGCATGAGAGCCATATCTCAGCCTAGCACAGATATCAGGTTGCTTCTAAGAAAAAATTATAGTTTAGAAGTAACACATCTTGAAAAAGAATGAGATAGTGCCACAGCTATAAAATTAAATTGCTGATTTCTCCGCGGTAGGCCTCAGAAATGCCATGGATCCCATCCCATTTTGCTTAGCACTGATCCTCACGTCGTAAACCAGAAACCTCTCCTCCATAGAACTTCCAATGTTAAGCATTTCAGGAGGTGGGAAGGGGGTGGTCGAGCTGAGTGGAGGAGAAGAGAACAAAGTGACTGTAGCTGGTATGATGGAAACCATCCCAGCACACGCTGGCCTTTGTTGCTGTTACTGATCAGACTCATCGAACTCTTTGACGTGATTCTTGGTAGGTGGTTTTTAGAAGGTGCTGTTCTCATTGGTCTTCTTCAGTGTGCATGTTTAAATGATGCTGTGGATTAATGGATAGGAGCATGGTGTGTGGGAGCAGTGGAGAGGAGAAGGGTGTGTGGTCCCTGATGACGCCAAGTAAAAACAGAGACACACCTGCTTTGGGATATAATGGGAATGATAAGAGTAATTTTGTAATGACAGGGGATTTTGGGGAATGTGAGGGGAAGGGCTGATTTAAGAAATGTTGGGGGCAAACAGGACTTGTCTCTTGTCGTGCTGGGGACTGTTCATTTTAAGTGAGAGTCTTTGGTACATCTGGGCTGAACTGATACTGGTTCTTGCATGCTCAGTGTTTTACTTTGCACTGTTTTATCTGCCAAAAAAGAAAACAAATTCACAAAATATTTGCAAAGTTGCATGGCCACAGGCTTAAATACATACATATGAAATCCCTGAAAGCAATTTGCTTCAAGCCCTCCTCAGTTCCAGACATCTTTCTCACTCCATCTGCTCGTTCATGTACACAAGTTCCTTGGGAAAAATCACTTATTACATCACTGAAAAATGCCACAAAAATAGCTTTTCACTTAAGTTCCCATCCTCAGAGTTAACTCACATGGGGATCAGATAGATTCAAACATTTAATAACTTTTTATTTTCCTTTCTCTTTAAACACAGGATCTCTGGTCATGGAAGCAGGGTCACGTGGTGGATTCTTGGCAGTCAGCAGTCTGTGGAGCTTTTGCAGGTGCAAAGGATTATATGTTACACTGGGAAAGACTAAAGAAGAAAGAGAAAAATGTGCAAATCTATTAAGTATAGCAGAACAACATTCCTTTGTAATTCAAGTTTGTTTAGAAGAAAATGGATCCAGTTGTTGTTTGGAAATAGGAAAGTCAGCCAAGGAAAGAAGGCAAAAAAAAAAAAAAAGACTCAAACAGGGTGTCTGTTTGAAAGACAACCAATTTGTTTTTGACAAATTTCTGTTATTTAAAAACCAGAGGCCTGTCAGTCAGGCTTTGCGATTATTTCAAAGTTGATTTGTAAAATCCTCATCCAGGAGAAACTTTGCTTGGGTGGGGGTTTGTGCAGCTGTCTGCTCTGAGCACTTCCCCAGGGGATGAAGTGATTGCAGCGAGAGGCCATGATTCACCATTCATGTGACAGCTCTGACAGCCATGTAGATTAACTAGAGTCAGGAGAGCAGAGGCTAGCACTGCACAGCCTGCAGGCAAAAGCCTTCCGCCAAAAAAAAAAACCCAGTGAGGACGAAACATCTGGGCAATCTCCAGACGCTAGAACAAGAATAAAGAGTGGCAGAATACAATACTGCACTATTTATTACCAAACAAGCCAAAAGTTAATTGAATTCTTCAGTAGGCTTCTTGCTTGAATTTAGCCTACTGTAGTTGTTTCAAAAAACAAAACAAAACAAAAACAGAAAAAAAAGAAGAAAGAAAAAAAATAATGACTCATCAAACTGACAAGTTTGAGGGAGGAAAGACTCAACTGTCTTAATAGAAAAAACAGATTAGTAGTTAAGAGATGGGTAGCCAGAGCCTTTTCCCCGAGGAGCTAAAATACATTTTGAGATTCCAAACCAGTAACAGAGTATGTAGAAAAAAATAAATCCTGTTTAAAGAGAAATTATAGCTTTTCTTGAAATAGAGATTATCAAAAGCAAAGCTTGATCTTTTTTGATGACTTACAAAATTGGAGCCATTGCATCATATGTAATTTTTACAAAATAAGCTCTGTTAGGGGAATTGAAGTATTAATAGCAGCAGAATTCCAGCAGAGACTGAAGTTTGGGTTTGATGGGCGCTGGAACTGTGTGACTGAGAGAAGGGAGCGTGGCTCCAGCTGCACACGGCTTAGTAGGCCAGGCATGTGAGCAGTGAGGGAATGGTTTAGGTAGAACTGATTCCATCTGGGGGCACGGGGGATATTTTAGATGATCTCTTGTGGTCTTGCCCAGCTGTGTTTTCTGTGCTTATGTGATAAGAAGGGAGTTTTACTCTGCTCAAAATTTGGTCTGCTGTTGGATTTATACTGACTGTCAAAGCGCAAATGAGATCAGAGTGATTGAAGCAGATCATTCATTTTTGGTTTAAAACAAAGCAAGCTGTCACACTAAAAATGCTTTAAAATGCGAGCTGTACATCTGCAGGTGTGATAGAGGATCATTAATTTAGCTCTGATGATTTCTTTGCAGTCAGATTGATACCAGAACTGTGTTCAGGCATGTTCAGAGAACTGGAGAGGTTATCTGATTTACCCAAGGCCTTGCAGAGTGATTTCCTCAAGTCCAATTTGATGCCTCAATTGGAAATGTAGCTCAGTGCCTCCATTTCCTTCTCTGTATGTCTTGATTGTGACCACTTGTGCTTGGGCTTGCTGTTTGATGGTTGTTCAGTGGTGTCTGCTCACTTTCTTGCAGAAATATTGGAGAAGGAACTTCCAGAGGCACAACTGTGCATGACTGCTTCACTGCCCTTTGCAGACACTGGGGAGACCTAATAACGTGCTAGAGGAGACACCATGTCCCCTGTGGAGCAGCACAGAGACTTCTTCCAGGTCCATGGTGTTGGTAGATGAGACAGTTCAGCCTAGCTGTTTTTGTAGGCTCTATTCCCCAAACACAAACCTTTACAGACCTGGAGTCCTATTTTGTACATTTTATTGTGATTGATGATAAATATTTTCTGGGTTATCCTTCCAGCTCCACTTCCTCAAACATGGTTTTCCTTCTGTGTTTCCCTGTGCTTTCCTCTTCACTATTGTAAACTTCCTTTCTTATGTGTCTTCCCCTTCCATCTCCATTGCCTCCCTCTGCAGACATGGAACAGGCAGGCCCTGTTTGATCTAATCTGGTACTGCATCCATTCTGTTTCACTGAAAATATTTAGCCTCTTCCTGAATGGGGACAGTGGAAAAATAATTTCCTGCTTTCTGAAGAACAGCTTCTACAGTTAAAAATTATTAACTAGCTACATATATCTTCAAACAAGGGAAGGAAAAACAGACCAATCTCTTTATCCTTTTCTTTCCACCCCAAAACAAAAACAAAAAACAAAACAAAAAAAAATCCTTACCAGCACCCCATAACTAAAATAAGATGGATGTGTGCATTCAAGTGATTTAAAATCATCATGTTATAAACCTTATAAGGAGAAGATCATCCAAAGAAACAACCTTTAAATACAGAGATGCTGTCAAATGCCACCATGGTAGCAGTGGGATGGCGAAATCACTTCTCCTGTGTTCTTTGCTTGAATTCAGTACTTTCTAAAAATACGTTAGAGGTCCTGAGGGGCAGCATAATGAGCTGAAACAAACTGAAAGAAAGTCCTGTCTGGCTTCCCTTTATGGCACACTCACAGATGTAAGTGTGTGTCTGTGTGCGTTGGTTAGTTCCTAGCTAAATCATAATTGGTTATTTGGCGAAGACAGAACCAAGATCAACAATGTATTGGATTCCATCCCCAGTGCCTGTGAGATGGCAGCGATTCCAGCCAAAGCTCCGAGAGAGGCCCGGCTCTTCCTTGTTGAGCACACATGTAAGATGTGTGTGTGTGATCCGTGAGCTTTTTATAGAAACATAACAGGCATGAGCATAAATATCAGAGGTTTGGAATCTTCTCTGTCTCATCTGCTTATAATTTAATCCCTGGAGGCCTTGTCCAGCTTTATCAACGTCTCTGATGTCTTAACTAGAGGAGATGTTTGGAGCAGTCTGGGAGTCAGAGAAAGTGATACCTGAGCAGCCAGAGGGGAGGAACCCAAAGGTAGATCTGCATGATATTTTAAGCCTAAGGTTGCTTTTGAACCAAACCTTACCTCATGTCTGAGCTGTTTGGACACCAGCCCAGATTTGGGCATAGGCTTTGGCAGGCTGGAGGTAGAGGAGGGAAGCATGTCCCTGCCATACAGTAGGCAGGCCAGGAATGATTGTGATTGTGCTCCCTGCTCAATTCTTCTCAGGACTTAGGCTGCCTGGCTGGACCAATGAACCCCAGCCCTGCACCATAATAGGGCAAGCTGTCCCAGAAGAGCTGCTGGGTGGGTTTCATAGTATGTCCTCCATGGAGGTGGGCAGTCATAGGGAAATCCTGCCGTTGGGTATTAGCTGTTGGGAAAGGAAAGCACTGCTCTGGAGCAGTGAGGCAATCAAAGAACCTGAGTGTCTATTTAATGTGATTGAAAATTGCCTCTGTTAAAGACGCCTTCTTTCTCCCTATGGTAAAAAAAAGTGTGGCTTAACATTAATAATTAATGCTCTGTGGTGACAAAGTCACTGAGAACTGAGGTGCAAGTCTAGTGAATAATAAAGCACTAACGAGAGCTTTTTGCACATTAACAGAGAGGAATTTCCATCACTTTTGTTTTGATCTAATCAGTTCTGACAAGATTACACACTGTGTCTAAAAGCCTCTTTAACTCCATAGCTCTGAATAAATTTTTGAGTAGTTCTCAAGATTTCCCTGTTGTGTCTGCTTGGACCATGCTTCTAAACCTGAACTGGTTAAATTGCTGGAGGAGCAGTGCTTTGCCTCTTGGTATTTCTGCTGAAATCCAGGAGGTTCTTGGGTGACTTTGCTCTACCATTGGCAGGTGTTGTTCCCACAGTGATAAAGGACCAGAATAATCTTCCTTTTAGAGAAATGTAACATAATATTAACAAAATAAAAGTTCAAATAAGAACTGATTAATTGAAGAGTTATGAAAAAGACCCATTGTGATCAGTCAGTGTAAGAGGATGCTGTAAAGTTTTATGTTGGACCTGTGCAACTCAGTTTTTCAGCCTGGATTTGGGATCCAGTCCTGAATGAGTGTCCTGAGTAACCTTCAGATGTCAGTACAGAAAACAGTAGCAAAGACATGGAATAATACAGCTCTGCTTGGTTTGGTTTGGTTTTGTTTTTCAGTCGGTTTCCTAAGGTGGGCTAATTCAAGCAAGAACATTAGTCAAGTGCAAGTTCCTGTGTCTCAAGATGAGCTTCACCATCTGAACTGAGCTGGTGTTGCAGAAGAGAGTGCCAGGGATCTGGCCAGATGAATGAAATATAGAATCAGAAGGATCTCCTGTGGTGGCCAAAAGGGTTGCCTGCACCTTTTAGAAAGGGTAAAGAGATGTTAAAATGGTAAAGGGGGGGAAAAATAATATATGGAGACTGAAGAACTTGTCTTCCTTCCTTCATAGGATATTTGGGGACTGTGACAAAGAACCCATGAAACATTATGTTATAGCAGTAAATTCTACCTTACTGCAAGGACCTAGGGTTATGTTTTGTTCTCAGGTGAAGTAATTCACTCTATTTGATGCTTCTCAATTTTTATTTGCAAGGGACAGCTTAAAAGGGTAGGAAATGCCAGCAGGAATCTAAGGGAATATCCCAAGTTTCCAAGGCTTTTTATTCTTATTGTGAAATAGAAGTAAATTATTCTGTGCAGATGTCTGTCACTAGCACTTCTATGAACAACTGGTCCCTGGGAAAGTGTGAGTAGCAGAGGGATTTTCTGTTTAACAGCCTGGACTTGGTAAAGTTTAGCAGCAGAGCTGACATGTGAATATACAGTGTCCATTGTAATATTTGGGAGACAGGTGATGAATTTTCCACTACTGCGTGAAGTTTTATTTTTCCAATAGAGGAGTTTGTTACTCGCTAGAAGTATTAAACCAAGAACCTTCTCCCATGCAAAAACCAATCGTTGTGCCTACTTTCTGAGCCCAAGTCATCACCAGATCCTTCTAGGGCAAGGGAGAAAGAAGCCTTCTTCAGGAGTGAGGTGGTGAGTGTGGTGCAGATGTTAGCAAAGGTGCCTTTTTCTGTCAGCTCTGCAGAAGAGCCAGTGGTGTAAGGCTGGATGTGTCTGGACCTTTCTTGCCCGCTGGTACTTTGGTATCTGTGTTTCCTGGTTGCTGAGTAGTCAAGCAGAGTCCAGTGGCAGTTCTTGAAGAGTTTAGTGACAGCAGGAATAGCCTAAAGGAGTGATTTAAAGATCTGTTGGGTGTTACTGTGTTTTAGTGCAGTGCACAAGCCTCTGATTTTGAATGTGTGTACTCTGGCTGTATCCATTGTATTAATCTGATGATCAGAACCAGTCATGCTGTAGTTGGTGGGACCAAGCAGTGCCTTGCTGGCACTGTAGCCCCATTCTTGGACACCTGTGTACTAACATTAAGGAGGTCACTCTAAAATTACTTTGGACATTTAGGGTTAAGGCTGGAGTAAATGCATTTTGTCAGGCTCCCTGCCTTCAATAAAATGTGGTTCCCAAAAAATGCTAGCTTTAATCTTGTGTTTTTGTCAAGCATATATAAACTTGCATTTAATTTAGCTGCCATCCTGCTGCTTGTTGTGCTTATGAAGCATTTTTTTGTTGTCATTCTAAGTTGATTGGTAAATCAGTACCAAATACTTCCCAGTGAGGGAGAAAGAAACAGAAATCTTAATAACAAAAGAATCTGGAAGATCCAGAGGTTAACTGGGGAAAAAATGAAAACCAGTGATCCTTGATAATCAGCCTTTCTGGGAACATCATATCAGAAGAAGTTGTGTTTGTTCTAATTACTTTTATCAGCCAAGATTGAAGCTTTTGCCAATAAGAAACTGTGGGGAATGAACGCATTTAAAAAATTCACTGGGATCTGATAAGGTAAATAAGTCTGCTGAAGTGTTACCACCAACTCTATAGCTTAGTGATGCATTTAGATTTTTTTTGCTTGATACAGGCCCTACAGCCATGTGGCTCACTGTTTAATTTTATCTTGGTTTCTGGGCAAAGGACAGACTTCTACAGCCAGACTTGTAAAGCCACTATTTTCCGTGGAGATTTTTTTTTTTTTTTTGCTGTTCTAAAAATACATTGCTGACATGAGTACCAAAGATTCTATCCAGACCATTCTCTCAAAGCCTTTGGGTCACTTGCTTAAAAACTGGCTCACAATAAAATGATTTTTTTACATTAAAGAAGGTCCAAGAATGGGCTGGACTTTAACTTGCTCATAGTTTCTGCTTTGGCTTCTTGAATACAGCCCCTTGTTCTGCTTTTTAGTGAAGTATCGCTGCTAGAAAGCTTCTGTCAGAGCAAAGTGGATGGGCCCAACCTTAGGTGAGCAGAAGCTGCTCCAAAACCAGGTGATTTGTGCTGTGGGCTATCTCAGCCCAGTTCACTAACTGCTCTTCCTCTTTGAGATCCAGGGGACAGCATGTGCATCTTCTGAATGTCATGGGACATTCCCTAATGAACTTTAAGAAGTCAGTGTAGTCTGCCAGCTGGCCCAGCCTCCTTTCTGACATTGAGCAAGGTTTAGTGTGTTCAAGATGAGGTGGTTGAGAGAGAGAGATGCAGGTAGGAAGACGAGGCAGTGGGGAAGATGGATTGTTTCATTACTTACAGATTTTAGAGATGCTTTTCCTCTCTCCCATCCCAAGAAAAGAAAGAGCAATTTTTCTACATTCTTTAAAACTTGGAACAGAAAATAGATTATTTTTAGCTTATTCCCTGGGTACTGTTGAGGCTTCAGTCTTTGGAGTCACTTTTTTCTCTGCTGTAGCAGATACAGGATTTATACAAGCTACAGAGTAAAAAAAAAAAAAATAGGAAGAAGAAGAAAGATCTCAGAACAAATCTTTCTTTCTTTTCTCCCCCCTTTCTTTCCCTTTCTTCACTTCTGCTGGGCTGCATCTGGATTTTAACAGTTTCCTTCAATTTGGCTCTTCCTCAACCATGAATTATTTGCTTGAAATACTGAGAACAGAGGAGGGAGACAGAGATTAGAGTTAATTTTAGGATGGGGAAATAAGGCAAGGGGAATAAGATCCTGGGAGAATAAGCAGCAAAGCTGGTCCCTAGGTAGCACAAGAGGCCAGGCTGTAGTCACAGGGTTAAAATATAGAGACAGACACACACATTTGTGGGTGAGACATTCAGATGGATAAGCTGAGGATTTCTGGCTTTCAGGAGGAAAGCCACAGCTGAGCTGGCTGCTCCAAGTGAAAGTAATGAGCTCCAAGGGTGAAGTTTGGGAATGATTAGAGAGAATAAAAATGCCTGTGAGGGGAAGATGGTACATGTGGCAGCAGACTTCTGACAGTTTCCAAAGGCCTTTGGGCAGCTTCATGTTGTCATTATCCAAAATGGAGCTGAGTTAATTAGTTGGAGATGAGCTCCATCCTGAACACTGGCTGAGAGTCCCAGGTCTAACAGTTGAAGTCCAGATCCAGTCTGTCTGTGTCTTTTAGATAGCTTTGTCCCTGAAGCATATGTGTTTTGGACAGGGAGCATCTTTCCTCTCATTCTGTCTTTCTAGCATTTGAGTGGTCAGACTATAAAGGCAGCACACAGTGTGATGGGCTTATTTTCCTGTCTCTGCAAATGAGAAATCAGGATCTTCCTTTCAAATTTCCTGGTAGATGTTGGAAATAGAGCCCTTCTCCTTATATGTATAGAATCCAAGCCATAGGGATCGTGATATCACTGGAGATGTTTGGATTTACAGTTAACTAGTACGGAGCTGGCTTAAGTCAGCACACAGGAATAAAACGAACCTGGACTCTGACATGAGGAAATGTGCTGTAGGCATTAATAATAGAGTAGTGTTGACCACAGCACTGGGAATTATAGGCAGTGTGGCATTCCTATTCACTCAACAATGTCTCACTTGTGTTTGGTATTTTATTTTGCTCAGGTGGATTTGCAGCTGCAGTCACCACACCTCTCGATGTAGCGAAGACGAGAATTATGTTGGCAAAGGTAAGAGAGAAGGAGGCAGCAGACACACAGGTGAATGGCTCTGTATGGTCACTACAGAATGAAATCCAGCAGTTGTTAATAACGACTTGTGCTCTTGTCCTTGAAGGCAGGATTAGATACAAACAGGTACAGCGTGCAGAACTGATGAAATTCTTGTGTTCCTTTCCTTGAATTGCTGTTCTGCTGTTTTTCCGAAGGAGCTGTTTGAGAAGGGCTCGTGTTTGTGCTAGACTTCCAGAGCCTTTTGCAGTGCCTTTAGGATGAAATTCTTGCAGAGTCAGACTGCCCATCAGGGATTTATTACCCTGTTGTTTTGATAGTTGTCAGGCTGCAGTGTGTGTGTTTTCTAAAGAACTTGGATTTAAAGTCCTAGAATTTTAAGCTGTAGAGATTGTGATGGCTTATGTCTGCCAACCAGGGCAGAGGGAAGATTGCTTATAAAATCACCAAGTTTAATAAGCAGTTAAATTGCTGGTACGTCTGGTGTTCCCATCAGCATCTCGCTGACCCGGAGCAGACACATAGCTAAGAGCCCTCAGCAGATGGATATTCCTAAAGCCTTTCCTTGTCCTGAAAAGAGCTGTTGTGTTGGCGAAGGTCAGGCATCCTGGAATTTCTCTGGGTGGTTTTTACCCTATTGCTCATGTCCCTCAGTACGGGGGTGTTTCCTGTTGATGACATGCACCTCCTCAGCCAAGTCACACGCGCCTATGCTCACCATGTTGCTATGTTGTGTAGCTCATTGCTGGGTGTTGTACCTGCTGTGGCTCTTTTGCCTTTGGAGTAGCCAATTGAGATGAATTAAAAAAATCCATACTAATGTGGTTTGGTTGGGGCAGGAATCCACTCTTGTGTTCCTGGTAATTTGATCCTGTTCCATGAATCCTTGTAATTCAACTTCCCTATCCTATTCACATTGTGATTCAAACCCAATGATCCACCTCCAAGGATTTGGGATCTGGTGAGCCCCCTGATCCAAACTTTAAGCCTAATGGCTGTGCCTCCTCTTCTGCTCTTTGCCTCATTCCTGGGGACAAGGAGACTTGGGGTAGAGAGGCCATTAGGATGTCTGTAATTCCTGTACTGTAGCACTAACCTGGGATAGGGAGGTCAGTAAATATCTAAACTTCTCTGCCAGCAGTTTCAAGTCTCTCTCTCTGTGGTACAGGCTGGTTCCAGCAATGCTAGCGGGAACGTTCTGTCCGCACTCAGTGGCATCTGGAGGACACAAGGCCTGTCGGGGTAAGGACATGCTACATGCTAGATGTTGTATCTCTGTATGTGTCAGGGGGTGGGAGAGGATTGGGTGGTCTGCTTGTATTTAAGTCATTAAGACTTTTGGTTGTCTTACACATGGCCAGGGAGCAGCCGTCAGGTAACTAAGCACAAGTCCCGTCAGGGTGATCTGGTGTCCTTGCTTTAGCATAGGCTGGGAGCAGTGTCCAGGAGAGAGCACAGACATGGGGCATTATTGAGTCTATCTGTGGCACAATCTCTAAGCTGAGCTCCAGCCTGTGGAGGTGAGGGTGGCTTGGTGTTGAATTGGTCCACAACTGATTTTAATCTGTGAGTGTCTGCATTTGTGTTTTGAATCCATCTAAACTTCAGGCATGCACATTCACCTGGCAGCGAGTGCCACAGTGCTATCGTGAGGTGTGTGAATCGTCCCTCCTGAGATTTCAGGGAAGGCTAACATAGGAGCTGCGTGTCACTTATGGACAGTCCTTTCTTCCTCCTGCCAATTTCCTACTGATTGAAAACACCAGCAAGGTCTTCTCTGTTCCTTTATATTCACTGTGCTTGTGAAGTGTGATGGGAACGGACAGTGCCATTGTGGTGCCAGCAGTAGGGACAAGCTGAGGCAGAAGGAAGGGAGCCAAGTGCTCCCTGACTTGTCCTTTGAGCCTCCTGTCAAGTCCAAGCTCAAGCACTTGCCAGCTTGGATTTCTCTAGTGAGGCAGTTGTTGCAAAAATACATTTTCTGAGACAGGCTTGAGTGCAAAGAATCTAAGTCTGAGCAGCCACAGAGCAGCTCTTTGGAGGCTTTCCTGCTGTGGCTAGAGTGTAGAAATGTCCTGGACTTTCTTCTGACCAGCTGTGGAAGTCTGGGGTGATGTGGAGCCAGTCTCTTGACTGTCTCAGTTTACTCAGTCCTGAGATGAAGCATTGTTCTCCTGACTTTGGAGTGGTGTTTTGAACAAAAAGTCCCTTGCTGTCATTTGTGGAATGTTTTGAGGTGTTGTGAGGTTCCAGATTAAGATGGATTTTTACAGACACCTGCTACTTTTTATGATACCTTGCCCTCTTTGAGTGCGTGATTCATGCCAATTATTGGCTGCTTGCAGTGAGTATGTCTCTTAAACAACTTCTCCAGACTGTGAGGTTCAGCCTGTGCTTCCTTTGGTAGGGCTTGTGTGCCACCTGCCCTTGGCCTGGAAGAGAAATGGAGATGTTTTTGGAAGCTTTACTTGGGGCTCTTCACTGCAATTTCTCCTGGGCCTTTGATCCTCTCCATGTGGCTGATACTTTTAGGGCGCTGGTTTAACATTTGTAAACTGTTGCTCAAAGCAGCATGCACATCATAGCTTTGTGGGGGACAGTTTTCTCTTAATGTCTGATCTCTGCTCACCCAGCTAAGAAAAGTTCAATCCTCTTTCTACACATGTGGGAAATAATTCAAAACAAATTGCAGGAAGTTCCTGAATACCGATTGCAGGAAGATGTCCAGCTGTGCCCCTGGGCAGTGCTCAGACATGGGTTGTCTTAGGTTTGTTCTCTGAGGTAACCAAGTGATGCAGCAGTGGATGAGTTTTGGGTCCTATGTGGCTTGGTGGACTTTAGGACATGTTTTGAAAGGAACAGGGAGCTGAGACCTCGTGCTGCTGATGGCAGTTGAACTCTGGATGGATGTGAAGAGGCATAGATTTGTCTGGGGAAAACCTCTCGCTCTCCCCAGCCACCAGCAGAAAAGGAAAATGTATGTTTGTGTTCTTGTCAGGGTATTTCAGCAGTGCCCTTTCCTAAACACCACCAAATTAAACCCTGCCTAAAGATAGTACCCATGGCCTGAGACCAAAGGGAATGCAACTCAAATCAAAATCAAAACAATAAGTGATCTGGAGGAAAAGTAACATGTGAAAGAGGCCAAGCTGCGTCAGCTGCAAGGAAAAGGAAGAAAGTCTTGGGGAAAATAAACGCAGAGGCTGCCATGCCTGCTGCCAATTATAGATCTATTAATCAAAAACAATAAAAATGTCGGGCTCTTTTTGGCCAGTTTCAACATGAAATGATTTATGGCTCCTCTAATAAATCTCATACTTGAAGAGGAGGAATTCTGAGGGCAGAAAGACGCATTGCTTATTGCCACCTTATTAAAACCAGAGCGCAGGGCTCAGCTTCCTGGTCTGCACCTAGTAAATCCCTCTGCTTCACACCACGAAACTTCACATCCCTTTCTGGCTGGGGAGAGCCAGGCCTGTGGCAGGAGGTAGGACAGGGATGGGATGAGCCAATCATTGTGCCTCTTCACACTTACCAGCAGGGTAGATGAGACATTGATGTGAAAGCAGGTTTACATCTTGTCCAGTTGCTTTTCTCACAAGGGGGTGGTGGTGTTGGAAAGTCATGGATGAGGCTTTGTAACTTGCTGGTGAGAAAGATGAGGGTTATTTGACTGGAAAAGAGAAGGCTCTGGGGAGACCTAGTAGTGGCCTTCCAGTACCTTAAGGGGGCCTACAAGAAGGATGGAGAGAGGTTGTTAACAAAGGCCTATAGTGATACAGGACAAGGGGCAATGGCTTCCAACTAGGGAAGAGTAGATTTAGATTGGATATTAGGAACAAGTTCTTTACCATAAGGGTAGTGGAACACTGGAACAAGTTGCCCAGGGAGATGGTTGGGGCTCCATCCCTGGAGATATTCATGATGAGGCTCAACAGGGTTCTGGGCAACCTGATCTAGTTGAGGATGTCCGTGCTTACTGCAGAGGAGGTTGGACTAAGATGACCTTTGGAGGTCCCTTCCAACCCAGACCTTCTATGATAAATCTGGTGAGATGGCTTGTCCCAGCTTGTGTAGCTGGGGATGGAGCTGGTGGTTTGCACCAGGTGTCCTGTTCTTTGGGTGAACTTCCTGGTCAGGGTGGACATGGCACAGCAGACACTAACCACACTGTAGTGATCTCAGCGATGCAAGCGGCAGACTCAGTCCCTGTGCTCAGGGCTTGCTGCTTGGTCAAACACATGCTGCCTGCAGGAGCAAGCTCAGTGCAACACTGCAGTCAAAGTGGTGTTTTTTCCTAGCACAGCCACCTCTTTGGTGGGAGATTTTGTGACCAAAAATCCCATGGTGCCTTTTCAGCTCTGGCCCCTCTATTCTTTGTTCAGACCCTGCAGTGCCTTTTCCAAAGCATAACTTCAGGGGTTCTGGTTAGTCTCTAGTGAGAAAGAATTTGCTTTGAGTTATTGAATTGTCACCTAAAAAATGTCACCTTTGCTGCTGGCAGCTTGGAACTAGGTGTATTGCTGGGCTGGGAACACTGAAACGAAGAGCTGCACCCTGGAGGGCATGCATGTGGTTGGCAAAGGCACACGTTGGGTTTAACACCTGCAGCCAGGCTTCACCCTGGGATTCAGACATGGCTCCTGGACTGTGAGTCCTAACAGGCCATTCCCCACACTGCTGGGAGAGCACAGGGTCTCTGCCTGAAAGCCTGTGCTTGGTCTTTGCCAGTTACTGACACGCTCTGCATGCATTGCAGCTCAGTGATGTGAAGGTGGGGGTGAAGACCTCCAGCTCTTGGTGCTGGAGGTGACTAGCACCTGGAAGAGTGGCTTATGCAAAAGGGAAAACTTGGACAGAGAGCAGTGGCAGGGTACGAGGTGAAATCTGTGCAAACAGGTAACAAACAACAGCCAGCCAACAGACCTCTGCCCAGCAGAGCAGTTTCTGATGGGGCCTGTAGAAAAAGCCAACAATTTATCTCGTCTGCTGGTGAGGGAAGTGTGGCTCAGCAGAGGTTAGTTTAGATCAGGCCTGCAACAGAGCTCAGCTCTACAGATTCAGGGCAGCCCCAGAGCTGTTTGGCTCTGCCCTCCTGCAGAAGGGAATCCATAGGGGAAGCATGGGCTGGAAAGGCCAAAAGGACAGGTGGGAAAGGGAAGCTGGGGAGAGCAGGGCCAGGATTCTTGGAAGCAGTGTTTAGTAATAGAGGTTGCCAGGGATGCAGCTCCTGGGTAACTGAGTTATCTGCCCCTGTTTGTGTAATAGCTGTGTCTCAAGTGGGCTGTTCCCTAAATGAATGTCTGCCACTGCTCCATAATGAGGGCTGCCTGATCTGGGAGAAGGATGGTGTGTGTCTTCCAAGAGCCATGCTGCACCGTAGGATTTACCCTATCAGCGCTCTGTCCGTACATGCCTTGTACAAATTACTCTTGTTTTAAAGCTGTCATTATGGTAATGACCCAATTGCTGTCTAGTAAAGCCATAAAATGTTTCCATTTGCCCGTGAGCTCCAGGCTCCTTAGCAAGGCTCATTACAACAAAACCCAGAGTTATTGGAGCCAGAGGTTTCCCCAGTGCAGTGTGAGTAGCCAGGCACAGGCAAGGGAGCTCCTGAGAAGCCCTGGAGTGTGTGAATCTCCTGCACAGCCTGTCTCACCAGGAATTGAGTCTCCTGTCCCACAGTGGCCATGCTCCTAGCAAGGACCATGCAGTGTTCAGAAAAAGCTGAGGATGGCAGCATCCCTGTGGAGCTCAGCCAGACTCTGCTGTGAAGGGCTCCCACCACGCAGGCAATAGATCAGCAAGGGGATGCTGAACAGATTCAAGCTTAATGTTTAATCCTTGCTTGTAGTGAAGGAAGCCTGTAATCCTCTGGGAGGATACAGTGGCCTATCCTGAAGCTGTTAAACCAACTGTGAGCTTAGATGTGTTGAGCAATTGGCTTTACATGAGTTTCCTGTTAACTTCCAAGAACTATTGGGATCAGGCACCTAAAAATCGTGGTGACTGAACACACAGCCATTCCTGCTCCCTCCCTGCTGGCTACTGTTGGATGTTACTGGGAATAAGCCACTGTGGTAAGATAGGCTGTCTCTGTGGTGGGGGAGCTCCTGGCAGAGAGGAGGTCCCTCTGCCAAGGATGGATTGGCAGCCAAGGATGGGACACTTCCCATCTGTCCGCAGCCTTTTGTGGGGGTGTGTCTGAGCTCCCCTTTCCCTAACATGGCCCAGAGCCTCCTGCACCTTTGCTTATGCACCTGAGGAGTGTGGAGAGGGGTTAAAAATCACAAGGCTTGGGAGTACTCTTAGGACAGTCTAGACAGGTTCATTCAGTGAGTCATAGGGTAAGACTTAAGAAAATGGCAAGAGATATTTTTTTTCTTGGTGTTGTGTTCTGAGGCCCCTGCAGCCAGCTGGGCAGCATCCGCTCATCCTCTGAAACCGCCTTTTCTTTGTCTTCAGCTTGTTTGCTGGTGTTGTCCCAAGGATGGCAGCCATCGGCCTGGGAGGCTTCATCTTCCTGGGGACATACGAGAAGACTCGCCAGCTGCTGCTCTGACCCGGTCCTGCCAGTGGTCACCGCAGAGTTGGAGAAGCCACCGAGTTAGGGGAGGAGCCCGCCCGTGAGTGCAGCCTTCCTCCTGCCGCCCCTTGGCTGTGCAGCAGCAGCTGTTCCCCAGCCTGAGAGCTGCTTTCGCTGTTAAAGAAAAGTAAATCCTCCAATAATCCAATTTCCCAAACATGAAATTTTCCTGCATGGAAAATGAGTGAGGTCATTGTGAGAATTGTGCCAAAAAAGTAACGTTTTGGGGGTAAACAGCTAATTACAGGGGCTGAGAAAGGCGTTGTTAGAACCTCCTGCAGGGGAAATGTTTTGCAAACCTCCAGCTCGTGGGCTGGGTCAGGAGGCTGAAATAAAGCAAGTTTTCATCATGCCCTGGCACCTGCCTTGTACCCAGGGAGGGTTTCTCTGGTCAGGGAGGAGACTGATAGAGTTACAGCCCCCTGCCTTCCAACAGCACTGAAAGCTCTCCAGGTTGGGAGAGCTCTTTGTGGAAGACAACAATCCACTTGTTTCTGGTTTGAGCTGTGTTGGGAGAAGTTTATATCCCTGTCTATACCTACAGGTGCTCAGCAAGCATTCCTGTGTGGGAGCCAGTGCAGCTTTATTAATTAGACTCATATTTCTCCAGAAAAAGTAGGAGCTTGTATTATTTTACAGCTGTGCTTCTGCAAAGACAGGCAGCCTTGCCTTCTTTTGGTCTTCCTCCCTCTGCAGCTGAAGGAGCAGGAAGGAGGTTGGAAATGCTGAAGCCTGGCAGGGAGGCCAGCCAGTGCAGGAGAACTCTGCATGTTCTCCTGCCAATGTTCAGACGGATCCTGAGGGCTCTCTGGGGGCTGCTGGCAGGCAGAGCAAGCCTCTGCTGTTGTTCTCATGGTAGGAAATGGAAGCCGTAGTGGCCAACATGGTGCAGGGATAAACTCAGTGGGAAGGTGTTAACTGAACTCGCTCAGAATGATCACCAGACTGCGGGGTCGGGGGCCCCAAGTTTACACCAGCAGTGTAAGTGGTGCTTGGAGATGTTTAGATGTGGGGTGTTTGCAGGGGGATGTCTGGGCAGCAAAGCCAAGCTGCTGCAGTGGCAACTTTGGCACATGCCGAGATGACCCTCCTGGAGCTGTGCCATCAGGATGGGGTAAGTGGGGCTGGGTCAGACAGCAGCTGTTCAGATGTTTGCCCTGATTGAGGGGCTCCTCACCCACGGGAGTGGGGAGGTGGGTGCTGGCTGCCACAGGGGCTGCGTGGAGTGAGCTGCACCAGCGTGAGCAGGGACTCAGTGCACTGTGAGAAGGGTGGCAGAGCCCAGCTGGTGCAGCCACAGCAGCACCCAGGCCACCAGTTTCAACCTGCTGGCACCATGCAGGTGTGCCTGCTGGGTTGTGCATGTATCTTCCAGGCCATTGCAATGCTTCTGTTATCTGATGTCATGCCCATGATGATGTGCTCCCCTGGAGTGCTGCAATTTCACTTGGAGGTTTTTCTCCTCACTGGGAAGGTATAGAGGTGTAGCCAGAACAAATGCCAGAGCAGGCTAGTGCATAGGCCCGGCTTACTTAGGCTGGATGCTTTATTACACTGTCATCCCATAGTACAGTAATGAGACTTTTTGGAGGCCAAAACTTAGAAAATAATTGGCAGGCAAGTAAAACATACAGAACAGAGGACATCATTCTTAAAAATAATCCTCAATTAAAATGGGGAGTTTCAGCCAAGTCCTCTATTGGCTGCTTAGTTCTTCCCATTTCCACAGCACAGTGAAATGCTTCTGCCACTCTTGAGGTTGTCTCTTTCATGAAGTTCTATGTGTAAAGTGGAACCAATTTTAGGGACTTTTTGGGAAGGAGATATATTATTCTGTCTTAAAAGCTAATTTTTATTTTCTTTTAAAGCTCTTTAAGCATGATGAGAGTGTTAGTACTGCAGTTGGTGCATTTAATTACTTGAGCTGAAAATAATCCTGCCATCAGCCATTTGGCATAGTTTAGCCTTTATTTACTCCAAGGGAATCATTTGAAGCTTAGCACAGCCCCACCCCCATTCCCTGCTGACCAGGGTTGGTACAGGAGAACTGTTTTAGCCACGCCAGTGTTGGGAGGAAAGATGGACCCCGTGTGCCAATGGACCAGCTCTGCATCCAGACCACTGTGGAAAGGACAAAGTCACCTGGGAACAACAACAGGCAAGTGGGAGCCCTGGCCAGGGCTTTTCTGCACACACAGATTTGTCTGATCCTGATGAAAATGAGAGTTTAGGGACTATGGGGGGAAAAGACCCAAAAATATGGTTGCTTTTCCCCTTACTGCCTGTTTGCCTTCAGTTTTAATCATGTTTCAAGTTTACCAAAAAAAGAAAAATTAATTGTATCCCATTACTGGGATGAGGTAGAATAACAAAATCCGAACCTCAGCCCTGGCAGCAGCCTCTTGAAAGCTCTTTTCCATTTTGAAGAATATTAACTTCTATGTCCGCTTAGGGACTTACCAGAGTAGTCTCAAGAAAATCTGCTTTATATACCCAAAGTTATAAATTGGAGGAGGAAATACTTCTATTTTTTTTAAATATGCAAAACCTTTTAATAATTTGTTTTGGTTTTTGTGTTTTTTTTTTTTTAAGTTAAAGCAAGAATTTCAGCTTATCTCCAAAGCTGCCTCTGGAATTTCCATACAGGGTGGGGTTTGGGTTTGAGAAAGCCACGAGTGTTCACAACTGCAGCGCAGACTGGTGCCATCCTGGCCCCATTTTTCTTACCTGTTCTGTTTTCACTTGCCAGACAGTTAATGTATTAGAAATGTAGTTCTTATGAGTTCCTTACTCCATCTTTCACTACAGCCCCCAAATTCCAGCCCATCCACAAGCCAGGCTGCCAGAATCTCGTGCTGACGTATATTACGTCCCAGTAGAGCTGCGGGCCTCATTTCACCAGCAGGTATTTTGGCAGTTAGTTTGCATTTTAGTTGGAGAAAGACAGAAAAAGAGTAGAGCAACGGATTAGAATTTTATTTAATTTTCAACTGAAACTCCCAAAAGCTCACTCTCACCAAAACAGCTGTAATATTATAAATGAACCTTTATTAAAGACACTTCAATGCCGTTTGTTAGACACTTCAATATCTTACATGTTTTTCAATGTACAACATTGTACCAAATTTTCTAATAAATAAATAACTTTGTACACAAAAGTAATACTTCCTCTTTCACATTGCCTCTTAGAAGCAGCAAATTCACATATTTAGTGGAAGTCATAACATTAGGCAGTTAACTTTATTCAGAAACATCATTATCCAATGTTAATGTGGCAAATGTGCTTTGTGTCTGCAGTGGTGATGACATTTCTGCCAGCAAATGAGTCCAATCATTCCCATCCTCCCTATGTCCCCAGTTCCACTGTGCTCCCCTTGACCAGTCAGGCTGCAGCTGCCCTTCCCTCAGGAAAGGGAAAACCGTACTCAGTTTGTAATTCTCTAACCTCCATTTCCTTTGCTTTGCATAAACTTGGCACTCAACATAATCGGCCACCTGTCTCAAAGTGCAAACGTGTCAATAATCAGGAGCTGATACAGACAGGTACCTGGCTCAACTATGCCTTGCTTCATCAAGGTCATCTTCAGCTGCCCAGGCTACAGTGAAGCTCACCAGCAGACAGAGGTCTTTCCCTGATGGGAGGTGATGACTCCTCAAGGTAAGGCTGGGCAGGACCAGCTTGTAAGAAAACCGAACAGCACCTCATATCAGGGCAGCACCTCACTGCTGGCTGACACCCACAGGCATGGCAGTGCTCCAGCAGAGCCCCAAGTAAGTGGTGGGGCTGAACAGAAAATGACATATGTCTGCTCTGATCTCTGATGCTTGTTTTGAGCCCCTAGCAAAGGTGGATTTCCACCAGACTCAGCTTCAGTGGAACTGGCATTTGAGTCGCTTCTAAGGAGAAGAAAAAAGAAGAAAAAACAAAACAAAACAAAACAACCAACCCCCCCTAATAAACCTTCCCCCAAAGTAGTCATCACCAGAGTTAGCAACCTTATGTTAGCAGAACTCAAACTACAAGTAACTGGAAGGGAGTCCTCCATCCACAGGTACCAACACCAACAGAAAGCAGCCTTTCTATAAATAGTGTCATAGTGAAGTTAGAAGTGACAAAGACCTGACCAATGTGGGTATGTATTTTGCTGGGTAAGTATTTTCACCCCCATTCATGGATGAACTTAAAAGACCACATAAAAATACTTGGGACATTTCCCTTTAACAGAGAACCTTGAGCCATAACTGAACGTTTTCCCTTCTAAATGAGTATTTCCGAATGTCCTAGAACTGTTCCACAGAGCAGCAGAAGCCTCTGGAAGCAGCTATTTTTTGGCTGCAGATGGGGGCAATGGTGTACAACAGGGCTGCAGTGGAAAAAAGAGTATCAGATGAATTGAGGGTACAGCTGTCAGCTCAGGAGTATGATTTTCGTTTTGTTGTCACAACAGCTCTATGGTTTCAAACCTCCTCCAGAACAGATGGATTTGTTGGGTGTGAAAACACATTATATTGGCATGGGTGACAACTCCTCCCTAGGGGAGGCTGTGTATCCTTATCTGCACCTCATATAGGCAAAGCCACATCCATCTGGGAGAGGAGATGTCTGCAAGGAGCTCTGTAGGTGATCAGTGCTGTAACGGGAGACACCAGCAGGTAACACCTTCTGGTGCCGTGCTCTGGAAGGGTGCAATCTGAGCCCACCCCGCAGCTCCCTGCACGGGTCAGTTATTGTGCTAACGACTGCTCACCAGTCACCACAGCCTTTCTGTCTGGGGCTCTGCACTGTTGCTGAATTATTCAGTGCCTCTTGTGTGGTCCACTCTAATGTATCACACAGTCACAGTTCAAACACTAATTTTTATGCAATTCTGAAAAATAATGGAATTAATTTAAGTTCTACCACCAACAGGAAAAAAAAAAAATCAGGTTGCTCTGCCATTTCTCACTGCATGGGGTTTTTTTTCCCTATAAACTTCATTTGAAACAGTTGAAGATCTCTGTTGAAATGTGTTAAGTGCAATAAATTTCAAAAGGGGAAGGAAATTTGTGCTAAGTAACCCAATTGATACTTGATATAAAGGAACTTCCGTTGCAAAGAGGACAATCCCTTTGGAACGATCTGGCTTTTCAAAGTTCTGCTTATGCATTTAAGGCACCAGAATTATTCTCTCACCAAGTTTTAACAGCAACCTGATACTGAAAACAATATTGCCAAAATTGTAAAATTTCACTCAGTTTTCCATGCACTAAAGATTAAAATAGCCTCTGTAAAAGATATATATATATTTTTATATATATATTTATATATGAAAACTCTTATGTACAATTGTATCAAATACTTTTCTCTTTACACAATAATCCCTTGCATTTATGTGCTTCATATGCAAGTCAACTTTTGAACGCTTCAATACTTCTCAGGGAAGTTTTAAACTATGTACAAACAGATGACGCTCGAACAGGAGTTTGTTCCCCATACAAGCTTGTTTCTCATACCTCAGCTGTTTGCCTTTGACAGGTCATCAGTTCAATATTTGAGGTAGAAGTAAGTAGCCTATATACTGTGTGCAAAAAAAAAAAAAAAACCCAAACAAAACACAGAATAAAATAAACCCCAAAAGAACAGCGTGCTTGGTACTGTGCACATGGCAGCCTGTCCTCAGTCCAGAGACCTGTGCGGTGCCTTCAGCTCCTGAGCGGAGTCGCATGGCGTGGCTGTGTAGCCGTTGGACAGGAGAGCCTGTTTCACTTCTGCTTCGCTCTGCAAATCCAGTAGTGTTGGGGACATTTCAGGAAGCACATTCAGTTGCTTTAGTGACCCTCCTGCTGGTGACACTCTCACCGAATTCAGGTTGTTAAGCTCTGACAGCTTTGCTGCTGCCGCTGCTTGTGAAAAGCCTGCAAAAACCCAAAGGACCAGCACCATTAGTTGATGGTCAGCCTGCCAGCGTGCCTCGTAAAACCAACCCTGCCACTATCCTTCATGCTCTTGGGCTAATTAGGTAAAAAAGCTAATGGGAGAAAAGAGGGCTCTCATACAACCCAGAGAGAGAGTGCCACCCCCAAGGAAACACGTACCGTGTTCGTCTGCAAGCAGCGGGCTGGTGGTGCTCACAGGTCTTATTCTGTCATGATTGCTGGGGTAGAGGGTCCCATCTGTTTCCAGCCTCTTGCCACTGGCAATCCCGTTGCATGGCTGAGGATGCGGAGGGCCAGTGCCTGCACCCCTCTTCCTGTTGTGCTCCTTGCTGCTGGGTGTGTTTGGGTAGGGATTCTCCACAGTCTTAGGGCTCTCGGAGTAGTACTCAGGCTCCTTGGGGTAAATGTGGACGTTCATGCTGTCTGTGCTGCCGCTGCAGTCTGTGCACACAACAGGCAGGCTGTAGCCTTGAAGGGAGGAAGGGAAGATGGCAACAGAGGAAGACTAACCAGATGGAAGTTGTCAGCATTGATGCATACAACTTGTGGAAGCAAAAGGCAGCTCTGTTTAGTTCATCTGTCCCTCAGCTGCATGAGACTCTCTCACCAATCCCTCAGACATTTGTTGGGTTTATAGAGGGCTGGCAAATACCTGCACCTTTCACAACTGTCACTAAAGGTAGTTAGTTACCTTCCTTATTTTTGTGCTGCATTACAGGGATGACTGTCAGCTCTAGACACCTTATTATTGTTAGTGGCAACAAGAGATGAGCAGAATTGAAAGTAGTAAGCAGAAAGGAGTTTCTAAATGCTGGAACTTAATTTCCTTCCTGCACTCCACGGTTTTCTGTTACTAAACTTTGCAGCTTCTCCTGGAGAGAAGATTTGTTTCACTGGTTGTTTTTCTGTGGATGTTACAATACATCAGGAGAACAGAAAACACACCCTAAGAACAAAAAAGCCTGAGTGGAACACCCAAGAAACTGGCAAAGAGAGGCAGGTGTGGTGCTCAAAAGAGCCTTTAAATTTAGAAAATAAGTAAACAACAACAACTGAACTTTGAAGTTGACAGCTCCTCTAAAGAGCACAAAAAATTGTAACACCTTTGTCTGAAAGTGCTCTCACATTTTACGAACAGCTCAAACTAAAACAGTGACCAGGCAGCTGCAAGGAATGGCCATCATCAGCTTAAGCTGCCTCTTCATGATGGTTCCTCAAATTCAAATTGTTCAAGCTAATAGAGGATTAAAGCAAGCAGGAGAAAGTGAAGTTACTGTGCCTACATCTGAAAATATTCTGGTCTGTTTTTTCAGAAGGTTACCATTTCTTGCCTTAATGCTGTCTGAGTGGAGAGCTTTCTGATCTGTACAGACACAAAATACCTTCCCAGACTGATGAGGTTTGTACCTGTCTTATCTGGAACAAGCATTCCATCAGCTGTCTCTTCAGTTTTCCAAGTGTCTTTATTATAGCCAATACACAGCTTTGGCTGCCTACAGCCTGTACTGGGAGCTTCAACATCTGGACACCTTCCAGGATCAGTTTGACACATACCTGTAACAAATGAACCATCTGGCTAAAGATTTAAACCATCTGCACTCAGTTAAATGACTTATTAGTCTTATTTCTATTGTAAAAGCTGTGAAAGGGAGAAAGAATAGCAATGAGGATAATAGAAAATTTTAGGCTGCTGTGTAACAATAAATGCTGTAGAACTGCAGGAGAATTGGAGTTCAGAACCTACACCTATTCCTCCCTAATGTACTGTGTTTGAATACTGTAAAATCCCAGCACTTAATTTCCAAGCCTGAAGGCAGGGACAGGCACTGCTCATGTATTTTCTAGCAGAGCTTAACTATGGGTAACTCTGGTGCCAAAACACTAATCCAAAATTAGCAAAACAATAGTCCTTGGGGCCTGACTGAGCAGTTTCTGAAGCAGGCTGCTTGTACAAACACTCCTGTTGCTGGGAGAGGACGGCTTTGCGAAGTCAAAGACAGATCCTTGTTCTGCATAAATGCAGTAGCTAGAGAATTACATTATGAAGATCTCTCAGATAACTCCTAACAAGCACAGAAGTACTTTGTCCAGTGATTTCTACCTTCTCCTATCAAGCTCAGATACAGCATGACAGAAAGAAGAACCGAAGCTGCTCTCACCGTTGCTGTCTATGTGGCCATTGGGCTGGTGGTTATCCACTCTGACCACCGCTTCCTGCCGGTCAGAAAGAGTCCCTTGTGAAGACAAGTAGCTTGGCACGTCAGGAGGCACGATCGTCTCATCTAGAGCAATGGGAGCAGAGAAATGTCAGTTCCCAACAAGAGATAAAGGCTTCTGTTTTCAAAGACATGTGAAATCATATTTTCAAGAGGGACTGGGGACTAGGATCTGTAACTGGTATTTTTCTGTGGGTGCAGTGGAAACTGGACTGCCTAAACATTGCATTCCCCTTGGCTGCCCCCACTTCTTGTTTTTCAAAGCTTCAATCTGTGACAGATGGAGTTGGTAAAGCTGTTTATAAAGAGCTTGCATTTGGCATAGTCAGTACAAGGTAGGTGGAGGTGGCAGTGTTTCTTCAGAACAGGTAAATTCTTCCTTTTCCCCTGAAACTCAGAGTATCTCATTTGACTCATGTCCTGTGTCTCCCAAAGTCATGGGTAAGAATTCTGAAGAACAGGGTCTGCAATTCACTTAAGCAGGCAAGTAAGCCTCTGCCCCTTAGCTACTACCCTTAGCTTTTTCCATTCTACATCAAGCAATTCAGTTTCCCTTGTCACACAAAGACAAGTAAAACGTAGCTGTCAGGCATGAAGCTCTAGATTTGCAGAACTAAAAAAGGGGTCAAAACAGATCCTGCTGCCAAAACACTGGTCATGTGGCATCCAAGACCTCCTATCTAGCCCATGTCTTTGAAATCCTATGTTGCACACTATCTAAAGCTAAGTGTGATATACAAAGGCTGCCGATGCCAGCAGGGTACGGAAGTCTCAGGCTGGTTCTTCCATACTTCTGTTAGGCTGCATAACGCTAAGAGCAGGAAAGTTTATTCTCACTGCAATACTTATTTCAGCACCAAATTATCCCCTTTGAATATTGGGAGGAAGCAATAAAGTACTTCTTCCCCTGAAATATGAGGGATATCCCTCATCAGCAGGGCTGTAACAGCTCTTACAGGCAACATGGAAAAAGGGATTCGAGCTTCTAAGTCCATTTTCCAAGTTTTGAATACAAAGCCTTTGAAAATACAGATTCCCAAGAAGTAAGACAGGTTGCCAGAAGCATAGGCATAATCCAGACTGTCTCAGGAGTTATCATTTATGGTCATGGAAAATCAAAGTAGCAAAGCAATGGCTGAAACTACTGCCATGTGGAAAAGAACAAGCCAAGGGGAAATGCACCTCTGAATAATGCTTCAGCATCCAGTGAAAGCTGGTTCCAGCTTTCTGAGCCAAGACAACCAGTGAGATAATCCAACTGCTTCCCCGCTGCGATTGTGTGGCTACCTGAGGTGGGAAGCCAGGAAGCACAAAAGCTCAGAGAAGGCCTGAGCAGAAGACTAGAGCTACCTGTGTTGGTGACGCTGTATTCTTCACTCTTCTTCCTGGTTTGGTAGATGATGCAGACCCAGACCAGAGACGTCAGCACGATGCTGCACACCACGGCAATGGTGATGATCCCCACGGTGGTACGGTCCTTCCTGCAGCCAAGAGACTGCAAGATGCTCACGTGGCTGTGTGCACGCTCTGTCCCCAGGGTGTTGGACATTTCACAGGTATATTTCCCAGCATCCTCCAAGACAACATTCCTCACAATCAGCAGCTGGTTGCCAGAGGTGAAGTGATGCCTTTCTGTTACAATCAGTGGCTGGTCACCCTTCAGCCAGGTGATGCGGGGAGGTGGGCTCCCTGTGGCTTTGCACTGAAGAGCCACAGTCTCACCTACAGACACAACATGGTCTTCCAGGGGATGAATTAAAGATGGTGTCTCTGCAGGAGAACAAACACAGAAATGAATTCTTAGGGACAGTGTCACAACAGATTTCTTTTAGCAGTACTGAAGGTAACAGATGTTCCTGCAGACAAATACACAGCTATGCACTCAGGAGCAGGGCAGCTGCAAACAACAGATCTATCAACCACAACTAAGGCCCCACCATAACCATTAAGTATTGCCACTAAGTATTCCAAACAAAGCAAGCCCTGAGGACAGGGGCCAGTGGCTGACAAACATGAATTGTGTTGTAGGGCAAGAGAGATGGACTGCAATTTCCTTTTGAAGACATTTTCCCAGTCAGCAAAGAGGGTGCTTGGAGGGGCTTCCCTGGCACAAGAGCAAACATGAGTCACAGCCTCTTCTCCAATTAGCAGGGTAGTTATCATTAATTAACTACAGTGACACAACTCAAACCAGATGAATGCAGAGCACTGCCTCTCTATCCCTCTTCTGTATCTATAGCTGTTGAAGAGCTTCAGCAGCAGCCTCTTCCAGCTCCCAGTGCCAGACCACTTGGCCTCTCGGGGCACTACTGCCTCTTACCCAGTACGGTGAGGGTGGCGTTCGCAAGCACAGAGCCCGCAGAGTTCTGTGCTGTGCAGCTGTAGACTCCCATGTCTTCTATCTTCACATCTGTGATGAAGAAGACGTCGTCGTCGGGCATGACGTGCATGCGGCGCTCGCGGGCAGCAGGGAAGTCTGTGCCCCCATCCTTCTGCCAGGCGATCTGTGGCGTGGGGTGGCCCTCGGCAGCGCACTCCAGCCGTGCCGTTGTCCCTGTCCGGCTGGTGATGTCGTGGGGAGTTTTGAGAAATGAGGGCAACACTGATAGAGGAAAAACAAGGAAAAGGGTTGAATGATTCCTCGGGGAAAATACCATCTTCTGGGCAGTTTCAACCAGCTTCCTTCCTAAGCAGGAGGTGAATAGGGTAGTTGCCCACAGGCCAGAGGACAGCAAACTGGTTCTGCAGGGTGTATCTAACTGCTGGGGACTAACCCTGTGTTCCTACAGCCCATGCCTGGCTGCAGCACCCAAGAGCCATCCCTACTTGGGATCACTGGAGCTGAGATCAAACCTGATTTTATTCTGCAATTAATCCCAAAAGAAATCAGGTTGTCTCTGCTGTAGAGAACTTTCAACCTCTGCAGTCCCTTTACTTTGCATCCCTTTGCGTTTTCATTTTCCTTTGCCCATTTCATGGGGCAAAGACTGTCAGAACAGCTAAAGAGAGATAGCTAAAGATGTTAAGAACGTGCTGAAATGCTTGGCTGGATGGCAGCCATTACAAGCCTGGCACATGCTCTTCATGTGGCATTTCTCAGCATCCACTGAGATGCAAGCAGCTGGCATGAAGGGGTAAAGAGTTCCTCACCATCAGGAATGGACCCCCAGGAGTAAATGCCTGCCAAACATCAATACCATAAAATTGTACCAGTTCAGGCTGAGAAAAGGAGTAAGAAAGGAGCTTCCCACTCACCATTGACAGTGAGTCGGGCCTTGTTGGAGTAGGTAGAGCCAAAGTGGTTGGTGATGATACACTGATAACGGCCTTCGTGGGCAAAGGTGACGTGCCGGAGGTGCAGGATCGTGGTGTACTCCATCACCTCACCATCCTTGGCCCGCACGTGGGCAAAGTTCTCAATCTCAGCATTGTGCAGCATCTCATTGTCCTTCTTCCATGCAAACATCATGGGGGAGCTGCTGCTGCTGGCGGCCGAGCAGGTGAAGCGGATGTCCTTGCCCAGGACAGCCACCGTGGTCTCGGGCTGGATGATGATCTGCGGCTTGGGGAAATCATCTAAGAGAAAACAGCAGGCAGAGTTAGTTCTGTGCTACGAGGAAAGACTGAAGCAGGCAAAGATATGCAATGAAAAAGGAGTGTTAGTGAAAGACACTGCCTTGCTGCTTTTACATCCACTGTTGTCTGCCCAGGAGAGCAGCTTGCTCTTGGAAAGCACTCTGCCATCCAGACTGGCTCCCCAGCGCAGATGTGCCATGCACGACTCTACTGAGCTGCTGCTCTAAGCTAAGCCTCTCATTCCTCTATCATCAGTGGACTGAGCTGGTCGCTTAGTGTCCTCAAACACCTACAAGATGCCTAGCTTTTGTCACAAATATAGCTGAACCTCAAAAAGGTTCTGTGGACTAAACAAAACACCCTTCTTTGTGCGACCTGTGCATGAAGAGCAATACTGAGCTTCAAACTTCACCTCCAGGCCTGCATTAGCATAAAGCAGGAAGGGAGAGCAAAACATTTAAAGAGCTGCAAATGCCACCTCCAGCATAAATGCTCATGAGCCAGGCAACTGCAGCAGGCACTGTCAAAGCAGAAGCAGCTGTATTTGCCTGTCACCCACCTAGGGTGGAAAGCTTTACATACACTCTCTCTGCCCTGAAGACTGTTGGTTTTAGCAAGGTTCCAGGCAGATTCATTTATTAGATTTCTACAAATGGTGTAATTTAATATTTGACTAAGGTTTAATTAAACAGCCAGGCCTCTGGAACCAGGAGTACTAGTGCCTGGAGGACTTGGCAGGCGCCAGAGAAGCAAAGCTGTCTTCGCTCTGTGATGTTGCTGTGGGGATGGAGCCTTCATGCTCTCTTCTTCTAGAAGAACACAGCAAGCCTCCCAGACTCATTCAGAGAGAGGCCACCTAGGTAGAGCCCTGCCACTCTAGGATGAAGAGGGACCTGGGACAGCAGCTGGAACAAAGCTTTTGCTCCATGTTCAATGCAAATCACGCATTCAACTTAGTTAACTAAGTGTTTTCAAAAGCTCGTTTTTCCTTCAGCAAACAGCCATGTGCAGCTCCACCCCAACCCACACTGGTTGGCTCCACAGCATGAGGTTTGGCTCACCAAACCAGCCTTTATTTTGCCCAAAAGCTGGATGTTTGTGCAGCATCACTTTGGCCTCCCCACTGATAATTTGCATTTCTTTTCTCTAGCAGAGAGGTAGTAAATGTTTGTGAGTGCTGGATATCAAGTAAAGCTGCCCTGCAACCACAGCTCAGGTGCAGAGTCAACTGCAGCATTTGGAAGAACAGCAGTAGGTGCTGTTTAGAAGAAAAAACAACTGTAGGAGAAAAGGGAGATTATACTTCAACTGTTAGCTGTGACTTGGTTCCTGGGTAATGCCCCCAAAATGGAGCTGTGATGGAGAGATTCTCCTCTGCTTTTGTTTTTTCACCCCTTTATTATTTCCAAGAGGGAGAAAAGATGAGCAAGGAACACAAAGCTACACAAAAAGCTCTGAACACTGCAGTTGGGGGCTGGGGGAAAAAGTAATTATAGCTGTAGCCTTGGTCCTATCAAACCAAGAAGACTGGGGAAGTCTCTGTGCAGCCCCATCTGGATCTGGAGCCCCTAAGGAACACACCAGATGCTGTGTGGTTTTAGTGGGAAATAAATTGTAACCAATGACAAATTTTTAAAATGCAGGCTTGGGCTTCCTTTGATCCCAATGAATAACAAAACAAAACAGAAACCCTCTCATAATAACATGCCACTAGGCAAAGAAAATGTTTCCCAAGTGAGTCCTACCCTTTGCACAACCTCAAAAGACACAGGCAAGACTTACCACACACAAAACTTTCTGGCAGGATGGCAAAAATGCTTTTGCTTTTTAGTGACTCAGGATGGGCACAGGTGGCCACCACAAAGGACTGCAGCTCTTTCTCAACTAACCACTGGGGCAACCATTTCAGCTGGCAATCGCAGAGGAAGCTGTCACTGTTTATGTGGCTGCAGGGAAACAAAACCAACACAAGCCTACTGTGAGTCCTGCATGGAGAGAAGGCTGGAAACTTCACAGCACTTTCGTGTTAGACACATTCCACCCTCCTCCCCAGCATGGGTGCAAGGAAAAAAAAATGACTGCAGGGGTGCGCTCAAGGTACTAAGGATGTTAAACACATAACACATGTAAACAGCATTTCATGCCCACAGAGCAACCCACTCCTGTGCTCCAGTGACACTTCTAGAGCCTTATCTTTATTAACCAACCTTCAGACTGATCCCCAGGAACAGAAGAGCAATGCCATCCCTGGCTTAAGTGAGAGAAACCGTGGCAGATCGTCTGCAGAAGAGGCATGCGGCAGGAGCACAAGTCCACAGTACAGCCCGTCCTGCTCCTACTACCATGCTTGCTCTGTGCTTTGAGTATCTTTGGTGGGGACTCAATTCAGGCCTTCATTACTGAACAGAGAAAGGATGCCAAGTTCCCACTGTAAGACCTTTAGTTTTGTCACTGGCCAGCACCAGAGAAGTGGGGAGGGCCCTGCCTGCCTTCTGTAAGGCAGAGTGTTTGCACAGCAGCATCTCCAGGGAGAAGAGGTGAGGCTGACATTGTGTTTACTGATTACCAGGAGCAGTGGAAGAGAAATGACCAGAGACATTTGTGTAAGCCCAATATAGACAGTGGCTAGTTTGGAAAGCAAAACAGAAAAACATTCCTCAGCATCCTAACAGTAACTCAGCACCTTTGTTAGAAAAGGGCTGTGAAAAAGGGGCAAATGAAAGGGAAGCCTCAGGTATTTTCTAAAAATATCCTGGCCCCCACTGTGGCTTGGCATAGCCAGTGACAAACTGCAAGTTTACAGCAACAGGGAATTCAGACTGTGGTCTGGTTTGGTCCAAGATCCTAGGAATGCCATCAAATGGTTTGATCCCTCAAATGGAATGTGAGGATGCCTCAGACACTAGGAAAATGGCCCCTGTCCTGCAATACTGCAAGCTGTGCAAGAGCAGGGTATCAGGAGCACAGCAGAACCCCAGCTCCAGAACTGTGTTGTAAGATGATGTGAATCAACTCCCAGTTTTCTACCTGATAACCCTGGCAAATCCTGAAGTCTGGCCTGAAGTCTAGCCAGGAAAGGGGAAAAGAAGGAAATGGACTCAAAAGGGAGGGAATGTGGGATCTGATTTTCCGAAGTTGTGCACTTTGCTGTCCTAGAAAGATCTGAAGCCCCTAATGCATGTGATGACAAACACTGCTGGCTAGTTAGGACAAGTCAGAGACCCTTTAGTATTTAGGGCATCAGTATGATGAATTCTGCATGGGAATGTTCCCTATCTGAATGCCACCTTCTCCACGGTATAAACGTTCCTTTCACAGTATCTGGGATCCCATGAGCTCTTCTCTACTAAGATCAATTTTTCACCTCAATTTTGTCTCTAAAGCCAATGCAAAAGATAAGGTGGTTAAACAAACAATGGACATGTAACATTGATCCTATTCATCCCCCAGTCACTGGTGTAAAATGTCACTGCCACCCAATTCCCACTCCCAACATCAAGAAGAAGAATCTGAACTTGCCCAAATACCAAATAACTGATTTCCTGTTCCACAGACACTGCGCTACTCCACAGTGCAGCAATGCACTGACAGTGGATTAAAAATTTATGGTGGAGAAAAGGAAACCAGGCAAGACTGGAAACAGTGCCTGATAACAGTGCAGAGCCCAGCCTGGGGCACAAGCAGCAGTTCCAATAACACAGCCACATTTTTACACCAGAAGGCTGGATGACAAGTGGATGCAGTTCAAATGGTGCTTACCACTGTGTGTGAACCCTAAACACAGGTACAGCAAAGGAGCAGATGGGCCACTGGGAATTAAATCAGTGGTGTGAAGGAGAGATGGCTAAGAGGACCAGGGCTGGACTTCCTGAGCAGAGATGAATAATTGCACAGATGTGAACCTGCTGGAAGAACGTGTCCCAATGATCTAATTTCACTCACTATTAAATGCAAGACATTCCCCTGACATCTACATCTACTCATGTGTAAAAATACCCTGTGGAGGAGGACAGAGGGGAGGAGGAAATAAATGAGTGGTAATGTGGATAGCACCCTATTGGCAGCAACGTGCTGCTCCTCACGTCCAGGGCAAGAAGGATCCCTGCCTCCCTTCCCGGGGTGCATGCTCCTGTTACTTACAGCTGCCGCAGGCTCTTCATCTTAGCAAAAGCATCAGCTTGGATCGAACGGATGGCGTTATCCCCGAGGTTCCTGCAAACACAACCAAAGCAATGTCAGCAAAGGGCTGCTACACCTGTGACAAAGCCTCTCCATATTTAAGCAGTGACTCCAGTAGCAGGTGATTTGGTAGCCCCTTGCTAAGGCCACATGCACTTGCAGCTCATGGAAATGACTTTTTTTTTTTTTCCAACAAAACGCTTTAGCATTGAGTAAGCCATGCCCAACAACATTAACCAACAAAGATGATGGGAATAAATCACCAAGTCATTCTTCTCACTACATTTTCTCAGTCTCAGCTACCTCCATCATCCATAGCTTAGAAATTCTTCTACCCCCTCAATAACCAAAGATAGTCAGGAATGTTGTATCCCAGGCTAGACCTTCAGCAAACATAAAGAAAGCAAATACTTGCACTAAAGGACATGTGAGAAGTTATTTGAAAGTGACTTTAAGAGGATATTGTGTTCAAAAACCACTGCCATGTTTCCACAGGAAGGTATTCTTAAAAGCTTCCCTCACA
This sequence comes from Indicator indicator, assembly GCF_027791375.1. Classification (NCBI taxonomy): domain Eukaryota; kingdom Metazoa; phylum Chordata; class Aves; order Piciformes; family Indicatoridae; genus Indicator; species Indicator indicator. Next base: position 7,356,970 of record NC_072024.1, on the reverse strand, counting down.
ACTGCTGCTAATTACAAAATTTGCTTCTCCTCTGAGAGAAGATAATGTCAGATTTAGGGCTTAAGCTTACTACGTGAAGCGGAGGACAGACAAGCACAGCTTGCAGAGGAAGATCTCAGTAGAGCATCAGTAAGGGAATCTTTATCTGGGAGCATACCCACAGTCAGGCAGCCCCTAACCCCTCAGTGTGCTCTCGATGGTCATAACACTTCATACCATCAACAGCCAGTAAAACATCTAGAGCAAAATCACAAATACTTTAACTTAATTCAGAAAGGAAGTTACTCATGAATCACTGCTGGAGTCATCAACCCTGGGACGGACACACACACACACACACACAAAATTAGACAACAGCAGCCAAAATTTCCTCCTAGCAAATCGCTCCAAGGCAGTTGTGCTGAATGGGGACGTTCAGTGGCTGCACCGTAAGCTGTCACTTGCAGCATGTGTCACTGCCAGAGCCCAGATGTAGGAGGAAGTAGGGCCAAGGGAGGAGAGAGGGCTACATCTGAAATAGCCTCTTTCCATCGTTAACAGCCTGCAAAGGAGCAATGTGCAAGTCAAGGCAACACTTATCCAAGGACAAATCACAAAATTAAGAGCATGCAGATTTGCCATATGCTCTACAACTTTGTTCCTGGCACAAAAAAAGGCCAAAGTTGAGGCGGACTTATAATGAGAAGGAAGCAGGTGGCCCCCACAAATGGACTGGCTTCTCAGTTTACAAAGACACTATTAAATTGCTAGCAGATCTCTCAAGCAGCTACTTTTGGCAGACCCCCCCTTCCCAAACGGTGGGTTACTCACAGGTGCTCCAGGGCCTCCAACCCTGAGAACGCTTTCTTGGCCACCGACTTGATCTTGTTTCCAAACAGAGTTCTGCAGTTTCCAAACATCCAGTGCCAGATAAACAGAAAGAAAAATGGGGAAAGAGGGGGCAGAAAAAGAAGGAACACAATTAGTGTGGCTTTATCTGATATATGCACTCAGTGCAAGCCCTGGGAAACCTGAACTGCACAGAGATTAAGAGGGCTGAAGCACACTCACTTTCCCACTCCTGAAATTAAATCCTGTTATCTGTATTTGAATTTAATAGTGATGACAGCACAAAAGGGAACGTGTGATATCATGTAAAAAGGCAACTTTGCTCCAGTGCTTGGAAACCAGCTTGCTGAGTAACAGAAGGTCCCCTCTATTCTTTGCAGGCTGGCTGTGGACAGGATTAATTTCAATGACAGTTTAACAAGATTTTGGTCTCTCCCTCCAACACTTTTCATTTCTGACTTCTTCCCAGATTTATTCACTGCTGCTTGGCCTGAATGGACATCCACACACAAGGAGGGCTGTGCCCTGGCTGCACGTTTATACAGCAGCTAACTAAAGTAACTGCTGACTTCCTTCTTGGCCTATCATAAATAAAACAGCAAAGTACCATACTGCAATAAATAACAGCTGAGTAGTAATTTCAAGTGGCAAAGGGAAGAAAAGACAAGGTAGTGTACAGAGCTGAGGAGTGTGCTCACATCTATGACCAGAGTCAGCAGACAGTGCTACGCAGTAGCAAGAGGAGGGCTATCAGCAGGCAACAGCCAGCTGGAGCACTCACAGCCCAGCTGCTGTGTGCAGGGGAACAGTTTACTATAAATGTTGACTAGTGGTGATCACTCAGGGTTCACACAAAATGGATGGTCTCCTCACCTGTTTTCATACCACATCAACCAATGTCATCCATCAGGAAATGCTTTCCTTCCCCAGGATCTGCCCATGGTTTATCTTCCAGGTGCACCTTTTATCACCACCTGTTTCATGTGGTGTCCAATGCAAGTCATCACTAACACCTCAAGTGAAAAACTGACACATCTGGTGCTGTGGCTGAGTTTTCCTTCAGGATTTCTTCCTTCAATATAGGGTACAACCTGTATCTGCACCCCTAAAGTCTCTAAAACTCCCACTGCTTGCACCAGCTAGGAAAAGGAGGCTGAGGTACATGAAGCATGTGCAGCCACTGTGTGAGGAAGTACATTTTGTAGGAGCTTCTTAGGGCTTCCCACAGAGTACCTTCCAATGTCTCACCATTGGCATCTAGAAAAATCAGTTTCTGTGTGGATAAAGCAGTGGATGCCACAATGAGTAGAAAAGAAAATTGGGGCTCATCACGCTGTCAGGACAGTGAGGACTGAGACTGTATCACAATCTGTCCTTGCAGCCTGTTATCTTCAGAAAGAATCTGGGTGCTTGGTACTGGACAACACTATGATGCTGACTAGGTCCTCACCAGATTAATCACCTTGAGGGCAGTATTGCTGGATGAGCCATCACCCTAGTTCCTGAGCAGACAGGAAAGGCCCGTTACTCCTAGGTCCAAACAAGAGGTCTGTGGCCCCAGAATCACAAACCATACCATTCCAGAGGAAAACACAACCAAAAGCTTTGATATAAGGCAAAGCCACCTACCAGCCTCCACAGGGAGACACGTGCTTGAAGCCCTTCTTTAGGGACAGAGTTAAACTTGGTACAAAACCACAGCTGAGTGTTCAGAGCTGTGTCCCTCCGTTAATTATTTGGTTTGAGGAAAGAATGAAGAAAGCTATCGAAGGCATGCTGGAAGCTGATTAAAGGCTCCACACAGCTGCAACCTGCTTTATTGACAGTTCCCTTCTAAATAGCTACAGTGAGCATTGCTGGGCTCCTTGTTCCAAACCCAGGGCATCAGAGGTCCTATTTATTGCATGGGAGTGCATGGTGCTTTTTGCTCTGGGTTAAGTACCCCAGGCACCAAAGGATGTGAGCAATCGTGTGTGCCACCATTTGGTAAAAGGGATGTTGTATTAATGAAGGCTTTGAAAAATTCATTAGAGTGATTAATATGGTAAATAATTTACTATATGCAAACTCTGGTCATATGGCTGCATCCATTCACACTAGTTTCTGCAGGCATATTCCTGTTGTGCCAAGCTTGGGTTTGGTAACAGAAGATTACAGTGGATCTTGGACTTTGAAAACTGGACATACAGATTATAGAATCATTTTGGCAGGAAAAGACCTCTAAGATCATCAAGTCCAACCATTACCTATTGTATCTATTTACTTATGTGTGCATAGATATGCACAGATGGAGACATGAATGCACCATATATACACCACTTGTAGAGGTGCATACAATTTCATGGCTCTACCCACCAGAAATATGTAAGGCACAAGTAACAAAGCCATGCCCCAGCAAACTCATTCAAACCATTACACCTTTCAAATTTCACCTAACCACATCTCTAGTTCTTCAATGGTTTGAACCCAGTGGCCCCCTTCAAAGGGCTGTGGCACACTGGAATGCAAAGGCAGAGGAATGCAGCTCCAGAGGAGCCTGCTGCAGCCCAGGGACGCTCCTCCGCTGTCGGCGGGGCCGGGCCGAGCGAGCTCCCCGGTGATTGCACAAGTGTAATTACACACCAGGCACGCAATTCATTAGAAAGCAGCATTTTTCTCCTCCAGCCAGTTCTGCACCTGCAGGAAGATCTCAGCCACTGAGTGAGCCATCAAAAAAAACAGTTACGTTTAGCAGCTTGAATAATTAGGAAACTCCTTGTTCCCCGGTGATTCCACTGATGCTTTTCATGCTTCGGTGCTTCTCCACTCCCTCTTTCTTGAAGCAACATTTTAATTTAGGCCTGTGCTTTCCATCCTGGAGAGCTTCATATATAATTCAGAGAAAGCTAAAGTGGCTGGGCTCCCCACCTCTCAGTTTAACACCTTCATTTCACTGAACAGCCCTCTCTGTGCTAAATCCTTTCAGAGGCTAATCTGTGCCAGATCAAAGGGGAACGGCTTTTAAGGCAATCTCCACACAGCTGAGGTGATTATTAATTCATTGGAAGGTCTCCTCTGAAGTGCCCATTTGTTTTTTGTATGATAATGCGTTTAAAGCTGGTTGACAGTTTAAACACAGACCCTAAATCATGCAGTGAAATGTTTGCTGTAAAGGCTGATATTTTATTTAAAAAAAAGCCCACCAAAACCACAAAACCTGCCACTCACTTAAGCCTCAGATGAAATTACAAGTTTCGGATTCACATACTGATGAACTAAAACAGACCTGAGCAGATCTCTTGGAAAGTGACCATTCTCATGTCCCCAAAACACTTCAAAAAATGTAATTACATGATCACATATTCTGAGGTGTTTTGTAGCCTTAAACTCTGGCTGACAGTGAACAATCCCAGCCACCTGTCTGTCCCACAGCAGTTTCACTCTGTTAGGTAATCAAATCACTCCTCTCTGCACAAAACAACCTGATCCAGATGGTCTTCTAGGCTATAAAATTTGCTGCAATCTCCCCTCCACACCCTTGTGATCATCTAAACTCAGAACTGGCCTGAGTCCACATGCAACAAAACACAGAGGTCAACAACCTGAAAAAAAAAAAAAATGCACTACTGTCTTCTTTGGACTTGCACAAGGCTTGCTGCATCCTTTGCTACTGGCAGCCAAGGCTGGCCATCTAAGCTGTTCCTTGTGCTGGATGATAAACATCAGAGCAAGCCATGGCTATTTCACAGGGGAGCAAAAGCTGCTCTGCCCACAGCTCCGAACACACAACCCGCACAAACCCACAGGCTGCCTCTGCTCCCTTCCTTCCTCCTGCTCTTTGCTGTGCCTCCTGGCCTCTGCCTGACCCCCACAACTCATCAGTGCTCATTTCTCCTGGCTGTGAGTCAATCCCTTTGCTGAACTCTTTCCTTCAACGCTGTCTCCTCTGGCTTTTTCACCCCTCTTGTGTTGTTTGCACCCAGCATTTCTAACATATCCCAGTCACTTGAGACCATCACTTTTGCTGCTGAGCCAGTGGCCACATTGGAAGAATGACTTATGGTGAACGTCCCACCAGGGCAGCTTGCTCTCTCTGCCTCTTTTCTCCACTTTCTCTCCCTTGTCAAAGCAGCACTATAGACTCTTAGTCCTACAGCCTGCAAAACCCTCTGGGCAAAGCCTCTGCTCCCACTATGCTTTCTGCCTGCTCACATGGTTTCATTGGTTTCTTCACACAAACCAAATGCTTCAGCAACTGCAGCCAAGGATTCTCCCACCCACCACATCTGTTCCTCTGCCTTTTTTTCTAGCAACTCGTGGGAAGATTTCCCAACTTCACGTGCACAGTGATTCTCACTGGCATCCCCCACGCTTCTTCTGCCTCCCTGCCTAACTCCCCAAGTCCTGAAGTCCACCTTTGTTTTCTGACTCACTTTACTCCCAGCTACAACTGGTTCCCCTCTCCTTGGATCCAGTGATTCCCCTCAGTCAAATGCCATCTATGTCTGTGACTTCAAATTCTCCATGCAAGCACTACATCTCCTCAAATCTTGCCATGGCTCTTCCCACTCCCCATAGGAGCCTCTAATGAGAGCGTGACAATATACCGCCCGCCAGGATTCATTCCAGCCATCTGCTATCCATCGAGGTACTTTTACTGCACCTCTGGCTGTGCCATCTCAGCATCAGAGACAGCGTGATGGGGGGTGCTGAGAACTCAAACAAAGGCAAGAGGTAATGATTAGAAAGAGACTTGGTTTGTCACAAGCCATCAGAGGCTTCAGTGACAGGGCTGATTTATATCACCGATTTCAAATGGAATAGGAGCGGGCACAGAGCAATGTGAAAACACTTGCGAAGGCCAAGCAAGCTATAAACATTTGCAAGGCGCATGCTTGCCTTAGGTTTCTTTTTATCTCCTTAAGAGCCTATGCCCCATGGTGCCTTTTATTGTCACTGCACATGGAAGCAAGCCCAAAAGATCGCTCTCAGACGGAGTATCCCACAGAAAGGAATCCTGTTTCAATCCTCCGTTGTAACAGGAAATGGGGGGATTCTGCTCCTCTGTTTATTGTTACTTGCTGCGTCAATCAGTGCTTTGCTGAAGCCTGCAAGGGGGCTTTTGTGTAGCTGTTTGCTTTTAGAAACGAGAAACAGTTATGCTGAATCCTATACAGGAAAACAACTGAAGCTTCTCTCTCCTGTGCCTGAACTACAGTATGTGGCACCGTGTGTTCATCGCTTTAAAAGGATGATCACCAGGGCTATCATCACCGCCTGGCTGCTTAGAAAGAGAAGCGTTTGAGAGCCACATCTGCAGGCTTGCAGTGAGCCTGCAAAACCACTCCCTCTCAGATTTGCTGTTGATTTTTATCTTGCTCCAAAGGGAGGAAGGCTGTGTTGGATGGGAGAGACCCACCCACACAACATGACTACTTTGAGGAACTTCAAACCCAGGGATACTCACAGCTTGCTTAGGTTTTCTAGGCCTGTAAAGGCTCCGTTTGTATCTTCTATTGTGCCTGAGATGTCATTGTGGTCCAGTTCCCTGTGGAGAGGACAGGAGAGAGCTCATAATCAGTGTCTTAGTCTTAGACTCATCGTTAAAACAAATGCAGAGAAGTTTGAGAATGCCACACGAAGAGCTTCCCATTTTCTCTTGACACTTATCACAAAAGGAGAGTCCTGCAGCAAGACAGCACTAATCACTTTTCCTGCATTGGCCCATGCTGAGGTGGTGCATTCCAAAAAGAGCCCTGGCTTCTTCCTAGCTGAAACCCTCTGAAACTGCAGCAACAGCAGAGAGCTATTTTAACCAAGTAGGCTTCATTCCCTCTAACTCTGTGCAACCAAACAAAAGGAGGGAACAGGAAACGAAGTCCCAAAACTAAACTGCAAGAAACAGCTCTCCTTAAATGTCACTGTCATGAATTAAGGTAACTTTGGCTATTCCAATGTATGGATGTATTTGGCTATAGCTGTATCTTAGGAAGATGACTTGGTGTGTTTTCTGTGAATCTGCATTTTATTCTATCAATGAACTTGAAAGCTCAAAGGAAAGCACCACCATCCCCACAGAAGCCTAACCCTCTGCATAAACAATTTTTATTTCTTTTTTTAAGAATTCCTTTTTCAGAGTTAGCTGCTTTTGGCTGTCAAACTGACCATCAATTACAAGTCAAAGAAGTCTGAATAAAAACAAGCACACAGAACAAACATAGGGATCCACAAAAGCTGTTTAAACAGTCTGTTTAAAAATCCTTCCCTCCTAGCTTTAATTCCAGCTAGCCATGAATACCCAGCAACACAGACAGAAATTTATCATTTCTAATGTTAAGTAAAAAGAAAGACAAAATAAATAGGCTTTGTTGGTTTTGTTACATCACTCTGATTTAAAACCATCAACAAAGCAAACCAAACCATCCAGATAACCCCCCGAACCCTCAGGTGCTCCTTTTGCACCTTTTGAAGATTAGTATCAGAACATTTCCAGTTTAAAAATACTAAGACAAATAAAGAAAAAAACAAAGCCTTCTGCATTTTACAGCATTCCAGACATGGGCATCATAGTGCAGCACAAACACACAATAGCCCACGAGAAGAGCAATTTCAAATCCCCAGTTTCAATAACTGCCATGGTTTTCCTCAGCTAAGATGGGGCTGAGACATTTGCTCTTGGTACCAAAGCTGCTTCAGTTTTTGCCAGCTTCTCAGCTTTGCTGTGTGGACTAAAGACTTGAAGGGAGATGGCCAAAAGCCACAAGTCCTGTTTCTCAGCTGCTTCAGTGTGAGACCTGAGTCTCCTGTCCCTGGGGAACCCTGGCCTTAGCCAGCATCATTGTGGATGTCAGGGTGATCGTGGGTTGATGGATAAAAACTTGACATCCCTGTGGGGTGTGGGCACACATAACGCTGTGGTGGTGTAAGACACAAGTCCAGGAGAGACACTTTGATGTGCTGACATTGTCAGGACTATCTGAGGGGGCCAGGAACAAATATATGCTCCTGGAACTAAGTTTCTACATCTCCCACATGGCAGCCAAGCCAATGCCCGTTGTTCTGTTTGTTTTTTAAAAGCAAATCCCTTCTCAGACATTTCTCCTCTTCGGTTCCACCACAGGCTACCACTCTTTGGACCAGCAACGTTTTCCCATGGCACGGACAGACAAGTGGGATCAGCCTACAGGAGCTCTCTGACACACACTTTTATTAATTGACTGCCACACATTGTGTTTTCTTGAGAAAAGGCAAAGAAAATGGTATTGCTTGTTCATCCAGAGGCAACTCAAAGGTTTAGTGTTAGAAAAGAGGAATAAAAACCTTTTTAACAAATGAGTGAAAATAGAGAGAGGGGGAAAAAAAGGAGTGGGGTATTTTGGCCAAGCTCTCTTTGTATTCAAACTCCTCTCCCAGCCCCTGTTGCCAATTTCCTATTCTTTCTGGCTGGCTGAGCTTGAATGCTAGCAGCCTTGTTAATCATTGTGCTTGGAGGTCTCCGGGCCTGACCTCTATTTGAATAGCTCCACATTTCAGCAGTTTCACACCCACCAAAGGCTCCCCAACAATAGCCCATAATTAAAGCATGCTCGGGTCTTTTTCACCAGGTGCAGGACCCAATAGGCCTTTCTCTTTATTAAATTAGAGCTTGCTCACACACTCCCTTCTCTCAGCCTCCCCCCTCTACCCTAGACATAAAAGAGGCTCCACATTCACTGCAGAGCAAAGAGAACTACCAGCTCCCCTTCCCTCCATTTTTCTTTGGAAACCTTTAGTTCCGGTCTTGACAGCTGCCTCAGAGAGATCCTTTTCTGAATGCCCAGTGGCTGAAAAGCTTTGGCTTAACTTGAAAAAAAGAGGGAGAAAAAAAGCAAACAAAACCCAAACTCAGTTTCCAGTCACTTCCTTCACTGTGAACTTCAAAAAAGGAAGGAGTAAGATGCAAAAAGTACTGTAAAGAAGGGAGATCTCTCTGTTCCCATTTCCTTTTAATTACTCAGGCCACAATGGGCTTCTGAAGAGGAATAAAAGTATCAAGAGGAATAAAAGTATCAGAGTGTGGGTTTTGCTTTTGAAGAAAGAATTAAATCAAGCTGAACACAACCAGCCTGGGAGCATGGTAGCTGCTAGAACATAGGTTGTGAGAACTTTGTGGTGTGCCCCATGAAGATGCTGAGCCTGCAGGCTCTGAAGACGGGAAGAGAGTAGCCAGCAGCTCAGCAGGTACAGATATGGAACACAGAGGCAACAAAGATGCAAGAATGGATAGTTTTTAGAAGTGGATTCCTCACCTTCTGATAGTTCTAAGACAAGCCCAGATGTACTTCAATGTTGAAGTATAACAGTGCATAACAGTACAATTCTACAGCTAGCACCCCAGAGGAGGGCAGATTGATCTAATGCTCTCTACTAGCCCTAAAATCTTAGAAGCTGATCTCTGGACTAGCAAACTCACCTTCAGTGCCACATTTCTGGGTAATTATGTTGTGACAGTGACTTTAAAATAGAATTCTCTGGTAAAGAGCCACTGCCACCACTGGATGGATCACTCTGCAATTCACTATTAGAGGACATGAAACTTTAATCTTGACAGTATGGCAACTTTTCTGTTGTTCAGGGGTTACCATGAAAATCAGAGTAACAGAACAAGTCAAGACCCAAGTGAGTCCAATTCTGCATTAAAGAGAAAGACTTTTGGTTACATTCAAGGTACCTGCAGCATCTTCTTGCTCCCATGGCTGGACCCAAGACTGGGTGAAGTTTTATGTGTTGTTAAACTTCTGGTATGATCAGATCCCAAACCCAACCTTCTTAACATCATCATAGCCCAGAATTTTCCATTATTATTCAATTGAAAGAAAAACAGTAACAGAACTAACAGGATGCAATAATGCTTGATAGCGCATTTAGAAGGATATCCAAATTTCCCAGATTTTCAGTGCACAGAATCATTCCCTACTCCTCTTGAGTGCGGAATAACCCAAGAGAAATGATCCTTTTCTAAGACTTTAAATCAAAGTCAATATGATAGCAAGAGAAATTCTGCTGTCAGCTGAAGGACTGAAATCTCAGGGATTTTTGCTCAGAATCTTATCCTATGTTCCTGTAATTTTATGCTGGAGCCCTTTTCTCTGACAGCACCCTACAACACTGAGCAGTCCAACTGCCATTCTCCTAACTACTCTTAATTAAAAACTACAAATTGATTGAAGCTGAATGACAAGGTAAACACAACAGCTGATGAAGACAACAGAGCAGCATGTAGGCAAGTTTGATGCTGAGGACCCAAAGCAACTGCAGAGCAGAAGAGTTTGGCAGAACACACACTGTGGAGGGAGGATGGCTGTTAGCTGGCAGGAGCTGGGAGCAACTTACAGGACACGTAGGTTTTTGAGTCCCTTGAAAGCACCTTCTGCAATGTGATTGATGGAGTTGTGGCTCAGTCGTAGTACATGCAGTCCCCCGAGGTCTGCTAAGCTTCCCTCATCCAGCCTGGTTAGGTTGTTGTAAGAGAGTATTCTGAAGAAAAAAAAGCCACAAAACAACAGCTCTTGTCAATCCAAATTACTGCTTTCTGAATTCCTCTGCAACCAACCAGTGCCCACTTCCCACAAGCAGTTTACAAGAGGCAAGGTGTACTGGGTGGATACATAACAGATTGATAGGAAGTAAGATTGCAGTCTGCAGACATTCCCATGAGATGCCCATGGGGCAGCCCAGACGACTGTATGGGAGCAGAATGTGTTTGGTACCCAGCTACAGGGAAATCTTCTGTAAAGGCAACAGAGAGAGACTCCTCCAGAAGTGAGTATCAGCAATAACCTAGCATGCACGTGGGCTGCTGTGGTGGGGACAAGCTACGTTTTCCCTGTACAGCTAAGTTAGGGGCTGGGAGCATCACCCCTCTTCAGTCCCCAGATGTAGAGGTGTCAGGTATCAGTTCTGGTTGTGTTCAATCCTCACTCCCATTTTGGACTCCCTCAGAGGCTTACAAGGGAAAGTAGTCCCCTCCTTCCCCACACCCTGCGAGGTGGAGAGTGACATCAGATGGGTTTTGAAGTTCACACACGCTCTTGGCAGGGTCCAGACTTCTGCTTTCAGGAGGTGTCTTATCATTCTGCAGTTGTGCAGAGCAAGCCCCAGGCGTCTGGGTGTGGGTGTCTCCACAGCCTGCTCCACCCCGGTTGAGAGCCAAAAGCATTTCACCACAAGGCAATTGAATGCTTCCTTTCATGCACAGGAAGGAGGTATCTGTTGCAAACCAGCCACCTTCCCTCCCACTCCCCTTTGTCAAGGAGTGTAGAGCCTACTTAAATCTTCTGCACTTACAAGTGACTAATATTGGAGGGATGGGGGTTTTTTGATTCACAGTTTTTCATTCAGCTCTTTATTATCTCTGGGTTTTGAGATTTTTTTTTTTTTAATCACTACTCCTGTTTTAGTTTGGGAATTGGTAGCAAGAAAGCTGTTTTTTTTCTTTCCCAGCCAATGTGCAGATGAGGCTTCTGAGATCTGACACCAAGGGGAGGCCATGGGAAGCTATAAGCCACTGCAGACACCTCACACACTGTGCAACCACCTTCTGTGCAAGCAGTGGGGTTGCAGTGTTGCTGACACTGAAGAGCAACTTGGGCTTATCAAATGAGAGACCTCCTGGGGTAGCAGCAGGCAGTCACTGGTCAGCTTGAAGCGTTCATTCACAGCTCCCTCTGATCTTTGGACATTACAGCAGCTGAGTAAGCCCTGCAGAGCTACTGGCAGGTGAGCATGACCAGTAAGAGCCTCAGGTCTAAGTTGTCTGCACACTGACATGTGTGATATGAAAAAGTGGACATTGTGGGGTATAAAAAGTGGCATTCAGCTACATGCCACTACCTCTATTTTGTCAAGCTTCTCTCTTTACAAAGGGAAACTGCATAGGATTTTCAAAACTACTTTGGTGACCTGGGAGCACAAGTCACTTCAAAACATGTGAGGGTTTGGGCTACCAAACTTTTCAAGAAGCAGAGTTATGCAGCTCTAAACAAGCACTGAAATCCCTTTTTTGTGCAGACAGCAAAAAAAAAAAAAAAAAAAAAATCTCACTGAGTTCCAAACCTCCAAATTCCTCTTCTAGTACTGCCTGTTAATGAGTCTGCTTAAAAATGTGTCTAGGGCTAGCATGAAAGTCACTGCAAAGCCAAAACCTAAGTCAAAACAGACCCACCATACTCTGAAGCACCGAGACTGGCGTTTCACTTGGCAAATGAGCTCTCTATCTTTTAGCTGTGTGAGTGGGCAGAAAGCAAGCTCTGGAAAAAATTCAGCAAAGATTAATGAGTTTGCAGAAGGTATGGGACAACATACTTTCATTCCTAAAGAAGTCGTAGTGTTAGTTACGAAGAACTGGCACCCTGTCAAAATTATGTCCTCACCTGCGATTAAAGAATTTGGGTTTTAAGGAAAAAAAAAAAAAACAAACCAAACAAGCACCCAAAAACCCTGTTCAAAAGTAATCCTAAACCTGGCTGAGGGGAAAAAAAAAACTCAAACCAAAAACATTCCTTTTGATTCTACACAGAAGAGTTCCTGCCACAACTGGTGAAGGCATGCTCCCCTCTGTTCGTGCTGACGTCACCTCGAGATGGACAGACAACAGCAGTCTTTAGAGGACTCTTCCAATGCTTGCAACCAGATGGAAGGTTTCAGGAGCTAAAGCACCTGGCAGTGGCTTCCTTCAACATGTAAGGGCTCTGCTTCCTGCCAATGGGACAGGCCAGTTTGCAAAACAGTGTGCTCCTCTCCTCAGCAGTTTGGATTATCTGGGTTGAGGGAAGGCAGCAGGTCTCTGCTGCTCCCCTCAACACTGTCATCTCCCCAGCAGTGAGCAACCACTGGAACTCATGAGCCGCAATGCTTGCCTACACAGCCCTCTTGACCTGGCCAGGCAGTGGGAGCATAGCACACAGAGCCACATGCCAAAAGTGATAGACAAATGGGTTAACCACAAACCTGTTGTGGAGTTGAGGCTCCTGCTGCCAGCCACTTCTGGATCAGCTACATCCAACACTTTTAATCCCCATCCACCAAACCATAGGTAAAAAGTGAAAAGAAAGCCCCAGCTGCCAAGTCATCATTTACCTCTGATGAAATCCTGCGCTCCACTGTGGATTTTTCCATGATGGTGACGCCCTAGCACCTGACTAGTGAATACAATCAGCCCTTTCTCATGTCCCTAACAAGGCAAGAGCTCTCATTCCTTCTTAGCTTTTACATCTAATGAGAGCCTTGGGGGTCATGTTTTCTCCCAACAACTGAAAGAGAGACAACTCATCCTTCAGACGACTGTGTCCTTCCTTGGTGCAGATAAGCAAGAGTCTGACCACCTCTATTTCTTGGACCACAGACTTTAAATTCATTCCCTGTACAACCACAGACAGTGTTTTCTGATGACTGAAACTCAGCAGATTCAGCAATCCTGGAGATAAGCAATGAATGAAACTCAAACATTCAAAGAAGTGCACAGAGACAGGTGTATCTAGCGCTTCCTTTCCTCACCCTTCAATTTCAGAGCAGACCTCTCCTACAAGTACTCTCTGGCTGTGGGAGTTTCAGTCAGGAGTATCTGATGGCTCCCTGCAGCAGCTTTACCCTAAAGGCAACACCTGCCCGTGCTGTGTTGCAGAGATGTGTGCTAACACCCACACAATCACCTCTCGAATCTCAGGTGATGTTGTCTCTGGCCTCACACTCCAGCACAATCCTGTTTGTCAGGCTCAGCACACCCCAGTGGCTCCCACCACCTCACACCACCCAGCACTTTCCAAATCTACCCTGTTCTGCACCAAGGCAAGTGAGTCCTGCACCAGGCTTCTGCAGTTGCTGCTGGAAGGTGGTGACTAAGCTAGGACAGCTCACTCTTAGCACTATCTGGTGGCATAGGAACCCAATCCACAGCTGACAAATAAAGGGCTCAGCATGATGTGCAACCTCCCATCTAAACCTCAAGGGTTTGCAAAGACTGTCAGATAGAAAAGATAAGCACAGTTACCCCCAAAAGACTAGTGACATTCACTCTGCAGGATGTAGATGGGGCTTACCCACCCCACCTGAACCCATGCTGAAAGAAAGCTACAGCAATGGCCCCAGATAATGGGTCCCTGGGAGCAGGAAGCTCCCAGAGCTGTGCTACTACCACAGTGCAGTGATCTGAATGTGTCCATTCTAGGGGATCCAAATGCAAGTGGCTTGGGAAGGTAGACTCCCCTTTTTTGACGTCTCAGATTTAAGCAGACCACAAAGGGAGCACGGTGCCGATTCTGATCTGCTGCCTTGGAAGACTTCTCCATTGACACTATCTTTAACCTAGTAAAATATCACTTGATCTGCACAAGAAGGAACTGTAGCTATCTACAGCACTGTGCCAAGCAAAGAAGCCCTTTAGGCATGGGCATCTTCAGAGCAATTTGAGTAACATATGTATTTAACTAAAATAAATAATAGACTGTTTCCTTGTGCCCTCCAAATCCACATCTGAATGAGTAATTTAGGTTCCACAGAAGATCATGGCTGGTCACTAGGCTAACATGTTCATTCTATAGCTTCTAAACTCATATGAGTGACATGTGTCATACCTACCTGTCTGTTAATCCACATCCCAAAAGTGCAGGTACTCACAGCTAGGTAGACAGATACTGAGCTTTAGTCTGAGTCCTGAGTGAAGCCTCTGAAAGTAGGAAGCTCCCTTACCCTACTGCTTTTTGGTGGATTTGAGAATCACTAACAATGTTTGACAAGAGATTTCCTCCAAGCATCAAACAGAATGAATTCCAGTTCCACTGACCACCTGTGTTAAGTTCCCCAAAGAAAAAAAGTGAATCTTTCCACAGTCCAAGAGGTGACAGCTACTTCTGTACATACTGCAGGTATCCATGTGTATATCTTCAAAAGGGATTAGGCAGTGCCACAGACCCAAAAGACACCCTTCTGGGGCTGTCCTCACCAGCAAGGATTTCCTTCATTTATCAAGGAGACTGCATTCACAGCTGGAAGTCTCAGGAGAGCAAAGTCAATGAATTTACTTTTCACAACTTTCCACAAGGCCCAAAACTCTGTTGGTTAAAAACATGATTGCTCTTTGGAAACACAGAGGATAAAACAAAGCTTCCTTCAGGCTGTACAGTCAGCATATGGGCAAGCCATGCATGTTTTCTACCTAGCTAGCTAAAAAGTGTTGGGAAGCCAGAGACCACAAACTCTCCAGGTCTTTTGGCACGCCGTACTTCTAATGGATTCCAGTCTCTGTTTCTGGTGCAAACTATTTTAATCAGGTGCTCCAAAGGTCTTAATATCTCAAATAATAAGGGCATCACCCAGGAGGCTGCAGTTCCTGCGTTTCTAAAGGCTGATACAGCAGGAGCTGTAAGCCATGTGATGGGGAAAAATCCTCACCGCCCTTTCCTGCCATTGTCTACCATCAAACCTTTCCAACCTTTCCTTCCAACCCCTAACATTCTGTGAAACCTGCCCAATCAACCACAAAAGAAACCAACTTACAGCTCATGCAACTTCTGACAGAAGCTCCAGCCATCGGGGTTGATGCGGGATATGGAGTTGTTACTGAGGTGAAGCTGGTGCAGAGATGAAAGGCCATAGAGAGAGCCACTGTTCACTTCTGTCAGGCTGTTATACTCCAGGTGGCTGTGGAGAAAAATCAGAATGAATTGACAGATAAGCAGCACTGATCAAATGCTGAAGAATTTCCAACAATGACTGAGATTTTAGCCATCCCTACACACCTTTCTACATACTCCTGTGCATGTGTAGGCATTTCTTGTGCAAGTAAAGGACACAAATTCAAGAATGACACAAAGGAAATGCCCAGAATAAGCTGTGACTGCAGCGACACGTTCTGCTGCAAGTAAACTAGGCTTAAACCATCCCATTCAAGTCTGTGTTTGCAGAGTCTCAGTTGTGTGACAGCAGCGTCCAGAAACATGCTGTCTTGATCCCTTCTGACCTTGCAACAACACTTGAAAGCAAACCATGTTGGAAGTTTCAAGCATCTCTCTCTGCAGTGACTATCCAATTTGTTCTCTCCTATGGAAAGAACACATCATTGAGGTAGGCCAGCTTTGTTTCTAGGTACCCCAAAGGGCAGAATAATCAGGTCTGCGACACAGAGATTACATCTATCAGTCAACAAATTTTCAGAGGCCAGATAAGCTTTTACTTAAAGACCAACTGAGATCTTATTGAACATTCAAACTGTCAAACTTTCAAAGGAATACTGCCACAGCTTGGCAAACAGTAAAGCCTGGAAGCTTGTAAAACCTGGTAAAGCAATGAACTTCAGTAAACTGTCAGTTCTTCACCGTGAGGGTGGTGAAACACCAGAACAGGTTGCCCAAAGAGGTAGCGGGAGCCCCATCCCTGGAAGTTTTTAAGGTGAGGCTGGATGTGACTCTGGATGATCTGATCTAGCAGAAAGTGTCCCTGCCCATGTCAGGGGGGTTGGAACTAGATGATCCTTGAGGTCACTTCCAACTCTGACAATTCTGTGATTCTGTGAACTAAGCAGACGCTGCTGTAGCATGGTCGAGTTCTGTGCATGTAGGACTGGCACAGGTGCTCACAGGTCTCTGATGGGAGTCCTTGCTCAAATGCAGAGCAGGACATGACAGCACGTGAAGCCTAGGCTGTTGAAGGGCAAAGAGCCTATTGCTCCGACTTACAGAACTTGCATCTTGGCTAGACCCCAGAAAGCTCCATCAGTCAGCTTGCTTATGTTGTTGCGCTGCAGTTTCAGGACTTCCAAGCTGTCCAGCCCCTGGAACGTCAGCCCTTCAATCAGGCGGAGGCGATTCCGGTTCAGCTCCCTAAAAATCACCAAAGCCATACAAGTGTATTAAACCTCCATCCTTTCTCACAAAGTCATCTGTGCAGCACACAATGGGGACAGCAATGCCAACAACTCCTCCGTCAATGGTTCCCAGGAGACAGCAGAAGCACACCGGAAATTTTCAATCCCAGAGCCAGACAGGGAAGTCAGCTGGGTGCGATCGCTTAAATAAACTCACCCTGGGACAGACTTTCACTACAGAGAAACAGCAGACAATGTGGCAGTCTCTGCTCATCCCTCCTCTCTCTGCATTTCCTTTATGCCATTTATTCTTTTCATCAGTTTCCACACTTCCTCTTCTCTCAAGCAAAGAAACCAATACAGCTAAACATCGGCACTGTTTCCCTTACAACTCATTGTTTTCACAGGATTTGTAACTGCCCTGTAAAACTGTGCTCTGAAAAGAGCAGGGACCCTAAGAACTGTGAGCCCAAGAGGAAATTTTATGGCTAAGTTTGAAAGGAATGCTTTCCATTCCCCTGACAATTTCACATTTTGTTCCTATTCTAAGAAACCAATAGCAAGGCAGTCTCAGTATTTTGTGCATACAAAGACCTCCATCTTGGTTCACTTAATTTCATTCTTCCCCCCTGAGTGGGGAGAGACTCCTAAATTTTGGGAATACCTTTTGTTCTGAGTAGTAACATGAACATCACCAGAGAATGCTTTGCTAGACAGTTTCATGGATTCCTATAGACAGGCATACCAGGTGGAAACCAGTTCCATAAAGTTAGTGGAAAACTTCATTGACACAACACTCTAAAAGCTGAAGACAGAGCTTTTCGAATGGATACCGTTCTGGACACGCAAGACTAATCTTGAGGGAGCTCTCTATTGAAGAAAATGATGGAGGTTGCACCATCAGAACTTGTTTTAGAAAAGATGAGGAAGCTGTAGACACTTTAAGCTTACTTCTTAACTGCCTTAAAAAACAACGCTGAACTTGCACTCCAGTTGAGTGTAATTAAAGTCAAGCAAGCAATTAAAAAGTTTGCAGCCTTAAAGACTCTTGCCTTACTGCACCTCCTAGGCTGTTAGTGAATTACACTTTGCCAGAAAAAGAACTGTACACAAATCCTGTAACACATCAAGTCTGTGTAACTTGCAGTTTATGCATGTTTATCTATAGGGTTAAACAACCAGCTGTGAGACTGTTGTCTAAGAGCACCAATTACTCCAACTCTCAATGAAAACTGTGTTCCTAAACAGAATTGACTCTCATTTTATTAACAGTTTTGCACATGACTCAGACAACCACTTCCAACTGAGAGGCAACAGACTTCTAAGATGCATATGCTATTGTGTCACACTATTCAATCCCAACCCGGCTGTAAATCCTACATGTATGCAAGCGCAAATGCACAACTAATCCTTAGACACATCTTGGTTTAAGTATTTTGTCTCTCAGTCAAGAGGTTCCCATGTAGAGGTGTGAGTTCCAACAGCTTTGGTGGACTTCATCTTAACACACAGAGGTTGACCTTTTGCCTATCAAATTTGATGGGACAACTGCAACAGGCCCCAGGCTGGGCCCATTTCTCCAACAGCAGCAGAAAGGAAAAGCTAAACCATTAGTGCTACTACTTTACACATAAAGCATATTTATAGCTGCAGATGTCTGCATGTCCCCATGCTGCTCCTGCCATAGGGACCCCAGGCAGGACAGCAGTGCTGTGTGTGCTAACTCATCTAGAGTGTTATATTCTCCGCCCAAGTATCACCATGCACTTTAACAACCTTCCATCATTACCTTTTTATTGCCACATCAAGATACCTGTGTGGTCTTGAAAAATTAACATGGGAGCTGAGCTCTGTCACTCACAGCAGAAGCATCTTCCAAACTGCTCTTGCACCACAGACACCAGCAGCATTCAAGGGATTGGATTTATCTTATGTTGTTGAGTGCACAAGATGCTGATGTCTGCTGCAGCATCTCTCCCTTCCCACCTCATCAGGAGACAGCCTGGAAAGCCCACAGTTACAAGACCAAAAATGGATCCTCTCCCAGAGTGTTTCACCAGATGCTGGCAGAGGACTACAGCATCGTGTATTCTAAGTTTTACAGACAGCAGGTGAGGAAGGGTGACATTTGCTGTGTATATCCCCAGGGACATTTTATCTCCATAAAGTGTGGCTGAGCTTAATTAAAAGTGCACATTTCTACTCACAGTTGTATTAGCCTGGGTAGCCTGAATGCCTTGACAGGAAGCTGAGTGATCCTGTTTTTGCTCAGGCGAAGTGTTAGCAGAGACCGTGACAGACTATCAAAAGCACCAGGCTCCAGGGTGCTGATTCTGTTGCTCCCCAGGTAGCTGCAATAAATCAGAGCAGAAAAAAATGAACAGTTCAGTCAGAAATCTCCTTTTATCAGCATTTAGTTGGCCTCTAGACAGGCTGGCGAAATTACAGAGGTGGCTTCAAACCAGTTGGATTTCTGGCTGCACACAGAGCACAGTGCCTTTCCCAGAGCCATGTGACAAACACAGAGAACAGATGCACACCTCCCAGGGGCTCCCTGATACCCTCCTACTTCAGCAAGGCATGCCATTACAGAGTGGAAACCCAGAAATGGAGAATATTCCAATGCAGGATGAGTCTATTCATTCCCCATTTTCCTTTCAGTATCTGTCCCAAGGTTTCTTCTTACTTGGACTCCAGGCTTAGCCACAGAAGCTGAATTTACAGGACAGCAGGCAAACATCACTTTCTTATATCCAGGGGCAGAAATTTAGGTACAAATTTTAACGCAAGCAGATCATCTGCAGCTCTTCAAAGGTACCTAAAACACACATTATTTTATGTTTCCCTGAAGAGGCAAACATCTCTCTTGGGAGGGTGTTGCTCTGCTTTTCTTCAAATAACCAATGAGAGCTTCCAGTAGGCACTTTAATGATGAAATTAGGCATTCTCCCACATACACTCTCAGCACACACACGTCCTACTGGGGAAGAGACACAGATCATCTGCAGACAGTTCCTCTGGTTTCTAGCTGTTAAAGACATCCACACCTGAAGGATACAGGATACCTTTTCTCTTTTGCAGCATTCCTACACAACACAGTAATAGCCTGCATTCTTTACAGATACATCAGAAAGCAAAAAGACAGAACCCAAAAAACAACCTGACAGGAGGAACAACATGCTGCCTTCTAATTCTCACTTGCACTTAAAACCACGAGGAATAACCCCGTATTTTGCATGTTCATTCCCTCTCCTTTTTTTTTTAAAGGAGGGTTGAGGCCCTTTTCTCTGCTGTGGTAACTCAACAAAAGCTGTTCCCAAGAAGAAAAACTCACAGCTCCTTTATGTGCAGTCCCTGTGGAAAGCAGCCGTTTCGGATTTCCGTGATGTCATTGAAACTCAGGTCCAACGTTTCCAGGGTAACGTAGGGCTTCAGTTGACTTGCTTCAATGCTGCGGATCCTGTTGTGATGCCTGAAACAGTCAGGAGGAGAAATGGAGACAATTTACTCCTCTTAGAGAAACAGAAAGAACATCCAAGGCCACAGCAGTCCCGCAGGCTGGCCCCTGAGTTCGTACACTCAGGATTACAGTGCTTCTTCCACAGCTGTCTGA
This sequence comes from Indicator indicator, assembly GCF_027791375.1. NCBI lineage: Eukaryota > Metazoa > Chordata > Aves > Piciformes > Indicatoridae > Indicator > Indicator indicator. Next base: position 7,336,712 of record NC_072024.1, on the reverse strand, counting down.
GGAGAAACCCACACCAGGGAACCTTCCCTAATCCCCGTGCTGTTCCGAAGGCTAGAGACTAGCTCACAGATATTTGCAAGCTTCCAGATGCTTTTTCTGGTACAGTACAAGACTTTTCACTTAGAACTATTGACTCAATTTGTTTTTCTTCCAGTAATTTGGGCTCAGTTCCCTACCAGCCTGCACATCCAGGATGGATTCGTTACATGCAAGGACTGTAGAGTTGGATTCTAATCCCACAAGTAGGGAAGGCTGATTGATGGTTTAAGCAACTTGCCACTGTTTTACACAAACTATGGAATTTTCAGAGCAGGAAACAGTAAATAAGATCACAGCAGAAGTTACAAAACGTTGTTTCCTTAATTCCTACAGATTTCTATGAAAGCTTCCAGCTTTGGACTATGTTACAATGATTTGTAATGCACAGAAGTGCTGTGAGAGGGCTTGGAAACGTTTCCTCATCTTTTGCTACCTTTGTCCTACTGCTCAACTGGGACAACTCTGCAGTGCCAGTGCTCTGCCCAAGAAACAACTGCAGGCTCAGACCCTGTGACAGTCACCTGCATCTGCTGTCTGACCAGCACCACTCTGAAAGGTTCAATCACATGCTTTTCTTTAAAGAAGGTGCTACAAGCTGTCCTCAGGGTTTCCACAGCCATCAAACAGTTAAATACCTCTAGACTGAATCTGTACTCAACAAGGTTAAACTAAAAAACCCCTTTGTCCTTTCCTCTGACTCTTTTCTGGCCTGAATCAGTAGAGAACAGCAATCAATTAAAAAAATACATAGTGTATTAGTCACAAGAAGTAGAGCACATGCCTGATGTGCATTTAGACCAGTCACTGGTATTACTGGCAAGGCTGAGGCACTTCCAGAGAAGCTCACCAGACACTTGAGAACTTGCTGAACAATAAGAGATAGGAGAGGGAATTCACACAAGTACTGTGCCTTAATCCAGCAGCTACCCACTGAGTAACCAGGAGGAGACAGCAGCCAGTGAAAGCACTCTTGCATGCAAACCAGCACAGCCCAGCTCTCCCAACAAAGCATCAGCTCTTTGAAACAAAAAACTGACTGATGTCCGACCATTGCCTTCTAAGGCACTGCACTTGATGGGTGTCTAGAAGTTCATGTTCTCCAGCTTCAGACTCACTTCAGGCTCTGCCAGGAGTTCAGACATGCCCTTTTCAAAATAAAACTCTCTCCTCAAAAGAAAATACCAGTAGCACGTGACAGAGACCTGCTCCACATACTGAGATGCACTCATTTACCTTCCCTGTTACTAGCAGCAGATTGTTCCACTACCACATTTCCTGGTGGGAAGAAGATAAAAACTGTAACCCCAGAACAATTTAGTTGCTGGTGACTCACCCTTTAACCAACCAGCTCAAGCCTCTCACTCACACTGGATAAACATTTGCAGAAATGTTGTTCTGACTGAAAAGTTTAAATGTCCCTTTAATTAATTTTGTGCAGGCTCACAAAACATTTAGAACAAATCCTGCACCACTCTACCAGCGTGCTGCTAAGATGATGCAAAAAGGTGTCAAGAAAAATCAAAGGACAGTCAAAACTGATGTCCCTGAGCTGATTATTCCATGGGTTACAGGCACACAGTTCTCTACAACCATAAACTGTAAAAGGCAATGATATGGCTACTAACAAAATAATCAATATTCAGACTGAATTTTCATATCTATGTACACAGTGGAACAGAGGGGTCCAGTGAATTTATACTCTAGTGAGAATGAAAGACAGGAAAATTCACTACACCTAGAATTTTGTTGTCACCACAAATTGAACACATGGAAGATAAGGATTTCTTTTCCCCGAGGGCTAGCTTCTTTTGCAATGAGCTCGTTCATTCATATCAGAATAAGCAAATTCAAAAGCTTCAATCTTTTTTCCTTCCCTCAGAAGAGAGTCTACTAAATGTGTGTGTGACCCCAACTCAGAAAAGGACCTGAACATAGTCATAAGTAAAAGCAAACCTCAAGCATGTTTTCTGGAGCTCTCCTGAAGCAGAAACTGCGAGTTCAACTCTGATCTCATTTAGGCTGTGATGGCTGAGATGAATCTGGCCTTAAATTAACAGGAAATGAAGGCTTGTACAAATGAACGCAGAGAATCCATAAATTACCTGACAATCCCTGTGCAGGGCAGCTAAATCTGCAAGGGACTGAAAGCACAGAGAGATTTTGGACACGAAATGCTCTTCAGAAGCCAATGTTATTTTTTTTTAGTATTAATATTTTTATGCTTTAGTTGCTCAACATATATCTAGCCTGCTTGCCTGCCAGATCTCCCAGCCTGTCCCAGAAGCCAGACTTTGAGAAGGGAAGAAAAGGACAGGAAAGAACTATTTTGTTTGAGCCATGTTAGTAGTTTCCAGGTGACTTCTGTCCATTTGCCTCTTGCTTTTCATGTGCTACAGCTGGCAGATTAGATGGATGCATGGTTTCACACAGGAAAAAAAAACAGGCTCCTTTCTCTCCCTCTCTCTGTCTCCTTCAAACATGGGCTGACTCCAAATGTAACTCTCAGCTCCAAACACCATCCACAGCCAGTCCCAGCTGGGGAATGTCAGACAGTTTGCTGCAAAGCACTGCAGCCTCTCAAAGCCCTGCACTTCAAACAGAACCAGCCCGGCTGACTTTTCCTATACGCAGCATGTGATACGAACGTAACACCGGCCAAACCTTTTACTAGCCTGATTACATTTGATTTTTCATTCTTGCAGTAAGAGCTGGGATATGATTTAACCCCTCCTGTTATTACTTGGATCCCTTCAGCTTGCCTGCCTTTGTTCCTGATCCCATCACCAGAGTGTTTTACAGAAAAAAAAAGACCAGTGACGTTATAGCTTCACCACTCCCCTCCTCAGCAGCGACTGGAAAAGGGCTGGATTTTTCCCAACTAGCTCCTTAGTTTACACTCGCTTGGCTTCAAAGGCGACAGATCAGATTTTAGTACCAATTGCCGAAACCAGGCTTTAAAGCACAAATTATCAGAGCTTCCACAACTGATTTGCCTCCAGGTGTCTTTTCCTCTCCCCACTACTTAGGTATCACAGCCTAGAAACAGCTTTCCCCATCTCACTTCAGCCAGTGTTACCTCAAGAGTATACAATGACAGGGCTTCAGCGTGAGATTGTGCAATTAGAGCCCAGAGTAGGAGCCAAGTCTCCTAGTTTCTATTCCAAGCTCTGGCAAATACTCATCTGCCTTGGGCAAGTTTCTTAACCCTTCTCTACCTCTGGTTTACCAATCTGTGTGTGAATCTAATGCTAGATTAGGATGATGCAGGACTGGCTTCACTGGAATGAAAGCAGCTCAAGTGAAAAAGAAATCCTAAGAACTAAGGAGCCCATCCAAGTCCCTTTGGGCTTGAATATGAGAGGATCTGGCTAAAAAAGTTGAACTTCCCAGTTCACATCCAACCTCATTTCCAGAGACATCCCATTTGCAGCTAACACAGATCTTGAACTGTAACATCTTGGTGCCAAACTAAGGTGACTGCAAGTCAGCAATGGATTACTTTCACACTCTTAGCTGCATACATAGTTCGTGAACGGCAGTTGTTCAGGAACTCCTTCATCCTCAGGTCACCACCAGCTACAGCTGCAAACAGAGTGGAGAGCTGAGGGAAGCCACCCCCCAGCCACCACTACTCAACCCACCCATACCACAGCTCAACACCCTGAGGGAGCACAGCCTCTTAGCTCTTGCACTTTGCAATGCTCATGAACAGATCCCTTAGGATTCCAGGAGATTTGGATTAACCTCCGGCAGCTCTTTGCTGAACCAAGCCTGGGAGGACCACTTCAGGAAGCGAACGCACAACTCTGGGCTGCTGCAAGACAGAAAAACAAGCAAAATGTTGCAGGGAAGCCAAAGCGTGTTTGGGTTTGCTCTAAGCCAGGAGAGAGCCGAAGGGGGTGGCAGGAAAACAACAGGTGGCACAAAGTCAAAAACTTGCAGCATTTCCAGGAATCTCAGCTTGTATTTTAGAGGTAAAACCCAGTGGGTTTCCTCATCCGAAGTGTCTGGGTGAAGGCTCATTTGATAAACAGTCTGTGAAACGTTTTCCACTAGACCTAATAGGAGAAAAATTCACCTTTCCTTTGTGCGGCAAGCCTGTCCTTGGGAGGACGCTAATCAGTTTAATTTAGACCATGGCTTCAAACTACTTGTGTGAAATCGTTGCAGAGAGCAAAGCAAACACCCTCCTTTGTTGTTTGAGCCACACTCACTTCCCCTCAGCAGCTGCCCATTAGAAAGCTGACAGCGGAAAAATCAAAGCAAGCAGACCCTCAGATGGGAATGTACGAGGGGCTTTGGCTGGGCTGATTTAAATACAATCAGCACAAACCCTCCTGCCTTACACAAAGCTTGAATTAAGGCTGCCTTGGCTGCTCAGAGTCTGCAGCGCAAATGTTTGGTGTGAAGTGAGGCTAAAGGCAGAGAAGTCACATGCTTGGCCTTCATGTAGTGTCAGCTTACAGTTGGCTGGGATCACAAAAGAAAAAAAAAGGCAAGCTGTAATGCAGCAAACCTATTAAACCAACACCTGTTATAGGCATCAAAAATAAAACTAAGCTTCAAAAGAGAGGCTCCACACCTTGGGTAGGGTTCTATTAATATGCCAGCACATTTTCAAAATTAGCATATGAGGGAGATCACAAGACTAGAGAGATTAAAAAGTTTAGGGTTTGGTTAATATTTCCATACAGGGAAAGCACTGAAGAAACCAAATACTGGAGCCAGAAAGAGTTATGGCGTTTCCTACTGAAGGCAAGGTTTGGTGTCCAAGACAGACCATGCAAAGACAGCAAGATCAAAGGCACTGTAACAGGAAACAGATCACATACATCAAGACTAACCAATGCCTGGAACTACCTGGCCTTCTCTTCCTTTACCTTCTCAATTCAAAGGCCAAGATCTAATATTGATCCTTCTAGAAACACTGAAGAGGGTTCAAGAAATGACTTCCTAAACTTTCACCTCAGGTGATCTGCCATCTGATTTTTTTCAGCCCAACATTCACTACACCCCCAAAACCCCAATAATTAAAAAATCATCACAGTTTCAGAGAAGAATGCAACGCCTGAGCAATTGGATGAAGGGGAACTGACAATGTGCTGGATGAGTTTGTGTTTACAACAGCAGCAACAGAAATGTTTGCTCTGGTCACCGTATTACAATCAGCAAATGAAGACCTGTCACAAGTGATTCTTACTAACGTTGTGGAAAGAAGGAAAGATGAGAATCCTATTGGGACCTGGACATCAGCTTTCACTCAAAGTTCATACAATTTATCAGTGCAGACTTTCTTATGTCATTTTAACATTCTACTCATAAGGGGTTTTTTCGTTTGGTGGTTTTTTTTTTGCTTCCAAAGAATTTTAATTCAAAAAAAATTCCTTCTTGAGCTGCTTAGAGCAGTGAAGCAATCTCGGCAGCAGAAGATGAAGTAAACGTGCAGGTGACATGATGGAAATCTGTGGAACACCGTCTGCTAGCCCTTTGCACGAGACCTTCCCTGAAAGACTTGAGGCTGCCCGAAGAGCATAAGGCCTCATGCTTCCCAGCTGCTCCAGGAAAAGCCCCACGAGCTGCCTGACACTTTGCACTGTCACATCAGCCTTGCCAGGACAATCCATGAGGCTAAAGACTTTGCACCGTTACACAAACGTACGTTTTCACTCAACACAAGACACGCTGTGTTTGCTTATGGGAACAGCCCCGCTGTCCTTTCTGAGTAAGGCTGCATGGGTTACTGTCCAGGCAGGAAGCAAGGATGCATGGAAGCAGCCCCCACTTTTCTCAGATGCTCTGAATCACTCCTTCCCTGAGGAATCCTGGCGAATTCCCAGGCTGCTACAGATAGGGCTCTGTTTGTTCAGGTGCTGGTGGCATGCACAAGAGCGGAGCAGTGGCAGGCCAGGCAGTCACTGCAGTTTAGGGTCAGCTGCAAAAAAACAAAGTACAAAAAAACCCCTTGCATAATTTTCACAGGCCTCCTAAATTTCCTTTAAGGGTTTACATGCTCTGTCTGAGGGTCTATCTTAGGATCTTCCCACTCCCTAGCACTTCCTCAAGAAAAGGGAACAAAATCTGTGACAGTTTAATACCATTTTTCACTTCAAATCATCATGAATATGCATAAAATGAGAACAGGCTGACAAAGCTATTCCAACTATATCAGACTATGGCAGAAAGTTTAAAGACATTTCTGTCTGCTGTACAACAGCTTCAAAACAGATCTATTTCAGGGGGCTTTCATTCATCAGGGTATGTTCTCTTGTGTGGGTGGTTTAAGACGGGCAAGCACGAAGCAAACCACCCACAGTGATATGCAGGCTGTGACAGACAGGAGGGGTCAAAAAACAGTGTCTTTCTTTTTAAAGAGGGGGAGGTAGGGAAAAAATGCAACCCTTCACAGTGAAGTGACTGCATCCCTGTTCCAGGTGATGGATGTTTACAGTCAGAAAGCAGTCCGGGTGATGAGATTTGCTAACTGATCCCTTTGGACCTGGAGCTGTAGCCACCTGCAAGACAAGTCGGTGACACTGCAAACAGCTGTGTTACAAACTCCTTATTTCCACAAGCAAACTATTACTCAGACAAATAGTTCCACTGCAGTCAGCAGGACTATTCATGTGAGATCAGAGTGACTCAAGAGCTATGTTTTCACTGCGTGTTAAGGGCTACTCTGTGGCCACCCACAGGACCAAACATCTGCCTTTCACACCAATGGTCTAGAACCATTGACCTTGGTGCAGTCCAAGTGTGGCCTCAGAGCATCTTTGGGTCCCAAGGACCTGACCATGGGCAGAGCTGTGGGGCATGCTCTCACGGCTCTTTCATAAAGCAGCCAGATGGGTGAGAGTTCATGAGCTAAACACAGGCAAGGGCCTGGATTTGATGAACATTGACTAAAGGCTTTTACTGGGTTCAGGATGAACTGCATGTAGGAAAGCCTTTCTTCTAAGGTAACCAAAAGCACCATATCCAGTGAGACATGTGTTCTCCTAGGTTATTCCTGCACTAGCAATGCTTATGCAAACTTTCTGACTTTAGATGACCTTATGACTGGAGTATTGCAATGAATGGCTATAAGCTCCCACTTTGATCTGCATTTACTCTCACCTCTTCTGATTTGCCACCATGATTTTGGATATTTTTCACAGTATGCAATTTCCAAAGCCTCTGGTTATTCAAGTCCACTAACAGCAAAACGTGTGGGACAGGCAGGACCAGGAGTTAGCCATCTTTAAAACAGAGGCTGTCTTACCTCTTGAGCAGATTACACAATCTGTTATGACATGAAAGCAAATTAAGATTCCTGAAGCTGAGACATTCTGGTATGGGCACAGTCTCTCATCAGGGTGGTTCCACGAGTACCAAAGTTTCTGCTCTCCTGGTTACACTGGATGTTTTGTGAATGAAGTCTGTACTCTGCAGAGGCTTTTTAACTGATGTATTCACAAAGGGCATAGAGCCATTAAAAAGGCTGTGCAAAGCATCTTTCATTGCCTGCCACAGCTTCCCCACAAGGAGCTTTCCTGAACTTTCATGAACTTGATACCAGAGCACAACCTCATCTTCCTGTGTGCAGCTCCACCTCAAAATATCTCATTTGTCCTCAATGTGTGCATCACTTGGTGGTAAGTGCAGGCATGGCATGATGCACCTGATAGCACTGGGGCCAAGGATCTTAAACAAGGGCTGCCCAACTTGTAATACTTAAGAACACTCATAGCTGTGCTAGTCTTTCACCCCTTTCTGAGTGACACTCAGTGCTCTTTTCACTGTCCCATCTTCTTGCATTCCCTAACCTGAGTCTGGAGCTGGTACTGAAAAAGGCTGTAAAGGAGAGGAGAAGCTCTGCTGTGTGCTGAACTCTGGTAGGAAGAAGAACCATCACATAGGAATAAAAGGGAGAGAGTCAAAAAGTTGTCATGCGTTGAGTTGAATCTGCTGCCGATACTCAATAGCATGCATGCCAGCTGCAAAGTTAAAGTGCTGGTGGGAGCAAGTATCATAGTTCAAGATTGTAACTGTGTGTTGCAGCATTGCCAGTAAAACTCTATCTCAACCTAGAAGTTTGTGTTACTTTCCCTCCTCTCTGTGTGCTGTGTTAACCCAGAACAAAGGTAAATGGCAGTTTTCATACAAGACGACAAGAAACCACATGGCTCTGCACCAGCTGTCTGAATGGGGCTGTGGGACTCAGCAGAACCTCTCTGAAGGAAGGGCTGCATCAGAATTTGAAAGGGATTATTCAGGTGCTGACAGAAGACAGGTCTCTCTATGTTCTTCTATGTCTTTGGTTTGCTACTCTCTTGCTCTGTCACTGGTTTTTCTTGCACTTTTACCTTAAAGGCTTTCTTCCGCTGCTGCTATGTGCCAGCCAAACTCAATTTTCTATCACAAATTAAACACATAAGGCAGTCATTGAAGCCAAGAAAGAGCCTTGCTTCACTCCCACCAGTTTGCTGCTCTGATGAGTTTTTGCTCCTCATGCTTGCAGAGCACCCAGCATAAGCAGCCACTTCACAAGAGGGTTACTGTCCAGCCCCCTCCACATCCTTATCACTGGCCTCAAAGATGAGTTAGGTTTGGGACAACTAAGAATCAGATCCAGCCTAGGGCAGAGGCTGGGACAGCACCCCTGTCCCATTCCCAGCCAGTCTTCATTTTCAGCACAAGCAATTTTTGTGCTTCTAATCAAAAAGGGCAGCATTTTCGTTTGAAAGCCAGTAGGGTCCAGGATGACATGGCAGGTAGGCACTTTTATCCTTAAATCCTGATACTGATTTTAGTTTTTGTAATAAATGGATCAAAGTAAAGAGAATCCACCACAGCCTAGTGATTGCATGTGTTTGGTGGGTGGCTTTGTTTTGCTTTTGTCTCTCCTCAGAAGTGAGGAAGGGAAAATACACAAGTGGAGAAGAAATTTAAGTGTAACTCAAATGTAATGACTCTGCCCATGATGCTGTGACATTAATCCAAACTGTAATTGTGAGCAGATTTCTTGCTAATAGATACAGTTTGTGCCTGAAAGCCATGATGTGACACAGGAGTTTTGCCCACCTTTGACAGGAGCACGATAAAAACAGTGGATTTAACTATACAGGAGCTCTGTGACTCTTATGCTAAGGCAGGTAAATAAAGGATAATGCACTTGAATTGTCTGCTCTCCATCAAACTCTCCAAGTCTCCTGAGATTTGCAGCACAACTTGCTAAAATATTTGCCCCTTGAAGAAAGCAGCAGTTGGAGGAACATGTTTTTGACTAGCCAGTCAAGCTCCTGTTAACACTTTAGAGATGTAGATAAGCTGTCTGGTTAGTCTATTCCAACATGACACACACTTGTGCTCTGTTGACAGGGCTTATCTGTCTTGTCAGCAAGGTCACCAGAACAGGGGTAGCCTCTGGGCAGAGTTCGCTGTGAGCTCTGCTTGGCTGAGATTCAGCCTGCAAGAAGGAGTAGCTCCCATGTGGAAGAGCAATGGTCAAGTCAACAAAGAGAAGAGTTCTTCTTCAAAAGACTAGGCACCCTGTTGTTAAAGTATGGCAAGTAAGAAGGATGGCTTTGGGAAACTGCAGAACAAGATACCAAAAGATCCAGGGAACAAAATTTGAGCTCTGAAATAGACCTGCTGTTGTACTATGCCAAGCTGGTATAAAATATACTATCCACTCAAGCTCCTCTATAGCTGATCTTGTAAAATCAGTGGCAACCATTTACCACCATTTAGCCAGTAAGTTCTTCAAGCTTCTTTAATAAAGCCATTTACTACTTCAACTGCTCTTACTCTGAAAGAGAGAACAGCTGTCTCAAGAACATAATCTGGAGGGGGGAAAACCCAACCCAAAACCATCTTCAATAAGATCACCAAAAGGTGTTTCTCTTTCAGGTATCTGGAAAATTACAAAAGTCCAATCCCTTTCCCTGGTTGTTCATGCTAAACACCTTTCTGTTCAGCAACTCCTTCAGCAATGTACAGATTGGACAGGAGAAGATATTTGAAGTCTAAAATCAATGAGCCATGCCATCAATTGCTTATTCTTCCCCTCTCCCCAACTTACTCTGAGTGCTGACCACTAAACCAGTTGTCTTTTCACTCATACCCCCCTACACTCCTTTTTCATTTTCCAGCCACCTTTGCTATTTTCCCTGATGTACAATTGAACATTAAATGGTTTGACAGGCAGAACATGTACTCACCCAACCACTTATTCCCAATCAATATTCATGTGGAATTCCTGTTAACAAGCAAGAGTTATGCACACACAGGGAAGGGAAGGTGGCTTCTTAAGTGATAACTTCATCTAGAAGTTTAACTGATCACCTTCTCATCTACCTTAACCAGCAATCAAATTTTTCACCCCATAAACCTCCATCAGGGCTGGTTTCACAAGCGTAAGAACTTAACTTCTGCTATGAACTCTATTGTTCATCTCTGCAGTTAATTAGAGGATTTAATATGGGATAACAATAAATCAGCACACAAGCAGCTCATATTCAGTTAAAAATGAATTTTATTGAGATTTTTTTGGCTAATCCTTTCTACCCTAGACATGGCAGGATCTCATTTTAGTGAGCACTGTTTACACTAGAAGCATCTCCTTATGAAGAGAGACTGAGAGATGTGGGGCTGCTTAGTCTTGAGAAGACAGAGGGGATCTGATCAATGTCTACAAATATCTGAGGGGTGGGTGTCAAGTGGATGGGGCCAGGCTCTTTTCAGTGGCACACAGATATAGGACAAGGAACAAAGGATGCAAACTTGAACATAGAAGGTATCATGTTAACATGAGGAGAAACTTCTTTACGGTGAGAGTGACAGAGCCCTGGAACAGGCTGCCCAGGGAGGTTGTGGAGTCTCCTTCTCAGGCGACTTTCAAAACCTGCCTGGATGCATTCTTGTGCAGACTACCCTAGGTGATCCTGCTTTGGCAGGGGGGTTGGACTCTGGAGGTCCCTTCCAACCTCTAACATTCTGTGATTCTTTACCCTCAATTACACAATGTTTCTAACAGTGCCAGCAGAAGCAACGATGGAAGTGCTAAGCATCATACGGAGCAGAAGGTAAATGGCAATACTGATGTTTTGTTCACCAGGCTTTGAACCACATGGGCAGGATTTTTTTTTAACACCTCTGCTGAAACAGTTTTAGCCTTGCAGAGAAACTAACACACTGCCTGTTCTCAAGCCTTCCAGGGCACTTGTAGGTAAACCAAATAAAAAGATTTTGAAAGTGCCATATGGCACCATACTTGAAAATAAGCTGAAATACATCAATTCTACCCCCAGCCCTGTTCTTACTCCTCACTAGGCAACTAACTGATGCTCTGAGCAAGCACTAGTCCAGCAATCAAGACAAACTGATGACTGATAATGAGAACTGAGCAATCTCAGTAGGTAGGAGAACACAGAAACAGTAAAATTTTCTGGTAGTCTCCTGATCTGGTGCAGTTTTTGTTTAAAAACTGAATCAGCCAATCTTTCAGTGAGAAAAAATGAGTAGAGAATTCTATCAGAAATAACTTGCTTTATTGCAGCTGCAATTCTGCTTTTACTCATCCCTGAGCAAAACTAAATTCCCATTACTCGCTGTTTTTAGGCAGGAAACTCAAATGTGCTAAAAAAAAAAAAAAAATCTTTCAACTCAGCAAGTTATTTATGGTTGAAATCTGCTCAGCCTGTGAAGGCTAACAAAGGAACTGCTTTTGTAGAAATGCTTTATTTGCCATATGCCATTCAAAGAGACAGTCAATCTACCACAGATATTAATAGTAGCAAGATTGGGCTATTCTAAGGCTCAAATATGAGGCTGTTTTTCATATTGACCTTAATAAAAGATCATGGTCTCAAGTGACCCTAACAACTAATCTAGGTTTGATCCGCTGAGGGACAGAACTTGGAAACCATCTTGTGCATTGTACACGAGGTACACCTGCCCTTGGACAACACATCAGATGCTGCTTTACATTCATGAGTTACACCTCCCCTGGGGCAATACCTGCTCTTCAGTTTGGAGGAAGCAGGCCTACCCAAACAGGAATTTACTTGCCCTTGAGACATAATACATATGGAAGACACACAAAAGTGAGACCTAAAAATTTATATTGTTCCAGTATTCCAACTCCTGATCTTGTGTTCCATCTTACAAGATCACTTGTGTCCCCCTCCTTCTTCCAGAACAAATACTAACCCAGCATGGCCTGCTAAGGAGCACACAGATGTCAGAGCAGACCTAGCCCAGGTCAAAGCAATTCTTTACTTGCAGAAGCAGCTGCCATGACTTCATGAATTGGTCATCCTCACTAGTATATATATAATAAAGTAGCCTCAAGGGGTAATGGGTATACCATGAGCTGCCACCAACTTTCACTACTTTTTCCCTCTGTTTGTGCCCAGATTGCTTTTTGATGCTCTTTTGTTGAGTCTGAGGACTATGTGCTTTACTGCTGTTGCTTTTCTAGAAGAAATGATTACTCATTTCCCTGGAATAGCCTCAGATCCTTTGCCATTTCCATGCACTCACATTATATCTGAAAGCTCAAAGAGGATATGCAAATGATTAGAACAGTTCCAACAGCTCAACAGAGAAGTCAAAACAGTGTCTCTTCTGATGCTTGGGAGTACATGATTAAGGAGAATTTCCTCCACTGGGAAAGGCTCTTGCAATCTTTGGCCTCAAAAACTAGCAGACTTTACACACCAGAGCCTTACTATGAACTCAGAGACAAATAGAGAGATGGGTTTCAGAAAATCTTATGCCTATACATTGCTTGCATACTGAACAGCACAACTGCCAGCATTCTTATTCACCTTTCCACATCAGTATGTTGCATTAAAAACCAGAAGCTGAGCAGGGTAGCCGGTAGCACAGACCAAATCCTCAGAACTCTCACTCCAGTGTCTGAGGGGAATTTTCCAAGTAAACACTGGAGATTTGTTCCCTGTAGACAACACACCAAGTAAGGACTGATGCGAGCAGGGGTTGGGGGTGAATCTGCTCCCACTGATGGATCCACACCTGCACACACCACCACTGCCTTACTTAGTCATTACTAGCGTGGCAGGCAGCGTGGTTTTCCAAGCTGCCCAAGACACATCCCGCACACAGGCAGAGCCTGCTGACTTCAACCAGACTCTGCACGTGGCTGCATCTGAGTCATCTGGATTTTGTGCTTATGAGTACAAAACTGCTTGCTGTGCCCCAGATGGAATTAACAGAGTATTTGCCTTATTTCTAATTGTTAGATCATCCTCTTTTAACTCCAACCACTATGACTTGAGACTCTTGGGGGTCAAGGCAATTGTTTTGTTTGTACAGCCATTAGCACAGCAGGATCCCAGGCCACAAATGCCCTCCAAAGCTACGTTGATGCTATCACATTACCTCAAACCTCAATTCTTCATTTAAGCTCAAACTTCACAACCATCAACACCGCCTACACAGAGGTTTATACCCTGGCCTAGTCAGGAACATGAAGTGAGCTTGCAGTTCATATAGAGACCAGTTCAGGCTTGAGCTGTGCTCTATGAACAATTTTGAGCTCTTTCCTCTAACCAGGGTCACCCAGAGCCATTGCCACAGGCAGGAACCGAAGGTGCAAGTCTCCTGATACTTGGCCAAATTGTCACCGCCTTAACTAGAAAAGCAAAGACAAACTGGAGTCACATCTCAACACCATCACCCCAGCTCCCAGGAAAAGTCTGTAGAAATGAAGGAGGATTTGCTAAAAATCACACTTGGATCAACAGAGTACAGAGACCGCTGGCATTGCTTTCTCTAACACAGAAGCAATGCTAACTCAACTGCTAACTCAATCTTGGGTGAAAGCAAAACAGGAGTTCAGAGAATCTAATGGACCACTTGGATCTTTAGAAAGGCCCTGCAAACCCTATTTGACAATGCTAGTGCAAACAGCACTAAAATAAGTTTGTTTTCCCAAGAAAGCAGCATGAGGCAACAGCTCCAGGATAAGGCTCAATAGTATGATCCAGCCTCTGCCACATCCAAGACCAGTCAACTTTAATCTAATGCAAAGGTCTAATGAGGTACAACAAAAATGAAAGCCAAAGTCAGACAAGAAACTAGGACCACGTTACTAACAATCTCAGTAACTTCAAATTCTAATGAAATCTCCAACACACAAAAAGTTTTCCAAGAAGCCATGCAATTCAAAAAGAAACATTACTCCTGATGCAGAAATAACTGACTGCAGACTTTGACCTGTCTTACCCCAAATATCCAGAAGGAATACTGTAGAGTACCCTCTTTTTCATGAGGACCATGCTGCTCCAACTGGCATCTGAGCTCACCAGTCCTTTCAAGAAGGCCTAGCATGCTCCCTGCCACTCCCAGTTTCTATTTTTCCATGTATTTAGCTTTCAAATTTTACATGATATATTTTGCCTGTGGCACAGTAGATTACTTACCCTTCTCCTATTAGCCCTCTCTGTTTAATTACAGTTTAATGTGAATTGATCTTTACATTAATGAGCCTGTAAAGAAGATTGATTTTCTTCAAGAGACTTTTATGCTCAGTTTGGCAGCAGAGCAGTCCTATTGATTTCGCTTTCCCCAGTAAATACACTGCAGTGTCATTGCATCCTCTGTGAATCAGCTAATCCTATTTCACACTCTTGTGCTCCAAAAAATCCCTCTTCTGACTTCCTTGTTATCTGTGCTTACTCAGAGCAAGATCACGGAGTCAAACTATCTCAAACAGCTTTCACTGTAGCCAACATACAGCTGACTGCCATGGCTCATTATCCCCTTTGTTCCTAAATGGTTGAGGGCTTAAAAGACTTACAGTGAAAAAACCCCCAAAAGTTATTTTTAAGTGGTTAATCTGTTAACTTCCTTAATTCCTAGTCAGCTAAGGCTGTGGCACAGTGGGCTCTGTTCACTATGTTTGCTTCAGAGGTCTGGTTAGCAGGCTCTCCACTGAGCTCTACAGTTGTCTAATGGCCTGTGTGAGCACACTTGCATCAGCAAATGCTGACTGAATCAGGTTGGCCACATAGAAGCCAGAGCAGAGAGAAAGGATCCACCTCCACCATCCCATGCAAGCATCCCAAAAGCCCTCCAGGATGCATTTACCCACATACAGCTAAGATGAAGCAGTGGCAGACAGATCCCAGAGTAAGGGCTGAGCTTGAGCGTGCACAGGGGATTTGCCGGAAACCTGTACTAACAGACCAACGCAGAGCAGATTGCAGCTCAGGTCCTCCTCTTACCTGGCAAGCTAAGCAAGGGTAAGAGATGCTCCATGCAAGTTACTGAGGAAGCTGGATATAAACAGACTCAGTTCTGCTGCAAATCATTGTTTTCTACCATCCTCCCCTTCCCCACTAGATCAGGTAACAGTCTTCTTGAGAGCCTACAGAGTTAACACGCTTTGAGTTGCAGCAGAACATTGGGAAGGGAAATCCTCAGCCAAGAGCTTGTCAGAGAAAACATCCTGCCATCAACTCCCAAACGTCCAAGTCTAGGAACTGTAGCTAAATTACAAATGCTGTGGGAATTTCAGGCAAGATTCTCCTCTCAGCTTCTCCGAGGTAATTTCAGAATGGATCCAGATTTAGTCTCTCCCCCTCCCAGCTGAATTTCCTGGCTTTTGTTTGCACTAACAGATGTTTGCATTTAATGTCTGACTTTATTTGGTAACCCCTACATAGATTATTTTTCCCTTCTGTTCTATTAAAAGCCTTATCAAGTCCCTCATGTTTGCTCTTGTTGAGATGAACGACTTTGGCAGTATTTTCAACGTGCAAGGCAAACACACCGACTCTTCAAGGAGTAATTAAACTGAACTAAACTTCATGGCAGTATATTAGGGCATAGCACATTTGATACTTATGTTGTGCCTGCAACCATCTGCAGCCTGAAGGATCCAAAGATTTGCAGAAAGCCTTGAGAATTCTCTCTCCAACAGATTCCCACATGTTTATAAATATATATACACACACAACTGGCCCACGGTTCACACATGTGGGGTCAAGCAGGTTTTGAGTGATGGAAACAGGTATGGGAAACCTAAAAGAGGGAATTCAAAGCAATCATTCGAAAAAAAAAAAAAAAGAAAAAACTTCATGGAAAATTTGAGTTTGGCAGTATGGCAGATTTCTTCCATATCCAAAAAGAGGAAAAAAAAAAATCTCCTCGTCAATTTGAGAAGGAGATGAAGTAACTCATTCTAAAGGGCTGTTCTGAGCAACAAACACACAGCCTTTGCTTTTAGAATACATTCACAGGCCTTTGGAAATACTTAACCACATGCAATATACAAAACTTACTTCAGAGGTTTGTGAGGTAAACACACTTCACACATTTCTAAACACTGGGGGGGAAAAGGAAGTGTATTTATTTTTCTTTAGCAGCAAGAATACACTGTAACACTACGTACTTAAACATAAACCAATTTGTCAGTACACAGTCTTCACTATGAGTCTTCACCCTAGATTTGGGTTGGCAGCCTCCCCAATTATTATTTCACAGATTTGCAGGCAAGAAGAAACCAGTATGACCATATAAAATTGACTCCTTACATCACACAATGCCAAAGAACTTTACTCAATTTGCATACCAAGTCCATTAACTGGGAGTTGAACTATAGGACCACCTTTTAGAAAGCCATCCAACTGATTTAAGGGCTCCCAAGAATGGAGAAAGCCTCACTTCCTCAGAAAATCATTCCAGTGTGAGTTAGCCAGCAACAACGATTAAAGAAGGTATTTTAAAACATCTTTCACATTATTTTTACCTCTGATAAAACTTAAAAGGAAATGCAAGGAGGGGGAAAGCAGCATTCTCTAGAACAAGCTCAGCAAAGAAATCCTTCTTGCAGAGATACGACAGCAGCATTAGAAATCCCACTATCAGTTATTTATATGTAGCAGCTGAGGAAAGCAATACAGATTTCTAGAAAGTGATACTGAGTAGGTCTGTTTAGAATACTGTTCTTTTATCATTTCGCTTTTTACCTTCCCCTTCCTTCTGCACCACTCTGAAATGTCAGAGCAGCTGTAAATCTACTGCCCTTCTAACAGGCCACATACCTCCTTTCCAAACTGCTTATTTCATTTCACAAGTGGAAAAGAAGCAAAACGAAACACCAAACCCAAGAAAACTAAAGCTCCAGCAATTTGGTTCTTTGCCAAAGGCTAAATTAACAGCAAAACAACAACAGGGGCTTGTGAAACTCACATCATTTATAGACCTTGTGCAAAAGAAAGGTCGATTTGGGGGGCCAAAAACTATATCCTAGATGGTAAATTGTATGCAAGCTTTCCACCCATAAATCAGGTTTCTGGAGGATTTCTGAATCCCAGTGCATAAACATGCTGTGTTATGTGGCAGCCTGATGGGTCTCCCACGTCAGAGGATCGTGCCTTAAACAAGGGACACTGCTTAGAGGGACTTAGGGGGAGTCTGCTCTGCAGACAGCAGGCCCCAAATCATGCATCCAGACTTCACATGCGGTCGATCAAGCAGGGGGAGGCTGCAGCATGAGGCAAAACCCAAGTAAGCTAGTTTTACATCAACTGCATGTGACATCTGACATGTCTGATAACTGCCAAGACACAAGCCACCCCACTCCCCCTACACCCAGGAGGTGAAGTGGTTACTTACACACTTCACAGAGACGCTTGCTAGATCCAGCACTGGTAATAGTGGAGGAGCACTTTGGCTCTTCATAACCTCTACAGGAACACAGTATACACTAGACACAGATGAAAAGCACTGTATCTTAAAACAAAGCTAAACCTCACTGCAAGCCAGGAGTGAGATACAGACAGCAATTTGAAGCTAAGACCTCTAAACTGAATTAAGACAGTGAAGGAGGAGTTCTGCTTTGCATATTTTCACACTGCCTAATGGAAGAGCAGGCACAGAGCCAGTTCGTTTCACCCAACTCTGTCATTGATTTAAGTAATAGGAATGTACTTTCAGTCAACAGATCAAGGTTGTCTTGAAGTTGGAACCTTTTGAGCATGACAGGCCAGCCACCTGGTGGTATGGACATAGGCATTTTACACTACAAGCAGCAGCAAATCCATGGCAAATATGGACACTTGTCTCAAGGGTATGCTGCAAGGTCATGCATGCTGGAAGTCACCGCTCAAACTGTTCAAAGCACTTTGCTGGAGTCTGTATGAACTATAACCACTTCCCCTTCCCAGGAACCTTGGAGGTATCATGCATACCTCAGCAAATTTCCTTCTCAGTGTGCATTACAAGCAGACATGAGCAAAAATAATTTCTGAAGGTACTAAGAAGTTCGATATTATGAAGTCTTTAATCCCTTCATCAGCATCTTCAACCTGAGGTCCTTGGTGGCAGATACACAAGGGCTCTCAGGTGTCTAACACTTCTGCAGGCACACAAACTACCAATGTCAGGAACTTCAAAGCTGCTGCAGGTCTAACCTTACAATCACCAGTCTCTCAAAAGGAGGGGAAAAAAAAAAAAAAAAAAAAACAGAGATGGAAAGAGATCATAAAAACAGGTCTGGAGTGAGTTCCCTGAAACATTAAGAGGAAAAAAGGAAATAAGCAGCAAAGGGCCAGGGGCAGGCGAGATAAAAGCAAAATTATATATGCCTTTAATGTCACAAGTATGACAATGTTTGAAATGCAAAGGTAGATAAAAAAAAAAGTTTTACTCAATATGCAACTAACCTCTGGAGTTTACTGACCTCAGTTACTACTAACCATAAGCACAACATTAATTGAGCTCAACCTCACCCAAATCACACAACTTCAGAAGATGTTGGCACCTTAATTAAGAAACAAACACAAGAATGAAATGTGAAAAGTCAGCAGAAGGGGGTGTGACACACAAAACTTAGGTGGCAGGAACTAAACCTACTGCACCAACAGCCCAAAGAGCCCAGAGAGGCAGCTGTGACTTACAGGTAGAGGAAGCGGACATTGGCAGCAGCAGGTCCCAGGGAGGGAATGGCGGTCAGTTCGTTGTTGTTCAGTCGCCTGCAACAAACAAATTCATTGTTGAAACGAACAGCCTCAAACAAAGCATGTGGGAGCAGTGGACAGCTGTGGCCCTTCTTATCCAACCCCCTGACTCTGCAGGAACACTGAGATTTTGGCAGAAGCCTCCATCTCAAGTGGTTTGTCTGGGGGGTCTCCCTGATGGTCCTGCCTTATCACCCCAATCCTTTAATAAATGGGAGTGACTCTAACAAGAGCTGTAGTATCTTCTTTATAAAAGCAAGGCCTTTTGTCCCTATCCACCCATTCCTTTAAGTGAAGTCAAGTACCACCAAGGAAGGCAGTGTACCACAGCTCTCCATCAGCCTGAGTTTCCACAGTCCTTACAGAGCCAACTCTGAGACAGGAGACTGCACCCATGGCCATAACACAGCCAGATCCTGCTGCCTCAGGACAATGAACTGAGCTCCTTCCCCAAGCAGCAGCCCCCACCCATGACAGGCCACGGGGGCCCAGCACGGTGTCATAGTGGTGGGGAATGGCAGCCTCAGGCTTCCACTCCACACCAAGCTACACACTGGAAATGCCACAAGGGCAGCCCCACAACGCCTGCAACACAAAAAAAAAAAAAAAAAAAAAAAAAAAAAAAAAAAAAAAGGTGCTGGGCACAGTAATGCCACCAAAAACAAGTGACCTGCTCCAGCCAGGCAGCTGGAGAGCACCATGCAGCCACCCTGGGGCTAATGGCAATTGCAAATGGGGCCCTATAATTCTGGAAACCTGGGTACAAAAAGGTCCCCTTCAATGGCCTAATGTTTGAAGTGTTTTTCTGACTGAAAACAGATCCTTGCCATGTGACCAGCTCTTCCTTGGTTTAAAGAGCCCTTGTTTGTATGGTGAATTAGTCAATTAATTACTGTAACAGTCGCTTGTCTGGCTGCTTGAAAATTACCTAATTTCTTAGCCATCTTGCCTGCTCCCCCCGCCCCATCGCCACATGCTGAAGCAATTAGAGCTGAGCCCCTGCCAGGCTGAGCCCAGCAGCACACGGAGGCTCCCCAGGACCCCCAGCCACCTTCGATCAGCTATTGCTTGAGGCAGAGCCTCACTGGATCTCTCTCCAGTGCCTGCCTTTAAACTGATCCTCTTCTGCAGGGGCTCTGCAAGGGGATCCTGAAAAGAACGCAACTGGCTTGCGAGATGCAGAATATCCCACAGCAGTCAGGGGAGCACTGCACTGATGAGATGTGCTAAATCATGGGCATGAGCTGGGGCAATCCTAAAGAATCAGGGGGCTTAGGAATTTTTTTTTCCTTTAAAACTTTTTTTGGCAGGTGGGAGAGAACAGTGATACATCCATCACAGAACTTCCTTCTGACTCCTCCGAGAGCAGGCAAGGTATTTGATTTCACAAGTTGTTCCAGGCACTGCTGGGATAAAAGCTTTCCTCAGCCTCAGCTCTGCCTCTGACATCATAGCCATACCTCAAAAATGTAAGGGAAAAGAAGCCAGATGCATTGCAATTCACCAATGAGCTCCACTCTGCAACTAAAAGCTTCTTGCTGCTCATATTACAGCAAGGTCTAGAGCTTTCAGAGGTACAAAACAAGAGGGAAAGAGCATTAAAATGCTTATGTTTGTGCCATGTTTTTATTAACATCCAGCTGAGCATCTTTTTGAAAGGCAAAGGGAACAGGAGAATTAGGCCCAGCCTCCACTAACCTGGGTCAGCTCTGGTTATGTAGCTGTAACACCAACCAGTGTCTAACAACTGGTCAAACCCTCCTCTGACGTAAGTGTGACTTTCATACATCAGCCTGCTGTCAGGTCAGCAGTCAGCCAGAAGTGGTTCTCCCACCTCATTTGCTCTCTTGGCTTACAGGCACCAGTTGCTGATGCAGAGGAGACAGCCAAGTTTGGTACTTGTCTGGGATTTCCCTCTCATCTTCTCTCATGTAAAGGCATTTAAAAAAAAAACAAAAGTAGCACAAAACCCCCCAAACAGAACAGCTAGGCTCAACAAATTTAAACTTTCCATCTCCTTTCTCCTCTCCAGCCCTCCCCCTTGATGACATGAACCTGCTGCTTCTGGATGCTAAGGCAGAGGAGGACCACACATATAAAATATTTACAGTCCAGTTGCCAGGCTGGTGTCAAGCTGAAATGGAGCCTGCTCAAAAATAGCACAGCTCTCCAGAGCTTTCAGTGAAAGGCATTTTAGAAAATAAAAGGTGAGTTGTTTGGAGAGAAATTTTAGCAGTTACTACCTCTCTGTTACAAATGAACTTGGAAGACTTGAGAGCCATGCAACCACCACTTTCATAGATCTCATGATCCATATGACCTGGGGAAACCCAAGAAAGGACCTCAGGACCTACCCCACAACAGCACCCTCCATCCCACCTTTTCAACCAAGATATAAGAAAGGATGGAGTCCAGGGGGTTGTCATTAGATGGAGCCACCAAAGGGGATGAGAGAAAGCATTAGGTGTCCTGAAGGAAACTAATGTCCCACTTTAATCCCTACCACCTCAGCACAAAGCAATTTATTTCAGAACATATGGGACCATGGGTTTCAGATCACTTTGAGCCACTATGTTTCATCCTTAAATTTAAGGAAAAAGACATGTCAAACAATAATAAACAACCCACAAACAACTGCCTAAACCCAGGGGAAGGAAAAAGTGTAGGGTGAGTACAGCTATTATTACAATCGAAACAAAGCAAAACAGAGCATTGAAGATAAGCTATAAAGTTTACATCTTTTGGTTTGCTGACATTTTCCTAGAATCAAGGGAAAACAAAAGGTTTTCAAAATATATCACACTAATTATCCACATTCAGAGAGAGACAGATTTGAGCCTCATCTACAGTGCTCAGGAACCACAGGCACTGTGTTTGAAGCATCATGGGAGGTTTCAAGTCTTATCAATGCATCTATTATTTGGGGCAATCTCTTTCCCTGAGGGTGACTTGGTTTGCCCAGCACAGTGCACACAGCAAAACACTGACTTGCTCTCACAGCGTGCCACAGCATGATGCTTATTTCATGAGTGTTTGTAAAGTGCTTAAAAAAAAAAAAAAAGAAATCAGAAAGGAGATGCTCTGGCAGTACAGATGTGGTTCTCTTTGTGAAATGCAGTTTATTTCGGTGGTCTGTGGGTTAGCTGCTATTCAAAAGCAAGAAAGATTGGTAGATAGGGCTTTTAACAGAGCTTCTCCCTCACACTTTCCAGGGCCTGTCTTCCAGGCTCCACTCCAGTGCTCTGCCTCCCATTTCTGACTGCTCCCTTTCCCTCCTACTCACTCCCCTGCTCTCCCTTTTTCCTAACCCTGCCTTTCTGACACAGCAAGCAGCTCTTATCTGCAGCATTACTCTGCAGGCAACAGTGCTTACCTCCCCTGACATCTTTTTTTAGTAGCTGACTGTTCAGTGCATGGCTTGTCCTGATCTGGAAGCATGCTGCACTTTGCACAGGGAGCTCCCTGCCCAAGGAATCAGAATTTCTCAGTCCCACACTGCTCCCTGAAGTTGCATGCCTTCAGGCATTTCCACAAATAAAAGCTATTGCTAAGCCAGAATCATGTTAGGATAATTCTAAGGTCTCATGGGATCAGGGCTGCAATTCTCCTCTTTAAGCTCAGAGTAATTTAAGGCTTTCCACAGTTTAAAGAAAAGTTGAGAAAACAGATCATACAGGCAGCATTTTGCTGGCCTGCATCACTTTCTCTCCCCTTCCTAGGGCAATCGTGATGAACTGATGTCAGAGCACTGCAGTCACTCCTGTGATGCATATTCCTCACTTAATCATGACCCTTAGCAAATTCCTACAATTAGTGTAAGCAGTGGAGCTAGAGGCAGTCAAGGCCAGGGGAGAGATGCTACTTTAATCACCTTGGTCCAATGCTGCAGCCATCAGTCCTGCTGGACTCCCACTGCAACAAAAGCTTTCCCTTATTTAACAATCTGGATCTGGCCCCTCCACAAGCCCCAGAGGGGACAAGAGAAAAATGCATGATATACAGAGCGAAGTATTGTTTCTGAAAGGAAATGTTTTGTTTTGTTTTTTGCCTAGTCTCCCACGAGGCATCAGTAGCTCTTCAAACAGAGCCCAAACCTCAAGTATGCCAGCGATTCGACATCCGAGTACGAGCTCGTTACCTCAACCCACTGCTTGCCATTTTAGTCACTTTCATTTTTCAAAGTCCCAAATCGGAGCTCCTGGAATCACTGGGAACAGCTGACAAGGCAGCTTCTCCACACATTTACACAGATCAGGAGCTAGGAAATCCTACAAATCCCTAAACGATTTTTTTTACCAGCAACAGGAAGTCTTGCACAGCCACTCAGACCTTCAGCAGCTCCTGCTGCTGAGCAGCACAAGACAGCTCTGCTGTTTTAGCCTCTCCTAGCAGACTTCAAACAAAAGTTGTTCTGGTTCCAAAAGGAGCAGAAATGTCTGAGAGAGGAGGAGACACAGCTAAGTGCTTTGTTATCCACTACACTACAGCTTTGTTTCCTGGGGGATTTGGGTTAGGTTAGCATCAGGTATCACAATCCAGGGTGTTCTGCCTTGCTTCAGGGTTATCCTTTCAGCAAGGAGCTTTGTGTGTATGTTCAGGTATGTTAGCTGAACTGCTCCCTCAGAGCGTTGCACAACACTGAGGGAGGCAAACTCCAATGATTTCCAATAACAGCTATGCTGTTTTAATTGGGATGTTGTGTTCTGCTAATTGATTGGTTTATAAAAAGAAAGAAGTCAAACAACAACAAAGAAAACCAGCACAGGTGGGATATGGAGGAAAAAGAAACCTCCACATTGAGTCAGAGCTGCTCATTCAAGTTAGCTGAAGAAAGGTACTGTCTTAAGAAACTATATACCATTTCCTTCTGGCCCACAAGCCACCCTGGCAAAACACAATTAAAACCTTTGAAAGAATACTTACACTTCCTGCAGGTTCGACAGCTCTGCAAAGGCAGAAGGATCAATCTCTGTCAACTTGTTGTAGCTCAGGTTTCTGTTAAAGTAAGAGACAGGGGGATCAGCACAGTGCAGTTACTGTGGCTCAGCAAAACAGTCTTAATTATTCTGAATTGCACTGGATGGGTGAGCTGTTTGGGTTTTCTTTTTTTAATCAAAAGCATTTAAACATATCAGAGTGGCATGTCTCTGCTGAACATGAGTGAATGAGCTTAGTTCCATGATCTAAATGTTATCCAGCTCCAAGATTTTCTTTTTCTTCTGCTGCATTAGTGTGGTTTTAATTTGTCTTTATATTACACAATCACATTTATTATTCTTCTATTGGTTATTCACAACCACAAAACTAATCACAGATGAATAGGGTATTTCCTGACAAATTAAAGTCTGAACTGAAACAATCAACAAACCTTCTGCTAAATATTTTATAGCTGTATTCACACAGAGTGTTTTCTTATTACCATATTACATACAAAATACATGCACAGGTATGTCTACTTATGATGTGTAAATATCATATATTTTAGGTTTCCTAACAAGATAACACCTTTTTTTTTTTTTAATCAGCAATTAGAGCTTTCAGACAGTCTTGCAGTAGCATACCCTTTGGTCCTCAACACCACCACTCTGACTACCCAGCAAACCAAATGTAGATCATATTATAGCACTTCACGGGCAAATGGCAAAGAGGTTGTGCTGCAAACATTCTGGTGGGAGAGCAGACCTGCCTCACAGGATGTCCCTGTCTAGAAATACAGTCAGAGCTCAACATGCTTCTGGAAGAAACTGTGTTGTTTACTGAAGACAGCCACCAGACAAGATAATGCAAATTAAGTACCAGCCCTGAAAACTACAAAGAAGAGTCTTGCCATGCTCTGCTGTAGCTCAACGGCAGAGTCTTCTCTCCAAGATATGCACCATGAGCACACTGCACACAACAGGTCAAACCTGCAGCTAGAGGCTCACCAGGAGAACACAGATCAATTAAGACCAAGTGACTAATGACGTGGAAATTAACAAATGGCTTAATTAACGTGATGTATGCAAAGGTGGCATGGTCCTGTGAATGTGTAATCTAAAGGAGGGGGAGGAGGCAAATTGATGGGTGGTAGCAGAAAAGCAACCACAGTAAGTTGTAAACAAATCATGAGGGGGACCTACTTCAATTTTACCCTGCTCCACACCCTGCTCTAGGATATTATCCTGAGGAAAACTCAACCCTCCTGTCTCCTCTGCAGGGAGGTTACACCCTCTTACTGCACCTCTGAACATGACCCAAAAGATTCATGGTCTGATTTCAGGTAAGCCTTCAAACATTCAGCTGCTTATTCAAACCATCAAGCCAGTCTGACAAGAAAACTAGCCAGCCTTCCCTGTTTGGAGTATTTTCTTTGTTTTAAACCCGTGCCCACAGAACTCAAGCAGATCTGGAGCCTAAACAGGTAAGCAGCACCTAAGTCACTGAGGCACCTACTGAACTTTTACCCATGCTACACGACTCAACAGCTGAGGGACACAGAAAAAGGGCAGCTGCCAGAAGAGCATAGACAGACCTCCTATTTCAGGGGCTTGTGCTAACCCACTGTACTTTCTGGCAACGAAAAGAGAAATCGAAGCAACGCTGACAAACACCAAGACTTGAAAAGCCTACAAAGCTTAACAATTTTGCATGGTTAGCAGGAAGCACTGAACACCTCTTTTGAGCTAAAAAGTAGTTATTGATCACCTGCCCTCCAAGAATGCATTAATGGTAAGTCCTCAAAGCATTCCTCTGGATGCAGGAATCATCCAATACTTCTCACATACACCCTGTTCCCCACCATTTCAGAGCAGCTAGCTCTGGAGACAGTTCTTGCCTGAAATGTTCAATATTTTGCCAATATCTGCCATGAAGGAAGGCTCCATAAATCAACAACACAGGCTGGCTCTTCACAGAATCTAGACCTGAAGCCACAAGAAGCATCTAGGTTTAAAATACGCTGTCCTGTAAGCCCCTACTGTCTTTTAAAAGACTCAAGAGACCTTTAAATCAATACCAGCCTACAGCAGATATCCATTTCACTATGAACTCAAAGGCATTCATCTAAATAAAAGTCAAACTGCAGTTTAAACTCAGAGTGCATTTGAAAGCCAAGTCCATATTCATAGCACAATTACAAATTAAAGTGCAATTTGCCCACAGATTACATTACTTTTTTTTTTAAACCACACAGCAAGATCACGTTGGGGCTTGTCACTGCCTGATGTATACATAAAAAAGAAAATATAACAGGTAATGTCCTACAGGCTCAATACAATAAAGCTGCCACAGAAACACTAGTGACAAACTGCAAAGAAGAAATACAACCACAATCATGACCATGCAAGAATCAGTTTTCATGTATTTCTATGCCTTCTGCTGCTGCAAGTCTTTGAATTTCTTAATATATTTATTCTCAATACATTCCTCTGCAGTAGGCTAAGAGCCTACTTTTCATATCAAGCACTGAGAATCACAGGCACCAAAGCAACCCTTGTCAAAGGGACCAGATCCCGGTCATAGCCAGTGCTCAAGCACTAAGTGATGCTGTCATGGATCTCAGAAGTTCCCAAGTGAAAAAACAAGGTCTTCATGAATTAAAGGATTTCATGGCCATAGTTTAACATCATCCAAAGTGACTTTCTGATTACTGTTACTGCCATTCAAGAAGTCTGAACACCAAAGCCATTATACAAGTAGCTGTCTCCTCTGGTATCACAGTAATTTACCTACTCCAGCAGCAGGAAGGCTTTCTCTAATGGTTGCTGCAGAAATAAAAGTGAACTCCACCTTCTTGTATGCCAAAGTTCAGTTCTCCCCACACTACCTACTCCAACTGCCAATTATCCTCACCAAACACTGTTCAAAAAAGGTAACGAAATGAAATAGAGTCAGTGCAAAACAAACAGGAAACTTGAAATTAAATAGATACATCAAATTAAATTGCTTACTCCCTATCTGAGACTGGCTGCTTTTTAACATACATCAAAATGATCAAAAACTTCTAGCTCAAAGTGATCCCAGAGGTGATCAAGGGAGGAGATTCCCAGAACTCAGATCCCCTCACTAGACAGTATTTGGCATGCCAGTCACAGTATTCAAATGAGAGAATGAATTAATGTGCTCCAGTAGATAAATCATTGGGACTGGGAGTCAGGAAACATTCAGCTATTCCTGGCTCTTTTAATCTCCTGCTGGGTGACCGGGTCATGTCACATCACCTCTCCAGAGCTTTTGTTTCTACAGCTACCCTTTGTCTGTCTTGTCTATGTAGACTGTAAATAACATTGAGATAGGCATTGTCTTGGTTTGCCCAATCTTGACAAAATGAGACCTCAATCTTGATTGGGCTCCAGCAATGCAAATAAAGAACTCAAAACTTGATGTCATGGGCGGGCATGATACTCTCCCACCACTAAGCAGAGGTCCCCAATGTACATCAGAGTAAGAAGCGTTGCAGAGGGTACAACACCCCAACCAACTTGGCATCTCCAAGCTGAGTGGGCCAGAAATGCAGGCTGGGTGGAGATGCCAAACCTGGGAGGCACAGCTGCCCCATTTCTGAAAACTGTCCCATTTCTGCTTTCTCATAGCTAAGGACATATTTCTTCAAGGAGCTCTTTGATCTGATGCCACAATAGCTCACTGACCTACGTTTCTTTATCAGTATTCTAAAATGTCTTCTTCAAAGAAAAATAGCCTTCCAAACCCAAAACCAAAAAGACTGTCCTCTCCCAAATCAGCACTCCCTTAAAAGTTATTTCAGGTGCTGAACATTTCTTCCAAGTGACAGTTTATTAAGCATCATCTATTGTTTCTTCCTTGTTGAAGCTAATCTGAAGTTTATGGGGGTTCTTCAACTTTGTTTTGGCTTAATGGCATGAAAAGTGTTCTGCACATTATTTATCCATTACATACTTCAAATCTTCCTGGTATTGACTAATCCAACAATGCAGGGTTTTTCCCCTCCTGTCACAAAGATGGTCATGATCAGGAACTCAGAGCCTGTTGAACCAATACAGGAAGGGCCCTGTTCTGTCTATTCATCCATTCCAGTTTCTAAATAAGAAAGCAGTGTTTGCTCTTAGTTAGCATTGGGAGAGTGGCACTGTGGATCACTGCACACTGCAAAGACTGAATGGAAAGCCTTGTTAAATAACCAGGTATGCAGCCTGCCTTGAAACCACCTCCTGAAAGTAATAATGCTGTGACAAAGAGCCCTGCTTGCCAGCAAGAAAGGATTGGTCAGCTCTTTGAACCATGAGATGCCAACCCTGCCTCCTTGGGCAAGGTGCAGGGCAGACTGGGAGTTCACACAGAAGTTTTGGCTCTGCTTTGGGAACTTGACCAGGCACAGAGAAAAGTCATCTCACTTTGGAAAAGGGAGATGCCTGGCTGGCTTGTCAGACAAAGGAACAGAGATATATGTGGCTCCTGGTCTCCACTCACCATGATGATAGCGAGGTGAAGGTTTCCGACCCTTACATCAAAACCATTTATCTGTCAGCACGGAAGATGATGTCAAAAGCGTTTCTGCACCTTTTGATGACAGGCATTGGAGAAAAGGAGGATGGCTCAAAGTCCTGCCACTGCCAACTGTGGCTTTCATTAAACACTTTGTCAACCATTGTCATAACATAACTTTTCATTGCTCCTGCACAAAAGGGAGCTGAGGGCCCAGAACAATTGAGCCCTGCAATAGAAATTCCTCTGGCTAATCTGTCGAAAGATAGCTGCCTAGTCTGCAGCTTACTGAATAGGCACCATCCTCTTCCCACATGTTTGTAGATGGCTTTACAGCACTGGAATGGAGGCCCCATGCACACTTGACTGGGTATGAAAAGCTTGGCTGCAGCTGAATTAGCTTGGGGATGGGGGCTGGGGAACAAGAGAAGGAACATACTGCCCATGCTAAAAGTACACAGCTGTGCAGGGATGAAAGCACACTCAAATTTCTCTTTTAAACAAGCTTGTGAGCTCCCAGAGAGATGGCAGAGTTCTTGTGAGTAGTACAACAGCAAAACTTACACTGGAACACAAAGTGATCAAAGAGACTGCAAAGATTCAGGTGGTTGTATGGACTGTAAGGACAGAAAGAATCAGCTTCAGTCCGTTTTTAAATTTCTGTGCAGAGAACAAGTCCAAGATCTACTCTCATGAGGCAGGAACAGCCAAACAGCTACTGTAGGTAATAACAGCTACCCACAGCTGCATTGCTGGGCAATACCTTCCCCTCAAGTGGGATTTTTTCAGTTCCCTCCAAAACAAATGGCCACTAAATGCAGTTAAGCCACCACAGTGATAGGAGTCAGAAGGAGCTTTGCCATACTAGACATGCAATCCTTAATTACATTCTAGAGGATTTCTTGCAGATTCTTTTCAAGTGGCTGGTGTCCTGCCAGAAGCTGAGACTCCAGGAAATCACTCACCCAACCCACCACAACCATTCCTGGGTTTCCTTCGACTCTGCCTGCTAAACCGATAGAACACCACAGGTTCTTACACCCCTCTGCTCCCTCATCACCCTCACCTCTATTCCACTGCTCCACAACTCAGCATAACAGTTCTACTGTCAACAGGGACAAAGAACAGAAATACTTCTTTGATGAAGGATGCCTGAAGGGCTCTGCACGCACACTATGGCTTGCAGTTCATCTAGCCTCAGGCATGTGCTCTCACACTGCTGAGCAATACTTGGACTGCCTGGGCTGTGAAGCCTCTGGGATACTCACATTTAAGGGGGTGGGCTACAAGAGGGGCTAAGAGAAGGGACACTGCTGGGGCACAGAAATGTCCCACGCCAAGCAGCAGCAAAAGTTACCTCATTAAAGGAGGTAAGAGCAGCACACAGCATACCAGAGAGGTGAGCTGCTTTAAGTGCTTTGAAGAAGACAGGACTGCAGGACATGGAAAGGACAAGCAGCAGCCACATGGGTGAAGCTGTGCCCCATCACTGAGAGGTCCTGTTAGCAGCTAAGCGAATGTGCTCACTCAGGCTTTACTTATGCCCTAGCTCAAATTAGCAACAGCAGCATCATATTAGCTTGGGTTAACAGCCTGCTCATATAAGGGGCTTTATGTGCAGAAGGGAGTCAACTTAAGGGCAACCTCAAGCCATAATATGAGTTAATTTGACAGTGAAGACAAACTTTGAGAGGTCATCCAGACACCAAGAAAACTGCATCATGAATCACTCTCAGTCATGACCAGCAATACTGTCTAAAGGAAATTCCTGTAGCATGATCACCAAAGAATCAATACCACACTGATTCCAGTAGATGCATGTAGTCATTAATGCAAAGAATACTATTCAAAACCACAACACTCAGCAGCATTGTGCTGGAGTGCAATTTAATTTAGCATGTGGTTGATACAGTTCAAGGAATTAAGGAATTATCTTCTCATCTTCATGTAAATTTCAGGGACACATTCTTAGCCCTAGCCCCTCCTCCTGCTCTGCCACGCTCTGCTTATGAGCACAGAGACCACACATCTGGCACATGAAGGCATCTGGGTGTACAACATTGGTAGGCGACCACCAGAGCTGATCTGCTCACAGAAGGCTGCAACAAAAATATCTCCATCATTGCTGGCTCCCCAGTTCCCACAGGTAACCATGCTCTTGATGACTGAGGAAGGGCAGGAGCCCTTTGCAGGAGCATTGTGTAAAACTACATTTGCTGCAGGAGCTTCTCCATCTCCTGCAAGAAGGAACTTTTTTTGCAGGCTTATTTCTCTCTAAAAAGGGCAGTGTCAGGTTTTTTTTTTTTAGGCCTTGTTCAGTTTACACAAATGTGTTTTGACAAACCTTTGGATTCTATTTCTTCCTATTTTAATAACCTGAGCAAAACTAAAGTGAAGTTCTTTTCTGCTTTTTTATTTCGCTTGGAAGATAATTTCCTCCAAACACCCCAAATGTTTTATTTGTTTAAAGGAAGAAAGACTATCTTCAGCTTAATCTACATAATCACACACATATGCAAGTACACCACAACAGATGTGTGAAGTAGTTAGGTTGCTCAGGCCCTTACAGACAGACCTCTTGCTATGGCTTTGCTGCATCAGGAGACACACGAAGACACTCATTTCACCACGGCTTCATCGTGGTCCACTGGACTTTCTCATTATTTCAACTACCCCATGCTCCAAAAAAAAAAAAAAAAAAAAATAAGTGAGGCTTCAAGAACTGAAGTAATTTGAAAGTCATCCAAAAGCCCCAATGACAGAGGGAGGACTGTGAGCCCTTATCACTGCAGACAATCCCACTGGCTCTGGCAGCACTTGTGGCTGGGGATTTACACAGCCTTCCCATTTGCAGGGGACCTGCACAGCATTCCCCTTTTGGGGAGAGGCAGCAGTCAGTAGGGACCCAAACCAACAGAAGATGGCAGGACAAAGCATGCATAAATGACAAGGTATTCAACAACACTCTGGGCTTCTGAAAACAAATTCTAGCTGCAGCCACATAGCCTGCAGTTACTGAGGCTACAAACCCTGCCATTAGGATTGCATGTTCCTCTGCTCCTAATCAGAGAGCCCAGTCAAAGGCAGCATTGTACACAGCAAATAGGGAACGCTGCAAGAGTTACAGCAGGCAGAATTTAATTGCAGCAATTTTTCACTTTATTTGCTGCTTCTAGTAAGCTGCACTGCCTGAAGGAGACTGATCCTCTCCAAAACACATTAAGCCACCAGCTGCCAGGATTGTCTGAAAGCAAAACACATTTCAAAAGGATATATAAACAAAAATAACTATACTTAACTTAAAGCAATCCTGGTTTGCCACCTGCGACAGGTAAGTTAGAAGGAGCAGCAGGATGTGGAAGTCTTAAGTCACAAAATTCCACCCTTCTTCCATCCAGACACCCACAGGATTCGTTTTAATAAAAGTGTGCTCCCTATTATCCTGAGAAAAACATATCCTAAAACCAAAACCCTGCAAGTTCTTTGCTCCACTTTGTAAGAGCAAACTTACCTTTATCTACTTTGACAAAAACTTTCCTTCTTCATGATTTCATCTCCACACAGCAGAGCAGACTGTCTAAAACCACTGAAGCAAGGGCTGGAGGCCTAGCTCCAGCAAAATACTCACAAAACAAATTGCTCCTGCTTCCATCACCACCGGGTTTCTTCAGCAAATCAATAGAGGCCATGACTTCTTTACTAACATTTTCAATTAAGGTTCCCCACTGTGTATTCAACATACTAAACCAATTTATTGAGGATTAACAGCTACATAATTTACTATACATGTCTGCCTCAGGACAACTGCTAAGCCTGCATTACCTGATTACAAAAGCTACATTGATAGAGCAGTTAAGAGCTAGTTAGTTTCAAAAATTGCTACTTCTGCTAAGTAAATATTTTCATCTGAAAGTTGTGCAATTTTTCACAAGCACTCACAGCAGATAAACCATGTTAAACCTTTGGCTTTTTCAGATGCTTGGAAAGACCCACAGCAATATGTTTAACTGCTGGCAGCCTAACCTTACCACCACATGACTTTGCAAAATCCAGCTGTGGGTTACAGGTCGAGTGCAGATGAAAAAATACAGAAACTCCTCAAACACTGCTCAGAAAAGCTTCCATGATTTAAGAAAACATCTAAGGTCAATCATTCAATAACATCCAATAACCCATATTTTAAGACATATTTTCTTCTAAAATACTTGTAACATGCTCTGGTCTCTTTGGCAATGTGAGTGGTTTCAATAATGGCCACAAGCATTTTTGGTAAGCTCAGAGC
The DNA here is from genome assembly GCF_027791375.1 of Indicator indicator. NCBI lineage: Eukaryota > Metazoa > Chordata > Aves > Piciformes > Indicatoridae > Indicator > Indicator indicator. The sequence continues at coordinate 7,303,982 of NC_072024.1, read as the reverse complement.
ACTAAACTAGCCAAGAAAATATTTTTCCACTTCTCCAGCACCAGTTCATTTATCAGATACATGAATACAATAACTATACCAGTGGGCAGAGCATTCATGATGGCACTGATCAGCAGTTCCATGCTTGCACGTAATACACACCTGGAAGTGAAAGCACTAAACCCTGATGCTGAAGTTCCAGAACACAACTGAAATCATCCCTTGGAGGAACCCACGACAAGCAGAGCTCAGTCATGCCTGGTCCAGTGGCAGCATGAGGCACAGGACCACACAGCCATGCCAGAGCACAGCCTGGTCAATTATTAATGGTGGGGAGAGGGCAGGCAGTGCTTGCTTCATTCTCTCGTGGTTCTTCTCATTAATAGCTAATCGTGAAGGATTGATCTTCCCCAAAAACACACCCACTTGGAAGTGGCACAAAGGGGTATTTGTGTGCCAGTTAAAACCAGTCAGGCAAAGGGCTGTAAAATTAAAGTCTTAGAAAAATAGCACGCAGATTTTTTCTGCTACTTGGGCACAGGGGCTCACTAGCTTGCTCTTGCCTCTCCTGCCCTTGACACTGCTTTTTATCATCACAGAGAGCAGCTGCATCACCTCCTACCCTTGTGGGAAAGCCAAGAGATTTCTCAGAGAGAACCACTGCTCTCTAGTTCTCCATCAGCCCAGGCTGGCCACACTGCACCACTCTTTCACTGGTGGCTGCTCCTCATCAGCCACCAGTGCACCTGCTCTGCTGTCACCTAAGAAAAATCTCAGCAGATACATTGACCTGAAGCTCTGTCTCATTAGATATGCTGCTGAGTTTAAAAAGCTAACCGACCAAAGCTGCCAGCTCAGCTGCCAGCTCAGCTGCCAGGACACAGGCAGTGGTCATCCCTCCCAGCTCTGCTCCTTTCCTCCCACTTGGTGACAAAGCTCCACTTTCACAAAACACCCAGAAAACTCTTCAGCTTTGTACAGTGGAAAAAAATCCACTCCTGATCCAGCTAGCTGGTCTCCTTGCTATACCCACCATATACTTACTCAGTTTTAAATCCAAGGACACACTGTGCACTTTTCAATGCCATGGGTTGAAACCGAGTGACTGCCCAAAACTAAACACCTTGTGTGTGAAAAGGAACGATGTATAGAACCTCAAATCATCAGCTAAAGCTCTAGTTACCTACAGGGCAGTCAAAGGCTGGCAGCACTGCACGGTGCAGGGCCAGCTCTAATCCCCTGGAGGTGTGAAAAACACATGGCAGACAGGTCTCCATTTTCAGTGTAAAAATAGTTGTGCTTTGTAATAAAGAACAGCATTTTAAGGGCAAAACATGAACATTTTAAGATAAATAAACCTAAGCTGGCCATCCTGGTTGGATGTGTGTGGTTTACACAGGCATCCACCCTCTCTCCTTTCAAGTAATCAATGTCCAATCATAATGCACTTTCATTCCAAGCACTTTTGTATTGCCAATAAAGCACCAAGCAATTTAATGGATTTCTAACCCCAAATTGGAAGCTGTACTGCATCCAACTGATTCAATTTGTTCAGTCTTAGAGGAAAGCCTGGAACAAAATACTAGAAATAAAACCACATGCACTGATAACGTTACAGAAATAGATACACCAAGAAGAAAATGTTCTGTCCCTTTTATTTTATCTGACCTCCAACCTGTTTTAATTGACCTTCAAGATGGAAAGGCTGCATTTAAAATTAGTCATTTCCACCTAGATCAAGAGAAATAAAAGCCAAGCTATATATAATGCATTCACTGCAAAACAAGGCAAATAAATCTGCCCTGAAACTACCTTTCAGTTGACAATGAAAAGCCAGAGGATACTTTCAAGTTAATCTACACCATATTTTAGGTCCTGTGCAAAGCTATTTTCCTCAATAAAATCTTCTCTGCACACAGCCTGAAAACAGCAGAGATGGCTTCCTCTACATTCACCTTACCAAACTGTGGCACCTGATGGCAGACAGATGCATTATCTCAAAGGTATAACCAGGAGTTTCCAAATGGTGGTCCACAGTGTACCTCCTGCCAGCAGGAGAAAGCCAGCAAGTCAGCTGCTATTTGATATAGTAAATACTTTCCTTACGTTGATGTGCATGGAAGCAATCACTGTAATTATAATGAGTATTACCTAGAGTATGATACCCCTCCAAAAGATGCTGTTAACTTCACGCCGTGCTATAGGAAGCTGTAGTCCCACCTCGATGTTAAGAGCAGGGCTACCTATCAGAGCAAGCATTCATACTTATGAATGGTTATGGCACAACTAACTCCTCCATTGGTGTTCACCACTGGGACACCAAGATCCAGCAGCAGGACATCAGCAAGGACTTCAAAAGCAGACAAAGCTGGTGCTCAAGTCTCTGTCCAAAGAATGCCACAAAGAAGTCAGGGGAGTGGCTAAATCTATTGCTGCTTTCTATTACATGCCAGTCTTCATGTTCCTTATTACAGCAGAAAGTCACAGACAGAAACATATTCTTGCCTAAATAATTTGCATGTGTACAGGACTGTTTCACCACGTGAATTTACAGACATATGCAGCTCCAAACAAGTATGCTTCCACATGCACACAAGTCACTACATCTACAGTGATGCATGTAGATAGACTTTATCAAGAGAGTTTGGGACTACCATACAGTTTATGACTAAGTTGTGAAGAGTGTCAGTGAAAACCTTCGTTATGCCCTGCTCCAGCACATAATGCCACACCTTTCATAGGGGCACTAATTTAAAAATAATGTTTGAGAGCTCTACAGTTTTTATTGGTCCTATTTTTCAACTCCTCCCACTTACAGGCTTCCTTATTACTGCAACTCAAACTGTAGAGAGACTCAGAGGAGAAGTCAGAGCCAGCTCTTCAAAAGGGCTTGCTCTTCCCAAGCCTTTATATCTCAGGACTAAATGAGTAGGCTGCATAAGAAGCATGGCCAGGAGATTGGTACAATCACCCTTCTCACTTTACTCTGCTGTGGCAAGACTTCACCTGGAGTACTGCATCCAGCTCAGGAGCCCCCAACACAGGATGCACATGGACCTGATGGAGGGCCATGAAAACAAACAGGGGGCTAGAATACCTCTCCTACAAGGTCAGGCTGAAGAAGCTGGCCTTGTTCGGCCTGGAGAAGAGAAGGCTCCAGGGAGACCTAATAGCAGCCTTCCAGTACCTGAAGAAGGCCTTCAAGAAAGCAGGAGAAGGACTGTTTACAAAGGCCTGTAGTGATAGGACAAGGGACAATGGCTTGAAATTAGAGAAGAGTAGATTTAGATTGGATGTTAGGAACAAGTTCTTTACCATGAGGGTAGTGAAACACTGGAACAGGTTGCCCAGGAAGGTAGCCAAGGCCCCATCGCTGGAGATATTCAAGGTCAGGCTCAACAAGGCTCTGAGCAACCTGGTCTAGTAGAGGATGTCCCTGCTCACTGCAGGGGGTTGGACTAAACCTTTGGAGGTCGCTTCCAACCCAAACCATTCTATGATCCTGTGAATTCCCAGGGTTACAACAGCCCTTACTTTCAGTGGCTGTAGCTTTTTGCTCTTCAGGTATCTCAACCTTACAGCAGTCCTAGGCAAGGGGACTCTGGGCAGAACACAGGTGAAGCAGACAGTTAATGAACCCACACTTGCTCCTCCCCACACTCCTTGCTGAGGCACTTGAGCTAAGCTCAAACCCTGCATTAGCAGTCAGGCGCCAGAGCTAAGCACACGTTTCACCTTCAGATCAGGAAGGTATTTTTTCATCTACTTCAAAGGGCTACGCTGGATGGATGCCCTGATTTATTATTCAATGAACTCCCTCAGATTTGTGCAATTTCTCAGCTAAAAGCATCACAGCTAATTCAAAGGGAGGGTCAATGTTATTAAGGTCAAATTGAAGAACAAACTTTTTCTTCCATAGAACTTTATCCTTTCCATGTTGTAAAGGGATGGGAAGGGGAACACTTCCCTATTCTTTTACTATAGGGAGTAATTAAAGACCCAATCTCTTGCAAAACTGCTGGATTCAGAAGGTATTTGGATAAGCTCATCTCATCCTCTTAACTATTTTTACTGGAATCCCACTGCTCAACTTGGCATTTCAGATCACATTTTTTGGTACAGCTACCTTAATTTCTGCCCACCAGAAGGCACATATATGCCTGTGGAGGCTCCAGTCCCAGCTTCAAGCACAGGGAACCCCCTCCATCTGAACAAAGGCTGCAGAGACATTAAAAGGCAGACAGATCCTTCCCTTTTTGCTTTGAACCATCTCACTCAGACACAAGCCAAAGTAGATGCCATCTTAAAACTGCCTGATGGGCCTCTGAAAAATAAAAACTCCCACAAGGAAACTCCACATGGGTGGCCGCCTGGCTGCATTGAAAATAGAAAAGCTAACACTACAATTAGGCCAAGCACAGAAATACCCTTTCGTTCTTCCAAGTGGTCCTTGCAAGCCCAGGCATCATGCCAAGGAGCTCACCATTCACTGTTCACACTGCACCTCTCATGGGGCAAGAGGTACCTTGGCTCCACACCAATGCCTCGTGCTCCAAAAAGCAATTATTTGAAAAACACGAATGCAGCAGGCACTCCCAGGGTTTGTTATTGCATGGGGAGGGCCACAGGTGTACTCACCACTTGGAAACAGGACAACTGTCCTTTTGAGAGTAGGTAAATTAATCTGTATGAAGAGAATAAGGGTAAGAAATGTCACCATTTCATGGTAATCGGAAAAAGAGCATTCTTAGGGCCAGTGGAAAGCATTGCTGCTCTGAGCACAGGCAGCAATGGCAAAGCAGTGCAGCACTTCATGTGCAAAGATGAAGGGATGGAGAACCCAAGGCACTTTACAAAGAGGGTCACAAGAGAGATGAAAGAGGACAAGTCTGAGAAGACCAGAGGGTAACAGCTCAGTGTGTGGTTGAAAAGCCGCAGAAATGAAACACTCCTGCAGCTCACTACCACATTTGTGAAGCCACAAACAGGAGATACTACTTCTCCTCAGGGCAGGTCACTACTTGGCTGTTAGCTGCACAGTTTTCCCAGTCCTTCCTAAAACTGGGCATTGTCAGAAGCAGGACTCTGGGCTAGACAGGCTGTCGTCTCACATGGGAGCATGTGCTTAACGTAGACTCTCTATTCCAAGCCTGGCTCTGCTGCAGCAACGCCACATTAAAAAACACATTTTCCTCAATTTGTCACAGCAAGCAAGGTATGAAATTAAAAAAAAAAAATTTCCAAATCTTCCAAACACACAGGCTCCCCTCCTCTAAAGCCTTCTGCAAACCAATGAAAATTCTGTAAAAATAAATTGTAGCGCATTTTATAGGGGAAAATAAGCCGACTGCAACTGGAAACACATAATCTAGCTGTTCTCTAACAAAACCTACAGGAAATGGTTCTGCAAAAGTTAACTAAGTGATACTGAACTTTCTCCAGAGTGTTGTATAGGAAATAACACTGCAGAAATGACTGCCTGATTTAACCTTTTGTCCAGGCTGCACTACAAAGCCATACAACAGGGGTATCTGGCTGATGTTAACAACCCTCTGATGCATTCTCTAGAGCTGCAGTGAGAAAGCAGGTTATCTCACACACGCCCAGCAAAACACCCTTGCCACAGTGCAAAGCCCAGGCAGCCAACTGCTGACAGAAAACAGAATTTCACAGTTTTCCTTTTCTGTGGCTGGCAGTTGGGTTTTATTTTGTTTCTTTTTTATATATGTGACGAACTAATGGTTGTCCTGTGGTGCAAAAAAGCAGAGCTGATGCACGCATCCCCTGCATTTTGACCTGTGTCAAGTAGGCAGACATACCAAGGTGTCCCATCTCTCTCTGCCATCTGTCAGACCATCCATCCCTTTTTTAGAGGCCTCATAATGCAATGCCATAGTACTGCTGGGTGAAACCCCCTTTAGCATCATGTTTCTCAAATCCACTCATAGAGCTTCTCCCCTTTTACTTACCACCTCCACCATCCCATGAGGGGCTGCTTCAAGCAAGTGAGTGCCAGTGAAGGATCATTTAATCCCAAGGCATCTCAGGAAGAGCACGTCTGCCAAGAAATCTGGTGTCAATATTTGCCTGGAGCTCTGCAATCACAATTACACAAACTGAGCCAGGCTGTCCTCCATCCTTTCTCCCCTACTATCCACATGCTTCAATGTGAAGGTGTTGCTACAAAAACCTCAACCAAGTGTGGTTTTCAGCTTGCATTTTAGTCAGAAAGGAGTAGCTACAGCTGACATGCATTCCATCTACTGAATCCTCAACATCTCAGTCAGTCTTCACTTTCCATGAAATACACTGTACGGAAAAGAACAAGCAAAGAAAAAGAAACAAAAGCATTTCCATGTTCCCACAAAGCTGAAGTTCCTATGCAATTGCTTTAACTAGGACAGAGCTTCGAGAGCTATGGGACATGTTTACTGTTTGATCAGGTTAGCCAGCAGGAAACCATTTTATAGTTTTGGGGTTTGTTTTTTTTTCTTCCCAGCAAAATTTGACACCACCACCAGAGCTGCTCCAAAACACTAAAAACCCTAACACAGAGCCAAAAAAATAACCCATCCAGAGCAAGGACCTAACCCTCCATTCAGGAAGCTCACAATAAGATGCCCCCCATGGAATGACACCAATTTCAGCACACCAAACAGGCCACTGGCAGGGAAGCCAGTACACAGCAGTACTGCAACTGGCCTCAGGAATTAGCACTAGCAGCTTTTTTCTTTTCCCCCCTCTGCTGCCTCACGCTTATGTCAAATCATGTGAATGCAATTACATAAACTGTACCTTTTCCATGAACACCTTCTCTGGGATAAAGGTTCTCATTTTACTCCACATAAAACCACTCTCCACAGGTTTATAAGCTTTAAATGCTATGTGAGCACATAAAAAGTGTCCAAAAAAGTCTATTTAACGGTTACACATTAACTGTCATACACCTCTCCAGGCTTGTGTTGTCCATCTATTTGCTAAATCAATAAACTGCTTGTAGGCAAATTTTTAATATGTTGGTGCTGCTGAAAATCCTTCATTCCTGTTTACTAATAACTTTATAGAATTAATTGGAAACTCCTACCTATGTGTGAAGTTTTAAGCTTAGCTCTGCCAGGGAAAAAGCAAGATGGGTTTCAGTTAAACCAATCAAAACCATATCACTCCTATACTCCAAACTGGATGCTGGCCCACAAGGTAATACAAGAGCTGTGCAGTATTGGGCTGGGAAGGACTTGGGTGAAGGAAAATGTGTGCCTGCAGAGATAGAGCTCCTCTAAAGCCAGGGGGAAGTTATCTAGGAAGTGCTGTGTGCATGTACAGCCAGGAACAGTGAAATCATTTGCATGAGGACAAACAGGAAGCATTAGCAGGAGGTTTTAGGAAAGAATACACCCAACACAGTCTTATTGCCAATTAAAGTTAAGGGTATTTTCTTCAGCAAATCCATACCTCTGCTACCATCCTAGATATGCCCCATGGGGCTCTGACAGGCAAATCTGCCCAACAGCAGCAGGTAAGAGGACGGCTGCCTGCAGTCAACATGTGCAACAGATGGGCCAGCATCAAGTAAAACCTTACCACAAGGCACTCTTGCCTGTTAAACAGCATCTGAACAAGACACTTCTGCCTGCAAAAGCAAGCCCTCTGCAATGCTCCACAGAGGTGCACAGAAGTGTGCAGAAAAAAGCATTTACTGTCCCTTACTCAAAGGGACATCAGCTGCCTGGTGCAGCTTTATCATGTTATGGGGGGAGCACATGACTACCTGGCAAGTTTCACCATGGGCATTTACAAATGCCCTCCTGTGCCATCAACCCATGTGACAGACATGCAGTTGGCAGGAGGGGCTCAACTGCTGCACCACCCCTGCCTCCTCCAGTACGGGGCAGAAGGTGAGCGAGGTTGAGCTAAGCAAGCTGACAGTGGTTAAGTATTGATTAAATCCAACTATTTCACAAAGTTTCAGTTATGCCTGACCAGCTTCAATGGTCTCTGCACCTTGCTGTGAAACCCCTGTGATGAGAAGTCTGAACGGCTCCTTTCTTACCTTATTTTTTCCTCCTTAATAAGTAAAACACAACCTCTTAAACTCCAGAGATGCACTGTGACTTCCCAGCGTGCTTCTCCAAGCATCCATTGAGCACCCTTAGTGTGGGCAAGGGCACCAGAGCCCCATACCTTCATGACCTGCAATCCTCCAGGGATGGATAACACCACTGTTTTCTTCCTAACTAGCTCCCCTCTCCCTGTGGTGCAGAAAGGTCCTTCTCAACCATGCTGCCCTCCTTCCCACTCACTTCCCAGCCCATCTGGGGACCCACTTCCACAGGGGGTGGGCAGACAGCAGGTACTTCACACCTCCCCATCATAAACCTGCCCAGAACAATTACCTGGCCCTGCTCCAAGAACATGCTGCTGCCTCATTTAAGCACAAGCAGGAAGCTGGCCCCAGGGCTGGGGTATGCTCAGAGCGAAAGCTGAAGAAGGCAGAGGAAAACATGGGGGGGCTTGGGCTGCCTGCTCACCCTCCTGCCCACCCCCTGCCTGTGCCCATTAAAAAAAATTAATCCCCATCGTAAAAGCTGGAGCACAGCCTGTATTTCAGGCAGATAATAAGGGGACGCCTTTAGAAATAAGGAATCACTTACTATTCAGGGAAGGAGATAATAAAGGTTATTTAAATTAAAAACAACCTGCACAAACAAACTCTGTTGCCTTCTCTCTCAGCTGCTGCAGCCCCAGCCTGGCATTGGCTGCCTGCTCTGCACATGTTATCTGGGAGCTGCAGGCAGAGCGATTCCCTGCTCCAGGCCGTTTCACAATCTGCTCACTCTGGACCTTACACTACTACGTCAGGAATTAAACAAACATTTCCTCCTTCTTCGGGATTTCCCCCCACCTCGTCCACAGCTCAGCTCCAAAGTCCAGTCAGACAGCAGGCATGGGGTTGAGGTGTAACTGCCAGCTCAGAGAGCTCAGCTTGCTCTCCACCAGCTCAAACAGCCACATGAAATGTCCATGGGGCAGCTGGCATGGAGATCGGCCCCATCACACCCCGTGACAGACATTGTCAGGGGGTAAGTGACCACTGCAGCCTTGCACAAAAACCAGCCTGGAAAACGGGAGAGAGGCTCTGTGAAACCCCAAGCATCTCTGTGAAACCCTGAGCTTCCCTCCCACTGCCCTACTAAGAGCAAACACACCAAGGACACCAAATCTCTGTTTATTCTTGAAAAACAAAAAAAAAAAAAAAAAAGAGGAAAGGGGAAGAAGTTTGTTTGTAAGCCTTGCTCTTGAGGAAGACAGGGCTGCATGCATGCACCCTCATCCCAAATAGTCTAAAACTGGGATGACACCAGAGGGGTGGGAAAGGCAATTGAGCTCATGTCGGGCTGCAGAACAGGGACAGGCAGGGGAAGGAGCATGGTCAAGGACTCACATAGCTTTAGCCCTTAGCTTGGGACCACCTAGACCCATTGCAGGGCATCCACACTCCCAAACCACACCAGGCAGACAAGGCAGGAAATGCTAAAACACAATGCAGAGATAACAGCAACATTTTGCAGAACTTCATTGAAACATCAGTCTGCCCAGAAATGCCCAAGAGCCCAAACCTCAGGTGCCTGTTTCCATGTGGATTACTGCTGACAATGACTAACTGCAGCAGAAAAAGTTGATCAGAAGTCTTTTTTTAATCCATCCATATTTCCAAACAGGTATAAAGTTAGGGTTTATCTGCCTTGGAAAACACTGCAAAAGCCATAGCAGGGAACCAGCAAAAAAAGTACAAGATCGACTAAGGGGGCTGAACATTGGAGACCCAAGTCAGGTTGAATTTTTGTGCAGTTCTCACTATTTCATTGCAACGCCTCATTAATATTTCTGATAAAGGAAGCTTTTGTTAAAGACCTGCTCTATCCCCCTCCCTCCTGTACCTTCCCCTCAGGGTTTTAAGATCACAACCACATCCTCAAACGATTTTACTTTTTCCCCAGTAACGCCAAGGCTGACAAGACTTGACATTCCTGAAATGTTTAAATGGGGGGGAAGGAGAGAGAGAGAGAGAGAAGCAGCATTTTTTTCAAACCCACTTTCTGCACCAGATCAGCAAAAATTGGCCCAGGACCAACCTAAAAAAAAAAAAATTAAAAAATTAAAAATATTTGCAAGCTCATCTTAAACACTCCCAATGCTCCTGATGGAAAAGTCCCTTGCTGCACAGCAGAGGCAAGCCCCCACACCGAATACTGAGCATTCCTGGAGGCAGTTTGTGGAGCAGAAAGACATAATCCAGGCGACTGACAAACCACAGCACACGACTGCTGGTCCATCCCCAAGCATCCCGTGGGGACATGCCACCACTGGTAGTCACCCACAGCAGGACTTGGGATCTTTGGTGAAGCCCCTGCAGGAAGCTTGTGGGGACCAGTCTCCCCTTCCAAACAGGTGGGGAACCCATTAAAAAAAAAAAAAAAACAAAAAAACAACAAAACAAACAAACAACTACAACCACCACCATACATAACCAACCAAAACCCACCAGCACAACAAAAACCAAACAACTCCCTTCCAACCTGGCATTCTACAATTCTATGAACTCACATGCCAGGGACTTGGTAATGACTTTAGGATGAAGAAACCCAGCTAATGAACAGGCAAGAGCCAAAATAATCCACTTTCTGCCAAATCCCAGGAAAAGCACAGTGCTATCAGTAGCCATTATATTAATTGATTCATACACTGGCCCATTTTGTAGCTTTTTCCAGGCTGAGATTTCACTCGTCCAATGCTGCAGGACAGAACTGGGCAAGGAGAAAGGTGCAGATGGAGCACTACAGCTTGCAATAAAACCCGGTGAAGGTGATACAAACCAGATGTGGACAGTAACTTCATGCACTCCAAGAGGCATTACAGCTTCATATGCCAACCACAGCATGCCAAAGACTCAGAAGTGAGCATCCATACAGCCAACACACACTTATGAAGGGGGTGCATTTCAAAGGGTGAAGAATAGGTTAACAGGAACCCACCAAGCTCCACCAACCAATTATTCTTCCTCGGTTTACTAGCACAGAAATTTGGGCAAAGAGGATTGCAGTGTTCCACTCGTGCAATAAACTCCTTTCACCAACATCACTTCACACTTTCCAGAGTGCAAAGTTCACACTGATATTGTTGGCTTTCTCACTCACTGCCTTTTGGCACTGTCCTGCCTGCTTGGCTATTCATTAATACACAATCAGTACATTAAAGGCTTCATTCCATAGTCCCAGCTAGGCTGTAACAGACTTTTCCAGCAAGTGCTGTCTTACGGGGGACAGAAGTGCAAATGTGTTTAGGTTCTCCTAAATACTCAAAACTAAAACACCCCAAATCCTCTATTTCTACTAACTGGGTTTTACAGAACAAGGCATTATCACCATCAATGCAAATAGTGTCCAGAGCAAACTTGGAGGCTCTACTGGATGTACTCTCGTTACGCTTTATTCGTTTATGCATCAGTTACACTACAAAACGTTTGCACAATTTACAGACTGAATAAATCATAGCTACATGGCAAAGGCTGCCTGGCGATGAGAAAGTTTCCACCATTTTCATCTGAATGCTGGCTTGCTGGGACGCTGTGAACAGCCTCCAAAAAATCCCACCTGCTTTTTCAGCTATGCTCTAATCTTCCAGATTTGAGCAGGAAGCAGGACAGCCCTGCCTCATTTACTCTCACCACAGTTGCATGGAAAACCATGTCACCAGAGATCAAAATAATTTCTGCTCTTTCAGAGGCACTTTCTGAACAGCTCTGGCTCCTCAACAACCCTCACTCTTACCAGCTCCATCAGTACTCCATCACTCCTAGGCGTGTATGCAATACTCATGCCTACCAGGAAATGAACTCTGCTTCAAGTCACTTGTTCTCTACAGAAACAGGCCATCAGATGTTGGCTTACAAGCTCTTCAGTTAAACTTCTTTACTTCACAGCCTCGCTTTCTCCTGCCCTTGGGCTTATCTGTTCCAGCCTCTGGTCCAGCCTGTCCACTCCTAGCCCACACAGCATCATCTTCTGCCCCGCTTTCCAAACAGGCACAGAAAACTTATCCCAGTCTCCCTTAGTACCTTATTAAATCCTGTCTTATTTTTCTTCCCTGGGAGACTAAACACAGGCTGTTACTTCAATACAAAATTAAGCACATGCTCAAAAGACAGAACAAACACAGCTTAATTGTAAGGAGTACTAAAAAAAGCACTCTGGTTGTTTCAGGTCATTTTAAGCCACATTATTAAGATTCTGTCCCAATTTTTCAAGAGTTGCTTATGATGGAGATGAGCCCAACTGGAAAACCAAAAAAAAAAAAAATATCAAGAATTTCTAAACTCCGAAAGAAGGTTTATCAGAGTTTGGGCCCAAAGCCACACTGAATGCAGCGCAGCCAAATAACATTTTTCCATGACTTTTTATCACTATTACTTTGTGTTTTCCCCCCAGGAACACAAGGTCACATCAAAATTTCTCCAGACAGCTCCCAGTCCCATAAATTGTTAGAGGCCTGGATTTACATCAGTGGGATTACAGGAGATCAGCCAAGTGTGCACATGCTGGAGGGAGAGGGGACAACACAGCACTTCAGAACTGGAGAGTATTTTTCATTTATAAATAGTTTACATTTTTTGGATCCAGCAGCGGACAACCCGCTCAGCCTCTACTGAAACCAAAGAAATATCATGTGTGAGCACTAACCACAGTGTAACAAAGATAATAAACAACAGACAGGCAGCCATATGCGAAGAGGCTGGTGCTTTTGGTAGGGGAGGCAAAGGAAAAACACCACATTCAGCAACCCTCACGCAGCTGAAGGACTGATTCAATTTCAGAGGAACCAAACTCTCCGAATTAGGCTATAGGAGTAACCTCCACAAGGAAGCCAGCTCCCTGCACCCTCATGTGCTTCTCTCAGACCATCTCCCCAGCACTCAGGAGCACCCAATCCATATACCTTCAGCAAGAAGGGACAAAGTGATGTCCACACAGCCACCAGAAGCACGTGCATAATATGGAACGTGGAGCAGCACTTGAGTCCCAGGGCAACATCCCCAAGGAGCAATTCAAATTCTGTTCCAAGACAGACCTGGTGCACTCTTCTAAATTATATATTAGAAACAGCTACAAGAAACAGGAACCTAAAATACACTACCTATGTTGCAACCACGTGCCATGTTCTCACACCCCACAAGATTGCGTCTGCAAAAAGCTCATACTGAGCCTCAGCTGAGGGAGGGCTGCTGAAGTCCATTGGGTTCCTTCAGAAGCCTTCTACCTCATGGACTTCACCAAGAGAACTAACCAAGATAGATTACAAGCCTCCTACACCAAGTTCTTGCTCTCACACCAAACAGAACTTAAAATGAAAGCTGCCATTTCTCTTATCCACATGTTTATAAATGTTTTTGATATTATGCTACTGTATCCTTACAATAAAAACAAGTCTTAAAATGAAGCAGGACAACTCTACTTGCCCAGGAGAGGAACCTGGCCTTGGAGCACCACCACTGAAATCAGCCTGCCAAGACCAATTTGATTTTATTACTGCAAGGAATTCCACAAAAATGCTGGTAACTTTTGAGCATCAATGTGGGTTCCTAGGTAGGAAAACACCTCCTTAAAATATGCACTTTCTGGATTTCATAAACGTTTACCAGATATAAGAGAATTCATGGACAATTCATCTGCCATGACAAGTGTATAGACACCAAATCTAGCAGAAGAGGCTGGGCACCCATCTCTGCCATGAGTGAAAGCCTACAGCCAGACATGCCTGGTTGAGCAAAGGTTTGTTTTCAATTACATTTTAGATTCCTCTAACAATAACTGCATGGCGTCTGGCACCAACACATCTGAGCCTTTGAAGTGGTTCTTGACTTCAACGGGACAAAGGGGGAGGGCAAAAAAAGGGAATCAATCAGCAATTTCAGTCCCAGTCAAACCTCCTCTCTGAAGAGAAAATGTCAATACCACAATCCCTCAGCACACCAGAAACGTGCCAGCAAAACAGAAAACACAAAGAAACCCCAAACCCCAGATTTACATCAACATAGCAAAGGGTCTGCACTAGGTTTCCTGCTTTCACCTTCAAAAAGAAGGTTGAGATATACGGGTCAATAGTCCCAGACACAGGAGCCTTCCTGCCTCCCAACACCTCCCCACAGCTTTGCATCCCCTTCCTTGCCACTCGTGCCTGCAATAAAATGCTTGTGGGAAGAGGTATCTAATGTTTAAACCCCAGTGAAGTCCAGTTAAATCAGAACAGGAAAGGGGAACACATTCCCTGTTCAAAATGTCATTGCTGGCCACCCAGCACCAAAGAAAAGGTCTATTCCTGAGCAATAGCAGCAGCTCCCACTGAGCTCTTCCACTAACACTCATCACAGATGCACATTTGGAGTATCCATGAAAGACTCGAAGAGAAACAAATAGGTGCTGCGCCATGCCATCCATGGGGTGCTGGTGACCAGGAGGCTGAATCACCTCTGGACACGTTCAGGAGAACATCCAAAGGAGGCTTAAACTAGTTTGCAATGCCTGCAGGTAGCCCACAGAACTACCATATACCTCTGCTTCCCCTTCAACTATGCCTGTCTTTAAGAATCTAAACCCCTTTTCAGGTCTGGCCTTAAGTGACATTGGTAGGATTGCCAAGGAAGTCAGCACAAGAACAGGGCAACAAACCTTAGTTTTAAAATGCCTCCTCTTTATCTGGTTTGTTTAAATAAGCACAGCTGTGATTTAACAGCAACAAGGTGGCAGAGCACAACAGCTCCCAAGACAAAGGATAGTGGTTTTGACTGGAATGATGCTCTTTAAAGAGGGATAAAAAAGCCTCATTCATTTTCCCCAAGTCACACCCAAGTCCTACCTACTCTTTTCGTAAGGTCAGGCAGATTCTGGAAGCATCTGCTGGCTCAAAACATTTGCAGAATTTCAAGAATCTGCTTCAAGAATCATGAGGCTGCTTTGTTCAGGAATGCTGACATGTGGGCAAAGGGAAACCAAAACGTTCCCTTCAATGCTGCAGAATACTTTTAAAGTCTGCCCAAGATAAAAAAAATGCAAGAGTCAAAATTCTGAAGGAAGTGTGGGTTTTCTGCTGCATTTCAAATACCACCTTGAACACGTTCTTCCAGCACAGGAACATGGCTGTGCCAGGACAGTCTGCATGCCGAGCAAAGCCAGTCATCTCTGTGCTCCCCTTAATGCAGGGCTGGTGTTTGGAATGAATCAATAACAGAACAGATCAAGTTGTCTTGCTTTTATGGAAATTACCATGTTGTGAAAAAGCTCTGGGCACAAAGTCTCTTCTCCTCAGACAGAATCCACCCATTTCCCCATGCCTCCTCATCCACAAGAAAAGGGCAAGCATCCTCCTGCTTGCATGGCTCCTGGGACAATACTTGAGTCGCCCTCTGGAAGCATCCATTGCATTCCATGAAACCGAGGAAACTAGACCTCTAGCTTATTCATAAATCCTAATATTTATAGGCTTACAGTAGGTGATACAGCTCTTCAATGCTTTAATTAGAGGACTGCCTTCAGGCCAAGGAGTCTTGTCCAAGCCAAGTCTGCTGGTGGCCACCAAAACAAGGCCCAGCTCCTGCTGTGACAATGCTGCTGCTGTAACAGTTTGTCATTTATTCCTGCCCTGCTCCCCAATGAGTCTCAACTGACACCAAAATGAGGGCTGGCTGGGGAGATGCTTTTGACTTCTGATGGCCAGGCTGCAGGACCTGTGTCACAGCACTGGGCCATGCAAACGCAGACCAAGGGTGGAAAACATCTACTGCAGAAGGCTGAGCAAGGGTCAAACAGCCATACAGTGCTCCCAAAACACCACCAAATATCCAGGGGTTGGTTCACCTTGGCTTGAAAGCCACAGAGAACAGCAAAGGAACCAGCAACTGAAGGCCTGACAGGAGGAGCAATCCTGGAGGGCTCCTTCCTGGCTCATCCTCTGCCTTTGCTCTCTGTGAACCCAGACCTAAACAGGTCTTCTGCAACTCTGTCCCACATGAGCACCAGGAGAACCAGTTCTAATCCTCCAGACCAGGTGTGGCTGGGGGGCTCCAAAGCCATCCAAACAAATCAAGAGCGTCTCTTCATTTCAAACCCAAAAAGCAGGAAAACCATAAAAAGGCATTTCAGCTATGACAGACCAAACTCCCCAAAACTAACATTAAGGTACATGTTCCATCCAGTCCCATCAGGGCTGTTGCTATTGTCTGTCACACAGCAATGTCAGGAAACTGACTTCCAAGGGTTCAGAAATTTCCCTGCCACCTGCAAGCAGAACAGGGAGCCTGAAGGGAGAGGAAGCCAGCAGCCCAGGGAGATGGTGGGCCAACAGGAGATTCAAGGGTTGATGCATTCTACAACAGCCAGCCAGACTGTTTTATAACCAGGGTCAGAATCACTCAGGAAACCATAGAGGAAGCAATTGGAAATTGTTGGACTGGGAAACTTCCCCATTTTGTTTCCAAGCGTGCAGGCCCTTAAGCCTGTGCCGGACTCCTCTTTTAGCCATGCCTCTCACAAACAATGCAACAGTAATTAGCACAGTCCCAAAAGCATACCTCCTCCTCCCCCAAGAAAGATAGGTATGTGTTGTTTTGGCTTAAGTTTGCAGCTTAATCATGCACAGCCCGTTCCCCAGCAAGCCCCACGCTGGCATTAGGACTCGACACACAGGGTGCCTGCGAGCCTCGCCTGGGAGCTGGCTCCAGCATTCGCAGCTGGAGAGTGAAGCAAGCAGAGCAAACAGCAGTGAGCGGAGCCCAGCCGCCCGCACACCACACCGGCTCCTCCGCAGCGCTGGGGCTGACAGGAGGGACTGCCACCTGCGGACGGGTGGGCCAGTCAGGGCGACGGGCAGAGAGGGTGTTGGGGTAAAGAAAAACAACATTGTGCAGTCTGAATCAAAGGAACGCCTGGGAGACACACAGAGGGATGCAACACAGCCCCCAGTGTCCCTGCCAGCTGAACGGGCAGCTCGTTAGGCTCTTGTTAAGCAGACCACAAAGTGGCAGCACTTGAGACAAGTGGTAGGGGCCGTGAAAGAAATACTGTCACAGACAGCTTGGGCTACGATCTTGCATCTCCCAAGGATGCTGCCTGGCTGCATAGCGCTGCCTTCTCCCCACACTTGCTATAAAGCCCACACCCCACGAGCAGACAGAGCAGGCAAGAGCCCCACGAGGCAGCCACTGCCCTACTACAGTGCTGCCAGTGAGCAGGGAGATGTAGACACCCATGTCCACTGCTTCCCACCCATAGCCTGTTGCTCCACATCCATCAAGCCATGAAGGCATCTTCTTCCTGGAAGCTCTGCTCCAAGCGAGGAGCAGCAAGTCACCAGAAATGACTCCCAGCTGTGGCCATAGCAGTCACAAGGGCTTGCTGCTTTGGCAAAGACACTCCCCCATCGCATGGGTGGCACCACTTTATACAATAAAGGAGCAACCATGCTGCTCCCCAACGGGCTCAGGATTCAAGTGCTACCTCCCCTTCTCACATGAACATGCAAGGCAACCCTGGCACCAAACCCTCCACTCCTATGTATGGATAACAGCTAATCTAATGCCAGCGCCATCCTAGCAAGATTCTGAATCTCTCCTCAAACAGTCCAACAGAGGTAAGCAGAGCACATAGGAGAACTGTCTCACTGCTGGGTCTCCCTTATCAGCTTTCCTGCTGGGATGGTTTAGTAGCTCTACTCTTCCCCACGGAGATTCCTTTATGTCTCATACAGGATAACTTCACACTGCTTCCCTTCCCTTGGTGAGGATACAGCCACTCTCCGCAGCTGCCGCCTATGAGACAGATAAATTTGAAATGCCTAACTCTTCAAACGAAAGTAGGCCAACAGCATCAAGTGCTCTGGAGAAGAGAGAGAGAGATACCATTACACAGCCTCCTTTCTTCAGGAACCTGGGTAAAAAGCAGTATCTGCCTCGGATTAAACCAGGGAGAAAGAAAACCAACTGCTTTTGTAAGTAGACAGTGTAAGCCAACATATGCTGTCAGATCTGTATGACTGTCTAAGATTATCTCAGACCAGTACATGTCTCTGCTGCTCAGGTAGGTTAAGAACTGAACAGGAGCTCCTGAAAGGGGTTGAGCTCACCAGTAAGTCAAAAGCCAAGCAACTTCACTGGGGAGTTGGACTCAGACCCAGAAATAGAGATGCATTTATGAAAACTGCAGGAGCCAGCCCCTTGCTCAACATGCAAACCAAGTGACACCACGGAAGATCAAAGTGGTCTGAAACCAGAAAGTAAAGCCTTAGCCCTGCAGACCTGAACCAGAAAACTTCTTACCCACTCAAAGAGGTGGAATCTGCCTAGGCACCCTTTTATCATCAACAATTTTCTAACCTACTGTAAAAGTTCATTCTTCCACTCTTATTAACAACCATCCAAACCTCTTAACTTCATCAATCTCAACACCATCTCAATAACAAAGGTTGGAAAGTAAGAAGGAGGATACACAAGAGGTTTACAACCATGTGAAACAAAGATAACTCTCACAAATGCATCCAAATCAGAGAAGTCTAAAAATACACACTATCATATTTACTGATTTCATGCAGAATGCATACCCTGTTCCAGAAATAATCTAAACAAAGCCAAGAACTGACTTAGAAAACTTAAGGAGAAAAGAAGAGAAACAGAATTGTTTATAGACTGACATTGATAGGAACAGCACAAAAATATGCTTAGTAAAGGAAAAGTGGAAAGTATTATGACACCTTTCAAAACAAAGCATCATATGGTTTGTTTAAATCTCCTAAACCAGGAGAAATCTTTTGCCAAAACAAGTGAAATACAAGTGTGATTGTGACTTTACCACCTGGTTCAGAAGGAAGCAAAGGTTTACAGTGAGTTACACTGACAAAGAGCACAGGATCCTCTCAGCAAGGGCAGACCACAGACAAAAGACCAGCACCAGCCAACTGCCCCATGTCAGCAGCACTTGCCATCTCTGCGCTGCCCATGCCATCACCAGGTGTGGGAGTGATGAAGTAACTGGCCATGAGAAAAGAGGGTGGGGAATATCCCAGTGACTCCCAGGTCATCAGGAGATACCTCCTCACTCTTTGCAAATGTCAGAGAGGTCACTACTGACATGGGTTACACACACATCCCTTGTCATACTCCACATCCCCTTGGGGCTGCAAAGCTCAACATGAAAGAAGAAAATGGCTCTGTGCAGCTTCGATTCAAGGCAACCACTTTATGGTGGGAAAGAACCAAACTTGGGTTGCCTGCTTATGGACCAGCCCATGATGTCCAGACTGCTAGAGAATATGCTTTAAGGTCTGTGCTAAAGAAAGGCTTCTGGTGCTTTTTCACAGCTTGGAAACCTGTGTGGACTGCAGGTGACCTAGACATCAAAAAACAAGCAAAGGCTGCTTGGGGCTGCTCCCCAGGCAGTAGCAGTGGAGAGCTAGCTCCAGCCTCCCCCCTGTGCACAGAGCAGAGGAAGGTGAGGCACCAGTGTTTGGACAACTGGAACACATTTAGGGGGTGATTTTTCACAGGGCCTTCAGCCAGATCATTTCCTACAACAGCTGTTTTATTACCCATGATAAAACCCACAGACCAAAGACTCCTCCAGCCATGAGGTCTCCCACCACCCCACTCCTACAGGGACATCACCCACATCAATCCCACCAATGCAGCACCTACACTCCCAGGACACTTCCAGTATCACAAAAATGCAACCAGAAGACAACAGGCAGTAAATCTGCCATCTCCACCTGATTATCTCCCACCAAGCCTTGGGCATACCCAGTTCAACACCTTCAAGCCCAGTACTCACCAATGCTGGTGATCCAACAGCACTAGCCAAGCACTGCCATGTATGCTGCAAGCATTGGCCCACTGGCCAGCCAGCACTTTATAGAAACGTTTTTTAGATGATAGATAACATAGAAAACCTGTGTTTATATTGGCACACATCAGGCTAAAACAGAATTTAAGTGCACTTATAAGCCAGCTCTGTCTACACAAGCTAGCCAAAATGTGTTCTAAACAGTATTTGGAGAGGCTCGTTAGTAGCTGCTGTTGATGGTAAATGCTCTAGTGCAGAAGAGTATCCACAGCATCAAAATACAACAGGGTCCCACCTTGGCAGACATCCATCCCAAAAGCACAGCCTTTGGGCAACCAGAGAGAAACACACTGGTGATGAGGATGGATCCATGTCCCTATGTGTGTGGAAGCAGCACAGCCCTGATTTCACATTTTACATCTCTCATTTCCCTCTTGCACCTCTGGGCTTGTCCAGCCTTTCTGCAAGGAGTGAAAAAACCTGCCAGCTGGAGGTGGTAGTCCAGGGGAAAAAAGCATCTTATTTCAAAATCTTACAGTCAAATTTCCACTGAACTTTTTCTAATCTGAAAGCATTTATCTGAAGACAGGTGCCTTCAAGAAAAGGGAAACATTTGCAATATGCACCCTGTATAGCTAAGTGGGGTTTAAAAGAAATTAAATTTATGACTGCACCTCTGCAGATTTCCATAATAAATGAGATTGTCCCAGGGGTCCAAAAAAAGACAAACGAAAATTCACAACAGTTACTGCCTCGTTATGGGCAGCAATATCAAGAGTACATGACTGCCTCCCAAAGAAGGAGGAGAAAAAAAACAAAACAACTCCTGACAAATTCTCTCACAAAACTTTGGCTCCCAAACAAAGCTTTAGGCAGCTAATGCATTGTTAAATACAATTTGTGCATGACACCAGAGTATACATTTTATGAATGTGCAGCTCTGTGTAAAGATTTTTCACGTTAAGGGCCTCTGACACTTTTCCTGTTGAAATCCATGCAAAGCCACTGCAACAAACTACAAAATTGCCACTAATGCAAGTAACCAACCATTCTGCCTGCACATCCAGCATGATTAGAAACCATAGCTATCTTCCTAGCTTTTGTTACAGACTTCTCCAATTCCTTCTCAATCTGAAAACGCAACCACGCAGAAGTGAACCACGCTCCTGGAACCGAATGCGACACGTCATCAGATCTTGAGGTGCCCCCAAAATAGTAGGGTCTGCTTCTAGACTTCTCCAAAATTATATGGTTGTGGCTTGAGACAACGTGCTGAAAGTATAATGAGGGAGCATAACATATTACATATGTTGTGGTCCTGCTCTGAAGCTGGAAGAGGCCAGGGCTGAAGGACTTGGGCTGCAGTGCCGGACTTGGTTAACTATTAATGGATGACTCAGCTACAACAGTAATCCCTATTTCATGTTGTGTGCTGGCACAATGTTGCCATCTCAGTCCTTGACTCGGGCCCCTATGCACCACAGATTACAAAACCCCACCTTGTAGCACATCATTTCATAGCTGGACATACCAGGAAACAGGAGAGGGGGTTTATTAACTCTTTGCTCCTTCCTGCAGCTTCACATTTTGCTACTTCCTTCATATGTCACTTAAAAAAAAAAAAAAAAAAATCAGGTGAAGGACCTCAGAGGAGAGCTGCAGGTGGATGCCCAGCCTCCCCAGGTCGCATGAAACCACAACCAGAACAAAAGGCTGTGTTTATTCACCAAAACCATGTTCTGTGTTAAATCACTCTCCTTGACCCGAACAAGGTGCTAATTCCTGCCCAGTCCTGGTCCTACAGCGCTGATGAACTTGGAGCCTGGATTTTCTGCAGATGGCTCTTTCCAGCAGCATTAGCCTAAATTATCTCTACTCCATTTACCCACATGACCCCATCCAGCTCCACATTGCAAAACAAGGGAGTCACACTGGGCAATTAAGTTAGCAGCACAAAATGATTATGTTAAAAGCTAATGAGCTGAGCTAACTCAATCCAAGGTGTCTGGTGGGGCAGCCAACAAGATCAATTAAAAGCCCTGCAGCCCTAATTGAGAGTTTCTGGGTGCGGCTGACATACAAGTCACAGACAATACCCAAGTTCTCATCAGAGCTGGCTACTGAGGAATGAAAGCCATCATCCCCATTTTACAGCCACTCAAACTTCAAGACACAACTTTAACTCCTCTTCCAGAGATCAAAGCAACTAGAAACCCAAGTCAGGCACTGCCTGGACACAGCCAGGGCCCCTTGGCACTCGGCAATTCCTAGCTATCCCACAGAGCCAGTGGGATCTGCACTCATGAGCCCAGGTACATGCACAGGCAGGAAGGTGTTTCTCCATCACCTGGGGAAGTGCTTCAACACGAAGCCGCCTTGAACCCTTTCAGCATGCTTTGCTAAAGCTGCACACCAAGGAGCATCCTTCCAGCACTCTACGACTTCCCTGTACCATCAAGCCCCATCTCAAAGTGCTTCTGCATCTGCCTAAATCCCCACCAGAGACAAGACTCCAGCCCCAGCTTAACTTCAAGCAGAGAAGTGAAATCTCACTCATGTTCAAGGAAGCATTTAAGTACCTGAAGTGCTTTGCTGAAGTGCCTGAGCTCCCTAACATATCAGTTTACCACCTAGTCTCTCGCTGCCAGCAAGTGAAGGGAAAAGGCAATCAACCTCACATTTGCTCCTTCTTCCCTTAAACTACAAGGAGAAACTCCTGCAAGGCTCAGCCACCCCCAAAGCTTACATCCACAGAACTGTAAAGCAGTTTGCACAAGCAGCAAGAAAAAAAAAATATTAAGCTGTATCTAGCACATAATAATGGTTGATTTTTCTAGAGAACAATTGATGGTGTGTTCATTTTTTTTTCAGCTGCCTACTGAGATGCTCTGGGAATTTTCCCTCCGCAGCATCTCCTCCCCCAGCTCCCAAACCATCCATTCTCCCCTTTTCAAACTGCACCCATTGTAAACGGCACTGAATATTAACATAGCCCATTGAGCACTTGCTCCTTTTGTATGGGACCCCTGCGTTTCAAATTGCAGTCACAGTAGAGAGGAAAAGCCTCCAAGTGATTAAATGCCATGAAGCTTCTCAAAAGGAGAGAGGAATATGCAGAAGAGGCTGGGGGGGTGCTAGAGCCTTTCACTTGACACCTGGGGCTTCTCAAAGAGCTAGAAAGGCTTCTTGTGGGGATCATACTATCCATCTAGCCTTCATCATGTATCTCACATGTACACTTCTGATCGAGATAATTTCTGCCCCAGCTATGGCTCAATCAAGGATTAAGATGAGAAGATCAGACAGCAGTTTCAAAAGGCTTGCTCCCAACTGCTGTTCTCCAGTAAGCACCAGTAAGTATCATGGCATGCTGAGGGTGGTCAGCAAATCCTGACATGTTCACACAGGAAGGGTGACTTTATTTGCAAGTGTATTTGCGCATAAGCAGCAGACGTAGAGAGGCACTGACTTGCAAAGAGAGGCTTTCCTGTTAACCCACCAAGGCCATGCCCCAGGCCCAAGACTGAAGACCTTCCCCTCCAGGCTGCCAAAGACAATGCTCCAAGAAGTACTAAATTCAAATATGGCACTGCAAGTAGAACAGGATTTATTTTTAAAGCACCAGCGGCTCCCAACAGTGTTCCACTTCATCAGGAAACCTTCCTTGGACCACCACCCAGGAGGGAGCTGCTAGCTTTGCAGAATTTCTTGGAATTTCCACTCTCTTCTGCCAAGAGGTGGGAGGGGGACCCAGCCACCTGCACCAATCCACATCCCTCTCTTCTAAGCCATCCTTCCAAGCCTAGCAGCCCCCCGGGCAGCCAGCACACAGAGAGGGCTCCACAGCTGCACAGGGCCAGGCACCTCAAGCCCAGGGTGACGATTACTTAATCTTAGTTCCATTATTTCAGCAGGGCTGAAAGTAGGACATGTAGAGAAGAAGCTGCCAGCAGCACACTCTGCTCCCAGCACTGTCAGCAGGAGAGTCCTCACCACCACCTTCTCTTCTAGCATAGGCAAAGAAGTTACCCTAAGATGGGAAAGCAAAGCAACATGACCTGACACATTAAAACCCCAATTTAGCAAGAAGTTTAAGTTAAAAGGTAATTTTGAACACAAACATTCCATTTTGTTGCCTTCAACAAAATCTATGCATGCATACACTTGAGCACACCGTAAGTTTGCTCCAGACTCCTAGTTCAAATGCAGTTCTAGGCCCAAAAGCCATTGACAGGCATATAAATAATTATCAAAAGCATGCAGATGCTTTGCCCAGCTCTCTCCAGAGAGAAGCAGCACCGTGCAAGCAGCCAACATCCACCCAGCTGGTGCCTCAGAGAAACTTATCCATACAGCCAAACTCCAGAGCCTCCCTGGGAAACCAAGAACAGCTTTCAGCCCAGCTCTGTGGGATACTGAAGGATTCTGCCTTGCTCCCAGCCACACAAGGCTGGGAGCACACTGACCCAGAGGCAGAATGGTCTGTACACAGATGCCCAGTATCCCCCAAAAATCTTCCCAGTCATTTGGGTCAAACATATACAACACATCTGTTTAAAATAAAACCCTTCATTCATCCAGACCACAGCAGCAACGAATTAGCTATCCAACTGGACAGCCCCAAACCTTCTCACCACTAAATTTGTAGCCAAAATACTATTGCTTTATCACTAATAAAGAAGGGAAAAAACTTCCCTTTCATACATGATGCCTAAAAGAAATGCCTCCTCGACCATTCCTCAAAAATTAAGATGCATGGAGAAACAGAAACAATGTATGCAGATGACGTGCAATGTCCCAGAGTCCTGCAGCAGGCTCTTCTGGGCACAAAGCACTCCATACTTTAGCTTGGCCCTGCACTATACTAATGTAAAAACAGACTTTCAGACTTAAACACTAAAATACAGGAAGCATCTCCAGCAGCTTTGAAGTGAGACAGTGGCACAGCAACTGCCCAGAGTGTGATGCTCCTGGCATCCCCCATGGAGCAGAGACTTTTTCAGAGCTAACGAGCCCACAGCGGTTGGGCGCTGCAGCTCCTGCAAGGACAGCACAGGTCATGCCAGAGCATTGCAGCATGCCCTCCAAAGTGTTGCTCGGCCAGCAAGTCCTGGACTTACATAACTGGCATACAGTACTGGGCTGCCTGTTGCTTTTAAGAAAAATAAATAAATCTGTACCACACTGCACTGAGTGACTACAGTGCACCAACTTTCTGCATATCAGTTATGCCTTCTGCAAGCTAGGGAGAACAATGACAACTCCAGGCTCTCCTGCCAACAGAGAAATAACAATAATTTCAAAAGATCCCAATGCTTTTCTTCAGTACTGATAGTCATGTTGACAAAACATGCAGCATGATTAAGACTGTTCCAGAATCCTCCCCAGTGTGCCGAGCCACATTTCCAAGCCTACAAACACAAGCTTTATCTCCAACACACTGAAAACCAGCTCCCGAGAATAGCTTCATATTGTTGCACTCATTAGGGGAAAAAAAAGATAAACTCTTAAGGAGGGATTTTTTTAATAGCATTTTAATGAAGTCAAAGCACAGCCACCACAAGTCACTGAAAACAGGGTTTATCTCCTATCAGCAATCCAACGTGCTCAAGCTTATCACCGCAGGGAAGGTGACACCTTCAGTGGGAGACACAGCCTGCCCAGAAGCAATGGAGATGAGGGATTCACGGCTCACCCGTCTCACTTCAGTTTACGGTCAGAGGACCTGCACCACAGGCTGCACTCCTACATCAGCCCGGGGCCACGGCAAACCTTTACATTTGCTTTCTGCTTCTTTAAAAGAACATTGTTTTTTTGTCTATTTGGGTGGGGTTTGTTTGTTTTTTAAAAAACACCACCAAAAAGCCTCACAAACAAGAAGTGACATGGTAGCTGCAGAGAGGTAACTTTCCTCCAAGCACAGGGTGCTTTGATAGAGGACACTGAACTGCTAAGAAAAAAAAAAAAAAAAAAAAAGACGACAACTCGGAAACTCTCAGGACCAGAAATGAGCATTTATGATCCTACCCAGCATAAAAATCATGCTTCACCTTCGTGTTCCTAAACCGAAGTAAGCAACTGAAGTGATGTTTAGTGTGATTAGAAACAATTATCACTTTAAAAACAAAAGTATGTGTATGCCTGATTTTTCTATTAGCTATGGAGAAGGAAAACACCCTTAATTTTGTGTTGTCACATATGAAAGCTACCACAAATTTCCACTTCAGCTAATTCTTTGGTTAGTTTAGGATTTACAAAAAGTTACAAAACTTACACTGTTCAAGAGGTTAAAAGATCAACAGCTCACAGGTCCATGGCAGTAAGATTTATGCGTGCCACTAGTTCACCAAGAAACATAAACCAAACTTGAGACACTCAAAAATCTGTTCCATAACAAAAAGACACTCCTGGGTATTAGCACTGCCCCAAAAACAAGCACAAGAATAAATTTGTTCAGACTGGGCTATTAAGGCACTTCTCTGAAGGAACAAAGACACATTATTTTAACGGGTGTACAGAGATGATGAAATTAAGCTGAGAAGCCTAAAAACTTGCTCCAAAAGGTGACCAAGGCTGAAGGAAGGTTCCTTCAGAGCACATAGCAACAGGTGAAGGAGATGAGTCAGGGTTTTAATGAAGAAGCCACACGTTCCTCTCTGCATAGCACCTGATAATTTCATGTAAAACAAGGCACATCTGCAGTCAGAAGTGAATAACACCAGGGGAACATGACAAACCTCTAATAATTCTTCTTAATAAGGAGCTGGATGATCTCCAGCAACACTTCAGGGACTGTTCTCTCTCCTGGCAGAGCGGAGGAGTATCTATTACAACTAGAGGTTTTATAGATTCAATAATCTATAAATCTGTTCAAACAGCAGAAAGGCCTAGCCACAGAAACACCAAGACACTTTTTCCCTCTCCCTTTCTGGATCCATATTTCCCCAAGGCTGGCTAAGAGCTGAGGACACTTATTTTTACAAGTTTATGAGCGCACACACACACACTCTCAGGGCTCCTGCACTGCCACTACCAATGAATCGAGCTGTCAAAGCCGAGCACACTTTCCCTTTCGAATCTCCTGTGCTTCATGCATCTGATGATGTATTTCAGCTCTTACCAGGTCAGCGCAGCACCTACTCAACGCAAGCAGACCCACTACACCTTATGGGAAATCGCAAAACACCGTCCTGCATGAGGGGGCTGGACTGGAAACACCCGGGGGGGGGGAAAAAAAAAAAAAAATCAATAATCCACAGGAGTGTACCAGCCACCAGGTGCTGGGCTCCAAGCTCACCTGCCATCCAGGACATGAGATACACCGCAGGTTAGTAACTTTGATAGTCAAAAAAGTGCCAAGAGACTCGCAGCCCAACACGTAGATTCTGCTAGAAAGCAACACCTGTTTTTTTTCTTAAAACACCCCAAAAGTGCCACAAGAGCCCACGACTCTGGGGCAGCCCACGATCGCTGTGCCATCGGCTTTCACACCTTCCCAGTAAGCAGCTCCAAACGTCAAAAGGGAGAGTGTGGCCCCAGAGGTGGGGCCCATATTTGGGCACCTGGGTGCAGGGCGCGATGCTGGCCCCAGCGCAGGGCTGGGACGCGCCCCAGTTTGGAGCATCAGGCCGGGCGTGGGATGGAGGGATGTCCTAATAAGGATTCGGGAGCTTAAGCCAGCCGTTACTTCCAGTAGCTCCCATCCTTAAGAAATCAAACGCGCTCCCAGCAATTCTTCCTCTGAGACACCCCAATAGAAGCGAAGGAGTGCCGGCCCAGAGAAGGGTCGGGCGGGCAGAGAGCCCCGAGGTCCTCTCACCCGGGCCCGGCACGGCACCCGCCGCCTCCCCATCACCTCCATCCTTGCCTGGGGTAGGAACCAGAGGAGACACAGACAGCGGGACAAATTTCACACCGCGCAACTCAGCGACTACAAGGCGGCAGAGATCACTATACTTTCAAAACAACAAACCTAAGTTTTGTGGAGTTTTCTTCAAAGGTGGGTCCCCAAGCGCGTCTAGCTGCCGGCGCACAGCCACCAGCGTAACAGGGCTACCCAAAATCCCGCTTCACTCTCAACCCCTTACGCCCCGGGGTCCCTTCCCGGTACTCACACGTGCCGCGGCCAGCGGGGCAGGTCCTGGGGCACGGCGGGCAGCGCCAGCCCACCGCAGCTCAGCAGCTCCTCACCGCAGGCACAGCCGGAGGGGCAGTCGGCGGCGGCCGAGCCCAGCAGCCCCAGCAGCAGCAGCGCCGCCGCCGCCGCTCCGCCGCCTGCCCGTGACGGCACCGCCATTTTGTATCCGGCACCGGAGAAGGTCCGAGGCGGGAGAAGACGGCAGGAGCGGCCCCGGCGCGGAACGCAGCTGTAACGCCGCGAGGCCCCAGGAGCGCTCAGCGTCGCTCTGCCGCCCACAGCATCGCCTCGGCCGCCGGCGGCGCGGCCCCACAAGGCGGTCACGGCACCGGCATCCACCCGCCGGCAGGCAAGCACCGCCGGGTGGCTCAGGTCCGCGTACCCGCCGCGGGGAGCGCCTCCTCCTTCACGCTGCACAGCTACGGCCCAGCAGCCTCTGGAGCTCCCCTTCCTCGGTGCGCTCCCACAGGGCTGAGAACCACAGCGACCGCCGCGCTGCTGCTCGACCGCCGCTGGCCCAGCCCGACCCCACCGCTCCCCACCCGGCCCGAGCGCCGCTCGCCGCGGACCCACGTTGGCGACACCGCAACATGTAGCCGCGCCGCCCCCCGCGCGCCCGCCCATTGGCTGGCGGCCGTCCCCCGGCGTGCCCGCGCGCATTGCCATTGGTCGGGAGTCCCCCCGGCGCGGCGTCGAGGCGTCCCATTGATGCTGGCGTCCTGTCAATCAGGGGCGCCAGAGCCTGCCCCTCTTTCCCACTCCAGGTGTGAACGCGGGCGGCCGCTCCCCCACCCCGCGCTGCTTAAAGGGGCCGCGCTCCCCGCCCTTCCGCGGGGAAAGTGAGCCAGGAATCCACCTCCTGTGGGTGCGGATGAGCAAGGGCAGACCCTGGGGGCTCCCCTGTACCCCTATGTGCCACACTCCCGGGGGAACTCTTGTGATGGATTAATCACCCACGCAAGTTTCATATCAAACCTAAATGGTTGGGTCCACTTCCCAAATTTTCCTCTATTTTCGAAAGCTGGGCACACTCTAGGTGTACATGAGCACACAGTACAAGTCGGAGTGAAGCACGACCTGCAGCAAGATCCTCATGGGCAAAATTAATTGCAAAGCATCATGATTAATATCTGAAGCCTGCATTTTGAGGCTGCTCTGTAGCAGAGTGGAGAGCATCCAACTAGCTTTGGTCAAGTTTGGATGTGCCCCACATCGCATGTATAGGAGGAAACTCTGGAAATCCTGAGGGAGGAAAAGTTAGCTTTGGAAATGGTGAGATGTAGACGCAGGGTTTATTGATGGGTTAAGATCTTACCCCAGGACGAGGGGTTTGTGATTTCAGCTTTCCCACCTCAAAGCTCAACCACACTGTGAGAAGCAGTGCTAGCTGTTACTGGTGTGGCAGTTCGATGTTCTCTATTTACTCCACCTGCACAACTGTTTGGCCTTTGGGACAGCTTTGGATGTATCAGATTGCACTGATTAATGATAAACAGAAAAGCCAACCACTGCTTCTCCCTGCTCAGCACTGAGGTGACCAGGACTCCCAGGCATCTTGTCCTACCTTCCTGGGGACAAAACACCCAGCGTGCCAAGCCTAGGTGATGCTCACTGATGCAGAGACCCTCAGCAGTGTGGCCAGGATTAGCAAGGTGAGCCGAGTGGTCCTGGCCACACTGGCCCCTTGGTGACAACGACCATTTTCAGCACAGACTTTCCAGGAGGAATCTACAGGCTAGTTACAACTTGGTGTTTAGGCTCTAGATCTGGAGTGGGATGGGGAGAGGAAGGGAACAGGAATTTAAAAATCCATGTTACTGTGGCTCAGGTTCTTACCTCAGCTTTCAAGAGCAGGAGAAAACAGGAGAATGGCTTACATTTAGTCCCCTAATTTATTTGAAATCTGTTTGCAAATTCAAAGCAAGAGCTCCTGTCCCTGTGGAAGGAACCTGAGGCAGGAAGGATAGATGCATTGTAGAAGCTACTGCTGTCTGATACAAAAATATAGCAAATCAAAAATTAGGTTTTTAGTTCTTCAATGTGGGAAACTCAAAATTTAAGGCATTTTTATGGAGCATATATCTCTTGCCCTATTAGGGAAGGCATCATGAAAATAAAAACCTATTTGTCCTTTTACAGTGTTTTTTTGCTTAATTTTTACAATTCATTTTAATACTTTAAAATTATTCTTGCAACCTCTGACCCTCAATCCCCACTGATTTAAGCTCACACCTTCAACACAGGACTCTCACATCACACCGTGCAGCTGCCATTGCAGTGCCCACCCGCAAAGCCTCTCTGCTGTTCCTCGCTGTGCACCAAAAATAATTCAGCACAAGTGCCTGGTAGGGAACGAGACTGTTCCCAGTTGTGCTCTGCTTCCTACCTGAGTCCATGCCTTTGCTAGAGAGGAGTCTGCGTACAGCACGGCATACGTTTCTTCCTTGAACCTCATTAAATCTAATTAAATAGCTTACAAAAAGTATTTATGAAAACAAATTTTAAAATGGCAAATGCATGCCAACAAGGAAGATCTTTCTAATTCTGCCCGAGCCTTTTTGTGGATTTGGAGTCAGTTCAGAAGTGCACACTTGGAAGGTAATTGCTGACAGCATGCAGAATCCATCAAGCTATAATTAACACTCTACTATTATTCTAATTGCCTCACTCAAGCTTCTGTGTTTTCTAATTGTAGAGCAATTTGCCAATAAAGAATTTAATTGCAATACATATTTTATACATTTTGGGACAAAGTACCATTATTTCCACTTCAGCATAAAAGATCCTCAGTTTTTACTATCTTGCTTTATTCCTTTCTGGGATTTTTGGTTTGCCTGATAAAGGAATTTTATTGCAGCCTCCTGTGAAAGTAGTAATGATATAATATATAGGAATGCCTGGGGGCTCCAGTTCGGATCATGACTCTGTTAAGCTAGGAACTGCACATACATGTAGCAAGACACAGCCCTGAGGAGCTTGAAATCTAAACAGAGAAGACAAACTGAGGTGAGAACAGAAGTATTATCCCTATTTTACATCTGGAGAACTGGAGCTCCAGATGACTCACCTGAGGTGACCCTGCACACCTGGGTGCAGCCAGGCTCTCACACCAGCCCTAAATACAGGGCACCCTTCTTTTTAACAGGAACTTGTTTGGTGTCTCCTAGCTCCTACAAAGGTACAAGCTCACACTATTTGCAAGCCAGACCTTCCAAATAACTTTTAACCATCTAGGACCTACAGTCACTTTCCATAAATGCTTCTGCTTTCAGAACAAGATCCAGTGTTGAACAGGAGCCCTGGTGAGGCTGCAGACTACCCCAGTAAGTGTGATATGGTGGATGGAGGCTTTGTGAAAGATGTGTTTGACTTCCCCTGGGACATCCTGAGAGTTGGAGGCAGTGAAATAGAAAAAGGATGGACCTCAGCTCATTATCACCATCCTCACATTTGAAGTTTTCCTTCCTCCAGTTTGGTGCTTCTGTCAAAAGGGACAGAGATATCTCCCTAACAATGTTTATCTACTTCCAATAACGTTCACGATGGCCTTCTACCTAATCTTGGTGGTGCAAAATGTCTAATACCTATGACTACAATCCATTATATTGTCATCCTGGTGCACTGCCCCATCTATCAACATTACTATGGTAACAAATGCTTAAAAAGGTTACAGGAGGTTTGTTTTAGGGACAGCGTACAAGATTTCAGTGATTATTCAGCACAGTCACATTTATACATAGCTAACTGTGGTCTTTGGTATTAGCTGCATGTGTTGACTCTTGGCATTTAAATTGGAAGAGATAGTTACTGTGGTATGACCAGATCAACCAAAGCATCAGCATTCCAAAGGTTTATTAGTTCATCTGGTTACACCAGATCTGCAAGGACAATTTTATGGAATCTTGCCACCCAAACCTGATCCCTGTCTCTTTTGGATCCCAGCCCTGCTTCTCAGAGTTCATTTTGTTGGAACAACCTGTGAGATGTATGATGTGATCCAAAAGTGCCTATCAGCAATGAGTAATGATAACATCACCTCCTAGTGCTATAATAGGTGAAGCATATTCATCTTAGCAGGAGGCAGCATATGACAGTGAGAATTAAAGGAAGTGATGACCAAGTCAGGCTTCAGTATAGGGTCACTAACAGTGCTGACATCAAACTCCAAAGAGTTTGCCTTGCAATGACACATAAGCCTTTTCTTTATTAAAATTAGAGGTCAGTGCTTGAACTCTGGTCCTCCAGGAACATAAACTCTTTGATCGAGACCAGATCATGCTTCATTAATGTGAAAGTTCACTCAAGTAGCTGCTGTCATTTCATTTTTCACAGGCAATGGGTTAAATCACTTTCCCAGCCTGGGATTGGCACAGGCAGTTAGCAAAAGGTGATGCAGATAGCTAGATCCAATTAACTATACCCATGTTCTGTCACAACATTGCCATTTCCAGTCCCATTTTCTCACCCTCTCCTCCCAAAGGACTTGTTTTAAAACTTTGGTATAAAGGTATGTGTATTGAATCTCATCTTTTTAAAATCAGACTATCAGAAGAGCATGGCAGCAATTTACTGTCAAGAGAGAAGGGGGAGAGTAAGCAGTCTGTGAGCACTAGAGTACTGGCTGCCATTTGGATGGGCAAAAGGCATGACACGTGTTGTGGTGTGAATGTAAACCTGTGGTACTTGAACTGGGAGCTTGAACTGAGTTGCTTCAAAGCATGCTTTTGTAGACAAATCCATGGACTAACTCCAAAAATGGGGAAAAATATGGCAGACCGTAAGTCTGAACACTGTCTGCTTGGATCACACATTTCAGCACAACATTATTCTCCCCTAATCATTCTCAAGATCCAAAATCCAGAAGTTTCCCCAAGCCCAGGGAGAGATTTGGCCCGATGCATGAGCTGGCATGTATCAGGGTCTGCTCTTCAGATCTGGACTTGGACTCAAATTTGTGCTGAGACTCCAAAGAGAGAGAAGAAGCTGAAGACACAGCTGCTCCCAACAGTGACCAGTGCTAATAGTGTTTATGCTATGAAGAGCTCTATTAACTGGCATAATAACTGTAATTACATGGTATAACTTCTTCTCATTGCTTTCACCTCTAGGTTGAGGTGGAAGTGTGAAGTTCTTGCAGCCCCAGAGGAATGTGTTAGATGAAATCATGCAAGTGGAGCAAAGAAGTTGGAATCCAGCTACAGCTAAAATAGAAGCCACCTGCCCCTGCTCAGAGAATAATAGAAAATTATTTAGAAATATTGGAGAGAAGTTTAACTTCTCTTTCAGACAAAGATGCTCTATATCAAGACTATTTATTTGCTCTGGACAAGCCTCCTCTAGAAAGACCATGAGACTTCAGGTGCATCTGAAACACCAAGTACTTTATTGCAAATCCTTGCCTCAATGTAAGAGCAAAAATGACCCACCAGCTTGTTTAATAAAATTAACAAGCATTTCCAGAGTCAAGCCTGTATTTCCTTGCTGATGGTTATTGACTTACAGTGGCTTTCACAATACATGAAGGCAACTCACCCCCAAATCCACCTACCCAACCACCCCATACCTCTCTGTGAGCAGAAATGGTTGATAAAGAAAAATCTAAATGGCCTAAGCGCAGGGTGCCCTCTCACAAAGCAGTCAAGCTGAGTATTTAATAGCTCACTGTCAAGACTTTATACTACAGATGAAGGGCACCGTCAGCCAGGGTGGTCTCTGCCTGGCAGTATTTTCAAGGCAAGCTTAGCTGAAAGTTGCACAAGCTAAGGCTGTTCTCAAAGGTCCAGATCTCACACAACAATTAAAAGAAGATTATTGCAGAAGGACCACAGCAGCCAGACTTCAGAAGGATCTAGCAAGAAAGCACTGCCTTGCAGGTTAGAGCTAGTTTTCTCAAACTGTTGTGCTTGATCTTTATCCACACTGGAAATGGGAAAAGATACCTTGTGACAACTTTTATTGGTACTCAGTTATTGCCCCTCTGATTACTATGGGCTATTGCTACCAAACTGCCTGTTATTGCTTCATCTGGCTGGAAGATATTAAGATTTGTCCACTGCTTCATCATACTTTGATCCCTTGTTTAGAAAAGGAATCTGTTTCCTTGCTTGAGTGCCTCGTTCTTGGCTAAGGACTGAAGTGCAGGCTGATATTTCTGTTTGGCCCTTGAAGCCAACTATTAACCACACTTCTTATCCTGCTGGTACCACCCAAGAGTGCATCAATAGTGCAATACAAATGGCACAAAGTCATTATATGAAGAAGAAAATATGTGGCAGGGCCCTGCTGTGGCTTAGAGGCTCTGAGAAAAATCTCTCAAAATATCTTAGACATCTGCCATGTGTAAAATCTCATGATTGTTCTTCAAATTCTTCTGTGGATACATCAGCCTCTCCTCTGCTTGTCTCCTCATCTCCCCCTGCTAATGCATGTGCTTCATACCAGCAGTGCGAGACACAAGGGTTGTTTTCCTCCACAGTTACTCATTCAATACCTGAGGTCATTATCCTCTGTCTTGAGGCATCCTAAATCATTTCCACAGTGCACAGTTGGGATGACATGAAGGATTGTGACTTCATGTGTGAATAAGGAGGAGCAGATGAAGACTTGGACATAGATCCCCTTTTCTGCCAACGCCATAACTCATTAGAAACAGGGGGAAAACAAGTAGATGAGAACTGTCTCAAACTCCTCTCAGAGTTTTCCATGGCACATGAATGAGCTTCTAGCATCACCACATCAGCAGTGCAGTGGTTGGACAAGTTTGTCCATAGATGCAGTGGTGGACATTTGAGATTGTGTAAGCTGTGTGTCCAGTGACACCCGTTTCTCACATGCCTTCTCCATCCCCCACAAGATGTGGCCACGGAAGTTGCAGGGATGCATATTGATGGTTTCTGTTACACTCAAGGAGGGTTACATTCTTTTTGCATTAGAGATGAAGTTTTCTTCAGCTTGGCAGTAAGGCACACAAGGGCTCACACAGAAGTAATGAGACCGAATCCATTACCAACTTGTGATTTGGAGGCAGCACTGTTTGAAGGGGCAAAAGATGCCTCATACTCCCTGCCACCCAGCTTTAAAAAAGGAAAAAGCAACCCAGAATGATATAATCTGTCTCTTGGATTAGAGGAAACTGCATAGAGCTTTTAGCCTCACAATTGTGTTGTTCCACAGAGGAACTAAATCAAAACAGGATTTCTTTTTGCTTTTTGGCTTCCATACTTTTCTCCAAGAAGGTTACATTGCTCTCCTTCCATCCCACTTGGCCAGAGCCTCTTTCTTCTAGTTACCCTGGGCAAGACCATCACCTAATCTCTGTTAGGAGATCCATAACTGGGCACCTTGAAGATAAGGCCATATCAACCAGCCACCCCTGCCTCCTCACCTAGCTAGAACAACATTATCTACTCCCAGGGCACTGAGGGTGAATTCCTGTTGAGGAGCAAAAATAGGCAATGTCCAACACAACGTTCCAAAATACAAAAGTGGAAGGAGAAAGTAAACAAACCCCACTCTTGCCTCTTGCTTACCCCACTCTCTTGAAGAGGAGCTTTTTGCAGTCATGGAATCCATCTGGCAGGCATGCAGTAAACCGCCACATCTCCTGTGCACAGGCTCACTGGCATGGGCAAACACAAGTTTCCTGAGAAGAGGAGCTGAGCAACTTTGCTTCTGCTTTATCAGCACCACCTGATGATACACAGGATTTGATTTGATTTGATTTGATTTTTTTTTTTTTTTTTTTTTTTTAAGCTGGGTAACTCTTCCCTCAGAACCAAGGCTGCCTGCAGCAGAAGTCCACTCTCCCCAGCATTTATGGGGTTTACAGGTGTGTGCATGATGTGGGTCCTTGGCTGGGCATGTCCACATGGGCTACACCTGTTATGAGAAATTCAGCTGTTAGTCATCAACTGCCAATCTCATATCCCACACACCATGTTCAATGACTGCTCTAAGATTTTATCCTTCAAGGGAGCCTTGAGGGTGAAATGGCAGGCAATGGATGCTTTTTTTTTTTTTTAATGATTACTTTGCTGGATATTTTGCCATAAGTACCAGAGTTGTAGTTCAGATGACTCCATGTTCCTAGCCCTAGGACTTGTCTTTGCTTCAGGGATAAGGGAATGCCTCTGAGGTGTGCTGGATGGTTTTGACAGCATGGTGAATCCTCATGAGACTTGGAATAACTGTGGTGGTCCCAAGCTACAGGATGGGGGTAAGTGAATAAGAAATTTTCTGGGTAAAGGATATTTTACCAAATTCTATCTTGTTTTGCTCTTTTCACCTTCAGTTGTGACTATAATGGCTGGGTGACTCCATCTGAGCTACTGTGTTGTTTGAACTGCTGCCTATGTGCAAGGTGTTTCCTTGGGTCTTCAGATACCTTCTCTGCTTCTGTTCAGAATTCAGTTTTGATTTGTTCAGGGGAGATTGCTGGTTCCAATGCCCAGGGTATTTTCAGATGGTTTCTACAAGGGCTGATGGTTTCCCTTAGCTGATGGCTTTAAAACTGAAGCAGTAGTTCTAAATGTCTTTCTTTGGCATCTGTGCAGAAGGCAAACAAGCAGAATGCCATATAGGAAGGAGGTCTATATGTACCACAATGCATATAGGTAACACAAGGCTTGGACTGACTTGTCTCTGAGATATATGGATTGCATAGGTTTCAACAGCTTCCTTACATATGGCTGCCTGCAGGTGATTGGAATCCTCTAATAGATCATCCATAATTTAATAAAAGTGAGCTTGCTGTATTAATGTAAGGCAACACGCTGGAAAAAGTCATTAATCATAGCAAGTTTTGATGGCTGCTGAGTCCACACCTGCAAAGCTGGAGCCTTGGGAAATAGTATTTTGAGCAATCTACATGGCTTTGACGGAATGCCTGTAAGTTTTTCCCATTACATCACTACTGGGGCCAACACAAAAGCTATCTGGGTTGCTCAAGGAAGTGTATTGTGGAAAACAATCCTACTTTGATGACTGATCCAGGCATTTATTTAGGCAAAGCAGAAGCAGTTGCATTGGCTTATTTGATCTGTGCTGTTAATAGGAGACAGCTCAGTGCATGCTTTTGTTATACTTGCTCTTGCTTGCATAAGTTATTCTATCCCTTCACATGGCCATAGTGCCAATGTCACAATCTTCATTATCACTCAGATTTTCCAGGTGGGATTTTTTCCAAAACCTGGCTCAGAAAAATTTGCCCAGGTTTAAGAAAGTCAGTCTGTATAATACTGAACAGCTGAAGGGTGTATATATATACAACGAGGTGAAAAACAAAAAAAAAAAGATGGGATATGAGGTGTGTAGACATGGGGTAAGAGTAAAGCAACTACTTAATTTCTAGTTGTGTGTAGTTTTCTACTAGGAACACATCAGGTGCCCTCTGTATCCTCTTGCAGCAAGGATGCAAAAGTTACTGGTTGCCTGAAAGGGAAGGAAATCTGTTACACAAATCACACTGATCCCTGGGGTTGTAGTTAGAGCACCTTGCAAACCATTTAATTTTTTTTTTTAACATTCATTTTCTGTTAACATTTCTTGTATGTTCCTGCCTGTTATTATAGGCTTGATAAATGGTTTGAATGAAAGACTTGCAGAAATGGCCAGTTCACCTCTTTGGTATCAGACTTCAGAACTTGGTGTGCTCTTTATTCATTAAATAAAGATAAATATCAAATAAAGATAAACCTACCTTCTGAAAAAATGATGGGGGCTGTCAGCAACGAGCAAAGACCCTCAGCACACCTTCCCAAGGCACAGCTCCAGCCACAACAGCTGAGGGACTGTTTTGCATGTCCTTTCTCCTAAGGCATTGAAAACCTTTAAGGGGAGGACCATAAAACTGGTGTCTGGACAGCTGGAACTCACCTTGTGGGATAGTGGAGCATGCAGATTTGCACCATTGTGGATTTGATCAAATCTGACTGCCTAGCTTACAAGGATGCTGAAGGAATTCATGAGGGGAGTGTCTTCACCCACTCCCCACAGTATCCTTCAGCAGAAAAAAGTCTTTCCTATCCACAGTCCTTAGCTGCTAGATCCTTTGTCTGCTTCATGGTGTCTGGTTTTGGCTAGGAGTGGCACATCACCATCTCTTCCTAGTTTTTGGAATTAATTTTCTGCAATTGTTATAGGGTGCACCTTTTTTTGGTTGATTGGGCTTTTTTTGTTGCTGGTTTTTTTTTTTTCAGGGGGGGTGTTTAGTTTTTTTGTTGTTTGTTTGTTTATTTGTTTGGGGATTGTTTGTTTGTTTGTTGTATTTTGTTTGCAAAAGTGGCTTTTAACTAGCTTTAAAGTCACCTCAAAAGCCTGCTTTGATATGAAGCTGAAGAAAGGCAGGGCTGTGTGCATGCCTGCATAGCTCCTGCATGCACCGAACCCTGCAGCTGCTGATTCCTCTTTGTGCAGGCAGCTGAGAGCGTGACAATAGCATTTGGATACCATCCCGTTTCCTCCCCCTTTTCAACCGGTGAGTGTTGTCTTCCAGGTGTTACAGACGTTTTTGAAGTCAAAGCACTTGCCAACTCCAATTAAACTTGTGGTTTGCAGACAAATTGGGAGCCGTCCGGAGAGGAAGCTGGCGGGAGAAGGAGTTTTGTACTTGTACCAGGCTCCAAGACAGCTACAGTTCTATAGGTTTTGCACAAATAAACAGCAGGACAGAGACAAGACCATCAGTGCTCTGCCTCTTGTACAGAAGGCAGCAATGCACAGCTGCATTGTGTCTGCAGTGAAGGACTCCACAAGAACAGGGACCTGCTTTGGCTTAGGGTGAACTCTGTTAGAGACTGCAAAATTGGAGAACTTGGACTTCCTTTGTCCAGCTTGTGCTCCAAAACCACAGTCTAAATGTCACCTCTCTGGGTGTCCTGCCTGCAGAGGCACCAGCAGTGTGATGCAGTAGGCTGGAATTAGGCTTTGCATGCGCATGATCTGCTTGTCTTCTGGGGTAGCTCTACATTCTTCCTTCCTTCTGTTTCACCTGCATCAGTCACTGATCCTTCCTACTCCCTGGGCCAGTCCTGCACTCCTGCCTTATTCTCTGCAGGACCTGGTCAGAAGTGAGCTCTTTTACCTCTTTGCAAACGATTTCTGGACATTCGAGGTCTCCTTTCATGCAAAGCATTTCATCAAGCTAAGAGGAGGTAGCTTGAGGCCATTTGTAATGAATTTCTTTAAAATGGAGTGGAACATAGTTTCCCCAAACGGGGAATATTTTAGAGACCTTTGAACAATATAATTCTTAGGTTGCACAATGACCAAGTTCAAACACTTGGGTTTTGTTTCAGGGTAAGGGGGAAGGTTATCTTAATCCTTCTTCTACTTGCAACTTTGGGAATGGATGCATTTTGAACATCAACATAAAAAAAAGAACCTTCAATTCTGGCACTTGCCTGAAATGTGAGACTTCACCTGGTAAGTGTGATTAAAAAAGGTCAGAAAGGTCTTTTACAGTTTAAATACAACATTTTTAAAATTTTTAATTATTATTTTTGGTGTCATCTCTAGCAGCCAAAGTGGAATCTGAGAGCAAACTCAGTCACAAAACTAAGAGGAAATGGAGCTTATTAGGTTGGAGATGACTTGCAGTGCACCTCACTGTCCTGTTTTATTTATCTTTGCAAACTGTCTGTCTGCATTACAAACCCAGTAACATGTTCCTGGTGTTGCAATATTTCTTCCCAGCATCCTGGTGATTGAGCTGTGGGGGATTTCCAGCCCTCTTGCTGAAGTTACTTGCTGTTATCTGCCTGAAGGCACTACAACCATCTCCCAAAATGTCTTGCCATGGCCTTGTGCCATACCCTTTCAGATGTTATTTGCTGCATCCTGTCTGTCAGGCATCACTTTTATTTACTCTTTCTACTACACCCCTAGAAGTTCCACACCAATGTCACTGAAAGCCCTAGAATAAGCTGTGCTCTGGCAGAAGAGAAATGCTTGATTGTTGTTGTGAATATGAGGATAAAGAGGACTGGAAAATAGTGCCAAGTGACCTTTGAACAATCCTACACTTGCAGTAGAAAGTACCTTGTGTACTTTCTAAAGCATCTTTACTCCAGGCATTACTGGGGCATTTTGAAGGGGGGAGATGGGGAGCTAAGAGCCCCCCATGGAGGTCTGTTGCTCTTTGACAGCTGGAAATGAGCCCATGTCCACCACACTTCCAAATGTGAGAGTTTTGCTTAGTTGT
Organism: Indicator indicator; assembly: GCF_027791375.1. Lineage (NCBI taxonomy): Eukaryota > Metazoa > Chordata > Aves > Piciformes > Indicatoridae > Indicator > Indicator indicator. Next base: position 7,263,787 of record NC_072024.1, on the reverse strand, counting down.
TCCCAGTGTTGATGGCCACATGGTGTCCCAAAGAGCCAGACAGCATCCGAGTTTCCAAAATCAGCCACTTTGCATGGCCCCCATCCCCTCATCCTGTGAGCAAGAGCCGTGCTCTGCTGTTTGCCCTAAGAAGGACGTGCAGGTCTTGGAGGGGTGATGCTTTTGCCTCCTGGAAGCATCTCTCTTCTCCTGCAGGCCTCTTTCTGACTGTGTTTCTGTTTTTACTCTTGACTGTTTCTTCATCCTCCACCTTCCCCCCCACCTCCATCTGGTTTCTATCTGGATAAAACAGATGTTTTTCCACTTCTTCAATGTCCTGTACGCTCACCTCGCCGGTGTCTAACAGAGATTGTTCATTCTTCTTTCCCCAGGTGTAAAACTTAAAAAAACTGAAGAGGCTGGGGGAGAACCAGCTTCTCATAATACCTTGGTGTGCATTTAGTGCTGGATGGGGGGATTGAAGGAGATCTCTCCAGTTATTCACCTTGCAGCCTAGAACCCTGTTATACTCCTTCCAGGTCCCCTTTCCATTGCCAGTGTATACAGAGGATCAGACCTGTGATTTATGCCAGGGCAGTGTGTATAATATTCTCACTTTCATGTTATAAATGTTTAACAAATCCATAAGGTATCAAAAGAACTTGTGGAGGAGATTTGCTAAGAAGGGCTTGTGCATAAACCTTTTGGACTTGGCTGCAAAGCAGACATACACAGTTTATTGCTTCCTCCCGCTGCAGAGCGACAGTAGGTTAATTGTAGATTTTTCCTTAAAATAAAAGTTCCTCACTTGGCAGTTCAATCAAGTGATATCTGTCATGCAGAGGTCTCGTGAAGGATTTATTCCCATTTTAAGTAATGTTTCAGAGGTGCACCCTCCATATGGAATACATTAGACAGAGCAGCAAGGCTTGCTGGCACGTTCGCAGGGCTGGGGAAGGCAGGTGTGCTGTGGGCACTGGGGTTCAGCGGTGGGTATCCTCTGCACTTCAGCTGAAATGTAGCTTCCCTCACCCTTCTCTCTTTTCTTTACCCCTTACATGGCTTTGAAGGTCTTTGAGGGAGGGTTTTCCCAGCCTCTGGCACAAAGAGACCAGGAACATCACAGCAGTGGGACCTCATCCTGTTGCTGGGTGCCTGGCATGTCCTTGTCCACCAGAGCAGGAAACCACAGCCTTTCCTGGTGATCATGAGGTGGCAATCCCAATGCAGATCTGAACTCAGGTTTCTGGGACAGTGTTGGCACAGCAGTCCCCAGTCCTTGCAGGTGTTGTTGGGGTATCAGAAATGCTGCGAGTGGCTTTGGGCCCCAGAGCTGGTGGTAGCCACTACTGGTGGCTCCTTCTGGCCATTGTAGTGCCCAGCTCCTGAGAAGGGGGTATCGAGAATGGGGCTTAGGTGAACAACTTCTTCCCTGGAAAAAAATAGTTCTGTTCTGTGATGAGAACTGAATGACTGAGTAAAATACTGTCATTTGGAAACTGCTCTCTGCTTGGCTTTTCTATTTATTTATTTATTAGTTGGTTGGGCTTTTTCTCCTGTAAAAATAACAACCACAGATGGGTTAAGTGACCAAAATGCTTGCAGGGCAAGTGCCTGTCAGGTTTGTACCTGGGTGACACAGCCCTCTAGTGCCAGGAGCTGCTGGCTGACTGGGAGGAGGGTACTGGCCCCCAGTCACCCCAGCCTCTGGGGCAGCTCCTCCTGCGTTGCTTTAGAAGATGGAAACTCTGTCCTTAGAGACTCTATCTATGAGCACTGGTATTTTCCATGCTGCCTGCCAAGGGGGGCTGTGCAGAGCAGATTAGCCATTGAGTATTTTTTCTTGCACCAGGCCATGGTTCTCACTGGAGCACAGCCTGCTCTCCTGAGGAACTTGGCTTTTCTCACACACTGATAACTGGGACCAGAGCACCCATGTTATTGCCATGCAGGTGCCTGGCTACAAAGGATGCTTTGCTTTGCTGAAAACATCTTGGGAGAAGTCCCTGTGATGTGTTTGGGTGATGGTAAGGAGCAGCAGGGAGCAGGAGTAGCTTTTACTGTGCATTTGGTCTCATAGGTGCCCTCTAAAACATCCATGGTCAGATGAAGACATCCGCTCCAAGCAGGTAAGAGCACAGTGCTGCAGTGTTAGAGGGGCTCGGAGACGTGGTGAACTGCATGGAGTAAAAACCCAACCAAACAAAAAGCAACAACCTGAACAACTTGAGGCTATTTTAGTCTGGATCTACCTGTTAATACAGCTGTAGTTTTGCAGCACTGTGCGTCTTGATGCTGCCTCACCATACCATGTCTGGTCATAGTCTGCAGGTTCCCTTCTCCCTGGCACTGTGGGCATTGGGTAGTGTTGACTGCAATTGCTGTCAGTCCCGGAAAGAGCAAAAATACCTCTGTGCACCCTAGAGGAAACCCCATAACGTGGTGGCAGAGGGAAGAGAGCCAAAAGTAGGGTTTCAGTTGTTTTTAAGTGCATTGTAATGACAGAAACAAGCCAGCCCTCTTGGCCAGAGAGAAGTGGGTCTCAGAGTATCTCAGCATTGCACTCACATGAGGTCTTTTTGGAGATGAGACCTTTCTCTGGGTGAAGTCAGTCAACTTCTACAGCAATGCTGTTGCTGTATGATAACAGCACCATTGATGGCAGAAAATAAGTTTTGTTGGTTGGTTGGTTGGGTTTGGTTTTTTTTCAGAGAACATATTTCCCTAAAATCTCTGACCTTGAAGTTTTTGGCTGGAGCTTTGGTATTTCATGTTCCCCAACCCAGTGAAAGATGAAACTTGATGTGGAGCGGACAGGGTGCAGCAGGCGCGTTACTAATGGGATGTGGAAGTGCCATATGGTCCTGAAAAATCACTGTCAGTGAGACAATGTTGAGGGGAGGGAGAAGGGGGGGAGAGGTAATTAATCATCTTCACCTCCTAATAAGTATGTGAGCTCTCATACCAACCAGCACTCGTGTTGGAGGAGCAAAACTTCAAAGCGTGTGGTCCCCTGTAGCCCAGCAGATGCATGGAGCATTGCTGAGCAAAGGCTGCATCCTGCTGGGTTACAGTATGTGCATCTGAAAGTGCTGAGAACCGGTGACAAACATGACAGGGGTGGCTGTAAATGCTCCTGTAGGATGGGGATGTTGTGTTCTACAGGGCTTCACCTGGGGTGTGCAGCTTGTAGCATCCCCAAGCTTGTCCTGACACTGGTCTCTGTGCCTGTGGGGCTACTGAAGGAGGTGTGCTCCTGGGGATTTCCAGATGAAAAGCTTTGATTTCTCTTGAAATGTTGAAGAGGCCTGCAAAGCAAGAAAGATTTAATCCCCATGAACACTTGGCTGTGTTGGCCTTGCAGGGCCTGAGTGCTCATCGGATCAGTTGTGTGAGTGCAATGCTCGGTGAACACATCCCTGAAGCCCCCAGCTGCCTTTCCACCACTGGAAATCCAGCAGCTCCTTGTTCTTTTATCTTTAAGCTCTGGCAGGATGAAGTTGAAAGTGGTATTGGGGAAAAAATGTTTATTCAGGCTTTTCTTATTTGAACAGACTTCCCTTTGTCCTAAGCACCTCAATTTCACACATTTTCCTTCCTGTGGAGTCTGGAGCACCGTCCTCTGGCATGGACAGGCTCCTACAGCCCTTTCCACTGTCTTCATTGTAACCTTGGAGTGCGCTGGAAAACAGTCTTGAGCAAACTGTGTTTCAGCTTGTCCCTACTTCCATTGTCCATGGATAAAATACAAACCTCACAGCACTTCAGAAATATCACTGCCTGTGTAGAGAGCAGTAGGCACTTTCCAGAGCCCCATTTGCCAGGCCATGGGGCTTTTGAGTATTTATGAGGAAGCTGGGGCTTGATCTGTTGCAGTTTGCTGCAGAGAAGAGGTCAGGGCAGCAGCGTGCTTGGGGCAAACCTGTGACTTCCAGAAGAGTTTATGCATCCAAGTCTTTTGTCTCTGGAGCAGAAGGATTTGTCCATTGCTGATACCACTGGTGAGGAGGCAGACCATGGGGTGCACAGTGATGCTGGTGCTGATCAGTGAGCAGCTCCTATGCAAATGCAGCTGAGTGAGGAGTGGTGGCGCTAGGAATATGGGGCTGAAGGAATAAGTTCTTTGTGTGCCTCAGGGAAATGTTTGTTTTCTGCTGAGACTGCACCTCCAAGGGCCTTGGGAGCAGCTTCCAGCTTATCTTTTTCTTGCCTGTGCCAGCCACAAGTCTTTCTGACAGAGCCATCCTAGCATGAACAATCCAGCACTGATACTGCTGCCCCAGCCCCTCTATGCAATTGCAGGAGCTGCAGCACTTCACATGGGGTATCCAGAATGAAAGCAGTCAAACCAAGCTGTCCTCAGCTCATGTTTTCCTCCAGTTAAGTGAACAGGCTTTGCAAATTCTGTGCTCTGAACATGCTCCCACTTGTATTTCCACATGCAGCATCGTCCTGAGCTGTAACATAAAACACACCCCACAGAGGCTTATGTGATCTCTGCCTGGGCCACCAGTGTCCTCCTCGTGGTAGTGTTAACTGGGCACAAAATGCCTTTCCAGAATAGCATGGAGGTGAATGTGTGTGGCATGTTGGTTAACCATAAAACCCAATAACCAGCCTGGAGTACAGTTTTGTTGGGATTTGCTCAGGTGTCAGATCCTGAAAGTATATATGTGTGCATCTTCTTCTCCCTCATGTCCACTGTCAGCCCAACGAGGCAATTTCCTTTTTCCACAAATTTTGACTCCTCTATGCCCGGAAAAGCAGCACCACTCTTCCAAGAGCACCACGAGATTGGTGGCTTTGATTTCTCATATCCACCCTGGTGTATCTGTGGGGAATAAAACATGCGCCTGATGAGTACAGTCATGTTGTCAGCCACAGGGAAGGCCCAAGAGCAGCCAAGATGGAAATGACTGGTGCTCTGAATGGGTATGGGAGACCTCCCTCTTGCTGTGGATAGGGACACGTGGGACTTGGCTCAGTGAGCAGGATTTTGGTTGGGAATAAGCAGTAGCAGTTACATATCCAGTAATCTCTGTCAATTCACCGTATCCTAAAAATGTTGTTTTATTAATGCTGCTTTCTGAAGCAGCTCTTGGGTCCCAGTGAGGGGAGGCAGGCCACCAAACCAGCTGTGGGGTTTTTTGCTAGTTTGCTCCACTGGAATTTTAAATTCTGCTGCTCAGTTTGCCAACTGCTGTTCTTTCTGATGCTACCCAGTTGTTTTGCATGGCCTTGAAGTGGTTTCTCAGCTATTTGAACTCCCTAAATGACAATGCTTCATTATTGTCTGATGGAGAAGTGGAATCTTCTGTTTATATGTAAAGGTTCCCCTCCTTCCCCCCCTACCTCCCTCAACATATGCAAAGGCACTGCAGAAACTGGAACCAGATAAAAAGAAGAAAACAGGCTTTTAAAGCAAGTTCTGAAGTGTAAAGATGTGAAGGCCACTTAGAAATCATTGCCTTGTGCTTTCTCCCACACTGTGATTCATTTGGTCCAATCCATCATTGATTCAGCATGCTCATCCGCCTGAGCCTTCAAAGACAGCTGTGCATCTGCTTTTGCCATTCATCAAGGAGGAGCACAAAAGAGAAGGGCAAAGGAAAATGTATTGCCAGCTCCCTTTGGTGCTATTTAATGGGTGTGAAAAAGGACAGTGGAGAAGCTTGGTTAATGAAAGCCAGGATGGCTGAGGAAGTGCCCCCGGGACATATATTTTTTCGGCCCAGGTATGGACATTGCTAAATTTGATTCTGCAGAGGAACTTCAAACACTGAGCAGGAGAGCCAAAATGAGGTCAACATGCTAAAGAGTAATCCAATGCAGGTGGATGCTCTTCTCCAGATGTGGCCCCCAGCCTCGCGTGGACACTGAGCAGACAGGGGCTGTGGACCACGCAGCCCTGTTGTGTCTTTCATTTTCCTGATGAACAACAAAATATTTTCAGGGAGGTGATGCTCTGCTGCTCCAGAGGGTTCCCATAGCCTGATCCCTAAAGAGATAGCCTCACTTGCTTTTTCCTTCAACTGAATATATTAAACAGCAAAACGCAACAAAAGGTTTCGGGGGCTGCTCATTCAGCTGCAGTTCTGCCTGCAAGGCTCCTTCACATCTGCTGAAAGGTGAGTCCCCCCAGCACAATCCTCTGCTGCCTAGGCATCACTGGACCAAGCCCAGCTGCGATGACTCAGATGTCAAATTGTGTGCATGAAGCTCCAGTGCATGGGCCTGCTATGAGCACCTGAGATACCTGAGCTTGCTGGCTCCCTGCTAGCACAGGCATCTGCCCTATGCTCCACTCTGCAGGGAACATGTATGTCTGAGTGACCCCCAGGCAGCACCACCTCTAGCCAACCTGAGTTCATGAGAGATTCCAGGGGGGAAAGTCTTTTGTCTTAACACAACCTGGCCAGTCCTTCATTGAGGTTGCTGGGCTTGTTCCTCGTGTCATCTGTGACCCTGCTGAGCTGTCTAGTGATGAAGTGAGGGATGTTTTACCTCGTGTTTTTCTGTTTATTTTCTTGCCTTTTCACACTGTCCACTTTGCTGGCCTTTCTTTGCTGCCCATGGTCCTCTCTTATTCTGTCTGTACCTCCTTGTGCACTCTTCCCCACGTGGAATGGAAGACAAGGAAAGAGATGGCTACTTTTCAGGAAAAGTTTGATGCTTGTTGGTTCACCTTAAAAGAAGGAGAAAGTTGGAGGGAAAAGACTTTGTTTGCAATTCCCCATGTCTGAAGGAAAAAAACCCACAATAACCTGTGAGAGTGTTGTGCTGTCTAACTGCCCAGCCTCATGACTCTCCAAACACGCACGTTTTCAGATTATGCCAGTGGACAACAATCAGTTGGACAGTAGGAGAAGAAGCATGTCTCCATCTCTCCTCTTGCCCAGGAAGAGTCATGCCTGTGTGAGTGGGAGGTGGTGGGCACTCAGGAGGGCTTCAGAGTTTCTGATGCTGAAGACAGAGTGCCACCAGCTGCACAAGGAGGGTGAATTGTAGATGACTTGAGAAAGGGAGTTTAGGTACTTGAGATCTGACTGCACTCTCCTTGGCAAGGACAGGAGTTAATATTGACAGGATTTATTTTTTTCTGGGCATCCTTGAAGCTCACCCCAAATTCCTGAACAAATCAACCCTCTGTTAACAGGAAGAGGTTATTTGGTTATTTGTCCTTCTTCAGTGTGTTTATCTTGGTGAAGGAAGGTTGTTATGAGTTGCACAGAGGAAGAAGGACACTCTGTACGAGACCACGGGGAAGGCTCTTGGGCAACTCACTGGCTGGTATAAAGCAGCAATTGATGGAACATGTCATGCAGTTAATCATCTCACTTTTGGGGGAGGTTGAGGCCTCCTCCTATGTTCTTGTATGATGTTATTTATCACAGATATGTTCTTTTCAATCAAAGATACTTAGCTTGAAATTTTGTGAAGACTGCTTCCAAGTAGTTGAGCAACAATTTGTTCTCAGAATAAACTAATTTGCAGCTGGGACCTGAAGTGCTTTGAAGAAGATGAGTTTATACTTGCAGGCATTCTCCTTTGTGTTTATCTTGATTTGGCCTTGCAGATCTTAGTCCAGATTTATAGCTGATTGCAGTCTTCACCTTTGGGATGGGGAATGAAAGCACCTTGAATGGATGAGCTCTTGCCCCAAATCTTTCCCCTTTGATTTAAACAGATCTTCTGGACCTGTGTAATGTGCTGGCCAGTGCCTGCTCATTTCTGTCCTTCCCATACTACAGGATATAGATGGAAGCTGTTATGAATTATTAACCTTTGTGCTTCAGCTGTGTAAAAGGAGAGAGCTGGAGGTTATAACCTCTCTTGGAAAAGGCTGGAGATTCTGGACAAAGAAGTATTGTACGTTTTCTATTTTAGTACATCTATCACAGAAGCCCTGCTATATCTGTATTTGCATGGCTCATCTTGTAGGCCAGCTGTAGAGACTTTCTTTTTTTGATCTGTATGCTGCAGGTTGGGATTTGCTTTTCCTGGCTGTCTCCCCTGCAGCCTCTAGCTTTCATTTTTTGCTCTTGCATCCCCTTGATTTCAGTCAGTTCTGGAACATTTAAACTTAGGTCTGGGAGAACCCCGCTCATTTGTTTGCAGCTCAAATCAAATACAGCAGCCTCTCTCCACAAGTTCATCATTGTTATGGAAATACTATAAATCGTTCTTGTGAGGCTGGAGTTTGCTAATGAAGAAAGCAGGACAATGTATGCAGCTAAATGTTAAAAGGCTCTTGATGGGAATCTGGAGCAGTGAAGTCACATAGCCCTAGTCTGGGTGCGGTCAAAATTGTGAACAGACATTGGTTTTAGATAAAAAAAGTGTTTTAGCATTACTGTGCTTTTATAAAAAGTTAGTAGCATGGATGTTGACCTTATGTTTGGCAAAAGGAGACCACTCAAACCATGCATGCGAGGCAGATGGGGAATGCAATTTAATTAAAAAAGAAAATATTATGATATTCTGAGAACAAAGTGGTAAAATCTTCTGGCTGTGCAGGAATTTCTTTTGAGAAATGGAAGGCACTGAAAGGCTGGACTGGAAGAGGATAGGGCCTGGAGCATCCTTCCACAGTGGGGAGGGAGAAGGCTGATCCCAGGGTATCTGGCTTGCAGCAGGGCTATCAGTGACTCCCAGGAGCAGTGATGGCTGGAGAGCTTCCAAGGACATTTTTCCATCTGAAGGTGCCAGCTCGCTGGAGCCAATGTGCTTTGCAGAAGAGGGTTTGATTCCAGTGTGATAGCGGTGATGGCTCCCTGCCTGCTGGAGCTGCTGCTGGCACCCCCCAGCCCCACCTGTGCTGCCCACCTGTGCCTGTGTTTGCCCTGGGGCTCCCCCTGATTCCCCCGGATCCTGTGCCAGCAGAGCTGCACTGACTAAACCTCAAGGCACCAGGTGATGCGATGGGGAGGTGGGAGCCGAGCTCAGCAAACAGGAAAGTCCTTCACCTCTCAGAGTTCCCATGCATCTGGCTTTCCCTCCATCCCTCAGGGGCATTTAAGAAAGACCTGGAGCCTGAGATGGCTGGCTCCCAGCACCTCTGCTCTTCGCCAGGCAGACTCTGAGGAGTGCATAGCCCTTTGAAGCATTGCTGCAGCAAGGCAGGTTTTCGGGCCCGGGGAAGCCCCGCGGGAGGACAGCTGTGGAGTCCTTTCCTGGTGGGAACAATGTGACCCTGAATTCCTGAGGGCAGCAGAAACTTCTGTTTGTTCCCTCAGTGTCTTGCAACCATGCTCTGCTTGCTGCCATGTGTCCAACCCTGCCTGCCTTCACTCCATCCAAAGATGAGCATGCAGCTGGTCCCCAGCCCCACATGAGCCAAGGGGCCATCAAACGGGTCTGCATGGCACAGCTGCAGACCACACTGGGCAAACAAACAGACTTTCCTGAAGGCAGGGATTGCAGCTGTGGGGTCTTCTTCCACTGTGGATGCTTGCTACCCACTGTTGATGCCTTTAAGGGAACTTGAGCAGATTGCTGAGTGGGCAAGGGTTCTGGAAATTGGCCCATTTAAGGGGCTTTTGTATGGATTTAAGAGCCTCCGGATAGACATCTGCTTCTGAAAAATATATGCCAAGGGCACCAGTGAGGAAAGGACGTGGGAAAGTATCTGCAAAGTGAGTTGGTCTGCGGCTGCTAGGGCTGCGGTGGCAGAGTGGGGCACTGAGTCAGAAGGAGTTGAAGAGGGGACAGTTTTGGTTGTAGTACAAGGGTGTCCTCTTTGCATGGGAGAGAGGATCTCCGGTGGGTGATGGAGAGATGTCTTGGCTCAGGGAGGACCTCCTTCTCCATGGGACTGCTCCTATAAAGACAACACCCCCACCCACAGCACTGGCCTCTGGGCAACTTGGTGGCTTCTGTCACAGGCTCAGCTCTCCAGGAAAAGATCCCCTATTCTTTGGCAGCCTCCTAATCATCACCCACCTCTTGAATGATCCCAGAGCGCTCTGGGGAGGGCAGTACAGCCTACAATGCTGATCCTCCAATCCATCATCCAGCCCTGTCCCCATGCAAAGTATGCAAGACTTCTGCCCAGCTCTGTGGGGTCTGGGACAAGCAGGTCTGGCTGCAGTCTCCAGGTTTTCAATTGTAAATAAGCACCTAGCTGCTATGGTGATGCTTATTTAATTTAAGTATTCCTGCAGCTGTTCTGGGGGAATCATGCTGCTTTATGCTAGATGTTAATACCTGGCTGCTTGCAGCTGCAGACATGTGTTGGTCAGGCACAGTCCCAAGGATGGGTTCTGCTGCATGGTAAGGAATGGCTGTGCAGGCTGTCCCTGCTTTGAGGTTCACAGAAAATGCCAGTTGCTGTCCAAGGCCACTCAAATTCATCTCTCCCAAGTTCCAAGCATTATTGAACTCTACTGAGTCTGATGCTAAAACATGTCCCTTAGGACCACGTCTCTGAAAGACCAGGGTGGGTCAAGGCTTAGAAAACAAGGTGGGGACAAACACCAAGCACATGGCACAGGAAACCAGGATCCCAGGAGGTGCCTGCTGTTAGTGGAGGCAAGTGGGTGGCAGTGAACTGCTGGGAATGGTCCTTGTCTTGAAGCAGCCACTGGAGTAGATGTACTTCAAAGCTGATTCACCTTGTGCTCCATCACTGCCCAGTTCCTTTTCCTTGTGGGTGTGGGGACACACTGACCTTCCACAAAGACCCCACAGATCCCACTGCCCCAGTCTGCAGCATACCTGAGTTATATTAGCCCCTTCATGCTGAAATGTCTTCCAACCCATGGGATCCATAGACTCCAAGGCTGAAATGCTGCCAAGCCATCCTGCTGTAGCAGGTGGGCCCTGCTGGAGGGGAGGATCTGCAATGAGACTCAGGGCTCCCAGCCCTGGCTCCTCTGGTGCTGTGAACAGCTGGGAAGCTGCTGCTGTTGGCCAAGTGTGATAAAAGTCTCCCTTCAGCCTCCCCTGAGCTCAGGTGGGTTGGAAAGTCCATCTTGGCTTTCACTGGGGCTGAAGATGCTTTCTGCAAAAAGCAGATTTTGGGGCATGCTGGTCTGTAGTCAACTTTCTGTTGAGGATGGTGTTTCTGGGCAGGATTTGGGGAGCAGCAGGGTGCTCTGCAGCTGGTAGCCTAGCCATGGTCCCTAGCATGCCTTAGATCCAGTAGTGTCTCAGGCAGTGAAAAGCTTGCGTCACAAGCATGCTACAGACTCAAAACAATGGTGATTCAACCATGCTGTAGACCCATTGGCTCTGCAAGGTTTGCACCACCAGAGATGACACTGGTTTCAAGCATGCCATGGACCTGAGATGATGTTGGTCCAGGCAGGTGCCAAGCTGGGCTGCAGTTCCAGGTGTGCCACAGACTCAGCATTGTTTCAGATAATGCAAAGCTTTCCAGTGCTGCTAGATCCACACCGTGGTTGGCCTCAGCATCATCTCAGATCCATGGCACACTGGGACCCAACCTCACCGAGATGACGCTGGGTCTGGGGCATGCTAAAATAAGCCCTGCTCTGACAGGAGCCTTTGCATGAGCCATCATGCAATCTGTTTATAGCTCAGGATTGTCTCTGACTTTTAAACACTGCAGCAAGGAGTAAACTCAGTGAGCCCGACGCAGGCTTTGTTATGACATTTTGTTGCAGGCAGGAGGCAAGCTCCGGCTCCAATAACAAACACCCAGTGTTATGACACTTCTACCTTTCCAACTATTTATGTAAGCACAAATATTTTATTTTAAGGTTTGAGACATGCTGTTAACATAAAGCAGCCTCATTCTTTTCAATATGACCTGGTTTTCACTTGGGGAGCTGTTGCTTAATGAAAAGGTTAATTGTGTTTTATGGGGCTGTATTGCCTGCCTACCAGGTTCTGGCTTGGAAGGCGGTGAGGTGCAGCTCCTGGTGTTCGTGCCAAGTTACAGGCTGTGAATACAGGCAGTTCCTAAGGAAAAAAAAAAACAAAGTGCATGACAAAAAGTAGCTCAGACATCAAGGGGTTTGGTGGTGCAAATCCATTTAAAGGCTACAAAATTAATTTCAAGTGAAATGGCTTCCAACAAGGCTACCCCATGTGTAGTGGAAGGTGAGAAGGGAGTTTCAAAGAACACGAACTGTGTTCCACGCAGCAGCAAACCCTCTGCCTTTCCCTTCCATAGCTGCGCCATGTTAGAGAAATCCTGCTCGTATTTTCCTCTCCTGAGATTGAATTAATTAACTTGAAATTTCATCTTAACAGCACTTAATGACTGGGGGAGGGGGGGGGGAGCAGAAGGAACTGAAGGTTTAATCTTGACTTGTCAGCAAATTCCTCCTCCAGCAGCGACAGGAGAAGCAGCCATGCACTTGCATAATGCCCTGGTGTGGCTGGCGGACTGTTTTGATTAAATAGATTCTGGGGGTTTAGGAAAGCTACAAATTTTATAGCTCTGGTGCTCTTTGCAAAAGTGATGTAAAACATCATGAAGCTGCCAAACCACCACTGTGGTGCAGGGATTCAAGCTAGCCCCCTCTGCAGGGGTAATTGTCAGCCCCAGAAATTGCTGTTAAGAAAATATCTGCGATGGAGTTGGTGGAAGGGTGTGGGGGAAGGTTTGAGCTTTGAAAACTTTTGTTCTCTCTTTCTGGACATTTAATGTCTTTCCATCTATGCTACTTAGAAACCACGTCTGAATTTGGCTTGGTGTTTGAATTAGATACTCATGAGCCAAGTGTTTCTCTGCAGTGGCATCACTCGTGGTATCAGTAATGACATCGTAGCTGATCTTCTAATTCAGAAGAGATGTAACACTGACCTTGTATCAGGGTGTACTGGCTGTTTCTGCCCTCATACTGCATTGAAGACAGACCCAGGGGAAAATTACAAAGTAGCATGGCTTTGGAGCACCTCTTCTTGTTTGTCGCCCAAAACCTCTTGTATGGAATTATCCCATTCCCTATACCCACCCCATGTTGCCTCCTGCCTGCCCTGAGCAGCTTCATCCAGCCCCAGATGCCCCAAAGGGTGAGTCCACAAACCCTCATACCCAACTAGGAGGTTTGTTCTCTTGTCTTGCAATACTGAGTGGTGTTTAGCTGTAGGCTTTTGTCAGCTCATCACAGGCTTTTGGCTAGTTGGAGGTGATGCATCCTTTACCAGGGGGCACTGTCTGGCTCTGAGCTCTTAGGGAATGCTCCCTCTTTTGGAAAATTTTGATATCTGTTCCTATGGATTATAGATATGACATGCAGCTCAAGGTTTCTTAGGGATATTAAAAAGTTAATTCCTGAAATCAAACTGATGACATTAAAATTTCTACTGAGTGATGCCAGATGGGTGTGCTGTGTACTACTGATGATTTTAATGGCTGGTACCTGAGCGTTTCATCATACCAGGCTCTGAAGAAGAGTCAAATTCAGAGCAGAAGGGAAGAAAATTGAGCCCTATTCACTGTCAAAAGAAAGCAGGGAGGATCAACATATGCAAAAATGGTGCTCTCATCAGCATCACCACCAAACCATTCCTTTGACTCTCTTCTCCTTGTATTTTTTTCTTTTATTTTATTTCTTTCTCCCCCTTCATCAGAGCAAACTGTGCTTCCAAGAACACCAAGGCAGAACATTTACTAGTTATGTGAGGCTTTCACTGCACAAGAGAACTGAGGAGTTTTGTATGGTGGAGGAGATGCAGATCCATGGTAGGGCATGTGGCATGGACCTGGGGTTATGTGATCTGTACCTGACAGCTCAGCCATGATCATAAGTGTGCCATTAGACTCAGCATCATCTCAGATGGGGACAGGATTTATGTGTGGGAAAGCTGTGCTCTGAATAAGGCCTCTGCTTGAAGCTGGTGGAAAAATTTAGAATCAAAATACTGTTAAAGACCTCTAATGTATAAATGTAAGTTCTTTAACCTTGAAGGCTTAATTGGTATTTTTTCTTCAAATAATGGGCTAAAGTTGAGTAATTTAAACCATTTTACAGCAAAGGTAATTGAATAATTGCTAATGGCTTTCAGATGAACGTGTTTAAAGTCAGGTCACAAATCTGAGCTGATTTAGAGACCAAGGGACATTTCTTTCTCTTGAAAAAGAATTGGATAACAATGGTAATTATAAGAGGGGATTCAAAGGAAAATTGGAATTTAAGTATAAGCCTTGGCAGAGCAAGAGCAAAAGAATTGAAAGCAAAATGGTGACCAAACATCCTGTGGAGTGCCTGAGGGGAACAAACCAAGAAAACAGAGACCTTCATGTTAGGAATTTGCATCATGTTAATGGGCATTAAAGACTAAAAATGGAAGGTTTTAAAGCTTGATGTCATGACGGGGAGGTCAGGCCGGCACAAGATTTCCTGGGTGGTGGCTGTGCTTGCACCGTTCACAGACTAGTAAATTCTCTGGATATGGGATGACTGGCACCTTGGCTGGAAGATCCCATAGGGACATTGTAGTGGGCAGACTGGCAAGGAAGCACTGCTATGGGCTGCATGCCTAGGGATGGTGACAGGGTGAAGTTTTAAAATAACTCCAAAACTAAGAAGAAATATGTGGCCCTGAATAAGTGTGGGTGTTCTCAGAACAGATAAACCTCATGTTCTTCCGAAGAACAATTTATTGATACTCCAGACAAGCCAGGACTCCTGCCCCAAGTTGCTGTTGGGGCAAGTCATTGTTGTATTTGTTTGTTTGCCTGCTGCTGGCTCAGGAATTTGTTGGCTTTGGGACCTGGCAGGTGTCTGCCCTCACGTTGCTGCACGGCTGCACATGTGTCACTGAGGCAGTGCTGGAGGGTAGAGGTGAGTGCTGCCACATCTACTGCCTGCTCTTGCCTCTGCCATGGGGAATCATTCTGCTCCTGGGGTTACAGGAAGAAAAGTTGTGAGTTTTTCTCGGGTACATTACCCTTTCTCCAAAGGGAAGCTACTTTAGAGGAAGGCACTAAAACTTTGCAGGTTGCAGATTCATTAACGGCATCTCTAAAACTGCTCTGTAGAGTAATTCCAAGACGTTGCATGTGTGTCCTGCCTGGGGCCTGAGTGCTAATTCAGGATATTCATGCACATCTCAGTTGCAGTTGTCTCCTGAAGCTAGTTGGGGCTTCAGTCTCAGTGACTGCTTATGGTAGTCTCAGTGATGAGGCAGTGTGAATCTGACTTTTGCTGTCCTCTGGTCTTGCTCTGATAGTTCTGGAACCATTGAAAAAGGAAAAGAAAAATTCCTCATCAGCTTTCCTTAAGGAATAGAAAGTGGATTCCTTTGTCTCCTCCTTTTTTGTTTCCTTTTAAGGTAACTTGTGCCAGCTCCTCTAGAGGAGAACATTTTCTTGCCTCAGTGTTTGCTCAGCTTCTCTCAACTCCTTCTTGCCTTGCCTCCTCCAGGGAGCAGTGTCCTGTAGCAGTGGCACATCCCTGCTTATCTCCATATCACTGTCTATGACAGAGTTTCACTGAAGCGTGTTGTTCACCACAGCTCTATGTTCAGCTACGGTCTTCTCTTTTGCTTCAATGCTATCAGTCCCTTTCTGCCCAGTGCAGCACTGTGGGCACCTTCCAGCGCGTACAGCTTTGCCTCTATCAGCACTGAACTTTGATTGTTAGTGCTTTGTTTGCATAAGGTGATAGTCCTGGCCCTGGAGTGCAGTGTTTGGGAGCATGTATATGTCACAGCCTGCCTTCTGCTGCAATTTATCTCTTTCTTTCTGGCAGCCACCATGTGGCATGTGGAGGTATGATCTGTTTACACACAACATTGAACTTGAAGTCAGAATTACCCAGAATGTGCTGTGGGTAGCTTTGCTACGGCTGGCAAGCCTTTAACCTCTTTTTGGCAGTTCAGTAGTGCTCATGAAGCGTTCTTGCAGCCCTTCATCACAATTCTCACGGGCTTTCTTCAGGCTTTATGGCTCCTGGCAGGAGATCCTTCCTCACTGGATCCCATCTGTTCAGCTGAGGCACCCTTCATTAAGGTCTTGTCCCTTGTGGATTCCCTTCTGGATGCTCCTGTTATCCATCAGACTTTGGCAGTATTCATTCTGATGTCATTGGAGCAGCTCCTCATCTGAAGTCATAGCTACTCTTCGTTTTTCTTCCCTTGCCCTGTTACTTGCTCCCTGGGACTCTCAAGGCATGAGATGAGGAGAAATCAAGAGCAAAGCAAGCTGTCAGTGGACTTTTAACATCCCAGTGCTTTGGGAAAGGTGCTGGGTCTTACACTTCACTGTTTTATTTGTTATCACCCAACTTTCTGCCCCACTCTAACATGGGAACAGTTAAGCAGCATAAATAACAAACAGGTTCACATGCCTAAGCACTTCCAGATGTCTGAGCAGGTAACGCTTTGAAATGTCTTTTAAATGAGTGCTGAGTTTTGACCTGCAGGATAAATGCTGACTGGCATGACACAAATAACACCGATCTTGAAAATTATTCTCAATTATCCCCACCAGTCATAATGGTGGTAACAACTCAGAGACCTGCAGCTTAATGAAGCAATTTCCTGCCAGGACACTGCAGAGCCCTGCAGTTACTGTCGCTGGCTTGTACCTTGAATTACCGTGTCTTTGCTGATTGTCTGTGCTTCCTCATCTGGCCCTAAACACAGAATTCTTGGTTTTAATTTGCTATCTGTTCATATATCCATTCTCCAGCCATGTCCAATCTCTGCATCCTCTCACACTGGGCCTGAGTGCTGTATGTTCAGCATTGCTCGTGCAGAGCCTTTCCCTTTGGTATACTTTCCTCATGCAGGCAGGGATTTTGCAGCTGGTCTCTGCAGGATAGGGGTGTCCAGTTCCCCCCTCTTTCTCTGATTACAAATCTCATTTTGAGGACAGCAGTGCTTGTTTTACTGCAAGAGCAGCCCTACCAAAGGACTAGCATATTTAGTTCTGTGGTGCTGAGATATCTCCATTACAATTGTAGGTTCCTGCTGTCCCAACAGCTTAGATGGACTCAGTACATTTAGAAAAATAGTTAGGACAGGGGTGTTTTGTGTTCTTTCAGGAACAAAATGCTTGAAAACTCTCTGGAGTTCTTTGGTTATATTTTTTAATGTAACCTGTAAATCAGAGCTGATTAAACTCCAGAACAAACTGGTACCAATGTGAATACTTCCATTTTGTCTATCAAACGGGGGAAGGAGGTGAAGGTGAAAACCTGGATCCCACTCCTGGACCTTTTGGGATATCTTCTCATGCTGTAGAAATCCTGGCATCAAGTACTGCCTCCTTCCAAATCCAATGAGCTCATGAGAGACAATTTGTATAGAAATTTTCATTATCTACCTGCTCCAAAATTTCTTCTGTGTGTTTTATTTTGGTCTTTTTTACTGCTGAGAATGAAAATTATATCATCCCCAGGAGAGAAATGATTAGGTAAAAAACTTGAGGTCTGTGTGTGGGATAAACCAATTGTGCTGGACCATATACTGTAGTGTTGCACAGCATGATCAAACTGTATTTCTAGTGACTGGTTACAAATGTTTGTTTATTGGAAAGTGTCTACTATATGTGGGCAAGGAATTAAATTACTGGTTAAAAATTATTATGACAGAGATCACTTTATTTTATGTTGAGTGATAACATCCAACATAATTTTAGAGCCCTTCCTTCCTCTGGCTGTTAAAATGTAAAAGCTTAATACTGAAATAAAATGCTACAGGAATTTATTCTCCCTTTGCTGCATTCTGTCTGCTCCCACTTTCTCCTCTGATAGCTGTAGGAGACCTTCCCTAATCTTTCCAATTAACTTGGTATTTCCTGTGAGGCTAACACCGAAGAGGGTAAGGAAGGAGTGTAAAGCGAGGAAAGACATCTGTCAACTATTGGAAATACTTTCCGTGTTAGAAATTGAAGGGAGCCCACACTGAAGCCAGATGATCCAACAAGAAGAACAATTGCAACACTGGCCTGAAAAGAATGTGGGTGATTTGCTATAGCTGTCCTCACAGTAGGCACCCGGTTGTCAGGTTCATATGAGAATACCTTGGAGATATGCTAAACACATACCCTGTTCCCATCAGGAAGGGCCAGAACAGGCAAGGTTTAACTTGCATTTTTCTGGAAGACATAAATTATCATTTGTCCCTAAATCTCCGTCTTTTCAAATCCTTCTCATTCCACTCTGCTGTCCCACGACTAATTTAAAGCAAGCTGTGAAGAGTTTGTGTTGTGTAGGCAATTAGAAGTGTGCATTTTACCAGCTATTGGACCTCCTGATTGACCCTTTTTGGGGGTGAGGCTGTGAACAGAAACTCTGTCATGGTCTAAGTTTGACTATGAGCTTTGTATAATAGGTCAGTGGAAACCCATTTTGGTAGTACTACAGTGAAAATATGAAATGCTTTCTGGAGAGGAGAGGCCTAGCGCTTCAGCTGATCTGACACAGAAGTTCTTGGATTGTTGTTTGCTTGTTTCACTTCGAAAATGGCTCTAGCATAGCCTGAAAATGAGCTGAAACAGCAGTTCAGCTTCACGAGCCAGGACATGTTTTAACAGGAGAATGGATCTGCAGATTTCCAGTGCTGTTCCACTTCTCCGCTCTTCCTTGCCTGACTCAAAGTAAATTAATTCTAGATGCAAAGAGGAGAACCAGCTTCATCCTCCTAAAATGCAGAAAACGTGATTTCATTACGATAGTTTCTGCACCACCGTTTGCTGTCCTCCTCCCTTTCCTTGTCTGATCAAAGACTTCTCAGCAATCCCTCACCAGCCCCGTCGGCAAAACAGGACCTAGGAATTAGTTGAGTCAAAGTGTGGCCTCACCAGTTTGATTTTATATTCTTGCATTCTCCTGCACTTCATCTCTCTCATTGTGCCAGGCTCCAGGAAACCAGAAGAAACTTCTGTGAACAGCTGGATTAGTTTTAAGGGCAGAGAGTATCACAAGATCAACAACTGGAAGTTTACTTTTCATGAATCATTGGATTTACCCAGTCACCCTGGCAATGAGCCCTAAAACTCTTATTCCAAAATGGCCTGCCAGTGAAGATGTCAAGGGATGGAGACTGTGTTAGTAGCTCCTCTGTTATCTTTGTGCTTAGTCATGATGCTTGAATTTGGCTATGTTCATTTCTAGCAATAATTCACACCAGTCCTTCCTCCCTGTGTTTTGGCAGTGGATGTTACTGTGGGATGAGAAAATGTGAACTGTAATAGTCATTGCTGCATGTTTAGGTCCCTCAGAGCAGCATGTGCTCTGGATGTCATGGAAAAAGAACAGCCTTGCCCAACAGAGCCCAATAGTGCTCAACAACATCTAGCTTGAGAGTTTGAACTGATCCAGGATTACCCATAAAAGCACCACATCTCTGTCACTGTGTCCTCCCCTGCTGGTTTAAGCACAGAGGGAGCTATTTTAAATTGAAACCTTTTATGAAAACTGTTCAACATGTTTTCTTTCAAAGGGTCAAACTTGTGTCATCTTCTGGGCTTTTTGCCTCTTGAGCTGTCTCTCTTGTTCTGGCATTTAATAGGGATTGACCGGGCAAAGACAGGAATTGGTGCAAGGCTTATGTCAACACACTGTAGGTGTTCTTGCTCCAGCCTGTGCCTGGAGAAGGCACTGTGTCCATCATATAACTGTCCATCTGCATCATTTGTCCTAGGAAAGTCTCACATTTTCCTGTGAAAATTGTGTTTTTTCAGCCCATTGACCACTGTTGGTTACATTGACCCCTACTTCTTGGTGGGACATCCTGGCCATGACCACCACTTCTAGCCCCTGTCTCCATCCTCAGGATTTAAACTCCTCCCCTGCCTTGCATGCCTCCCAAGTCCAGCCTCATGACATATGTGCTATTTGCAGAAAATGTTTGTCGAGACCAGGTGGTTGAAAGTAAAAATGCCAACAGATCTGCCTTTTGTAACCGTGCAAGCAGCTTGTTAAAATTAGTCACAGCTAAGCTGCAGTCCATCTGTGCTGTCAGCCGTCCAGAGAGCCATCGATACCGCCCGCTCCCGCTGCGCCAGCCCCAGATGGGAGCTCTGCCGCTAGCGCCGGTCTTCAGGTCTGTGCTAGCACAGGCTGAAGTCATCCTGCTGCCTTTTCCCCCCTCCTCCAGTTCACAAACCTTTGCCCAAATTTAGCCACGAGCCTCCTTCTGAATGCGTAAACGTTTGTGTCTCCTGAAGTTTCAGATGCCCGCAGGCAGAGCATCCCAAATGAAAAACCTGGGAAATCTCGATGTTGGCGGTTGCTTTAGAAGAATTTGTATTTGGATGTTCTGAAAGCATTTTTTTCCTTAATTGAACAAGAGCTGCTGTTTCCAAGGCCTTTCAGGGAGCAAGGTACCTGGCTGTCATTGAAGGTTTTATTAAATTGGGGCCCAACTCCCATTTTCTGTTTGAAAAAACTGCAAAACAAACTTCTTATCTGGCTCTCTGCTGTTGTATAACTGTTAGAAAGAACCAAATCATCTGGTAATTAATGGCCAGGTGATCGAGCAGAAGTCATCTGTTCCTGCTTTCTGTGTGGCACCCAGCACCAAGAACATTTGGGAACAGTACTCCAGCAAGCAAGGCATGTGGGACTGAGACAGCCAAGGCACCCAGCACCAAGAATATTTGGGAACAGTACTCCAGTGAGCATGGCATGTGGGACTGAGACAGCCGAGGCGTGTTGTTGAGGCAGCACCGTGCCTTGAGCCTTCTGCTTCCCCATTGGGAGCTGCCTTTGATGCCCATCCAAAAATACAGCTTGAATTGGCTTCTTCAGATCCATCATGCTTAACTGCTCTATCAACATGCCCCACTGTACAAATACATAAACAGTTTGTGTGTCTGTCCTCGAGCCAAAGGTCTCGCATTTCTTCACGTCCTACCTCCGATGACTTCTCCCAACATGCTGTAACTGATGCCCATGCTCACCCTAGCCCTTATCCCTGCTCCCATCTGTGGGCATGTGTCCCCAGCATGTTCAGCTCAGAAACTGCCAATCCTCCTGAAGCACAGAACCAAGGCTTTACTCTCTCATCTTTAAAACTGGGATTGTCACAAGCTTAACTAAATTTGCTTACGGTGCCACCAACAACGGACCTGACAGTCCATGCTTGGATGGGGAAGGGGAGAACGTTTCTCCAGCTTTGCCCATTTCAAAGCACGTTTGGTGCTGACTTCCTGGCATTTTGCGCATAATTCCCTGCCTGTTTGAAAGCCTGACATTGTGCTGGGAGGACACAAACACAGAATCTTTGTGCTCAGGGTATTCTGCTCTCCCCTCACACATGCTCTCTGCTCTCACATGCCGTCTGGCCCAGCTCTTGTAGCTGGGTCTCTTGCATACCACTCTTTCCTATGGAATTTGGATTCAAATGTAAAAATTCTCCAGCACACAATAAAAGTGGCATTTCCATGCCCTTTAGCACATCAGTCTTTTCTTGTGAATAGAGCCCTGAGTTCTTTGGCTTTTGCCGTATGGAACAATTGATCCCTTCAGTTCACTTGCCAACAGTAATCGGTTTCTTCTAGCCATAAATTTTAGCTATTCTTCTTCTTTTTTTTTTTTTTTTTTCTTTTCTTTCCCTTTTCTTTTTTCGGGAGGCATGGAGGGAAATAAAGTAATAAAAAAGACAGCCGTAAAGGAAGCAGCTGTTACCAGTCAGATCTTGGTCTGGGAAAGAGGCAAAGGTTTTTAATACCTTTTACCTGTTGCTGTCTGTTGGCAGCTATTAGGACAGGTTGCTGGAGAAGTCAGGTGATAGAGTCTAAGTGGGCAAAGCAGTACTGAGACAATAGCTGTGTTACAAAGGGATTTTTGAATGCATCCGTTTTCTGTTTTGATATCTTTGCCTGTTCTTTGCCTTGCATCAAGAGACTGCTTGTGCATTCCCAAGGCTTTCCTTTCCTGTGCATTGCAGTATCTATTTTTAAAGGAGGATCTTGGTGCTTCTTGCTCTGGTTGATTGCAGTGAGCTGCTGGTTTCATTCTGGGTGGCACTTGAGAGGTTCTCCAGAGCACTGTGGCATCCAAATGCCAACCTCAGCCTGCAAACTCTCCCTGTCCTCTCCCTACCACTGTCCTGGGGACCATGTGTGTGTTTTGCTTTCCTCTTGTCTGGAGCTGAGGCACAAGGGCTGGGAAATGCTGAGGACAACTCTCCTCTCCCCTCCAAAGACTTACTTTATAGGACCTGCTTTCTTCCAAACCTACAGTGGGTCTTGAGGATGGATTTATTTGAAATGTGTTTGTCCTGGGGGAAGATTTTTCAATCCATATGGCCCAGTACAGTGAGTTGTTTCACACTTCTCTTGTGGTTTACAGTAAACTGTGTGCACCTGCCTCTTCTGGGCTTGGGAAGAGTAGAGCAGCTTTGAAACTGCTGATAAAATTGTTCTGCAAGGGAACTTGATCTTGCTCAGTTTCCTTCCTCTGCCTGCTCACTTCTTCATGCTGCTGGTATCAGAGAAGCAGGGTGGAGAGATCTGTGGTGAGCAGTTTATTAGAGGAAACATGGCAAATTTAGGGTCCAATCCCTTGGAATTACAAAAGAAAGTCTCCTGTGGCCCTAGGAGGGAGGAACATCCTACTTGGGACTAACCTACTCCTCTACAGCTGCTGCTGCCACTCTGGTGACAACCAGGGGACATTAAATGGGTATCTAATGGGGCCTAGACATGCTGGGTGACATGCAAGCAACCAGAAAACCCTCCTGCAGAAAGAGTTTCTCTTTTCACTGCAGTTGCAGATCTACAGATATTTGCTTTCTCCCCAGCACAATTTGGATTCCTACAAAGTTCTTCCAAAACTGATGTCATCTGGGCAGAGATCAGCCAGATTTTCTGACCTCTTTGACATGCTCCCAATATCCACATCCCCTGGGGACTCTGCGAGATGATGCATGCCATGGCCAAAGGCCACAAGGCTGCTGGCCCTCAAGCAGGGTGCTCAGCTCACAAGCTGCCCTGGGAAAGTCATCCCCAAAATCCACGCTCCAACTGCTCCCCAGCCTGGCTAAATCACTCCCACTGAACCATTTCGTTTTCCTAATAGCACTCTACAACTCCATTTTTATTTTGAAGAGGATTTAGGTTCCTTTCCACCACTACCACTGAGGACTGGAAAGAAACCCCCTAGATTTGGCAGAATCTACCTCCAGTGCTGTCCATGTCCATTGGATTTGTACATCATGTGCCAACAACTAGCTGCAGTACAGCTACCTTGTTTCCACCAGTTCAGTATGAGGCATTAAAACATTTCTTAAAGCTTGTATAAACCAGGACCACCAAAGAGGGCTGTAGGCATGAGATGTGTCATCAGATGCTTTCTGAGGAGGAAATAATCTTTTCAGTGTCTTATGTAACCATGAGTCTTATCTTCCACTTTAAATATTCTACTGGTGTTTGTAGCAATGTTGTGTGTTCCCCGAAGTCTCTCTTTGACAGCAATGTGCCTCACCAGCTGCACTTAGCAGAGGTAGACAGTTCTTGAACCTGAGTGTGAAGCATCTGGACCAGCCAGCAAAAGGGATGAGTCTGAAAAGCATTACCTAAGGCAAGACACAACTGGAGTTGTCAGAAAAGGTTGGGGTTTTGTGTGGATATTTCGCGCACAAAAGCAGAATTCCTCTTCCAGATCTTGAGAGGTCAGAGCCACCTTGATTGAGCAATGGCTTTCCACCTTCAGATACACAAAGCTTGGGGCATGTTTTTGAAGAGAAAAATGGGTCCATAGCAGACATCTGCCTGTACATGAGGCTGCAGAGGCTTCCTTCTTGCAGACATAGTGCTTAGGGATATGCTTTAGTGTTAGGTTAACAACTGAACTCAATAACCTTAAAGATCTTTTTCAGTCCAGGCCATTCTGTGATTCTGACTGTGTTTGTGCAGGGTCTGGTTTGAGAAGGGAGTCTCCAAAATGCAGAGAAGTTTAACAAACTCAAGGGAAGGCCAGAAATAATATATATAGCCTCTGCTCACATTCTTGCCATGATCAGTTAAAGAAAATAAATACATATAACTATCAGTCTACCACAACTGAACACAGTTGTATTATCTGCTGCACTCTCTGATTTATTTGTTGAAGTGGAGCAGAGCCCTGCTGCTCTATACAGCTCATAGTTGTTCTTTTACAAGTGGCAGAAATGCTTACGCATTCCAGTAGTTAAATGATGCAATATCCAGGTGGATACTTAACGGCCCATGACAAATCTGGAATGACACAGCAGACACCATAAATATCTTCACTCAAACAGATAGAACAAAACCTTTTTTATGAGTGCTGTTCCAATATTTTTTTCCACGTGCAGCCCACGTTTTTAAAATCTCCTTTAAAAACAGCCTGGGGAATGGTCCCTGTCCTCCCTGCAGCCTGAGCCTTTCAGGGATCTTCAGGATGTGGAGCTCATTGTATGGCCAGTAATGGAGCTCTTTCCTATCAGGCATTTCTTGGCATTTCTTTAACACTCATGGGAAAATTTGCAGAAATGAATTCGTGTGAACATGCCCAATTTGTTCAGTGAAACCCCTCAGGCATGTTTATGTTCTTTGCAAAATCCTGGAGGGCTTTTCAAGCATGTGCTTCTGCTTATAGGTAAGTGCTGTCCTGGCTAGGGCAAGGCAAACTGTGCAGGACATCAGGGCTGGCAGTCACTCTTAGCACTGCTGTAGGTGTTCCTGTGTCACCTGTGCCCTTCAGAAAGAAGATATCCTGCAGACACAAGACAGACCTGAACAGTGCCTACACTGATGTGTCTGAGCATCTTCTCTGAGTCTTGGTATCACAGAATCTTCGAATGGTTTGAGTTGGAAGGGACCCCCAAAGGTCATCATTGTGTTATTTATAACAGGGGCAGGTGAATTGTTGAAGGGAAGGAAACGTTTGTATTTTAAATAAGGTTTTGAGCTCTCAGATTTGAGTGTGGTTTAGGTCAGAAAAGTTTTTTTTTTTAAAAAGAGATCTGAATGACTCAAAAGCACATTTTGTTTTTAATCAAGCAAAAACCATATTATGTGTTGAAGATATCATTTGAAGTTTTTCAAAGGGTAGGGAGGACAGGTGAGTGTTCTTCTGAATCTTTCTTTTTGGTTTAAGGTGAATAGGCATTTTTAAGTTATTTTATTTAGTTACTCACCAACTTAAAAGCAACTCTTCCTTGGCTCTGTTACTAAAATGGTGGTGTAGCATCTTCAGTTTGATACTTAGCTTATGGAGATGTTATTTTCCAGTGAGTGGTGGAAAGGACCTTTGATGATCATCTAGTCCAACCCCTCCTGAAGTTCACAGGGACATCTTCAACTAGATCAGGTTGCTCAGTCCTGTCCAGCCTCATCTGGAATGTTTATAAGATTGGAGCATCTACCAGCTCTCAGGGTAATCTGGGCTGGTGTTTCACCACCGTCATTGTAAAAACATTCTTCCTTACATCTAGTTTAAAACCACCACCCCTTGTCCTGTTTCAACAGGCCCTGTTGAAAAGTCTGATTCCATCTTTCTTATAGGCCCCCTTTAAGTACTGGCAGGTCACCACAAGGTCTCCCCAGCACCTTCTCTTCTCCAGGCTGAACAAACCCAACTCCCTTAGCCTTTCTTCAAAGCAGAGGACTTCCATCCCTTTGATAATTTTTGTGGCTTCCTCTGCACCCATTCCAATGGGTCCATGTCATTCTTGTGCTGAGGACACCAGAGCTGGACACAGTACTCAAAGTGAGGTCTCAGCAGAGTGGAGTAGAGAGGCAGAAAAAAAAATCTTTAAAAAGACAATCTTGGTGAAGGGCAGAGCACAGTGGGAGGTTGAAGTTTACAGATCCTGCTGGCCACAGTCACCAGGGCAGTTCTGGCATGGTCTCAGGGACCCTGCTAAAGGTCAGTCCCTTGAACACACCTTGAATGCTGGGGTACCAAGGAACAAATTAAGGTTTTGGAGGTGCTTTACCTAGGACTTGATCCCTTGTGGTGTCCTTGGCAGACTCCATGTGTAACTGCTCCAAACGAGGCCATAAAGATTCAGAAGAATTTATCTGCTGCTGTCCTTGTTTATGGGCCTTTCTTGTGTACTTCTTCCCAAAACATTTAGAAAACAGTAGGATTTCATTACTGATATGTGTGTGCCTCACAGCAGCTACTGAGTCTGGTGGTAACATCACCATCTCTTAAAGTGTGCTTTGGACAACAAGGTTTAACAGCACATGCTGGTATCAGGTACCTCAGAGCCATTTTTCAAGGTAGGGAGTCTAAAATGCAGCATGCTTAGCTTAATGGACTAGACATAGCTACTCCTGCCCACGCTTCCCCTCTCTAAAAATGCTCTTTATTCTTTTAAATACATCCTTTATTCATAAACAGTGAAGAATTTCTCAATTTGTCATGGTCTCTATATCCCCTTCTCTTCCCTCCAGTTAAATCTTTGTTATAGGCTAACACAACTGATTTTTATCTGTTCTTAACCACTTACCCTTTCTGGTAATTTGCAGCCACTTTTACTGATACTCATGTGTTTGTTACTGTTTAATCTCTAGTGTCAAAGCACTAGAAATATCTCTTAGTCTTGAGTTATGGGATACGTGTTTCTACCACAAATTAATGAATGATGTAATCACAGCTGCATCTTGAAGTAGCCTGCCTGAAAATACCTCTGCAGTGCTCTCCAGACATGACCATATTGCATTTGCTTTGCAGAAAAACTCAAGCCTGGGCTGAGCATCAATAGGAGAACCTTGCAGGTGCACATGTGCAATTGTTCCATCCAGCAGGAGTCTAGGGACAGCTCCAAGGAGGACATGTCCTGCATCCCTACTGGGGTGCTGGATTTGTCCCAGGAGTAGGTCTGTTTGACAGCAGATCTCCATTTGGAGCGATGTGGAAAACATCCTGGCTGCCCCTCAGCCTCTGCAGCAGCCATGTTTTCCTTCTCATGGCTTTGAACTTGCAAACTCCTCTCTCCTCCAGCAAGCTTTGTTATTCCACTCTGTTGTATGGAAATGTTCGTATTGCTCTTTGGAACAATGAGAATTCTTAAATCTAGACAAAACAACCCTGTTTTTCATGAGCTCATTCTACAAAACACAAGACATACTTCAAGTGATGTTTTGCCCCCAAAGTCTAGACTGAAGCAGATGCTCACTTGGAAAATTTAAGCCCAAGTAGTTGAATTTTGGCAACAGCAACTGAAAAAAACAGTGTCTTGTCATGGAAAGTGTCAGACAACTGTAACCATTGAGAAGTGCTACATAAAATAAACCTGGGGAAATCATCTAGTGTGCAGAGCCTGCTGTGCAGACGAATGAATGAGGAAGGACTTCTTCAGGCACATGGTTTTCCTCTTGCTTTTGGACTGTGTACAGTCTCCAACTCGCAATGGGACTGGAGGCCACTGGGGCAACCAGGGCGTGATATTGTTATCTGGAGAAGTGTTAGCAAAGATTCCAGTGACAGAAAACCCTGGCCTTGGCTTGGCCATCAGCCTGTTTGCTCCATCTCTGCTGTGGTTAGCAGCCACTCACTGCCTAAAACATCATTTCCCATAAAACCATCCAGCAGTGCAGATGTGAAGCGTCTGTGCACAGGGTCTGCTGCAAGGGCAGGCTGAGTAGTGGCAGAGGCTGATGCCAGATGGGAGAGCCCCTCTGGAGAGCAATCTGATACTGACCTGTCTTATTTAAGCACATCTAGGAGGGGTGCTCAGACTTTGCAGGCACTTCTGGACCAGTGCAAGGGCACCCATGAGAGTGGCCACACCTAATTCAAGACATTTTGTTGTTGTTGTTGTTGCTGTCCCTCCCAGCTTCACTGATGACTTCCTTTGCTTGTCTTTCTGTTTTCCTGCTCTCCTCTCGCCTCATTAGTAACAGTGTGGCCCCTTCCTGGGGCATGTCTCCCTGGCTGGAAAGACTTCAATTTCCCTTACTAATGTCCATCATGTGTTGGTCAGCTCCCATATGCAATTCTCCTTTTGTATTCCCAAGGTGTTAAGTTACATTTATTATACAGGACACCAAGATAAAACTGGCTAAACAGTTGACGGATAATAGTATTTCTTATTTTTGTCCTTTTTCTTCCTGTAGAAGGGATTTTTTTGGTGAAAAGACCTCTGCATTTTTATCCAGTTTTCCTCCCACTATGACAAAGCTGTGATCTCATTACTCATTCAATTTTTATCTTTTATGGCAATGAACTTAAGGGGATTTTGGCCACAAACACGTTTGTTCTGCCTTTGATTAGCTCACATTTACTTTTCCTTTGCTTTCTGCAAGAACATCTTTTCCTACAAAAACTTCATCCATTTATCTTTAATACATTTATTTGTAAACCACCACCAGGCCTTTGTACTTAATCCAAAGGAAAAAGCCCAAGCATCCCTAGAAGATGTTTTCAGTCCAACCTCAAAATGAAGTCCAATATGTAGCAGGTGTTTGCACATAGGTTAGGACCATTCCCCTGGGTTAGACCAGATTTTAATCCTACTTCACGTTTGGGGCTATAGGGCAGATGCTAAGGGAAAATGTCTAAGGACAGTGCAATGATACCCTTGGTATTATTTTGACTCACAGAAATCGATGGCTCAGGGACTTCCCACTCTGGAGGTTGTTGTTGTTTCTTAGTATTGTTCATGTCTCTAATCCTTGTTTAAACAGTGTGCCACTACCATGGCAACTAGATTTTCCTAGGGTGCAGGGATCTGCAGAGGAAACATGCATTTCCCAACAGTGTGACTTCTTTATGCAGGACGTAGTCTATGTCTATTAGCAAAACCTCCCCAGCATGAAGTCACTTCAATAGTGTTTTGCTGGAGTTTTTCCAAGAAAAGTGATTTTTCTGGGTACTTTTCATACATCCTGAATTGAAGGTGCATTATTTGCAGTGGTTTGGGTGTTTCTTGGATGACTGTGCTGCTCATCACACTGTCTAGGGACTGGTTTGCTCAAGGGCTTGTCTTTGTAGCCACACAGACTATTGCTGCATCCTGATGCTCACATCTCTTTGGGTTGTAGAGAGGAAAGAGCTGACCCAAGGTAGATGGTGTCTTCTCCTCTGCATCTACTGGTGACTCCTGTACTGGGATGTGCTTGAGGGCAGACAGAAACCTTTCATGGATTATGCACAGCCCAGACTGGTCTTTACAGACACACTTCATCCTAAGTTTTTTTTCCCATGCTGAGGTTATCTCCTTGATAAATCAGGTTGTATTTCTCTGCCAAGGAAAGTGTCCCCTTCTGGATTTGCCTCTTTCCCCCGCACCTTTTTTCGCTCTTAAAACAATTTTGTTTCCAGGGTGAATTTTTGGAGTGGCTTCTCCACAGACTTTATTTCTCTGTTAATAACATAGAATAAAACTGAACTTTGCCACAGCCAGAATCTCTGTGAACCTCCTTTACCTTTCCCTCTGGCTGTGCATACTCAGCACCATGTTTCCTGTGGCTGTAGGTCTGTGATCTCCATCTGATCAACCTGCTGGGCTTGTCCCATAGCTGGAAACCAGGCCCTAGCCTCAAAGGCTGCCCATGGAGGTCTACATCTCTTCCTGTAGCTAAGAATCAGGCCACGAGTGTGATGCAGCTCTGCTCATCTGGCTAAGTCTGACAGAGTTTGCACCTTCTGCATCCATCTGTCTGTCCACCCGAGGCTGGGAGGTTGGCTCTGCCCGGGGCTCGGCTGCAGTGTGGAGCAGTAAGAGCTTCTTCAAGTGCTTGGGCAAGAGCCTGTTTGAGAAAGTTGCCTGGGTGCCTTGGCAGTTACAGTTGTTTTCCAACCCAGAGCAAGCCATCAGGGCAACAGATGATGTTTACTTCATGTGACATAATACTCAACTGAGATATTATTTAATGGTGCTTTCTTTCATGTCCTGACAACTCTGGAAGTGCCTCCGTATGACAAAAAGCTGTCAAACAACTTTTTGCAGCTTTGTCTTGTTTTGTGAAAATTTGTCTTTTCTTTGGCCAAGTCAGACTGATCCCAGAAGAGCTACATCAGGTCAGGCTGAAAGCTGTTTGTGTTCGGTTTTCTTAGCACAAGTTTATGACGACCCACAAAAGAGACTGGAAAGGGACTCTGTTGGGTTTTGGACTGAATTTAAGGTCAGTTAGAGCACTTGGTGGAGTGATTAATAAAACTGTCAGCTATGGATGGCAGGATAAAAAGCTCAGATTATAACCCAGAAAAGTATCACTTCTTCACGGCTGTGTTCAGGTGTTTGGATTCAGGCTCCTGCTCCTACCAGCATCCTTTGCTGGGCACTGCTGCCCTCACACCAGATCAGGTCTATGTAAATATCTGGTGCAGGTGAGCACTGCTGACACCTTGTACCTCAGAAGGGTCACTAACTCCTTTGGTGTGCCTGGCTTCAAGCTGGCTGATGACCAGTGAAGGTTTTGGATGTTGCCCAAGCTTCTCCTCTCTTTTCTTCATCCCAAAGCAAAGGAGAATCTGTCTGGTGGGTTGCTGGCAGCTTTTGTGTTTCTGTGAAATAATATGATAAAACATTCATGGGTCTGTGTGAGCCCAGCAAGCTCCAAGCCAAAGCTGTGATAATTAAAACTGAGCTGATTAAAACTGAGCACCGTCTTTGGCACCAATCCCAAGCAGTGTTCTCACACTCGTGTTGGAGAGTGTTGAGGTGGTGGTATCCACAGACACCATCACTGTTTTGCAGTAGTGACTGTTTTATTAACCTTTTGTAAGCTAACTTGCAATAAGAAATTGCACTTGTTAGAGACATAGCCTGGCTTCTTGCAGTGTCACAAGTTGACTGAATTTTAAGAACCTTTCCTGCTAAAGCTTTGTGGCTCCAACAAGTCAGATGCCCTGGCAGTGTGGTAGCTGTGCTGTAATGGACATGTTATTTAATCTTTATAATGTACTTAGACATATTTTGTTTGCATGTTGACTGCAGAAAGTATTATTTGTCTTGATGAGAGAGGGAAATGTGTCTTCTTTGCCCAGCAAGATGGCCAGAAATAAAATAGAAATATCCAAAGATTTTATTAAAATCTGATTTTGTTAAAATCTTTTGCTGATGAGAGGAAACATTAGTGACAGCACCCTCTAACAGCACCCAGAGAAGCTGTCTGAGCTCAGGCTCTGTCCTGCACCAGATGCTGTCCAAACCTGAGTGGGTTTTGCAGGGGTGAAATCTCAGTGAGAAAGGCAGAGCCCCACTCACCACTTGGTCTTTAGCAGAGGAGTCAGTAGAGTGAAAATTACTGGGAGATGTTAGTGTGATTCTTTAACTCTGTTTGCTCTGTGTTTTGAGGCTGCAGGGGTGAAGCACATCAAGAATGACTGGAGAGTGTCTTGGATTGGGGATTGTGTTTAGGATGCTGTGTAAATTGTTGCAAAGTATTTGGAATAAATTTTTGTTGATCCTAATTTAGCAGCTAAGGGTTGATAGCTCCTAAGTGAAGAGTGAAACTTTTTTCTTTCCTCACAATTGATGGCTATTTGACTTGATGATCTTTGTGGTCTTTTCCAACCTTAATGATCCTATGATTCTAACTGGCTGAAATACTTATGTGAGAAGTCCCAAATGTGGGCAATGGCTGAATGCCACAAAAATGTCATGAATATTCACTGAGATTTTTTCAGGAATTTGCCTGAACACCCCTTGTATTCTCTTTTCATGGATACTCAGACCATCAGGTTTTAGTGGCAGCATCATGCAAACATTGAAGCCAGGATGTCATGGGCATGAGTATTTGTAGAAATTGAACTTTACATTGCCATGCAAAGGAAAAGAAGAGGCAGAAGAAAAAAAAAAAAAGAAAAAGTGTTGGGAAATATTCAGGTCATTGTTTAATAACAGCTGGCAGGCAAATCAGGCTTTTGGAGTTAAAATTGACTTTCTTATAGGCCTGGATGCTGGGATGCCAAGCACAAAAAAGGTAATAGCCACCAAGACCAAGAAATGGTTAGCTTGATCTTTGCTAAGCAGCATCACTGTGCTGGTTAGGGTGGGTTGTCTCAGTGTTTTAATTACCCACATAGAACTTTCCTCTGGATGTCCTAAGTACCACCCTCTGAGCAACTTCTCAGAATTAAAACCATCCAGAAGCGTTACATATGTGCAAACATTAAATCACTTTTAAAGTCACAAAGAATTATCTGTTTGCTCTTGGGTCCCATCAAGTCCTCTCTGTTTTCTTCAGTGGTGACTGTGTGTGGTAGTCCAGCAAAATAAACTCCAGCCCATTAAAGTAGCCTCTGCTAAGAGTATTGGACCAATAGAGCTTACTTTATCATAATAAAGTCGTACTTATGGCCGATACAGATCTAAAGTCACTAATGCTGATGTGTTTGGAAGCGAAATGTTTGGTCTGTTTTATGGGTTTTATTGTTTTAAGATGATTGATGTTGCAAAAGCCTTTATCATGCTGTCAGCAATAAATGGAGAAAGGATACAATGCATCCAGAGTCGTGGAGTTGGTAGCTCAGTCTGGGTCTCCTGACTTGCAGCTGCACGCCTCCTAGGCTTGGCCACCCTGTCTTCTCCAGAGTACTGGACTACCGTCAGAGGTTCTGCTGCATCCCAGCTCAGCAGCAAGCCAAAAGCCTGCAGGAAGGAGAGGGATGTCTATCAGCAACTCTGGTGGGCTCTGCTTTAAGAGCTTCAAACCTTGTGGGATTTTCAGATGGAGTGTTTTCAAACCCAGACAGTATCCCAGGCACCACTTGGGGCTCCTGTAGACACGTTGTAGCTGATTCAACTTAACATTCAGATTGGAGACAGACGGTGCAGTATAATACAGAAAAGATGGAGACAGAAACTTTTTTAAAAAGGGCTGTTTATTAAAGCTGCCTCTGCTCTTTAATGTCAGAAGGGACATTTTAAGAAGACAGAAGGTTGGGTATGTCTCATTGCTCTTCTCTTCCATCACTCAGAACAGGGTGTAGATCCCCCTCTCAGCTATGCAGGCACAGAAGAACCTGGTTGCCTTATGTGCCTGTTCCCCAGAAGCCTAGTTTAGCAGAGCCAGCCCCACTCTCCTGGCACACAAACCCTGGTGTCCAGCTGGCAGTGAGGGGCATCTCTTTTGCTTTACTTCTTCTCTGCCTGCTTTTATAGGGCAGCATTTTTCTGCCACTTTTGGCCTTGGGACAAGCTTTGTCTGAACAAGCAGGAGGGAGTCGTCTTTGGCAGCTCCCCATCTCCTCTCTAGTTTCTCCTGGTGTTTTGGCTCTTTCTCCCCTCTCTGTTTATTCCTCCAGGAGCACAGACACTAGCAGAACTGTTGAGAATCCAGCAAGGGTGCAGCAGTCACAAACGTGCAACCACATTTCGCTTTGCAGAGAGAGAAAAGGAGCAGATGCTGGGTGCAGAGAGCTGCCCTAGGGAAGGTAATATTGGCACAGATGCAGAGTCAGACCTAAGTTGACACCATTTGTACCATGGCTCACATTGCTTTAGATGCCAGCAGCAGTGAAGAGCACTGTGTGAACCACTTAAAAAGTTAGGGAGGACATCCCAATCAATGGGTTGAAGCTCAGCAATGAACCACAGTCATCTTCTCCCTTGGAAAACTGCAGGGAGCAAGTCTGCCCTGCAACAGAACATTTCTAATGTGCCTTTAATCCCTGCATTGTCTCCAAGTGCCTTTCCTTTTAGGAAATCAGATTTTGGATGCTCAGAGGAGAAGATCAGGTCTGGATGCTAACAGATTTGGCTAATTCAGGCAAGGGCTTTTAATCCTCACCCAGAATAATCAGAAACTGGAGGTGTAGAGGTGTGTTACTGCCTCTTCATTGGCACAGCAGCAGATGAGGATGTTTACTTCTCCACTTTTCACCCTCAGCTCTTGAGACAGCTCTTTGGCTGACAGAAGCCATCCCCAGGAGAAAGAGCTGTTTGTTGGCTTACCCCAGGCCAGGATCTGCCTGTCCCAACTTCTTTTGGAGTTTTTGAAATATTTACTTTTCTCCTTAACTGTGATTACCTGTAAAACATTGCAGTGAAACTCTCAAATTTCCTGAAAGAGTTTTCCCAGCAATGGAGATCACTATGACCCTGACTGCCTCTGTCTTTCCCTGCCCTTGGCCCTAGAGCCTGCAAGGGAAGAGGGTGCTGGTGTACTGATCTCTACCTTCAAAAACCTTTCTCTCCTACAAGTCTGGCTTGAATAATTACAGCTAAAGCCTTCTAGTTTTTGAAAAGGAGCTTTTTTTGGCTTCTGAGAGATGTTATGAGCTTTTTTGTGATGGTATGAGAGTGGATTCAGAGGTCTTTTCCGGCTCTCTGTCCTTAAATCCCAGAGACTGTAACCTAAGCATTAATTTTATGCAGGAAGTGTGATGTCCTGCGTTAAAAAGAAGCTGAAAGTTGATAATGACATTAGTCTTTTCTTACCTTAGCACAGCCCATTGGGGGAATGGCATGGATGTGACTGATTTGTCCCCACCAAGAGCACCTGTGTTAGTGCTGATCTGATGAAGCCAGTGGCTGCCACAGAGTACCAGAGGGCTCTTAGTGACACCCCAGGAGGACAGATCTGAACCTAAAACCTCCCTGCCAGACGCACAGGAGCCCACACCCAGCTCCAATGGCTCTGCCGTTCATTGATACATTGCAGGAATGGCTTTGAACTTTGGTTTTAACTGCCAGAGCTGTTGGCTTGCCTGGCAGAGGGACCTCTGTGGTCCTCCATGGAAGCACTGTTAGGGGGCTGAGTTATCTTGGGTGGCTGACCCCACACCTGGCAGGATGAGTGATGATGGGGAAGGCCACCTCTCCTTCCCTGGGCCTTTTTCTGAGTGAGGCAGAAATCACTGTGAGTGGCTTTCAGCATGGTCCTGCTCCTCACAGGATGGCCAACAGGGAGGTTTGTATTCTTGACAAACCACCTAGGAGCCTTTCCTAAGCAGTGCATGGGTCTGGGCTTGAGTCTCCATGCCTTGAAGAGCAGGACCACACACAAAGTCCAGCCATCCCACAAGGGGTGCCGCTCACTGTGTCTGCTCGGATGTCTGCTACTGCTTGGCAGGAGCCACCCCTGCACGCTGAGCAAGGTGGACTGCAAAACCAGTCCATGCAAAACCTGGCATCTTCAGGACACAGCAAGGGCAAGCAGGCTGTCTGCACCGACTCATGCTGTAAATTTCTCTATAAATAGCCAATAGGCCAGGAATTACCTCTCTGATTCTCTCAGGAAGATGTACTTAACTAAACAGAGAGCAGCACCCAGGGCTTGCTTTGTTTGTTGATACAGTTGGTCTCCATGCAGTACGGGGGCTCTGCCAGGTTGGAAACCCTATCAATATTTTGGTGACACTGAGTTACTAAGCTGCTGTCAAACCTTGCTGAGGAGGCGAGCAGATTCCCTCCCTGAAGCAAGCACCCTCGCTGAACTCTCAGCTCATCAGTTTTGAGCCTGAACTTTTCATTTTACAGCAACCTTGTTGTGCAATGTTGTTATCTAGTCCTACTTAGCTTCAGAGGCGGTTGGAATCAGGGTGCTCTTCTCTTCCCTCTGAAGATGCTGAACTGATAACACACTTCCCTACAATGCCCATGGCAGGAGGTGGGACCAGGATGCTGGAAGAGCCTTTTCTTTAGGAAACCAGTCCCTGGCCCAACCCAGCTCCCCATCCCAGCTGCGGTCATCCCACTGGGGTGGCTTTGCATGAGGCAGGAGACTTGGGCTTGGCTGAGGGCTGTTTTGTTTGTTCTCCACTCTCTGCTTTGACTTGGAGCCTTGGCAACCTCTGTGAAAACGCCTTAGGGTTAGAAAAGTCTGAAAATGTGTTTGTTTCAAATATTTGGCTGGGCTTTTTTTAGGCAAAGTTCCCAGCACAGGTGTGAACTTTTTCGGGTGCTGGTTGTAATACAAACAGTGAAGGAAGCGCGCCCATATTCTGCCTGCATTTCATAACGCTCCAACTCACTTTGGGCTTCTTTCGACTTGTGGCCCTTAGCAATGTTTGTTTTATTCCTTATTGATTCATTTACTACTTAAAAAAACACCTTTACTTCCCTCCCATCCACTCCCAAGCCCCGTTTGGATGCAGGAGGTCCCTTAGATGTTTTGTCCCTGTCTGGTGACACTGCATGGGGGGCTCCTTTCTCTGGGGCTCTCTCACCTCAGAGCTATTTGGTTGGGTCTGGCCCTTGTGGGACTCATACAAAAGGGAAAGAGATTTTTTTTCAGCTCTGCTAAAAAGCTGACAATTCACTGAACTCCCAAGTTGGCATTTTGCCTGAATCAACGCTGAGTGCATGGAGTGGATTTCTCTTTTAAAGACAGGGCAAAAGTGTACCTTGTTTGCTTTACCTTTTTTGTTCTTTCCCCTCAGTTTGATGGAGCAATTGAAAGGCTTGTTGAAATAGAGCTCTAAAAGTCAGGCAAGGATTTTTGTGACATGCAAGGGTTCTGTGGCATTCCTGTCAAAACATGGCTCAAGTGAAGGGATGTGGTGCTCAGAGTTAACTTTGTGTTTCTTTAGAAAATAATAATGTAAAAAAAATACTAAAGAAAAAAATACAAGTTTTGACAGCAGAGCACATGGACATAAACATGCAGAAAAATAGTAGATTTGTAGTCCTTAAAGGACCAAGACTGCTGGGGTTGCTGCAGGTGAGGAGAACTAAGGGTTTTGCTGAAGCTTGTGCTGCTTTTGAGAGAGTGATCTGAGGTGCTCAGAGGGTCAGCAGCTCTTTCTTCTTGTGTCTCATTTATTAATGAGATTATTTTCATAGTTAAACAGTATGGTGAGAGAAGTGAGTCCCAGATTTTTCCCTAGCCATATTTACTATTGCAATCCTGTTTGCTCTCTTGCTCCCCCTGTTCACAGTGGTAGAAGCACCCAAGAAAACAACTTGGCCCAGGGAAATCAGCAGCTTCCTTTCCCCTGCAACTACAGTGACACAGGCACCATTTCAGCTAAGTACTGGGCCTTGTGAGCAGCTTTGCTGCCTGGAGGAAACTTTTGCTGGTGTAGAGGGAGAACTCTTCCACCCTAAGGTTGGCATTAGGTCTGGGCAGTCTCCTGATGATATATGGGGTTGTCATTTTTGCCACAGCAATCAATGAGGTTAAAGGAAACCAGCAAAGTCAAGCTACCTCAAAGCTACCGTTTTTAAGTGTGAGAGGATAAAATCCAAAAGCTCCATATTAACTCCAAATGACAATATAGATCTCTTCCTATATTTGCACTGATGAGGTCTAAGACAAGAGCCTGGTTCTGCTCCCATGGGTAAAACTGTCCCTATAAATGAATTGCATTTAAAAGGCCATTTTCTTGGTAGAGTTTTAATTCTTATTTTATCCTGATTCGTTTAGTCTAATTGGCAATACTGGAAAAAAAACCAAACCCTCCAAGCCTGCAAAACATCCCTGTGTCCACTGAGCCTAACCTCTCTAGCTGTTGGCTTTATTTGCTTCACTTGCTGTCCAAAGGAGATCTGGTTGTTTAAAGAACTGCCCAAAGGCACTGACAGATATTTGGACTTGACAAGAAAAAAAAAATGTCAGTTTTGAATAAAATAATTGTGGGTGGGCATGTAGGGATGCTGCAGACCTCAGTGCATTGAAAGCTTTGGTGCAATGGGAAAAGATGATTAACAGCACCACCAGCCTTCACTCTGCAGCCCTGTGACTCCAAAACTCCTCTTAGCTGCTCCAGGGCTTGTGGGCTCCAGAGGGTCTTGCTGCTGGCTCTGTAGGGTGGGAGGGTGGGGAGAGGGATAGGCTAATCTGCTAGAAAGGAGGTTTCCTGGAAAACCTCTAATGCAATCAAGATGCCATTACAATGCAAGGCTCAGGACGGGAACAACGCCCTTTGTTGAAGTAGACAAGGGAGAAATGCAATATAGCAGCTGCTGTGGCACCCTGCTTCATCCTCACCCTGGCACAGAGAGTCTGGTGAGAAAAACGTACATGGCCAGGGTTGGTTTAGACAGGCTACACACTCCTCTAAATCCTCACAGCTGGATCATGCTTCACTTTCTGCAGTGCTATGCAGGGTCTGCCAGTGCCTTTCAGGGATTTGCCCCATCCAGCCTCAAAGCTGCTGACAGTGTTGGCCCATTACATAGATTTAGGAAACTGAGGCAGCACCAGAAAAACAGCTCAGATCTGGAAAGCCAGCCCCAGACATGCACCCCTTCAGCTAGCTGCCTTCTGCTGGTCTTGGGGAAGGGCTATAGGACTCTTTCCCTCTAAAAATATCTTGAGATCTTATTGATGTCTCCTTTGAAAGAGAACCAGTTATAGCTCTTAGCATCATTTCCTTGCTCAAGCGTGACCCAGAAGTTGTAAGTACTCACATTTGCTATCTGTACTTCATTTCAACTTCAATAATAATTCCTGCTTTTAATTTGAATGCTGATTGATTGTGAAACTGCGTGCAAGCCATATGGCACTATGCTGAAAGTTTTACACCATTCCCATTTTCCATGCAATCACACTGAATGAATTTAGGTAGCTCCAGACATGCTTAAGGGACAGCCAGAGAGTGGCATTTATTTTGATTATCTTATTAATGCTTTATTCAATCAAGAGAAATCACAGCAAATTCGTAGGAGACTGAACTCATACAAACAAGACTGCCCAAACTCACATGAGGGCCAGCAGACAGGCTGGGAAGAGAGGCCTTTGATAGGGTTTTCCACATCTGCTTTCCAAAAACCCAAATATTCCTCTTGTCAACAAGGCCTGAGTAACTCTTACTGAAGGCAGAAGACTTAGTTTGCTTTGACTTGCTCTTTTCTGGGTTTTTCTGAACAGAGTGGGTGCAGCTGGTGAGAGTGGTGAGCTGGTGCAGGTTGGTGCCCCTCCAAGCTGGGGTCCACCTTGGGGCATGGGAGGAGTGTGAGAATGGGGTGAGCATGGAGAAGTCCCCAGTTTCTGCCTCAACAGCCTTCAGCCAGCTGTAGCTCAGAGCCTTCTTCACCCAGAGGCTGTGGCATAGTGTTGGACTGAGGTGCTGGGTGCCACCTTGGGGCATGGGAGGAGCATGAGAATGGGGTGAGCATGGAGAAGTCCCCAATTTCTGCCTCAACAGCCTTCAGCCAGCTGTAGCTCAGAGCCTTCATCTCCCAGAAGCTGTGGCATAGTGTTGGACTGAGGTGCTGGGTGCCACCTGGGCTGTGAACAGAGACATGTGTAGCATCCCCCAAGTGTGTGGACACTGAGCAGGGTTGCCCTGGTTGCTCCTGTATATACCAGGCTGCAATTCCTGCTTGGCACAGAGCAGTGGCCCTGGCTGCCCATCACCCCAGCTTTCATTGCAACACTTGGTTTTGCAATGCTTTATCCAAACCAGGCTGTAATCGGGAACTGGGGAGGATGTTTTTTGGCCGTCCGTGCTCAACATCAGGAATTCCAAGTTTCCTCAAAATCTGACAAAGGACAAAGTCATTTCCCACTCAACAGATGGAAATGACCATAGCTGTGGGCTGGGTGTGCAACCAGGCACTCCTAAAGTAAAGCTTCTCCTTTTTCCTCCCGGTGTGCCTGTGAAATGTACCAGCCACAGGTGCTTAATATGCATGGCCTGGATTATTCAAGCTTGAAACATAAAATAAAACAGCCAGGAGGCAGACAAATCATGACAAATCCCAACATTCGTTGTAATCTTATTCCTGGCAATGTCTGGAGCCCTTTATGATAGCCAGGCATCTGAGAAAACCAATTCATATTTAAAAGATTAATTTCTTAAACGTAAATTGCATATTGGAAATGAAAACCAGGCTAAGGGAGAAATCTGGGCTGGGGTCGAGGCATGTGAATATGGTTTCAATCTGAGGTTTGCAAAGATGTTGTAGGGATATAGTGCTCAGCCCCTACTAATTTCAAAAGCTGTTGATCACTGGTATCCCACATGTGGTATTTTCCTTCTTGGATAAATGCTGCTTGACTTAGCTAATTATGCAAAGGCTGTTTTCTTTTATAAAGAGCTCCAGGCAGTTAAAAAGGAGAATATATTGTATTTTAATTACTGGAATATCAGTTGTTTACTTAATTTAATATTAATATACTTAACAAATACTTATTTACTCATTTCATATTCAGTTTAAAATCTCCTAAACCTTGAAGAAAAATATTTGTTTAATATTTATTTAATGTCGAATAAAGATTAATTTAATATTAAATTTTAAATCTCCTAAGCTTTAAAGGAAAGGAAAACCTATCAGTTTCATCCTTTCCCCAGTAAACCCCATACTGCTTTGCCAAGGACAACGATTAATTAAATAGTGAATTTGCACTTGCTGGCATAAAATGGGAGGAAATAATTACATGAGACTCTCATTAGTAAAACTGCACCAATCTGCTGCAAACATTAGAAGTGTCTCCTGTTACAGTGGGAGATGAATTGTTTTGCCCTGAATTATGATTTTTGTCCACAACCCTGAATTTCTACCTAAACATAAAAGGTGATACATAAATGAAACATTTCACATTATTCTGTGTGCTGCTTCCTTCCAAAACCTCACAGTTAAAAGACAGAAAGCAAACCCAAACCATCAGCTTCTCCAGAAGTGCCTTTGCAGTCAGACTTTACCCAGGGCAGCTTCCAGTTGTGCAGCAGTGGGAAGGATTTGAACTGCAGGACACAATGAGGTACAGTCTTTTGAGGAGGCTTTTAAAAATCAAGAAAACTCCTGAAAGAGTTAAGCCTTCTGAGCTGAATGGCCATCCCCTCAGAGAGGTGATGCTGTGGGGAGAACCTGTGAGCACTGAGCTGAGTGTACCAATGCCAGCTAACTACTGGGCTTAATGGAATAAAGCTGGAAGTGGGGAGATTCAGGCTGGACGTGAGGAAGTTCTTCCCCATGAGAGTGGTGAGAGCCTGGAATGGGTTGTCCAGGGAAGTGGTTGAGGCCCCATCCCTGGAAGTGTTTAAGGCCAGGCTGGAGGAGGCTCTGGCCAGCCTGCTCTAGTGTGAGGTGTCCCTGGCCATGGCAGGGGGGTTGGAACTAGATGATCCTTGTGGTCCCTTCCAACCTTGACTGATTCTATGATTCTATGAACCTACAGCAAGTCAATGCACTCAGAATAAAGCACATGTATGTGCTGCTGCCAACACCCCCTTCTCCTGGGTGGCCATCTGTCATCAGAGGCAGGTCCAGGATTTAGATTTACTGAAGGTGGCAATTCCCTGTATCTCTTTACTTCATCCACTGGCCATTATTGGCAATGCCAGGAGTAGATTCTCTCCTGGACAGAGGCATGGACAGGACATCTCTCTGTCCCTGCACCCTGCTATTTTCATAGAATGCTTTAGGTTGAATGGAACCTTTAAAAGTCATCTAATCCAACTACCCTGCAGTAAGCAGGGACATGTTTAACTAGCTCAGGTTGCTCAGATCCCTGTCCAAGCTGACCTTAAATGTTTTCAGGAATGGAGCTTCTACCACCTCCCTGTCGGATTTTCCTCTTAAGACAAAGCAAAAGCCCAAGTAGGGAATTCAAAAAATGTTTTTCTTCCAAGTAAGGAAATATCAGGGGCTTCTTCTAAAACACTGGCGAGTGCCCCGGGCCTGGCTGCAATGTGCAGCATTTTGCATCAGCTCAGCCCTGTCACTGGAAAATGTTCCACAACCTCTCAGGAAGCAGCTGGGGAGCAGCTGGGTGCTGGGCTGGGTCAGCACCTGCCACCCTCCATGGAACGAATGCAGAGAGCAAAGGAGGCTTTCTATAGAAGTGGGGGGTTTCTTTGGATGTGTATAGAAGGTAAACTTCATGTTTGCCTTCCCCTTTTCCTGTGAGGATGCTCATGGGCAGAGTTGTTGTTCCTCCACCTTGTATTCCTGAACAAACAGGGTTTGTTCAGGCCACACATTTGGTGTTTTGATAAGGAAACTTGCTGGGGCTGATGGCTTGGCATGTCATAGAGGACAAGTCTTGGCACTGGGCTGCTGGGGTGCTGCTCTTTCTCATCCCCTTGTTACTTCAAGTGGTCACTGGCAAGTCTGATATTTTCTACTGGATTTTACCCAAACTATGCCTGCCTTTTTCACTGACATGCTGCTCTGAGCTGGATGTTAGTTTGGCTTTCATGTAGGATGATCAGGAATGGGTGTGATGTCTCCTAACTGTCACCACATCTGCGGGTTTCTCCCTGGGTGGCCCTGCAGCTCCTGCTCCAGCTTTGGTCTGGGGGGCAGCCTGAGCCACCCTGGAAGACAGACAAAGAGTATCAGCTAAAATGGTTCATGGGCTGGTTCTGAACATCTGACCCCATCTATTTAATTTATTCATGGAAAACTAATTTTCTTGTCTTTATGCAAGAAAATCCCATGTTTCTACATTAAATTTGGGCTGATTTCATGAGTACCAAAGCTGAAGTCCCCCAACATAAAGACAGTGGATTCTTAGTGCATTGTAAATCTGCCATAATTTATTTGACATAAGCCACGTGAAAACTTGCAGAATTTAGCTTCTATATAGACTTTTTGTGGCCATATTAGAGAAGTATAGAAATGGATTTTAATTATTTTAAAAGAAGAAATGGTTTATATCAGAATTGATTGAAGTATTTGCTGTCTGCTAGGAGCAAGGAGTCTTTTGAGGTCTCTTAGGCAAGCTTCAAAAACACCTAAAAGTTGCATGATCGAAGCTTTGTTTTCAATTATTCATTTGTTTTCAATAGCTGAAGGTCACACAACAGGCTGGGATGGGGAATGCAGCTGTCATTAAAAATTTACTTACTTTTTGTACTCCAATTAAACTTTCAGATAATAGCAGATAAAAACAACCATGCAGTTGCTTTCCTGGTGAAGGCACTGATTTATTGATACAGAACTTGGCTTTCAGAGTACTTACACCAGGGGTGAGTTTGTCTGCAAAGGTTTGCTTCCATTTTAGGAAGAAAAAAACTGACAGCTGTGAAAACAGCAGGATGTGATACTGTCCTTGATGATGGTTTTTCTTGGCAGCGTGGTACATGTCTTGCAAGACCATGACATACCGCATTCCTTCCAAAGGCACAGTCAGCCAATACTAGTATGTTAAACCAGGGATTCAGCCACCTCTACTTCCTCTGCTGTCAGTGAAGAATGGAGGAGAGCTGGATCTGGGAGGAGGACAGAAGAGCTGCCTTCAGGGTCCAGGCACCTTACGTTTCCCAGGGGCTTTGAATTTTACTGCTTTGAAAGCAAGATCATTCCTGAGAAATTGCCTCTTGTTCAGTTTGCTAGACTTGCAGGTTGGAGTTTCAAGAGTTCATTGGGGTATCAGTAGGAAGGCAGCTATGGAAATAGTAAGTGCTTTTGGAAATCCAGCCACAGAACTTTGGCATCTGAACAATAGCTCCTTTTATAGAAGGTAGAGTAGACGCTGCAGTGAATCGATATATCCTATTGCCTATCTTGGACACATTGACTTATGGGCCAACAGTACCTAGAACAACTGCAGAAGTAATTGGAACATGGAGCAATAATGCAACCTTTTGTTATAGGTGGTTGAAAAAAGAAATGAGCCCCAGCCTTGTACAGCAGCTCCTCCTGTTTGAGTCCAGGTGAGATTTACAATGTCTGTACCCAGCTACAGCCACCTCATATGTTCTTCGACAGAGAAAATTGGGT
Organism: Indicator indicator; assembly: GCF_027791375.1. NCBI lineage: Eukaryota > Metazoa > Chordata > Aves > Piciformes > Indicatoridae > Indicator > Indicator indicator. The sequence goes on along the minus strand of NC_072024.1, from coordinate 7,220,401 downwards.
AACTACATCAAAGCAAACTCTTCAGCAGTAACTCATCCCTAATCACTGGTGATTAAACCTGAATTTCACTCAATATATTTGCAAAGATCTGTGGACATACTAAACCTCTTTCCAATGTGGACAAGTAGGAAAAAAAAACCCCAAACCTGAAAAACCCCACTAATGATTGCATTTAGAAGCTACTGTAGTAGGTGTCATGGTTTATGGAAAAGGATCAAGAGGAGAGAGCTGTGCTTAGAAAAGAAAGAAATAATTCTTTTTGATATTGATGGCTCAAGGGTCAAAATTTCCCAGAAATGCCCAAACATTTTAAATGGAAATAGATCAGAGCAAAGACAGTTGCACTCTTAGCCCTAAGGCTCTCTTCTTCTATGGGGTTTTCCATCTCTTGTGGTGTTGTTTGTTCTCTCCCTCTCAAAACTACAACTAAGATTATCAGTAATATTAGGGATTGATCCTGAGCAGTGCATCAAAGGGATCATTTTAATATGAGATTTCTTACTAGTGAGCTTCGACTTCTACGTAGCAGCTACCTGTTCCCCTACAGCCTGCCTCTGCTCTAAGAGGGAATGCATCACCCATGTGAGGTGAAAAATTCAGAATCATTAGATAATTTGGCAAGTGATTCACTATGAACTGGCTACCTATTTTGGTTAAGAATGCTAGAAATGATGCAAAATCTTCTTAGGACTGGTCATAGGACATGTTTGATTTGTACCCTTTAGTTTTGCTCTGAAAAGAACTGCCTTGAATAGCCCACAGGGTTTGATGGGAATGTTAGAGGAACTGTTAGTTACAGTAAAGATAAGAGTATGCCACTATGGGTTTGTTTTTTCAAGAGCAGGTTTGCTGATACTATAGGCAAAACATGTTGTGCCCCAAGTTACTACTGGAAGGCTGAAGACAGGCAGATTACAGTAGGAACTATGCAGAGTTATAGCAAGGTCCCTTGAGTTTGGTGGGTTATGTCATTCTTACTGGACTTAACTTTCATCCCCTTTTTAAATGCTGTTCCAATGGGCTCTTTAGCAGCTTTAAATTTCATGAAACATCAAAGCAGTTATCTTCATGGTGCTCTCAGGAAGACTGATGGCACAGGCTTGCTGTCATCATGCTGTCATCCTGCCCAAAGTGGCTCAATTGCAATAAATTAAAGCTCCAGTTTGACCGAGGAAAGGCTTGCACGTACGCTTCGAAGGACAAACTCCTGCTATAAGCCCATAAAATGACTAAGATGGATGAGGAGGGCTTAAGTTTGAACCAATCTTTGGGTTCTTCTCATGCCTTTGAGTCTGACTGATACAACTATGAGTGATGGCTGAGAACATTGGGTCTAAATGATGAAAACAGCTGCAGCAGAAGATGGCTCTTAAATCGTTGCTGGCTGTCTGCGTGTGGGTTTGCCTGTACCCATCAGCTCTGTCTTCCTGCTCAGCACCCAGCTGAGAGTCCTTCTAGGCAAAGCTTGGTGAACTATTTTCAGCAAATGTGAGATGTGAGTGTGATCAGTAGTTTCAGCTGTGGTATTGCTTAAGGTGAATTTTGGAAGGATTTCATGTGCCTACCAATAAGTTTTTACCCGAGATACTTCACGAAGTTGTTTGATGGTTTTCAACAGCGTGTGAAACACTGAGGCTGGTGATGGGTCACTTTGACTCTCCTTTTTAATACATTTCAAATCTGATGATGCCCAAGCTAAATATGTTCATCCTAAACTGTGATTTAAAGAACAGCAGGGTGAGTGTTATTATGGCCATGGTGAAAACCTTGAACTGGCAAGAATAAGGGTTTAAGAAACATGAGCACTTGACAAAGCAGCAATGCAAACCACAACTGAGATGAAGTCCAGGAAGACCTGGTTTTTGGATTGCTCCTTACCAAGACACTTGAATGTCCTCATTGAGTTAAATGATGACTGGGGAAGACAGCTGGGATTGCCTTTTCATTATTGTGGGAGGTTTTCTGTACCCAGCCTTTTATCTTCATATCACTGCCTTGTAAGCTCATAAGGTCCATGCAACCCACTAATCTAAGGGCTCTTTGTCAGAGGCTTGCAGCTGAGAGAAGACTAATGCAGTGTCCTTAAGCTTAATGCAGTATCTGCCTGGGAAGGAAAGTGCTCAGCTCAGTCATTAACACAGACATAAACAAGAGAAAATGCAAGGATTTTCCCCATTCAGTTAGAATTATTCTATGGGTATTTTGAAATTAAAATAACTCCTGGACTATATGATTGCTTTTCTTTCTGATGATAAGCAGTGTAATACAGGGAATATTTGGGTATCCACAAAATGTTTAATTTCAAGTATAAATGGGATGTTAAGAACAGCGTTCTTTCTTCTTGGATATTGAAGGAAGCACCCTGAGATCTGGATGCTTACCAGTTTAGTTAAAAAGGAGCAGTTCTGGTTTCCCTCCACCAGGTTGCATTGAAGTGAAAAGTTAAAAACCACCTTTAAGAAAAGGACAATTATAGAACAGGGCAACCTAGAAGTGTAAGTGCTAGAAGTTAATTGAATGGACACAATCACATTAAAAAAAAACCAAAACCCAAACAACCCTTTTATCTTATTGCAATGTTAATTTCTCCCCTTTTCTGGGAGCCAGTGCCACAGTGAGCTGATATCAGTATGATTAGATAAATGTTAGGCTTACATGTGTACCGCCTTGGTGGCTTGTGTGTACATTTGTGGTGAGTGAGTTCTCCTTCCTATTAGAAAATATCCTTTTACACTTTAGCTAACATGAAAGGACACAGCAGGAGTATCCTGTGCTTGGGAAATAGAGTTTAAAGCATTTGGAAAACTAGAATTTATCAGAATGAGCAGCTCGCAACAGATAGTGTGGCTGGTGCAAAGGAAAAAACCTTTTCCATAGAGAAATGGAAAAATGTTCTGCTAGAAAAAAATTCAGGCACTTATCTTGTTTTCAATTCATGAACTGTACATTTCCTAGAATTTCTGGGTGGTATCAGATTTCAATATTTTGGCCTCAATATTTCAAGCATATGTGACTTTGCTCACATCAGAAGCCTCCCTGAGTCCAGCAGCTGCAGAGCTTCTGCAAAGGGAATGTTCTCCTGGTGGTCATATGTGAGAGCACTATCCAAACCCAAAGGGATCCAATCCAAGGCACTGGTACCTAGGTATAGGATAGCTTTAGGAGGTGATTATTATGAAACCCAGCAGAAAAATTTCCTCTTCCAGTCCTTCCCCACCTATTCCTTGCTCATGCATTCAAAATAACTCTGTTCTCATGTGAAAGAGAACAGGAATCTGGGAAGCTGATACTGAGTTTCAAAGTCTTTTTTGCTGCTATTGTGATTGTCTAGTTACTGTTTCAACAGGAAAGTGTTTAATCAACACAAGGAAAAAGGCAGAGAAATGAGCTGGTGATTTCCAGAAGGAGAAAATGTCAGGCTGATTAGAGTGTTTCTTTCTCAGGATGGAGTAGACAATACAAAGCATGTGATAACATGCTGCAGATATGCCTCAGATCCCCACCAGCAGCCCTTTGAATGAATGGCACATTTCCTATCACAGCTTTTGCAGTCCGAGGCTGATAAGAAATGTCTAGTGCAGCAGAGCGTGTTTGTGCGAGATCCTTCAGCACACCTTTGGAAAACTTCAATCTCCTCTCAGGCAACAAAACCACAAGAAGTTCAATGAGAAGGAGCAGCTCTCTGAATTTTTAGCTTGCAATCTTGCTGGTTTATTTCATTCTATTTCTCATATTAGTTACTTGCATTCTTCACCTCATATGATAACAGGAAGACTGGAGGGAAGAGGATGTTTCCCTTAAGTTTTGACCTGGAAAAGCAAAAAAGTTTGTTCTCCAAGTGGGTACAAAGCCTTTTTTTGTGTGTTAAAATTTGATTGACACTGGCAAAAGGGACATACTATGCACATAGCACATGTAGCCCTTCATATCCTGCTTGATGTGTGAGCTGAAGTCGTTAATCTCACCCATTTCCTACGCTCAGCACTGTGTGCCAAGACGGTCAGAAATAGCTGGGGATTTGGGATGCCTTAGCTATTGGGTGTCCAGCTAAAGAAACTTCTAAAGGTCTTGGTTTTCAGAAAGCTTTGAATAGCTGTTCTCTGAAAATTGGGCTTGTAAAATGTCTGTTGGCAAGTGACTGGCTCAGTCCATGAACATCTTCATGGAACAGACATTTTTACAGGTTGGGCTTGCAGGTTGGACTTTGTAGAGCATCACTGTGATCCCAAGATGGTCTTTCAGAGTCATGCTGCCATGAAGGCAGCAGGGTTGGGCCTCAACTCTTACCTGCTGTGTTGTGCTGCCTTAGTTTTCCTTGGACTTGGTTAGCACAAGAAGAGGGCAGACTTTCTCCTTCAGACAAAATTTGTGCTCTTTAAATGCAAAACAGGGGGAAAAAAAGAAATAGCTTCCTGACAGATCTCAATGTTATATTTAGTAGGATTCAAAACAGGTATCCCAAAGCTGTGATTGACCTTCATGCTGTAAATTTTAGAGACAGAGGAGTGATGCCTCTGCTCTGTATGAAATTTGCAAACATCAAATTTAATAGAAATGTCAAATTCAACCTACTCTATCTGGTGTTGTCCAACACTACCTCCTACCCTACCCCATCCTATCCCATCCTATCCTGTCCCACCCTACCATACCTTACCTTACTCTACCCTACCCTACCCTATCCCATCCTATCCTATCCTATCCTATCCTATCCCATCCTATCCCACCCTACCTTACCTTACCCTACCCTACCCTACTCTACCCTACCCTATCCCATCCTATCCTGTCCTGACCTGTCCTGTCCTGTCCTATCCCTGTCCTCATCTCTACAACCTCACAGCAGCTTGTGGAAGTTCTGGTGGGACACATTTCATAGATGAACTCTAAGGTCAAAACACCAAAGAATAAGCAACACATGGAACAGAACCAGTGGGTACCAGCTTGTCTGAGTGGTACAAAGCTGAATAATACCTGGGTAAACACAGTAAAAGCAGCTATCAACAAATTGGCCACTCAGGAACCCAGTGACCTTTGAAACACTGGAGGCCTGCCAGAGTCCAGCAATGGCAAAGAATATGATGAACCACATATGTTTGAGAGTGAAGACATGAGGAGAGAGATAAATTACATCCCGGATGTTGCAATGTCCCACAGCTAACACCTCTGTTATCTACAATGGTGTGTATCTAGCATACAATTACACACACTTCATCTGGGGAATAAATGTCTCAAGTGAAAGCCAGTTTTCATCTCCCTGCTTCCAAAGCTTCTTTCATTCTTTCAAAAATAACATGATGCAAAATAATAATTAATGATAATATTTGCCCTTCGAGATGTCTACAGCCAGTTTGGCAGGTTGAAAATATAATCCTTCACACCTTTTGGCTTTAAATAAATCACTTTTTGTGTAGAGAAATAAAGGAGCCTAGACTCTTTTCTTCCTTTGAGGAACCAACCCTATGCAATACCTCTCAGCTATGTAAACGTTGTGGTCATCATGCAAACACATTTCTCAGCTGGGCAGATGGCTGACATATTTTCTTCTGCCTCAGAGACCACAGGAATAGGGTTTGTCCATTCTGCATGATCTGAAGTAGCCAGTCTATGAATCCTTTGCAGACTCTTTGTAAAGGCAGAGAAAGGATGCTTGTTCATGCAAATAAGCACTGTTGGGTTTGCTTACAGAGGTATGCAGGACGCCTTCATGCTCTCATGTAACATGGAGGCCATGAATTTTTCCTTTCCATATTCTGTTTCCAGACCTTCCACTGTCCAACCCCCTGAAAGCTGTCTCACAGGTAGGGTTACTCATGAAAGTTAGGGGTGCTCATTACCTCCCATTTTCACAGGGCTTACGGGCTGGTGATACAGAGTTGGCAGCAATTGCTCCTGTGAATATTGAATTACAACACGAGGCAGGTCCTGAGCCCTGCTGGAGAGCCTGGAGGCCTCTTCTCCCGATGGTGGTGGATGGAGGAACAGTCTGAAATGTGAGAAGATGCAGAGGTCTTACATGCATTTCTCAGGGAATAATACCTGTTGAGGTTTTTAATCTCCATCCCTGTCTTCAGTGGGGAAAAGCAAGATGCTTATGCATTCAGAACAGAATGGTTTTTTGTTCCTGGGAAGGTGCATGGCATGATGATAACAGCAGTGGTTATGAATAAGGTTCTTGGTAGGAAGACCTATGAAAATGGGAGGAGGCTCTGCCTTGGTCAGGCTGAGGTTTCTGAAAATTTATTTCATGACCTCCCCTGTGCCAAGACCAGCTGAAAGAACAAGTCATGCTTATGCAGACCATATGCCAACAATTTTTCCTCTGAAACACAGTCAAAATCGTTCACTGGTTAGATGTAGGTATGAGGGCAATGCATCTTAACCAATACTGATACTTCATGTCTCAAGTGAAACCTAAGTACCTTTTGAAGCAGCTCCTCTAAAAATTTATTAAACACCTGCTTTTACTCCCTGCTTGATCTTTGGCTCAGGTCTGCACTGACTAGCAATTGGTTCTGCTTTTAAACACAATATCAGATCTTTTTAAAAAACTTAGCCCTCCACCAAATGAAAAAAATCTCTTCCTCTTAAAGCCCAGGATATTTGCTCTCCTGCTGTTTTGTGAACACATGGCTGCTTCTTTCCCTGTCCTCACTTCTGGCCAGCTGCAGTTCACTTTCTCTGCTGCAGTGGGGTGGAAGAGTGGCTGTGCAGTTTTTAAACTGTGGTTTGCAAGCCCACTGCTAAAAGCTTGTCTTCCTCCCAGTGCTGAGCGTGTCCTGTGGAGCCCTGCATCCCCTTTCACGGCTTAGCTGTGGCTGCATGGCTGCTAATCTCATCTTCTCACCCGTCTGGGGGGCTAAACCATTTGACCTGTGACCTTCAGTTGATCTGAAACCTCCATCAATCTTTCTGAAAAGTTTTACTGCAATCAGGGCTTCCAAATGACCCTTTGCATAGTTCCTAAAAAGAAAAATAAAAAAGACCAACAAGTCATTCAAAAAAAAAAAAAAAACCAAAAAAACAAACAAAAAAAAAAAAAAAAAAAAAAAAACAACACAAAACCCCAGCCCTGTGCTGTTTTCTGTTTTAGCAGAAACATAACTCATAAAAACACAGGCAAGAAAAATAGAGCATGCTGGTTGCCAGAAAAACAAATCCTAACAGAACATAGAGGGGCCTCTCACAGGGAGGAGGCAGGGAAGAAACACCTGTGATTTCCATTGAAAATCCCCTGATATCTGCATTCCTCCCATTCTGCTCCAATAAAAGTTCTGGTGTGCTCTATCTCTGACCCCGGGGCAAGGTCTCAGTGTGAAGAGGTCCCTCCTAGTTGGGCTGCTTGGATGCAGCTCTGAGTGCTGGACTAGTGAATCAGAGCACACAGCTGAGGAGCACAGAGCGTGCCTGCCAATTGTCCTCATGTCATTGCTATGGTTATCTTAAAGTGCTCTGCAGATGTTTGTCTGCTTGAAAACAAAAGGAAATAAAAAAAGAAGCAAAGAGAGAGGAAGATAAAAACAAAGCTTTAAATTTCCCCCTACCCCAGCTGCTAAAAACCTGGATGGAAGGAAAGATGTTGTTGCTGATTGAGTTTTGGACCACGATGGGTCCTAGAGGCTCTGGTTGAGGGAAGATACTAAGATGGATATGCCATACCTTCAGGGACATGCTCAGCACATCCAGTGACAAGTGATCAAGGAGAAGGGGTGGCACCCAGGACATGCAGCGTGCTTGGAGGGTCTCACTTCTGCTTTGACTTTCCAGAGCAGAGGGACATTCACAGGAGCTGTGTTCAGACCTGCAACATCTTCTCCACACGAGCTGATAAATGGTTTTGCATATAATTTGCCTAAAACTTCTTTATTACTGTGTGATCTTTAAGCACTGAAATCAGGCACAGGTGACTGAAATATGTACCTCTGCACCACCTCATGGAAGCTCCCAGAAATCAAGCTTCAAGGTTAGGAAGCACAACTGTACAAGAACAGCTCCTTGATGGATGAATAGCTAACACAGCTGCACTGCTTCCTGGACTCCTCTTAGGACTGTTGAGCAGTGCAGACATGCCCGTTGGGGCAATCACAGCAGTGAGCTGTAGCACACCAATAAATATTCAGGTCTCAGCACTGAGTCACATTAACCCCACCTGCAGATGGTTTTGCTAACACCATTTCCTAGTTGCCTGGTAATGTCTCACATTTGTGACTATCCTTCCCCAAATGCTCCTTGACCAAAATGCACAGGGAGAGCAGGACCTGGAGGAGGGATCTGAGAGTTAACGTGGACCTGAATGTGGTGTTCAAATGTTTGCTGTGGCTGTTTTGCAGCTATTTCAGACTCAAAGTTTATAGGAGTCAGGAAGATAAATGAAGGGAAAGGTAAATGCTGTGGATTTAATCTGGATGAACAGGTGGACATATCCAACAAGTCCTTAAGGAACTGCTTCACATTACAACTGCTGCAGCACTTGCATGGCTGTGTCCAAATGCCATGTGGGGACGTTACAGGAGTGCCCAGCTCTCCTGGAATCAGTAGGAGAGTTTTTCCATCCACTTACATGAGCCCTGGATCACATAAGGAATGAGTGTGCACATCCTCAGCAGCAGCAGCAGCAGCACACCAGGACCGAGAGCGTTGCAAGTCACAATCCACTGGCCACACGGCGAGGAGGCTGTCCCTAAACCACACAGAAAGAGAAACAGCCTGGGGAGAAAGCTCCCTCTGTTATTTCAGGGGTGGTAGGTTCAAGTGCACAGTGTTTTCAAGAACATTTTGTGAGTCTGAGGTGGCTAAATGTAGTTTCAAAATAATACAATTTCCTTTGCAAAATAACGGGGGAGAAATCCTTATTAGGAAAGCAGAGCCCAACTCAGAGTTGAATAGAAAATAGTCTTGCTATAAAAAGCATCATTGCCTCTCTCTGGAACATAAGCTCATGCACATAAAGAGCTCAATTCAGTTATACATGTGATGCTTCACTGACCTGGGGTCTCCAAATTGTTTGCCTTGCTGTAGGACAGGAAGAGAGGCATGGCTTGAAACTGAGGAGTCCTTTCTTCAGAGCTGCCTGATTTACCTTCCAGAGGGCAAAAGAGGGAGCTCATGCTACAAGAAGACAAGCTATTCAATAAGTAGAACTTTCTTCTCAGGGCATAGAAGACAAGAGCTCCAGGACTTGAAACTTCCCTGGTCTGGTCAGAGGTATTTGGGCATCTCCACAGCTGAGGGGGAGGTCCACTGAAACAGGTTTCTTCCAGCAGCCAAAGTCTATGTGAAAAAATGCTAATTTTATTAGAAGTTCTTGATTTGGGGTAGTCTTTGAAGTTTATCAGCTCATCGAAGATGCTCACTAGTATTTTTGTTTCTTTCTTTCCTTCTCTTATCCTTTTCCCCCTGCATGAAAAACATCAACAAGCACCAACCCAGGTGATGGAAAGAAGTGGGCTTCAGGCAAGAAGAGAAACCAGGAAACATTTTGGAAAGTATTTCAGTAAACATTGGCTAAAACCCTGAGGAAGTTTCTTCACATGTGAGAATGGAAGAAATCTCTCTGATGCTGTCTATTAAATGATTTGCCTTTTTTTGCATGTGCATCTTTTTCCCATTTTAATGTCAATGTGGTGCTCAGTGATATGGTGCAGTGGTGGACTTGGCAGTGTTAGGTTAACAGTTGGGCTCAATGATATTCAAGGTCTTTTCCAACACAAATGATTCTATAATTCCATGAGAATTGGAGCTGTGGCTTTGCACACAGGTGCCAGGCATGTGTTGACCTGATCCTTTGCCCCTGATCTTTGAACACCCCATGTGCAGTGCAAGGTCGTGCTCCCTCCCAGACACCACATAGCCTCAGGTGTGGCATGGGGGTGTGCTGGGGGACCTTTCCTGGGTGACATTGCATCCAGGATATTTGTTCCATTTCCACTCCTGATTTCTTTTTGGAGTTTTGCTCAGTGCTACAGGGTGTGACATCTTCAGGCTGTGCCCAAGTCAGACCAAATTAAAAAAAAAAAAAAAAAGAAAAGATCCCTCACAGATATAAAAAGAGGAAAAAACTTGGACCAGCACACAAAAAACAAACAAACAACAACAACAAAACCCCCATCCTGGTAGTGTGGTCAGTGCAATGCTTCTGCTGCCTTGGAGTCAGGCAGCACAGCCAGTCTCTGAAGCTTCTAGAGATGTGGTGTGACCAGATCTCCCCAGCTTGTGCTTCTGCATTTGAGGTAATGTTACCACTAGCTAGTAATTTTGGTTGGGTTCTCCATCTGAGGAGATCACTGTCCAAAGAGGGATAAAGGGTTCCTTTCTTCTGGGTAACATCTGAAATCACAGCCTGGGCTTGGGTAACAGGATACTGGTGGCTTCAGTTCCTCTGATAAGGGGGAATGCTTCTTTTCCTTGTTGTTGTTAATCCTGGGAGTGGAGATCAGTTGCAGTGCAGGTGTCTGATTTTCATTAAAATTGCAAATTGGACTGGATGCTTGATCAGATAACAAAGACATCATTGAAACCATGTGTCTTCCTTCAGCAGCAGAACACTGGACAAGACAAAGAACATCCCAGTGTGTGTCCACTTGTGCATATTTGCTGCAAAGAGTGAGTCTTAATACTTTGGTCATGGGTGAATAAATAGCTTCTAAGAAATGCCAGCCCCATCAAACTTGCTGCAGCTTTGGAACAGCTTTTGAGTTGAATAGAAGAATTACATTATTAGCCCTTTGGGGAAAATACAGGCTGTTCTCAAAGGAAATCAATTAACTGTAGCATCTCTTTGGTCCAAATTCAGCAGATCTTCTCTTTTTATCAAAGCACTTAAGTGTTTTCTTATCTTAAAGCATGAGCTTAAGTGCTTTGATGAGCAAGGATGTACTTTCACACATGCTGCTGTCCCCTCCAGGATCAAGGTCACGTGCTTTTTACTGTGGGAAAGAGAATGAATTAGACAGAGGGCTCCAACCAGTTGTTCTGCTAGGAAATCATATGCAAACAGCTCTCTGGAGTAGGAAAGAGAGAAGGCCAATGGCATATACATGATACTTGGAAAGCAAGTTCCTTGAATGATATCCTCTGGGCAGGTAAACAAAAAAGTGATTTTCAATCAAGCAAAGGCACAAACATTGCCTTTTCCTAAGACAATATCTTTTGACAGATGGTACTGCATTTGTATGTCTTAATTAAGTCTTCTTCTAAGTTGTTGCTCTCTCCCCCTCTTCTTTGTATCAAAACACCTATGAACTTTCCTTACTAATCATGAAGTAAGCAGCTGAACAAATTTTCCTCCAACCCAAACTAAGTAGCTAGCAGCTACCTAGGTGGATAGGTTCATCTTAACTCTTTACACACTCCAGAAACCACAATCAATGAGAAAGGTGCTGAGTGGTGCCTACACACAGATGTGCATTTCTGTCTAAACCGTGTGTGACAGGGAGTTTTCAGCTGTGATCTTTTTGGCTGGTGTTTGCAGGTGCAGCCACAACAAAATGCCTACCCATTTAGGGGTGAAAGTAACTGTTCCTGGGGCAGGGGAGCAAGGATTGCCCATGTTAAAAATGTCCCATCTGGAAGCTTTTTAAGCAATTCTTCTCTGCTCCACAGTAAATGTTGCAGGAGGAATTCCTCAGGAAGTTTAGACAGGTCACAGCTCAGGAGGAAAAAAATTCTTGAATATTACAATGAGACAGTAATGAGAAGTTCATCATGCTCTTCACACACTGTGAGCAACTTAACTTTTAAAGTATAATTTGTTCTGGTGTCCTTGAGCAAAACCTTCTCATCCATGGGTGTCTCCAAAACGAGTCCCATCTCATCTGGTCTGCTCTGGGTGAAGAGCACAGTATGGACAGTGCTTGCCCTTGTGGCTCTGACCATGGGAACAAAGTCATGCAGGGGGAGCTGGCTGTGATAAGCCAAGTCGGTTGTGCCTCAGGGTGCCCTGGGCACACACTCTGAACGCTGGTAAAACAGGCAAATCCAGATAAACTGTGCAACTCTGAGAAAGAGCTGAACTTCTTACCCCCCAAATGCTGTGAAAAGCCTACAAAAGACTGAGAAACATTTTGTTTTCCAAGCAGCAAGCATTATTTAAATATTACAGAAGCATGCAAGGAATTTATTTGGGACCAGGACACACAATATAGACATATAAACTGATTGCTCTGACAGCTTCCCATGCAGCAAGCTGCATTTACTGTTCACTTTCATCCCTTGGTAAATGGGAGGTAATTTGAAGATTTTTTCATTCTCAGAGCATCACTTGGGATATCTGTAGAATCACTCAGCGTCACAATTCCAAGAAATCTGCCAGGATTATGTTCTGAAATTTGCTTTGGATAAAAAAGGACTCCAAAGGTCATAGATTATCCTAGGACATATCAAAACACGCATTAAAAAATTCCATGTTCTTGAACTTGTGGTAAAAGTCAGCCACATTCACTCAGTTTTGTTCAAGTTTAAACTCGAGGGACCTTAGCTCAGCTTGCAAGTGTGTCAGTGCTTTCAGAGAGGAGGTGGAAATGCTTGCTGGGCTCAGCCTGTGTCCCATCAGAAGGGAGGCAAATGTTTGAATAGGTAAAAGAAGCATTTGGACTATAAAGCACGGTAAACCACCAGCCCAAAATAGGCCTATGTAGAGTTAACAGTGTTAATTAGTGCAGAGGAGCAGCTATTTGGGCATCATTTACAACCTTCTCTTATGGCAGTGGAAATCTGGCAGGAAATTGCTTTGTGCATGGATAAGTCAGACATGCCACAAGCCCCTGTCCAGGAGAGCAGGTGGTTTTCAAGGACAGCAGTCATCCAGAAGCTGGGTTTTGGGATGCAGCTGCTCTCATCACCGTGGGGAAAACACAATTTGCTCCATCTCTGTTTTGTGTATCGCCTAAAGGGGTGAACACTGCACTAAAGCAAACACTACCATCCTTGCTTTTTGCTTCAGCTTAACAGGATTTTCAGCCTCTTGAACATGCTGCAGGTCACCAAATGACATTGCTGCTTTCCCTGCTACTGCCTCCTCTTACCAGCTTTTATATTAGCAATAACTTCTTTTCACCAGTAAGGTGAAGGTGATGCATGGTCTGTATCATAGTGTGAAGCCACCCCTGTTGTATCTACCTAGTGTCAGAGGATGCTGGCCTAGAAGCAGACGTTGCAGCACGTTGTGTGCTGACCACTCATCTAATTGCATCTGTAAACCCTGTCCTCCTCTCAGTTTCAGACATGTTGTCAGAGGATCATTTCTAATCACAGAACAATGGTGTTGAGGGGAAGATGAAATCATCACTGGGCAGGAGGTTACAAGCAACAGCAACAGGATCAGTCAAAGCCCCTTGGCCAAAACTATCTCATAAGGAGAAGTGAGCCAGAATTCCAGCATCAGTGACCCTGAGATTGTTCTGGTTCTTTATCAGCTTAAATGATCATATCTGGCAACTCTGCTCTAAACAAAACTGGGGGTTTCATGGCCATCCTCAGCGCTTTTGCCTGTGCTGCAGTGGCAACTCGTGTTTCAGAGGGGCAGTAATGGAAAGCAGATGTCTAATTGTGTCCAACAAGAAGCAAAAAAAAGCAAATACTGCAAGCACAAAGCCTGACATGAAAAGAAGAATATCTCTGAATCATAATAATAAAAGACCCATGCTCATGAAACACAGGTTTAAATAAACTGCTGGGTTTTTAATTGTTGTGCACAGCTGCCTTCATGGCTATAAAATCTCATTCCTTGTAAATATATCTGAATCAGAACCTTATTTTAGCATAACTTGCTCCTAGTTCATACAGGGATACAGTACTGCATAAGCAGTGTTGCAGGAGAGTGCTGTGCTGCCAAAAAGACAATACGAGATTAATTATTTGCCCAGCACACTGCTGCCAGGCTATGAAAAATGCTTCTATGTATTCTTTTAATTACAAAGAGACACTTCCACTGAGTAATGAAGAGACCAGACCTACTTGGAAATTGGACAGATGCCAGTATTTCAAAATTAGTTTTCATTCCAAATTGGATTTCTAAAACATGTCTACTGAGAAATCTTTTCTTTCCTTTTTTTTTTTTCAGTAGTGTCAAAACATTATGCAATTCAAAATGTTTCTCCTGCAATATTGAGGCCATTGATGAACATTTAGAAATTATTACTGTGAAAAAGAATCCAAGTGAATAATATTTCTTTTCCTTTAAACATCAATACACCCTCCTGCAGTGCATGACTGTGGACATGCTTCATTTTTGCATAGAAAACTACCTCTTCCTTTGTTTTTTTTCTTTTTTTAATATACCAACAGTAGCAATATTTCTATGAGTTCCAGTTTTATTTCTCCTCATCAAAGGAATGTGATGTGAAACATGAAAATAAGTGATTTCCTGAACCTGTTTTTGTGGGATGTACACAAACATGCAGAACTACAGCGAGGCAGTTAAAAGAAATATTGGAGTCGCTCTATTTGAAATGATAAAGATCATCTTGTTCTTTTTCAGCATGTCTGCCTGCTATTCTTGGATGAAGAATAAACAGGCTCAAAGTAAATGTTGCATTGAAATCCATTGAGGGAAAAAGAAGAAAATTAAACTTTTATATTATTTAGTGGGGGGAAAAAAAAACGATGATTCTGCGAACTGACGTTAAGGGACAGATTTTCAACATTATTCACCCATTGAAAATAGCTCCCATTGTTCCCAAGTTCAAAAGACTCTCTGCTTATTGCAACTTTGTCCTAAATATGTAGCTGAACAGTTGGGCTCAAGCTTTCAAAACACAGTTGCAAAAACGTGTGCCTTGCCATGCCCGGCGCATGCAGGGATGCTGCTGGTGCCCTCCAGCAATGCTGCAGATGCTGGGTTTGAGTTTGCATTCAACAGGACCATGGGGCTGGCTGCAGCAGGAGCACAGAATGATTGTATGGAGCCACTTCACCCAAAGCTGGATCTTAGCATTTTACCATGTTTCTGATGAGGGTATCTCTGCCCTAGTGTGGCCACATCTGGAGTACTGGGTCCAGTTCTGGGCTCCCCAGATCAAGAGAGACAGGAAACTACTGGAGAGAGTCCAGCGGAGGGTTATAAAGATGCTGAGGGGACTGGAGCATCTCTCTTACAAGGAAAGACCTCTCTGTCTTGAAGAAAAGAAGACTGAGAGGGGATCTTATGAATGTTTGTCAATATCTAAATGGCAGGTGTCAAGAGGATGGGGCTGGTCTCCTTAAAGTGGTGCCCAGTTATAGGACAAAGGGCAACGGGTACAAACTCAAAGACAGAAAGTTCCATCTCAACATGAGGAAAAACTTTTCTTTGAGGGGGATGGAGCACTGGAACAGGCTTTCCAGAGGCTGTGGATTCTCCTTCTCTGGAGGGATTCTAAACCCCTCAGGCACAATCCTGTGCAAGCTGATCTAGGCAAACATGCTTTAGCAGGGGTGTTGGACTAGGTGGTCTCCAGAAGTCCCTTCAAACCCCTACCATTCTGTGAGTCTGTGATTCTATGAAACATAGCTGCTTTGTCTGATCAGCCAGTAGTAGATATATTTGTTGCTTTAGGGCTTACCAGAAGACTCTCTCCTCTAGGTTGAACGATGCTCTATAATATGGGCATTTGGTCTTCTTGCTAGGTGTGATCAGATCGGTTCTTCTCCCTGGACCTCATCTTATCTCCTTGTTCCTTGTTGGTGAAGGTCAGGCAACAGGGTTTTGTCATGGGGAAGCCACTGTGGGATTGATTGCAGCACAACCTGTGAGCAAACTCACTTCCCAGCATGTGACCAGGGGGCTGGGAGAGTCCCCAGTCCACCTTGAAGGATGCACAGGAGGCACTGGCTGCACAGCTGCAGCCAGTGATCGTCAGACCCTGCTAAAAATCTCACACATGAGTTCTCTGTGAAGCTGCAGCAAGATAAACAAGATTTGGTATGAATTTAAACATAACACTAGTTATATTATTCAGGAACAAAACAGTTGCATAACCCTGTGGAAAACAGCACATCTGTTCACGCTAGACAGGCATGCCAAGAGCTGCAGCCTCCTCCCCTGCCAGAGGTACGTGCCTGCACTTAGAGTCATAGGATCATAGAATCACAGACTGGTTTGGGTTGCAAGGGACCTTTAAAGGTCATCTAGTCCAATCCCCCTGCAGTGAGCAGGGATGTCTGCAACTAGAGCAGGTTGCTCTGTCCAACCTGACCTTGAATGGTTCCAGGGATGGGGCATCCACCACCTCTCTGGGCAACCATCCCCGTTGTAAAAAATGTCATCCTTACATCTAGTCTAAATCTCCTCTCTTTTCTTTTAAAACCATCCCCACCTTGTCCTATTGCAAAAGGCCCTGCTAAAAAGTCTGTTCCCATCTTTGTTATAGGCCACCTTCAAGTACTGAAAGGTTGCAATAAGACCTCCCCAAAGCCTTATCTTCTCCAGGATGAACAACCCCAACTTGCCCAACCTTTCTTCCGAGCAGAGCTATTCCAGCTCTCTGATCATTTCTGTGGCCTTTCTCTGGACCTGCTCCAACAGGTCCATGTCTTTCTTGTGCTGATGACTCCAGAGTTGGATGCAGCAGTGCAGAACAAGTGGGGCAGAATTCTGTCCCTCATCCTGCAGGGGTCAATGCTGCTTTGGATGCAGCCCAGGGTGTGGCCATCTTTCTGGGCTGAAAGCCCACGTTTCCTTTCCTTCTCTCATCCATGGTGACACCTCATCCCTGTCTGGAGATCCCAGGAAAATCTGCTACCCCCTTCCTCTCTGTTTCCACAAATCATATACAAATAAATGCTTAAAAGAGATGAGATAGCTCCTGCCTGCTGCAGAGCCTGTTGACCTGAATCGGGGAGGCTGGGGCTGCCTCTCACCTCCTGCCTCGCTCTCAGCCTGCGATAAATGTGCACAGCATGAAAATCCGATTTGCTGTGAGATTAGGGGAACATAATCTCATTAACACTGACAAGCTCCACTGGCCTGCTCTGCTGCCTACTACATATCCCCACGCAGCGAGCAGGGCTTTGATTAACAGCTTACTGCAAAGATAATGATCCTTCTGGAGCTAGGCTGCCCTTCCAGGGAGATGCACCATGGGCAGAGCCCTAGGAGCTGGGCATCAGTGCAATGCCAGATGTATCTGTGCGTGGTGTGAGGGTTGGTTTAGGGCTAGAGTTCATAGAATCATGGAATTCTTTCAATGGGAAAAGACCTCTAACGTCCCTGTAAGTTGCAGAGGTGTCTGAAAAGCAGTCACTGGTTAATCCCCATCTTGGGCAATGCTTATAGTCAGCTTTCCTCCCAGCGGGCTGCAGTTTGCACCCCCCAAAGCTGCTCTGCCATGTGACAGTCTGCATGGGAAGGAAGGATGACTGGGGAATATCCCCATTCTAGACTGATGCTGTCAAAACTCTCCTTCTCTCTTACCTCAAAGGGGAATTTCTACCATAAATGCTAGATGACTCACCTGCACGTCTGTGCCAGAACACCTTCCAAAATATCCCCACATTCTTTTCCTAGTATTTTCTTTCACTTTTATTTCTGTTTGCTAAAATTTAAATCTGGAAGTCTAATATCTTATATTTGCATATGCAAATGAACTATTAACATGTTAATGTTACATGTTAATGGTGTAGGCACTGATTACTACAGGAAAATGCTTGAGAAGGAAAGCCAAGACCCAAACCGTGTGCAGGTATTGCAGGCAAACAGCACTCTCAGTGACAATAAAAAGAGGAAACTAATGCTGCAGGTTTTCTGGGAGTTCAGTTTTATTCACATTCTTTTCCAGCGCATTAGATAGAAATCCTTCTTTAATTAAAAACTACTCCCAGTCCCTCAGTTCAGCAGGTGCTGAGCTGTGCTGTGCTGTGCATTGTTCTGTGCACTGTGATGGGCACTCTGCTGTTGCCATGAGTCTCCCTAATGTCACCTCAGGTACTAGCCTCACACAGCTATTTCAAGTCAGGTTGTGGATCCTCCCAACTACAAAAAAGCAAACAGGACAGAGAAATAAAAAAAAAATTAAATAAAGAAAGAATAAACAGGAGAGTTTACAAGGAGAAGGTGCAATCCTGGAGCCAATGAGGGTGCCTCTACCCGTGGCCATGGTGTCTGCACTCCAATGTTCTGCATTATTTCTTCTCAGAAAAGTCATTCAAATACTTCCCTGAAATGCAAAATATTTTGGAAGCTAAAGATAGTTCAGGCAGAAAGGCAGACTTCTAACTGACACTGAGCAAATAAATACCAGTTATGAGGAATTCTTAGTGAAAATAAAACCCCGGAGGAATGGAGCTCTTTACTGTAAACAGGGCGGGAGGCTGGGATGATGACAGGCTCCACTGATAACCACTGGCTCCAACCACAGGATCTGTCTTGGGGCTGGGCAGCATCCACACTTTCTGTGAATGCCACCAAAACATGCTGCAGGTGAAGGAAATTTCAATGCTGTCATGTGTTGCACTGTACTTAATCTTGGTGTTACTTGTGAGGAGCTCTTGCAAGCTTTCACACAGCAGCATAGCATGGCCCACGGACTGCAGCAGTACCCTGACTGGGATGAACTGGAGTTTTGCCTTCAATTCCCTCCCAGTCAAGAAGTTTTGGTTGTAGATGGAGCTCCAGTTTATTTCACAGCCAAGACAAGCTGTGGGGCACATCTTCACAGGATATTCTTGAGGTCACTTTTTGGTCAGGTTGCACTTACAGCCTGGCCCAGTCCTTAGGAGCATTGCTGCTGTTAAATAGGTTTGTGCTGTTGTCTTTCCTGAGAGAATCAGCCTTGAGGCACTGCCTTGGGGTGCTGAAATCCCTGGGCTTCAAGGGAGAAAACAGGGGAGACAAAATGTTCTCTGACCAAGGAATGCATCTCTCCAGAATCTTTCCTGGCTTGCTCTGTCCTCTAGATTTCAGTGACTGCAAGCACTAGGAACAGAAACTGATATTCTCTTCCTTTAAGTTTTATTGTTGTTAGGTGAGGATGTAACAGAATGGTAGAATTTCGGGGGAAAAAATACAGTTTGCAAAAATTATCTTTCTTTTAAACATACAAATGTGTGTGTGTATGCCATTACCTACTAATGAAGCCCACAATGGATTGCTGCTGTTGTCACCTGGTGGTGGTGGTAGGACAGTGGTGCTAAGCAGAAGTTACTGCTAGAGATACTTTCACTGGATTTTATGTGTTTAAGAAAAATGCCATAAGGTAGAGTGGTTTTCAAGGGACACAAAGCAGAAATTTCAGAATAGGCACTGAAGTGGTAGCTGAACTGCCTCCAATATCTTCACTCTCCAGCAAAATGTCAGGTTTTGCTGGTATGTGACATGAAGAGTGGAGCTGGGTATGTAAATACAACATCAGCTAAAGAGACCAGAACAGGAGTGAGAAGAGATTCTGAAGGGTGAGGAGTGGCTTTGCAGAGCGAGCACCTTCTCCTCTGAAGTTGTGAGGTGCTTTGGTCTCATGGGTTGAAGTCTCTTTCTTTCACGAGATCACCATTCAGTTCCCCACCATGAGGCTGATTTCCTTGACTCAGAAAAGCACTGACTGTTGATTGCAAGGTTATAATCATGGCTGTGTCAAGCTAACAGCCTGTTTCCACCAACTGTGTAGCCAGGACAGTTTCCCATCACGTGATGTTGGGGCACTGTCCTGAGCCTGGGCTGAGTGGCTGCTCCTCTGGAATGCAGAAGCTGTCTCAGCACATGCAGACTCTCTCCTAGGAAATGAGGGAGGGCTCTTTTTTGTAAAGAACTGATGAAATGATGTAAAAGACTGGCATAACCAGAAGAAAAAACTTCTCAACTACTTAACAGTGCGGATAGCTGCTGTTGATTTTATTTCCTGGGCATGAACCAGGACTGTTTTGCAGAGAGTGGGAGTATATCCCACACTGAAATACCACAATGAATATTAGCTATTAGAAATGCCTTGATAGAAACACTAGATACAGCCACAGCAACCAAGAGGAATATGCCAGAGATGATTTCACTGCTCCAGTAGCTAATGAGCTTGTTAGAGGAAGACACTATTATTAGCTCCTGCAGATACTTGCAGCAAGCTTTGTTCAATAAACTCCTGCTCATGGGGCTTGGTTTCAAGCATGGTTTATTGCAGAGCACAGGGCCCACATAGTTTCCATCCTGCAAAGCTGGAGCTGGTATCTAGGAGGATGTCAGCTGTGACATGAGTTGTTCTGCAGGCTCCCTGGGCAACTTTAAGCACCTAAGTTCCCATCCTTGGGCTTCATTGTTCTGCATCCTTCACCTAGCACTATATGGGCTGGGGGTTATGTTCAGTTAACTCCATGGAAGATGTTGAGAAAAAACCTACTGCAGTTATTTAATTCCTCAGCCAACTGTGTAATAGGGCTGTGGCCTCAGCTGTTAATCCAGCCTTTGAGTGCCTACAGCTTCCCCACTTTATATTGTGGTGAGTGATTAGCAATTCCTCTGGCCATAGTGGAATCATATTGACAACATGCAGGCTGGGTAGATCCATATGGGTGAGCAGGGCTGTACAGGGAACAAGCTCAGCTGGCAGACGCTGCTGGGCAACAGTCCTTCTGCAATCTTTCACCATGTTTGATTTCAGGGACAGATGTACAGAAGGGCTCAGCTCAGCTTGAAAGCCCCTGGATGCATGATTGTTAGCCTTCTCCTTTGGACAAGGTAGGTTCCTTTTCCTAAGTGTGGCCAGTGTTGCTGGGCAGGGCGGCCAGGAAATGCGATCAAAGTTCACCCGATGCCTTTCAAGCTGAGCAGTATATCTCCTGATTGGGCTCTTAAATAAAGCTGCACAGCCACCCTTTGAAAGTGCAGGGACCTGAGCATAAATGCTGCATTATGCATGGGAAACACTGAGAGCAAATGCTTTTATCAGCAAGAGCAATCAAGGCTGCCCATTAGCTTAATATGGCACTAAGAGGACAGAAATTGGGCTTGGTGTAGTTGAGAGAGGTTATGAAGTGTAATGAGTTTTCCTCTTGGAGAGGCAGAACTGGAGCAGGAATACAGGCAGCCTCCTCCATGGGCAGCTTAGCTCTGGGATCCCTAAGGAGGACTGAGACACACAGTCCAGTTGGTGTCTCAGTTATGACCAGCACCGTTAGGGTGCACACATCCTGAGGCTGCTGCTGCCTCATTTCTGCAAGCAGTTTCAAAACAAATATGTGGTGTTCACACCAACCTGGCAAGAGCCTCATTCTATGCCTTAATACAGTCAATATGGCAAACTCTGAGCACCTCTGCAGGTAACAGAGGACGTTTCCAGCCCTTCACAGGTCACACAGTGTGTGTGAAACAGTTTGGTAGCAAGGGGAACTCCAGCCCCTCTGAAGTTTATAAGAACTAGAAGAGAAGCTGGGGTGAAATCATGGACTTCTGGAGGCACTTCCTGGCCATGCTACAGACTTTCTGTGTGACATTAGCTCTATTTTTTTTTCCTGAAGTAATGATTTTCATTTGCTGAAAATGGACCTCTTCATCTTTTCTACTCCGAGTTCTCTCTTGGTAGATGCAAAATTCTTCCTCTTCTCTCAGGGACTCTCAGGAAACATGTATGCTCTCATCACTGAGGTGCTCATGGAACGAGGTGATGAGAAACCTACAGAAACAAATCCAGTTCTCTGAAAACTGAAGAAAATGAAACAGGAAACAAATGTCCTCCCCAGATTAGAAAAAGCGCAGAGGGATCGCTTGCTCTGTTGAGGAGAAAAAAAAAAAAAAAAAAAGGGAAAAAAAAAAGGGGAAAAAAAAGAAAGAGTAATTGTGCACATTTTGGTCTCCATTTGGTGTCAAACTGCACAGCTGTGAGTACTCCAGGGTGAAATGACAACCCATCCCCTAGGTCACTCTAAGGAATACTGCGCCTTCAGAAAGACGACAGTTTTAAACAATTTGTTCCTAATTGAAAGAGGTCACATGAGAACGACTTTACAAAGTTTACATAACAAAGAGTAATTCTGTTAAGTAAAATGATTAATTCCTGTCATTGCACATCAAACGGGGCAGTTACAAAACAGTATTGTCTATGCTCCCATTGCATTGAAAGCCATTTTTCCTCCCTTTCCCCTTCCCATAACGCAACCTTTTGACAGAGCCTTAACTCTTTGGTGTTATTCAGTGGAGGAATTTGTGAATGGGAAGCGAGTAGGCTGCCATGGAAGTGTGAGATATGTTACCCTGGTGTGGTGGCAGGAAAAAGACAACAGCTCTTTAGAGTGGACCCAGCTTACCCAGGGACCCAGCATGATGAGAACTGCTTCCCAGTACAATGCATTGGTTGTCGCCTTTCCTCGGCACAATGAGGCATTGAGGGAGGCTCACAAGCCCAAAATGGCAGAGTTTGCCTTTGAAATGCTTCCACAGGGTGTTGCACAGACATGTCAAGGACCAAGAACAGCAAACAACTGAGTAATATGGTGCTTGGATAGCTTGGTAGAACATGGGTATCTTTGCATCCATCACACTGTGTGCTCACAGTTCAGTGAGCTGACTGTTCAGAGAGTCTGGAAAACCTGAGGAGTGCCTGTGTGATATGCACAGAACTGGTCGAAGGAGAACCTTTGGATTTGGAGCAGTTCCCTGCTCCAGCTGCAGTGTCAGATCCACCTTTCAAGGGAAGCTGTATATCTCTGTGGCTGCAGGGAGACCAGATGAACAGCCACGTGCACAGGGATGGAAGTCAGACAATCCTTCATCTGTGAGTGCTGGGAGGCACTGTCCCAAACATCTGTGGAAGGGGATGGTCTTTGCCCCAGCTGCTGCTGAAGAGCATAGGCAGCCTGGGGAAAGGCTGGTGTGCACTGGTCAGTGCAGCTTTGCTGGAACACCATGATTGCAGCTTGGGGTGGCATTAAAGCCCACTGCTGGATTTTATAACCATGCCTCCTGCACACCATGAAGTTTTGTGGCTCTCCTTTTCTTGCCTGCTTGTCTCTCCTCTCACCTTTGTATCTCTAACACATTCTCTTTCTTGCTTAGCAAGAGCCACAGAGAAAGGAGGTGCTGAGGCTGCTGAGGGCACAGGGGACAAGGAACACAAATTTGTGCTTAATCAGGCTACAGTTCTGCAGCTTCTGAAGTTCCTTGTTCAAGTAGTTTGGGATTTGCTTCTGAGTAAATCTACATTTGTCCGGACTGTGCAGTACAAGTGACTTTCCTGTAAGAATTTATTCTTGCTCACTTATTCAATGTAGAGCACTTATTTGTTCCCTTCACGTCTTTTCTCATTACAGTCCCTTTCCTTCCCTTTCTCCAGCCTCCCCTTGGGTCTCTCCTTCCTTTCCTGCATTTCAATTCAAAGCCCAGTTGGAGTTTTCCATTCTCTTCTAGGGCTGAGTCACTGACTTTTGTCAGCCTCCCACCATGGATGGCAAAGGGGAGGGGGAAAAGAAAGAAGAAACAGACAGAAATTGCTTCAACACCAGCCAAAAGCTGCATAAAAAGGCCCAAATGTTATGGCATCTGAAATAAAATCAAGCATGAGCAGCCCTGCCAAATCTCCCTTGAAACGCTGGAAATCTGGAAGCATTCAGTGCAGCTGAAGAGCAGCTTTCCAGCCTAAATGTCAGTGGAGGGCTTGGGGCACGTATCCTGGTTTGCAGGTGGGATGTCTGTGTTCTTGGTTCTTTCCAGCCAGGTTCTGCAACACTTCCCTGTCATGAGGGCATTTGCTTTACAGAGATGATGCTGGAAATCTTGCTGCAAGTTGGTGGCCTTATAGCCACCATGCAGCTAATCTGATGAGCACAAGCTGAAGTGATGCAAAGGACAGCTGCCCACAAAACCTCCAGCTCCAGTCCCACCCCTGGCACCCTGCTGAAGCCAAGGGCAAGAAAGGGTTGGGTTTGCTAATGCATACTTGTGTTGTCTTCAGCCTTGATCTTGCTGGACTCCATGAAAGTCAGAGTCCAAAGACCAAGCTTTGACCAGAGTCCAGGCTTTGTACTCTGACTTTCACAGAGTCCTCCCAACCTGTGCCCAGGCTGTCAGGCATGCAGTGTCATTATATACCCCATACAATTCATCCAATACCTCTTTTTTTTTTTTTTTCCCTTACATTTTCATGGCAGCTGGTCTCGTTTCCAGTTACTGAGAAATCTGCCAAGTCTAATTAAACTGTCTGGGATGATGGCAAGTTTCCCTATGTGAAATCAGACTCCTTTTCCTAGTAGAAAGCTCTGGGCTCAGCATGGCAGCCAGAGTCCCAGAGCCCTTCCACTGACTGCAGGCAGCTCTGCACCCCACGAGCATCTCAATTGTGAATGCAAAGAGTGATCAATCTTTGAAATCTTTACCCAAAGTGCATCTGAAACTCCTGCAGCCATGCCACTGCTTTCCCTGTTTGGGTGAAAATGATGCAGAAAAATTTGTTTTTCTTCTTTTGTGTCTACAGTGAGAAAATCCACCTCTCCTAGGTCTTTGCCTGGAGAGAGAAGGGTTGTGAGTTGCTCCACAAGGACATTTGGGCAAGACTTTGTCCCTGCCTTTGATTACCTTCTAGAAAAGCCTGTTTTTCTTCATTGACTCTGTGAGTACTAATCATCTCACCATCACACCTCCTACATTAAACACCAACTCCCTCTGCACCCACCACCTTGCAATGTCTTTTCGAGGCCCCATGACAGACCTTGCAAGGTTTACTCTCATGGCATTAGGCTCTGAAAGCCTGCAGAATAGGTGAAGGTTCATTTTAATACATGCCCACTAAAACCTACTTTTGCCATAAAAGGCTATCTCTGGTAAGTCCCAGGCATTTTCTACACCTCTAGGCATAAATTGAAGCAGTTTTAACTGTATTTACTTATTTATTTGTGCCACCAGCTAATCTGTTCTGCTGGGAAGGCAGATTTTGTCTTGTTTGTCATTTCAGAGACATTTTTCCATCTCTTTCATGTGCTAAATCACAAACTCTCTAATGTTGCAATCCATTTTTCTCCATAAAAGTGTTTAATAATGATAGATTAGATTGGCCCTTCTGACAGATTAGATAGGTTTTTAGCTTTGGCCTTTGATGAAATTACAAGGGAGAGCACGAGGCAAGTAGTAAAAAAATGTCCTCATCGTGAAAGGTTTGACTTCTTATCTTCATAGATTAGCACCCTGCCTCTGCAAACAGCCTCAAGAAAGCTTAATGAGTCTGTGGGGACTGGCTGTTATCAAGAATAGTTGCTCTCTGGGGACTTGAAGGGCAAGGAGCAGCCACTCTGATTTAATGAGTAAAAATACACTGTGCTGCCCACTGCAAGGACCATTAAACAAAGGAGGCCATGGGCTCTCTCACTGCTGCACAGACATTGTCTTCTCTCTGTGACTCTCATGTGCACTTATTTTAAAACATTTTGAGAAATCCCAGTACAAGCAGTACAATCAGGATGGGTGAAGGCTGGTGGTTTATGTACTCAGTTCTCTCCATGGCTGAGCCCAGCCAGCCAGGAAAGGGATGACAAGACCTGGAATCTGGGATAGGATATGAATTGGCAAACTAGTGTGATTTCCATGTAATACAGACAAGTGGAGGAATTTAAGGACAAGTTGGAGATATTTAAAAGACAATGTTGATGTGGTGTTGAGGGACATGGTTTAGTGGTGGACTTGGCAGTACTAGGTTGATGATTGGACTTGATGATCTTGAAAGTCTTTTCCAACCTGAGTGACTCTGTAATTCTGAGTCTGACAGCACTGTCTGTTCATCTGCACCCCTCCCATGAGATATATTCATGATGTGTCCACATGGACTTTCTTTGCTTGTCTTCATGAGCTGGGTAGAAATTTCAGGAGCTGGGAGATGAATACACTCAAGTACTGTTGCACCCATGACTGTGATGAGCTATGCCCTGCAGCTGTCACCAGTATGAAAGGAGACTGGGCACCAAGTGGACAGAAAAGATGGAAACCAATCTTAATGTCCTTCTCAGTTGCAAACATGTTGGAAGAACCTTGAAGAAAAAGTTCTTGCAAAGAGTCTATGATGCACAAAATATGCTCTGAGAATGACTCAGGTCAAGTGATTCCAGGAGGAGCAGGGATGTATGTATGGAGCTTGCAGAAGGTATGGCACCATCTACTGCAGTGTGTCACCTGCATTCAAAACCTTGTAGCTGAAATGGCCAGCAAGGCAAAGGGGAGTCTTGTCAGAAAAGAAGCTGAACCAGCTTGTTTAGTCTGGCAAAGATGAAGGGTAAGAGGGTGGTCTGTATAAATATACATTTGCAAGGCAAGGCCCTGTATTTATTTATTTTTTCATTAGATCAGTTTTAAAAATGGGAAACATGATTTTGTTTTTTGAAAAATAAATACAGTAAAGTTCAGAGTAATTTCCACAGCTCAGTATCCTGAAATTGCTCTGTTTTACAGAAATTTGGAGGAGCTATGTTGGAACATGGGAGCTGTGTTGGAAGGCATGCAGTCTTCAGGTGCAGCCTTCACATCTCATGCTTCCTGGCTCCCTGGTGGCTGTGTGGCCTGGTGAGCATCTCCCTGAGACCAAAATCCCTGAGGCAGCCTCAGCCCAACAGACAAGGAAATGGAGGTTTGGTCACTCATGGGAATCAGCTGTTTGCATGCCAAAGAAATCATAGAATCAGAATGGTTTGAGTTGGAAAGGCCCTTTAATGATCATCTAGTCCGACCTCTCCTGCACTGATCAGGGGCATCTTCAACTAGATCAGGTTGCTCAGAGCCCCATCCAACCTGACCTTGAATGGGTCCAGGGACAGGGCATCTACCACCTCTCTGGGCAACCTGTGTCAGTGTTTCAGCACTCTGGCTGTAGAAAATTTCTTCCCTGTGTCCAGTATAAATATTCAAAGGAAAACATTATCTTCCTGTGTGGACTTTTCTGGTCCTCAAATCTGCCTGTTGCTTCCTGCTGCAGCAAGAGCATTGCAGGGAATATCTTATGGCAGTTTCACCACAGACTATTGCTTTTAATTTTAATTAACTCAAAATGTTCTCTTTTCAATGAATTTAAGCCCAAAGGATGTCCTGGGCCTTTGCATTGTGAGTCAGTGCCTTAAGGAACATCCTGGTCTCAGAGGGGCTGCAAGACTGCCATCCCTATAGGGGAGGGACCTGGTTTTCATCAGGCTGGGTGGAGCAGTGCCCTATAGAAGTGCCATAGCCCTGGGGACATTATACAGGAGCTGAGCTGGGCACAGAGCTGCATACTCCACAGGGGAACTTCCTAGGGGACTGCCAGGATGTCCAAAGGACTCTCACAAAGCACAGTAGGTGACTTTGCTGACCGAGGACACCATCTCCCCTCCTCAGGAATGCCAGGACTTCTCTCCTTTTTTTTTCTTTTTTTCTTTTTTTTTTGACCAAAAGAAAGAAAAGATCAGCATGAAGCATGTGCAGATTTCTGAAGCCCTTCTCGCCCTGCAGTTCCCACCCATGGAACAGCTCACTGGTGGAGTTTCAAGGCAGCACCATTTCCCCGCAAAGGAAAAGGAAACATGCCCCACTGTGGTGCAGCCCTTGTACCTCCCCAGAAAAAGGCAGATTCAGTTGTCTCTGTGCAGAAGTTCCCTCTTCAGTGAAACAAGTCAGCCTCCCAACTGCAGGCTCATTTTCACACCCCAGCAGCAGCCCCTGCATTCTGTGAGCGCTTTGAGAAGCCCGGGATCTGTGCCTTCTCCTCACGCTCTCAGAGTAATTAGAAGAGGCTTCCAACTTCCCAAACACAACCATTTCCCTGCAAAAAAAAAAAAAAAAAATTTTTTTTTTTTTCAAATAAGGAATTTATTTTAGAAATAACACCCCAGCCTCAGGGAACTGTTATCTATGCAACTGGCTTTCATTAACTGTGCAGCAGGAGTCCTAGGGGGTGAAAACACAAGCTTTCGGAAGATGGTAATACACTGCTAATTTGTACTTATTTATGTATTGTACAAAAGGCAGGAAAATTGAAAGGCATCCCAAGGATTGTTTTAATCTCCTTGCCATACTCTGGGCATTGTTTGCATTCTGGGGAAATCACTTGAAATTTCTGCACTGCTTTCTCATACAAAGGCTATGTTATTAATGTGCATATTCTTTGGCAGCAGTTCCATGTGGTGGGTTTTGTTTTTGTTTTGTTTTGTTTTTTGTTTTTTTGTGGTTTGTTTTTTTGGGGTGCTTTTTTTTGTTTTGTTTTTTTTTTTTTTTTACACCAGGAAGGCATTTTTTATCTTGCTTTCATTTGAAAGGTGAAAAAGCTGTTTTTCCATTAGGGCAGATTGTCAAGGGAAATGCTTCAGGCTGGAAGAAGTCAGTCATGGGAGTGTCGATTCAGCTGCACAGGGCTCTAGGGGAAAGCTTGGAGGAGTTTGTCTCTGTCTGGACTTTATCTAACATGGCAAACCATCTGGGTCTGATGGATTTTTGGTGTGGAGGGTGATGTCCAGGGAGCCTGTGAGAGTCCAGGGAGCCTGCGAGGACCCATGGTACCTGGTGCAAGGCGAAGCTGGTGCAACCAAGCTCAGCAAGGAAAGAGTAAAGCACCAGCCATGCTGCTGAGGACTTTTAACTGATGACACATGCTGTTCAAGCCAGGCAGCAGAAGCTTGGTTTCTCCTTGTCTGCATGAAGTTCTTTTGGCAAAAGAAGGCGATCAGTTCATCTGTCACCTGTAGCCCAGGCTGATTTGAGATCCTTGTGACTCAGGCCAAACCTGTAGAGGTCTGCTCTGCTTTAAAGGCTTTAGTTCATGCAGTTTGGGTTAATCTGAATTAATTCAGCTGCTTTCTCTAGACATGAGTCCATGGACTCTTCAGCTGTAGCAGGAGGATGAGCAAGGGTGGAGGAGCCATTTTCACTGATAAAAACTGAATTTCTGTCCCCAGGAAGGGTTTGAAGTGGAGATGTAGAAGCGAGGTTCCCTCAGCATGACCAGGCACAGCTCCTGCAGCCACCCCAGAGGAGGGCTCTGGCAGGGCTCTGCCTTCTCTGCACTGCTGGACATCCCCCTTTCCCCTCTCGCCCCCCCCCCTCCCCCCCCCCAGCATATTTTCATCTTTTGGCCTAAAAACGTGTGCAGTTGTTTCCCTGCTTGCTTTGCCCCTCTAACGAGCACGACTGAGAACACCACACTTGAGTTCTACCAAAAGCGTTTGTTAGGAGCGACCTTGTCCGTCATCTTGTGCTGCCAACCTCACTGCAGCCAGCAAAAGCAACTGCCCCGGCACAGACAGGGCACAAGTGAGGGGGGAAGGTGCCAGCGAACAGTCGCAATTTGGTGCAATTGGGTGTCCCGGCAGAGCCGCTGGAGATGCGCTCCCCTTTCCCCACGGCGTGCAGGCAGTGCCCTCTAGTGCTGCAGCCTTTGGACATCGCTGGAAATCCTAAAAGCGGCGACAGCAAAGCTGCGGTCCGAGCTGCCTTGGTGGCACAGACAAACGGACATAAATCCCTGAGTTGCTGTGCCTGCACCCTGGACATGGGGTGGCCGTGGTTGCTCTTCTCCGTGGAGCAACTGCATTGGCGATGGCCCTGCTGGCCAGCAGTGAGGAGAAACCGGGGCTATCAAGCAGAAAGGAGGCACAGAAGGCACACAAACACGTTCGACACTGGGATTCCACCTTGGAGTCACAGTCGGTGGTGGCTCTGCAGGGCTGTCCTCTCCCGGTGATGCCTCATGTCCCTGAGAAGGTGGCCAGGATCCCTGCAAGCTTGCAGCATATTCTCGTTGGGAAGCGGCTGCACAACTCATGGCACTCTGCTGCCACTAAACCAGCACGTGTCAACCTGCAGGTGATGCCCAACACATCCAGTTGAATTCCTGATGAGGCAAATGCCATTGGCATAAATGGGGAGAAAAGCTGAATCTGTTTTTAATGAAGAAAACAGTAAATTTAGATGAAGGATTTATTTTGTATCTGCCTTCCTTCTCTTTCTTCCTCTAAGAAATGTTTTCTGTTTTCTCACAGGAGTCAAATGTTTCATTGCTTCATTTTCATTTTGTGATGGCACTTTGTTTGCTGTTGGCTTCTGGCTTGAATCAGCTCTGCATTCCAGAAGGGACAAATGTGTTATTTTTTTCTCTTATGTATGTTTAATGAAACAAAACAAATCAACACAACAACAACCCTCCCCACCCCCAGAAAAGAAGAAGCCAAAAAAACTGTTTTACCTCTGGTTAGAAAGAAAATTTTCATTGGTACCCTCAGGAGCAGGCAAAAAGCTTTTCTATTAAAACACAATGAGAGAGGAAATTTGATCCGTATGATTCACTGCACAGCCTCTTCCTTCTTATTTCTGGCAGCATCCTCAGAGGATGCCTTTTATCTTCATATCATCTTGGCTGACACTAGCCACAATCCATGTACCACTCTCAACATACTTGAGCACAATCTTGTTGCTGAAAGTGCTTCCCATTTCTTAGCAAGGAAGATGTCATTTGTTACTCCTACCCCACCAATCCCTGGGGACTGAGCAGGTTTCTGTTGAGCTAGTCACTGTAAATATACACAACTAAAAATGCCCACTTCTTACAGATGGACAACAATGGGAATGGACCTATCCATGGCAGCAGTCCCTTAGGGCAGGATTGGAGCCAGATAAGCTGCTAGCAGCAGAGCTGTGCCATGGAGGCATTGCCTCTTTGACCATCTTAGCTACAAGCACCCTGAAGGCCACAGCTCCAGCAATGTCTCCTTCACCCATACTCATGTAGGTTCATGTGGCCAACTTCGTTGCCAGCAGTGAGATGTCACAGGTGGGCTGGTAAGTTCCAGAGATGTTCTTCTTGGAAAAGTCATGTTTTAAGAAGTGCCTTAATTCTTCTAAATCAATAGTCAAGTTCTTTTGTGTATGTTCTCCAAGCTCCAACTGACTACATTGCTTCCACTGAGACATCCTTTTTGAAACCAAGAGACCTAAATATGTCTTTGATTGGCACATCAATACCCTGGCCTGATATTGAAAGAACAAGAATCAGGGCATCTCTCCCTGGGATACAGTGGAAATCTGGGCACAAGAATCATGGGTTCTTGCTGCAACTGATAATCTGATACTTGATCCCCAGTGTAGATGGTGCCTCATTAACAGAAGAGTTTTAAGAAAGCCGCATCCTATGCCATCATCTTCCTTGCATGGACAGAAAGTAACTCTCCTACCTTTTAGTGAGCTGAAGTTCTTAGTTAAGACTCACTTTTCCTTAAATGATATTTCACTGCTACAGTAGATGATCAATTTTTGTTCCTTGTAGCCAAGGTCAGGTGTGAGAGAATAATAGTCTCCTACCCTAGCCTTGCACACGGTGTGGAAATGATTTATTGCATTTCTAAAAGAGGATGCTTGACATTTTGAAAATGCAATGCAGTCCAACAGTAATTAAGCAAAAAGTAGACTGCTGAACAATTGATTGCCACTGTCAGCAAAGCCTGATTAACTCAGATGCTTGAAGAACTGTTTCTGCCACCTATGAATTAAAGGTTAGTAATTAAATTTATGGGCCATGGCCACTGTCTCTGGATGGTACTTCACTTACAAGGGTCCCAATGAAGAATAATCAGATGGAGAAAATGCAGGCTGTTAACTCAGTGGCTTCTTATAGAGAGACAGGGTGAAAAGCTCCTGAGGACTGTGCCAGCCTACACACAGTGTGATGTAGCAGCATCAGCCATCAGGTGACTTGCCTGAGGTGGTCAGAAAAAGCATGTCTAGCAAGACTGACGTACTGATGGGGTGATGGAGCCCTGTTCAAACTGAGAAACAGGAGCTTGAACAGCAGTTTTAATTTGAAGGGATGAATTCTAGTAACTTCTACCCCACTTGGAACCTTTGGCATCAGTTCCTGATCCACCAGCCAAACTGCACAACGCTAAGCTTGCTGCAGATGTTACTGGTTCAGTTCACCCAGTGATGGGAGAGGCCAGAGGGTGATCACAGGAGCCCTTCTGCGATGTAAGTTTTTTATAATCACAGCTAGTAAGAGGGAGTTTATTTTTGGACCCACCTGGCCAATGTGTGAAACAGAAGACAGGCAGCAGCTGCCATGAAAAACTGCTGAGACATAAAGAAGGCTCTTCTTAGTGGTGCCAAGGCCCCACATTTCAGGTCCTTACTTGTGCAGGCTGCTGAGCAACGTGAATGCCTCATGGAAATTTCACATCCTTTTAAAGCCCCACATTTCAGGCTTAGGTTTTCAGAGTTTCAGGCTGTACAGGGCTGGTGCTGCCTCATCTGGGACCCACCAACTCCAGGGTAGCCAAAAGGCAGACTTTGTACCTGACCACTGGATTTTACTGGGAAGTGACCAATGTTTCTGTGAAATGACACCTTGGGGTTCGGTGAAACCATCTCATTTACATGGAGATGTCAACAGGATGAGTTTGTGGCTCAAATCCACTGTTGCCAATAGAAAGCAAAAGGCACTTCTGGAGACAGCTGCTCATCAGGGTTCAAGGGATCTGTGCTGGAGAAGAGGGAGAGTTCTCCAACCATGGTGGTAGTGCCACTGAGCCATGGCACTCAGTGGAGGTTCTCCACTTGCCCCAGCACAACACAGAGAAGCTCAGGGACATCCAGTGCACAGAAGCATCCAGGGATGGCAGGGACATGGACAACAACTATGTCTGATTTCACATTTGAGTGAAAAGATGTGTCCATTGGGGCACTCCAAGGAGCCTACATGAGCAAAGCACTTGATGGACACAACCTGACCCTGGCTTGTCCCAAATAAGCCATCACCTGCTACCCCCCATCTGCATGGCATGGCAAGAGTGAAATATTTAAGGAGGTTTTGGGAGAGTCCTGAAGTTTTGATCCTGACTAGAAGTTAATAGGCATTATTTGATTGCTCTGACAGTATTGAGCATTATTTGTGCAGATTTTTTTTCCCCACCACTGGGCTGTTATTCTTCATGAAAGCAAATTGAATTTAATTGCAAGGCTATGTCTGACTCTTGCAGAAGCATTTTTTTATTCTCATTTTGACATTATGATCAAATAATAATAATTGTTAAAAATGCCTAAAAAATTCTACAGTCTGCCATCCTCTTTGGTCAAACTCATCTACAACAAACTGAAGGATATCAGGTAGTGACAGGACTAGGGGGAATGGAACAAAGCTGGAATGGAACAAAGCTGGAAGTGGGTAGATTCAGACTGGATGTAAGGAAGAAGTTCTTCCCCATGAGAGTGGTGAGAGCCTGGAATGGGTTGTCCAGGGAGGTGGTTGAGGCCCCATCCCTGGAGGTGTTTAAGGCCAGGCTGGAGGAGGCTCTGGCCAGCCTGATCTAGTGTGAGGTGTCCCTGCCCATGGCAGGGGGGTTGGAAATAGATGATCTTTGTGGTTCCTTCCAACCCTGACTGATTCTATGATTCTATAAAGAACACTAATAAAACCACAGCTTCTATGAAGTGCCAACTCTATTCATTGTGCATTTAAGATTTCTGTAGCCTTTTCCCCCACTTCCTGCTTGTCTTGACAAATGTATTTAAAATCCTGGCATTTTGGTGAGAGAAAATATTTCAGTTTCAGCAGCTGGAAGAGCCCAGCATGATCAAGCTCATGCTGCACCATTGCTATTATTTGCCTTCAGGAACACAGACCTGCAAAACCCTCCTGTGCACTGAGGGTGTTTCCATCAAGCATGGATCATTTCTCAGCATGATTAGGATTCACACTCCCTTGCTGGTGCAAACACTTGGTGTCTAAACATGCCCATTGCCACCAGATTTGCTCTAGTACCAGTTGCCTCTCCTGCTAATTGCATCTCTGTAGCTACCAGTGCTGTTTCTCAGCACAGCTGCCAGCAGCTGAGACATGAAGCATTTATGCTGTTTGCAGGTTTGGGGTTGTGTTTGCCCAGTGGCACTGGAAACACCTGTCATTTGTGAAGGAGCCAAGATCAATCCTGCATGAGCAGATCTTTGCTGAAATGATCATATCTGGTTGAAAATCCAGAATGTCCAGATCTGGAACTCAGAACTGATCTTTCCCCTGAAGAATTTCAAAGAGGATAGGAGCATTACAAATCCTGTCCAGAACCCAAAGTGCATTCTATGGATCTAAAGAGCAGAACTGCTTGGCAGGGTTTTCTTGTATCAAAATCAGCAAAAATCTCATGGGATTTTTGATTATTTGAGGTTAAATTTGTTAGGGTGTTAAATTTATAGGGAATCTCATACTGTTGGCTTTCAGACTTTGTCCTTGGGCTCTTTCCAGCTGAAACCTGCACTTAACCCACCATGTTTTCTGCATCTAAGCAAGGGGTTGAACCTCTCTTCATTATTTAAAAAAAAAAAAAAAGTGCTTTATTGAAAGGAACAGAAAAGGGATGACAAAACTTGCCACCACTAACTGAACGTGGATAACTGGCTGCCTCCTAGTAAGTCTAAGGGGCAAGGATGGCTATTACACAAGTAGTTAGATAGTAAATATTCCTTAAAGCTTCTTCCTTTTAAAAATATATTTGGGCATCCTGGGAAAGTGAAGTGACATGATCTGAACCAAGAGGTGTGGTTTGTAGGCTGGTTGTGGTCCACCTTATGGCACCTCCCGGACTACCCTGCTTGGTGGTATTGCTGATGTAGCTCAGTGAAGGAGCACAGACAGTGTTCATCTCACACCACAAGAAGGTGAAAGTGTGCCCATGGGGCAGACTGAGGTGGCTAGGGCCATGTGGCCAGGGCAGCAGCATTCACTCACACAGCCTGGATGGGATAAACAAGCAGCGATTCATATTGCCATGGGTTCATACCCATTCACACAGCTGTGCTGAAAGGAGAAGAAAGAGTTATTTATGATGTGTTCTGAAATATAAATTATATCAAAGTCAAAGCTCAGGGTAATTGCTGCTGAAGTAGATCCAAAGGTTGGCATTATGATTAAATAGTGCTGCTGCCTTTTAGGGGGAAATCTAGTTACAGACAAACAACACGGAGGTCAGCAACAAAATATAATTCAATTCTTAGCTATGAATTAATGAATGTGCTTTAGATTAATTTAAATCCACAAAGAGACTTTGTGTTGCAGAAATATTCATTAGGAAGCTTAACAGATTATTCCTCTGGCAGTGGTTCAGCTTTCTGCACTCCTCCAGGTGAACCCACTGCTCTCACAGCACAAGGCACGTGCCAGCTTTCCTTGCACAATGCATCTGGTTTGGTTCTTTGATGCCTGTGGCTGCCTTGGCCATCCTCTGAATGGGACATTTGTGGTGGACACTATCAGGATGAGAGACTGAGGGTTGTTTGCTACCAGCTTGTTTCAGTAGCAATGAGATAATGGTGAAATGGAACCGAAAAATAACCCAGGCTGTGAGTGCCATCCATGGACCAGGTGGTATCTCTGACCTCTCTGCAGGAGAGCATAATCTTCAGGGTGGCTTGAGTGTATCCTTGGATGCTTTCTGATATAATGAAGCTCTTCCCAACCAGTGCTTATAGGTGTGTCTGCTGGAAATGTTTTCTTTTTGAAGATATTTGGAATCTCTTCTATGTGATGATAGTCTCTGGCCACCTTCCTAATTGTGAAAGGAAAAGAGCTGATGCAGCCAAAGACCATCCAAGGGGAGGAAAATAAAACACTTTCAGAGGTTGCAAGAGGGGATGGAGCAGGGACAAGTCACACCAGTAGGTATACAGCTCTGCCAAGGTTGCTGAGCCCCAGTCCTGCCTCTAGGCATGGTGCTAGAGTGGGAAGGGCCCCTCGACCTGGAGGGAAGTAGGGACATGGGGACTCTGCTGGCAGGACATGAAAGCAGCTCTGACACTGCCTTGGCTTTGCTGTCCCTGTCATGGTGGTGCAGGAGGGAGGGATGGCCAGGTCAGGAAGCCACCCGCTTCCTTCCACCTCCTGTGAACTTAGTTTACTTCTGCTCAGTGCTGGGAGGGATTCATGATGTACCTCTATGGGGGCAGAAGGCTGCACATGAAATAACATGGACACATCTCTCTGTCCTCACTCAGAGCTTCTATGGCTTTGGATTGCAAATCGAACTGCAGTGGGTATACAGGGCATGGGAGAAGAGCAGACAGCACTTCCCTAGAGTCAAATATCCGGATACTGAAAGCTAGGTCAGCTTATCCCCCAGAATAAACTGCTATGAGCTTGCTGCCACCAACCAGAGAGTTGTTTCTACCAGAGATGGGCCAACTGTGCTTACCCCTCTCCAGCTGAAGTGTTATGACAGGTGAAGGTGCTCTGACACTTGCCTTCATGGTTCCTTCTCATTCATCAGCATAAGAACAGCAGATTTTATTTCCTCCAGCCCCAAATAAGTGAGACTCACTGCTAGATTAAAACACTTTTGACAAATCCAATGCTATAAATCCTCTTCTTGATATTTCTCACTCTGGGGAAACAGTATTCACCTTTTTCTTTGCTTCCCCATCAACTCCTTCCACTGCAATGATGGCTCTTCTCCCTAAGCTGGAATCTGCTGTTTGAGTGACTTCACTTCTTCCCTCAAGTACCTGCTGAGCAATTTGCTCTTTGGTTTCGGATCAGCTGCTCTGCTTTGCTTTTGCTGTGTTCCTTGGTGTGTGAGATGGTGGCTGAGGCTGTGTACATGTGTGTTACTGGAACATCTGCATTTTTATGGCTTGGCTCCCTGCTCTCTAGTCAACAGCCATGACACACGGCCTGTGCCACAACCTCCATCCAGGGTGAAGCTAACCACAACAGCCACCACCCACCCTTGTTTGTGACATTGCTCAGTGCCCCCAAAGCACTGCAGGCAAAGCCTGTTTCAAACTTCACCTACCTACTAAGATGAAGCACTTTTGCTCCGTGTCCTAAACACAGCTGGGTCAACTGCTCTTCAATGCACTGCTGCTTCTTCTGTTAGTTTATATTATTATTATCTTGGTTTATTTTGTTTTGTTTGATTTTTTTTTTTAATTTAAAGCAGAACAGCTTTTTTCTTTTCCTGTGACTTTATATGGTTTGTTTCAGAAAGCTGCCCTAGCCTTGGGTAGCCTCACCCTTCCCAGCCTTCTATTCCAGATGGTTTTGCTTTCCTGCAACAGCAAGAACTTTGGCCAGAGGTAATAATTCATAAACCAGTTTTTGGCTTCTTTCAGCTCACAGTCAGGATCAGGGTGGAAATACATTTATTATGGACAAGTTTTAGCCATTAAACTTGGACTTTGCCTTCCAAGCACTGCAGTAACTTCTCACCCCTAAGTTTCTCTCTTTGCTTATGGGAAGAAATCAGCTGCAGCAGATTCATATTCAGATGCTTAGGATGAGGTTTCCTTCACCCTTGTGCATGCTCAGGCCTCAGGGAGCAGGTGGAGGCCCTTCCATACTCATGAAAGGTTATTTTCAGTGATCAGTAATTCAGTCCTGGCATTTCTGGAAGGCTCTCACTTGGCTGAATATGTGGTGGGTTTTTTTTGTTTGTTTGTTGGTTTGGGGTTTTTTTCTTATTATTTTTTTTCCTTTTTTCTCCCCATGCACTGTTTACATTACTCCTGGGGTCCCTGAACAGAGGTCATAGGAGGAACCTCCCTGTCCTGGGTTAAAGAAGCAGGTGGACTAGGACATGTTTCTTTCTTGTATGGCGGCTCTGATAGCTGGACTCGAGAACAAGATTCATTGCTGGCACAAAATGGTATAGCTCAAATGAACTCAGATAATATCTGCTTGAAAAGCAGCTGAAGTTGCTGATCTGAAGTGTTTCTTTTTGAGGACTAAGCAAGCAGCAGAAAGAAGATGCTGAAAGCAAGTCTGCTTGTGCTTCTCTTGGGGAGCACAGCCCAGACCCTACCCTGTGAGATGGAATTCAGCTTTAATTCAGTCCTGAGTCCCAGCCTCACTCTTTCCGGTTGCTGGTGAGCCTTACACCAGAAGATTTCCTTTCCTAGACTAAATGCCACGATAGCATTTGAGCTGTTCACCTGCTCCCAGCAGAGGAATTTCACTTCCTAAATGATAACTTAATATTCTGGCAGCCCCCTCAGGATGTGTGCATGTGATCCTGTTATCAGCATGTATCTACTATCCATTACCTAAACCTGTTAAAGGGTCAGCATGGTATTTGTAACCCTGTCCTGTAAAGGGCCCCACAGTGGAAGGAAGGGCCTGGGTTGATAGTGTTGCACTGATAACCAAACTAGATGCTTGACTCAAACTGAAGGTTGTTAAAAGACTCTTATCAGTATGAAGAATTTGGGACTAGATCCATACTAAGCAGCAGAAAAATCTAAACTAAAGCTCAAACCAAACAGACAAGAGTGTATTTAAAATAAGGAGCACACCATAGGAGGTTCAGGAAATAGCTGGTTTGGGCTCATGGAAAGTCCTCAGAAGTGGTAAAATGAATTGAACCAGGAAGGACACTGGTGGTGAAAGACACAGGTGGCTCCAAGGAACAGAAGAGCAGAGAAATCCTGGCTACTTAGTTATCTCTATTATAGACTCCAGACTAATTTCTTTCCCATCCCCACTCTTCTCTGGAGGGCAGTCTTCTGGTGTCACCATGCCTCCCTGCAGCATGGGGGCCACTGTTATCCTTATTGAGCACTGGATCTTTGGGCTCTTGCAAGGCAATTAACAGATAGGCAGGGAGGGAAGCAGAAAGACTCCAATGGAAAACGTGTCAGTCTGAGATGTCTCACTTGCAACCAAAACATTCCCAAGCTGTCTAGCACTTTTCTCTCCAAGGGAACTGAGCACCTGGGGACCCTGGGTGCAATTCCCCTCCACTTCTGGCAGCCCTAGCTAGACAGCACACTGACATTTTATAGCCTGGTTCTGGCATTTTCCAGGAGAAATTTTTATCTTGGAGGATAACTAGTTCAGCAAATGGGAAAGGCTGAAGCAGTTGCTGGTCCAGGGAGCACATCTGGAGGGCTTGATAGGTTTTCATCATTTGTCAGCTCCTGCTGGATCAGGCCATGCCTTGGTGCATCTCCTAAAAGGAATCTTGCACTGACTCTGGTACAAGCCTTGGACACCAGGCAACGATCCCTCCCATTTCTGGGTCTTGAAACTGCCAAATACTTATTTCCACTAAACACAATCCTTTTCTTGCCAGATTTGGAGACTGTGGGCTCTGTGTGTGTGTGTTCACTGACCTCTCCTGGCCAGACTCAGGAGGCTCGGCTGGGGCTGTACCAGGCATCTCGCAGCAAGCTGGAAACCAGGCTGGGGAAGCATTCCCACTGGGCAAGTGGTGCTAGGGCTCCACTTCCTGTTAAAAGGCACCAAAAGAAAAAAAAAAAAAAGAAAAAAAAAAAAAGAAAAAAAGAGGCAAGGCAGCCCTTTGGAGAACTTCAGTGATATCTTTAATTAATAAACTAAATGTGTCTGTGATTGTGAGTAGACTATGGCCTGTAAGTAGTTACTAAAGTAGTAAACCACAGTAGCAGGCCCTGAAGAAGGAAAACACGGAAGCATCCACAAATCCACCCCAACCCTCTTACTGGGAAAAACGTAGGAGTGAAACAAAGGGCTGCAAAACCACACCTGTGAGGAATCTGGGCAACCCTGGAAATATTAATGAACTAAGCACAAAGAAGAAAGGAGACAATCCAAGAGTTTTATCATGTGTTATGGGGAGGGCAATCATGAGCCGTAGAAATCTGGAGACTCTCTTATCTGCATAGTGTGCAGCAGAGCTTTTGTAAAAACCTGTATGGAAATGACTGTTACTGTGCAGCTCTAGTAAGAGTTCAAACAAGAGGCAGCAATTTTCCTGACAAGATAAACCCCAAATCTCCCTGTTCTTATGGATTTCCACAAATTCCTGTTATTTATGTAACCACCTCAAAATCCCTCATTCAGCTGTTATTTCTCAGCTGAATATTTCAACACCTGCCACCTCACGGGCTGAGTACTACTGCTGCCAGCTCACATTTGCTTTCAGGAAGAGGCAGAAGATGAAGTGGTTCCTCTTGGGCAGCTCTCCAGTAGCCCCAGGGCAGCATTTGCACTTCTGCAGATCCCTTGCAAACCAGTGCTCTGGGGCCAAACAGATCCTGACCTCCATTCTCAGCCTGATTTCCTTCTTTTAATTTTTTTCTGCTGGAAACCAAGGAGGAACAGCTAAGCCTCTAGCTTAAATATTAGAATTAATTGGTGCTTTTTGATTTTTTCATATGCCTTCTGCTGCTATGCTCAAAGTGGATTTTCTTTGTGTGAGGAAGCCTTTGTTTGCCTGAGACAGGTTGTTTTCTTTTTCCCAGCCTGGCATAAATACCACTTTGAAAAATTGCATCACAAAACCTGCAGCATTGGGATTTTAGAAAGAGAGCCTCAACGGCTGAAAACTTCACATAGCTCTGCAAGGAGGAGAGTGTGGCTTTCATCTGACAGGCTGTTTAAGGATGGTTTGACCTCTCTCTTCCTTTACATGCTGGGAGTTAACTTCTCCTGTAAGTGTCCAGCATAAATTCTTTTAATGCAAATTTCCTTGTCAAAACTACAAACAGACATCTGATCAAAGGTCAGCTCTCCTTTGTGTTCCTGTTTGATATAGAAATTTCTATTTCATCTTTGACTGTCATGGTCAGTTAAGGGAACTGTAGCCTGATGGGAAATTACTGATGCATTTCATGTCCTCTCTCCAGTGAGGCTTTCTCCCCCCTTTTCATATCATATGGGTGTCTTAATTTGAATATGTTTTCATTTTTTAATGGAATATTTAAATTAGCTTTGAAGACGTAGCAGTATGGCACTGAAAATTGTCTGCTTTTTAAACTGAAGCTCAATTTACTGCTATTTGATACCCTGGGAGCAGATCAAATAATTATTATCCCCTTACTGCTGGCTTTTTTTTCATGCTTAACTTGTGGATCTTTTTTTTTTTTTTTTTTCCTGGGGCAGTGCCTGAAGAAGAGGAATTGCAGCGGGTGAAGGTTTGGGAAAATTTTGTATCTACTTCATGGAGTTGCTTGGCTCTGCTGCATACAAGAAATCATGGGGACCCCATGGCTGTAGCACTGGAGCTCACTTGAACCTCAGCAAGCACAGTGGGCTCAGCAGAGGGGTGAGCACTACTGGTCCCATCCTGTCCCAGCATCAGGATCTTGGATCCCTGAGTGGAGGATGCTACAGGGAGCTGGCCACACTGAGATTTGGGATGATGCAGAAAGTAGCTAAGGAATTAATGCAAAGCTCCAGTCCTATCCACACTGACTCCCCCAGGGGATATATTCTTCTTTTCTAGAAGCAGTTTCATGGTTTAACTAGTTGTTTAACCAGATTGTCCAGGCTGTTTGCCTTTCCAATCCACCCCCAGCCCACCTGCCTCTTGACTGATGGTCCCTCTTGTCCCTTTAGCTTTGCACCTGAGTTCTATGATGAGATTTAACGTTAGGACGACTTTGAGAGGCAGGAGGATTCCATGTGAAAGAGTGACTCCTGTGAGGCTTTGAGGTACTGAACCTAGGGGATTTGCTCAAAACAGCAAAGGAGGTTTTTGTCAAATCAAGGAATTGAACACAGCTCTTCCCACACCTCTGGCTAACATCCTAATCTCCATTTATCATACTTTGGCAACTCATTTGGAGCTCTTCACAGTGTGCAAAGTCAAGCCCAGTGTGGAAAGTCAAATCCTTGCAGGATTAAACCACTGCTACCATAGCCCTTCACTTCTGCGTAAGCAAATGCACAGATGTGTCTGTGTGGTTACAGGGCTGACAGAACCCTGGGGACAAGGGAAATGTGAGGACCAAAACCCAGATTACGGTTACTGTGCAGCTCTCCAAACCTAGAACC
Organism: Indicator indicator; assembly: GCF_027791375.1. Taxonomy (NCBI): domain Eukaryota; kingdom Metazoa; phylum Chordata; class Aves; order Piciformes; family Indicatoridae; genus Indicator; species Indicator indicator. Next base: position 7,178,786 of record NC_072024.1, on the reverse strand, counting down.
ACTTTGGGGCTCCCTGCCTGTTGATGAGTTCTGAAACCCAGCTCCTCTGGGGTTTTTGTTAACATGTGCCATGACTGTTACTTAAAAAAAGAACTGGAGCCATAGCCATACCTAATGAGCAGGGTGGCATACCTGGGTGCCTCTGGGAAAAGTGGCCTGAAATCAGATCTCTGCTGCAGAGGCTGAGATGGACAATAAGCACCACAACTGCCCTGGAACTTTCATCTGGGAAGCTGCCTGCACCAGCTGCTGAGCCACACAGAGGCTACACAGTGGTGTGTATTGCTGCTGAGCAGGCTGCAGGGTGTGGGAGTGGGCAGGAAAAGTGGGCATCCAGAAGAATAACATTAAGGAAACAGCCTTAAGCTTAGCCTTGTTGCTACTCCTCAGGAAAGAACCTGAAGCATTGACCCCCACTACAATTCTGTGCCCTGGATCTGCAATTGCTGGGGAATTGATTCAGCTCTTTTTAGTGCCATGCACTTCAATGAAGAGCTGTGGCTTTCCAACATGTAGATAGCAAAAGAGGCCATGATGAGTGAGTCTTTCTATTGAGGTCACTTAAAAAAGCAGTGCCTAGGCTTGTTGGCTTGACTCCCTACTGAGTATAATTGTCTCCACAGGGAACTGGAGGCCACAGCCCCCCCTCTCTTGGAATGTCACCTGAGTCTTGCAGCATCCAGGAAAGGTGTCTGTTCAACAGCTAGTCCATGCCAAGAGAAACTGTCCTTCACAGTGACAAGAGGCACAAACACCTCCTTTATAACTCATCTCTTTGAAATAGATCACTCCTTCATGTACCAGAAACTTCCAATAAATCAGACACACATCATCCCTGCTAACCTGCCTCCTGCCAGGGTTTAGCTCCTAGAAGCACCCAAGGCTCAATGAATCCATCAGCCATCTGGTCCCAGGGTCACGGAGGGAGATCCCTGGTGCTCCCTGGGGCCTGACCCTTCCCCCAGGCCCATGATGATGTACAAGGGGTAACACCCATGAAGAAATGTCCATGCAGGTCTGGGATGCAGCCCTGCAAGCTCTCAGACTGATGGCAAATGCAAAGGGGCCTTTTCCCAGATCTCTGCTATTTATTTTGTTTCTCTGGGAGTTAAGTTGATGAAAATATAGCAGCGATGCATCACAGTCAGCAGAAACTGCATGAGACATGTGGAGATAGTCATCTCATTTGTGCCACTAATGTCCCCAGGCTGGCTCCAAAATGACATAATGCTGTGGTGAGTTGTGTGTCTGCTTGCAGGGAGCCAGGGCAGGGTGGTGGCATGCAGTGATGTGTCTGGGCTCCCACAGCTGGGGCAGCCATCTGTGCCTGCTCTCCTTGGGAGACAAGCATTCTGCCCAGCCCCAAATGCTGCCTGGAATCCAGGCTTCTGCAGCCCCACATGACAAATGCTACTCCAGCAGCCTGAAGTCAGCATTGCACTGGAAAAGGGAACTTGTCGCTACAGAGAGCACATTCTGTCACAGTGGTCAGTGTGCTGGGATGGGGGAAGGTGCAAACCTAGCCCCAGGGCTGTAAAAGTGCAAGAGACGTTTGAATGAATGCTGTCTTTTAGTGAAGGAGGTGCTATGGTTACAGGGCTAGGGCTTATAGGGCATCTGGGGGCTGTGCAGACAGACAAAAGTTAAATCAGAAAAGTGCTGAAAAACATATGGCTGAGGAATAATCATCCTCTCTTCTAAATGGTCTCCATTGCCCAGTGAGGATATAGCCTTAATGCAATGTTGTCTTCATACATGAAACTACTGAAGACCAAAGCTTGGAAGATCTAATCATGACTGAGATGCTGCCTTCTTCTCCCCACACGGCTCTAGTTCAAGCTCCAAGAGACCTGAACTTCCTCTTCGTTCTGCAGCTTTGCAAGTCTCCCGCTTCCAGGAACTTTTCCCTGTGGCTCTGCTGGAGCAGGATGACCACAGCTGCTGATCCATAACACACTGCTAGATTGTGTCCTCTCAGCAAAAAGCCTTTTCAGCAATTTCCCTTCTCCTTTCTTATGTCTCCTTCTGTTATCTTCAAGCATACAAGCTGGTTCCTTTCAGACAGAGATGGACGTGAGGTGGCTTGGATATGCAGAGCCATCCTTTGCCAGGGAAGACTTTGTCCTTCCTCAATGTCTGGGACCAAGTCACCTCTCATTTATTCAGCTTGAGCTTCGGCCTGCAACGTCCCAGCTCTCTTCCTTCGGCTGACAGTGACACCAGATGGCAGCAGTGGCCTTCGGATCCCAGCAGCACTGCCAGCTCTCAGCGAAGGGTTTCCCTGCATCTCGAATATTTCGAGGACAGCTCCTCCGTGCTCTCCTTCGCTGGGACTCATCAGCACCCATATGGGCTGTCAAAAGAGAATTGCACTGAGGATCTATATGCTGTAGTTGTTTAGTGTGTCAAAATGACACACACTTAAAAAGTCAAGAAAGAAAATTCTCATCTTCAGTTGTGCTTTAATTAATCATTTTGTCAGGGTTTTGATCACTTGGGTGCTGCATTGACAGGTGAAAGAGAAGATTAGGATTTCTGAAGGTCATGAGTATGTTGGAGTGCCTGGTTAAAGTGATTGATGTTCATCCATTTTCTGAGGGGCTCCCAGCTGATGAAACTCAGGACTTGTGGCATCCTGCATCTTTGACCCTCAGTCTCAAGAAGACGTTGGATGGTACTGGCTGCACTGTCACACAGCTTCCTACCCACTGTGCCACAGTGTGAGTCCTGTCACTGCCCCTTCTGCCTGCACAGTCTTTGGCAAGGTTAGCACTAAAAATGTGGCAGAGCCCAAAAGCTGGACCACAGGGCCACGGGCTGGGTCAGGATCTGGGTCTCTGGAGATACATTCATTCAGCAAACCTCCTTTGCAGGTGTGGAATAACGGACCCTGTGCAGTGCTCACCGGGAAGAAATTGCCTCAGCCACTGGAGCCAGGTGGGAGATGCAGTTCTGGGGGTGTGTCCTATGAAGGGGGGGCAGGGGGGGACTGCAAAGCAGCAAAGTAGTGGAGAGATCCTCACAGATCAGACAAAGATGGATTGATTTGCCTGGCTGCACCTCAGAAGATTTTTTTAGGACATGTTATGAAATACACCAACAGGCAGCCGGGCAAAATATTGCTCACTCCACAGATTTTTTTCTTGAAATAAATAATTTGGAGGAAGTTACATTCATTCTCTGGGCAGTAGTTTATCCTCTCACTTCAAATTACCATGTTGTAGTGTTTTAGTCTCTTGAATGACTTTTGTTTATGATGACATCCAAATATTTATTGACTTTTTAATTGATCTGGGGGCTATCAATTTACCTGTTAGCCACTGGGTGACTCCAGAAATTATTAATGTACTAACTGCAAAGAGAAAAATAAAAAAGAAACAACTTGGATGATTTATTGCTGTGTGTGTTTGGGCAGAGACTGACAGCAAAGAGCAGAGTTAAGCCACATTGGTAGTAAGAGGACCTGTTTCTGACAGACAAAAATGGAGAAAGCCATGTTCAGTGCTGCCAGCAGCCCTGTCTGCTGGCCATGCTTGTTCTGTGGAGCTCTGAATGGTACCAATGCCCAGTTAAAAGGTTACTAAGAAACTTATACTGTCATAATTTAAACCAATAAGTATTTTAAGTAGCCTTGCAGAAGGGGTAGTTTTGTTCAGCAGGGGAGGTGGACTTACTAGGTTAACTATGAGAAAGAAGCAAAAGGGACAGGATTTCTGCTAATATACTGTATTTTTTTCTTCTCTTAGACACTAATCACTGCATTTTAACCTTTCTGGTACTCGTGCTGAACTGGTTTACAAACAGAAATAACCAATTTCAGCTTAATTTACATGGCATAGTGATCCTGCAAGTTGCAGGAGAGGATATCTGGGTTCAGCTTTCCTTCTACCTTCATCCAGGAGCTTGGGAAAACTCAAATTTTAAGCAAAACCTCTGGAGTCAGAAAAATCTCAGAAATGCCAGTAGTTGTGAATCCTGGACTTGATTCCTTCATCTGCCTTCACTATCTCTGTGTAAACCACTGGACTGGCCTCTGGGTGTGTCAATTGCAGCTGGGATGAGCCTGGAGGAGCCAGGAGAGGCTGGGATGGATACCTCTGTGTGGCAGTTTAGGCTGGGTGCCCCCTGCCACTGCTACATGAGATACACCTCTGGTGTCCTGGGTGCCCACCCAATAGGGATGAACACAGGAAATGCCGTATTTCTATCCATAAATCCTGCGCCCTATAAGGCCATCTGCAGAGTCATTCTCTTCCTCTTTCTTCCCTCTCTGCTCCCATGGGAGATGTCCTCTCTTATCGGGTAATGCTGGGGGAGTATCCTCAAGGCCTCTTAGGCCTGTCTAGGCCTAATGCCAGGAGGAGAATGGAGGGGGGGCAGTCTCAGACCTGGCCAGCCTGAGACTTGCCTAGCAGCGGGAGGGGGAAGAAAGAGCCCTGGGGGGTTTGGGTTTACCCTCAGGTGGGAAGAAGGGAAGGATTGGTAAGCCTCTTGGGAAGAAGGGAAGAACTGGGAAGCTTTGGGAATTATGTAACGGGCTCTCTATGCTTTGGGATGTTCTCTGCCACTATGCTTTGTAGTTTGTAGTTTTCTGTAGCTTCACCAATCGCTTTTCCATTTAAACTTTCCATCACTCTCCAATCCGTTTGTGTGAGTCTCATTCTTTTGTCCCTTTCGGGGCAAGAGACGATCTGTCTGGCCTCAAACCAGCACACTCTGGAAGGTCATAGTAAAGCCTGGAATATGAAGCCCATTCAGAAAGCACAGTCAGTGCCTCCTACAGACTAATATCTTGAAAATATGATTAAGCTCACTAGGCACCTCTGCCATAGAAACAAGCTACCCTCTAGAGCAGGGTCCCCATTATGGCAGCCAGGCAGAGTGGGCTGGACCCTACTCTTGAGTTATCAGCATCTACCACCAGCTGAATAAGTCGAGAAGAACCAGCAGGCCATGAGCAAAACTGCAGGTGTTCACAACTGAGAGAGGACCTTGTGCCAGCTTTGGACAAAAGTAGTGTTTAGGCTTTGCAACTTGGGATGCTAAGAAGGTGCTGCAGCATATTGCCTTGTAATAACATGAAGCAAAAGCTCAGCAGAAAGTCCGTGAACCAGATAAGATTGATTAAACAATTTCTAACCAACGGGGTTGCACATAAAAATTTTATTAAAACCTCAAGTACTAAATTTATTTCCTGGGTCTGTCACTGCTATTTTTTTTTTTTTATTCAGTAGTGATAATTACTACATTAGAAATTAAATGAACCTCATATACTACATCTTTCAGACCTCCTAGGAGAGTTGTGAAAGTGATTTAGGGAAGTGAATTTGCTATTGTGCCTAATCAAGTTACAGTAATTGTCACCTATAATTTTAACTTGACTGCTACGTGTTTAATTGGAAGCTTTACCTTTGGTTTTTTGGAACTCAGCTTCTCTGTGAGTGTTTTTCTGCTTTCCATCCCCTCCTAAACCCTGCTGGCAGAAAACAAATCCTTTCACACAGCTGTGCCATTAACAGCACTGCTGTTTGTCTTCTTCACAAACCTGATGTGTTGCAGCATCAGGTGATTTTCCTTGTGAGACCTGCACCAGGTTGTCTCCCTTGAGATTATATCACAACTGTGTAGATATCAATGGCAATAAAAGGGAATTCTGCTCCTGCCCTCCACCCATCCCCACCTTAAAAAAAAAAAAAATGGAAAGAAGTATTGCAGTACTCTGGGCATCACAAAGTTAAGGTAAATCCTGGGACTGTCTCATGTGTGTTGGGGTAAAACCCAGCCCCCTGGAGAGCTACCAATATGCACTAAAATCTCTGTGGTTGTTTCCAGCGTGGCTATGTGCTGACTTTCAATGGCACAGAGCCAGGCTGATTTGGATCTGTGTGGCCTCTGGTTCTATACATGTTTGGTCAGAGATGCTTTCAGGGACTTCCTGCACTGCTCTCAACCTCATGATCAAGAGATGCTGGGTCATGTGCAGCTACTTCAGAAAAGATTATTAATGAGTCTCTTATCTGGATTTCCCTAGTCAGACCACAAGAAGTTTCCTCACCGAGCTCTGCAGAGCAGCAACGTGTCCAGCAAGCCAAAGAGTTTACAAAACAGCACCTGGGGACCTGTAGGTGAGTGGCAAAGTAAGGTACAGTCGAGCCAAAGAGCTTAAGTTACCTAGGTTGGAAGCTGCATCAAGGGTAGGCGTGTGCAGGCTACTAATGCCAAATACATGTAGTGAGTTTAATGCACAGGTTTCTTCCTCTGTTCTGAGATCAGGCAATTGCTCTGGTCACTTACCACCACTTGCTTCTTCCTCCTTCCCTTTTCTTGCTAAAGAAATATGTCTGTGCACATATATATATATGCAAATTCAGACAAAATTTCTTCTGGATTTAGGGAAGAGGGTGATTATGAGCATGAAAATTCTAAATAGTTCATCTGATTACTGATCTTCAGCCTTCCTGGATGCTTGCCCCAATATCAGACTGAAGAATGGGGCTGCTTCTGATCATACCTATTCAATATAAGGTAATGCTTGACCCACTGTCGTCACAAAATGTATAGTACCTGTTTAATTTAGATTGGGATCACACCCTCTGTTTTTAAAGAGTCTGTTACAAGTCCTTAAAGATCCAGAAAGGCCATATTATGCTGATGCAATTAATAGAGGTTATTTGAAGCTCTTTTATCAGTGTAACACAGAAATTACCGTGCTTGTGTGGCTTTGCGCTCACATTCTGGAGTGATGTGTGTGGAATAGCAGTAACCTTGTCCTTGAATAATTCATGTTGTTTGTCAGCCACTTTTTAAGCCTTTCTGCTTAACCACAGAAGATTAGCATTTTTGTTGCTTTTTTAATCAAAGGTTTGGGGCAGGGGGAAGGGAGAGCATCAGTTTTCTTTTTAGCTTGCTTTAAACACTTCCCCAGGCTTTCAGTATGCAACTTTGCTATTCAATTTGGGATATTTTGGTCTTAGAAGCATTTTAGCTAAGCCTGCTACATTATACAATTTTCTAGTAAATCATGAATAAGTTGAAAGGCTATAGAGCTTTTTTCTCAAGGGTCCTCTTACTACCTAATTTGTTTTTATCCCCTGTTATTTACTAACTGTAATCAACTCGTCTGCTATTGTTCCAGTCTGCAAGTGTGGGAAGGTTTGGCAGGTAATGTGTGGCAGCACAGGGAGTTTTAAAGATCCTGGCCTTGAAATGAATATTGGTGGTTGGAAATTGGACCACATTCATTACATGCTGGAGTTCTCCTGAGCTTTGTTTTCAAGTAAGGATGCTCCACTGGTATAAAACAGCAAAGCTCAGTTATGGTTCTTACGTGATGCTGAGCTGCACAGCTGCACTTCAGAAATAGAAAGGCTCAAAGTCAACAGGGTGGAGGCAAAAGCCACTGAGCAAAGTGAGAGGGAATGGCAACCTTGGCAAATGCAGGACTCAGAGAATTATGTTCTTTGCTTTCATCTTGGGGGTCATGCAAAATAGCTTGGGGTTGGTTTCTTTTGTGGTTTTGTTTGTTTGTTTAAATTACAAGTGAAAAGTTGAATCAGTGATCCCATTGTATATCTCAGGGAAGGAGGACAACAGTAAGACAAGGGGTTTGCAGCACCACTGGCTGAAGAGTTCATTAAGTCAGTGACACAGATCCTTTGACTGTGGATTCACACCAGCCCTTTGTGTCTGAGTAAACTAAAATCACTGGCATGCAATAGCAGCCAAGTCCTGTGGCAAGAGAGTATCACTGAGGGGGAGTGTGTTTGGGTTGTCGTGCTCACAGAACTAACAGTGAAATGTGTGCAGAAAGCTCCGTGGATATATTTGATGAAGGAGAGACTGGAGTGAGATCACTGCTGGAGAAAACAAACTCCCTGTCTCCGCTGTCCACTGTTATGTGTGTTCCCTTTATTTTCCATGCTCTTTCTTTCTTTCCCAATCTTCCACTGGCACACCAGGTGAGGTCTGGCAGAGCACAGAGTAACAGAAGTCAGTACATGACCACATCTGTTTGAGTGCAGAGCACTGTGGTGTGACATTTGCAGTCTCCTCTGGCACTCAGAATTGGATTATCTCCTTTAGGCTGTTGCTACTTCTTTTCTTTTACTCTCTGTGCTGTAACATTTAAGAAAGAAGATCAGCATGCTCTTGGAAAACCAAATGGATATTCAAAGAGAGTGTTGTGTTAAACCCAAAACTTAGCAATGCAAACTTTCCAGTCAAGCTAATTTTCCAAAATACTGGCAGCAGGTTTATCTTCCTTCTCTGATTCAAAATGCTCAAGCCTCTTCTCCTGGAACTGCAGCTCATTCTCTCGTGCATGGTTGCCAAGAGCCAGTCCACACTGACAAGCGGCTGAAATGACAGCTCCAGCTTTCACATGCTGCTCTGCTGTAGTCACTGGAGAGTTTCTCTGTTCCTGTTCCACTATTAGGTTTCAAACCTCCCTGCTGAGTAGCTGTCCTCCAGTCACATCAGGTAAACTCAGCTATGCATTGAATTCAGAGACTGGAACTAATCCCACATTTCATCTTTAGATAGAAGAGAACAATGAGGAAGGGAGCTAAGCCTGGCCCCTGTCTGCAAGATGAGAGTTTTACTATATTAAAAGAAACAGATGCCCTATGCTTGAGCATGTGTGCTGTTTCCAGTTCCAGGTCTACCAATGTTTAGCTCATAGTGGATTTTCTCCTAGCATTTCCTTTCACTTGCATTGACTATGATAGAACTCAGTATATTTTTTTTTTTAATGAGCAAAAGATGAATCTTTATTGGATCTGAATTTATAAAAACTTTATTTATAAAGATTTGACTATATATTTGAATTTAGCAGATATGCTAGCTACTAAAAATGGTACCTAATTGTCTTACTTAAGAGGGACTTGCTTTGGGGACTTAAGAGTCCGCAAAGTGCACTCTTTTCTTTAGAAAATAGAGGGAAATGCGAATTTCACTCATGAAATGTAAAAAGAATGGTGAATGAGAGTGACTACCCCAAGACCTTGCCAGCACAGTGCATACTAGAAATGAGAACAGTCTACAAGAAACAAGTGGCATTAAAAATACTTCCCCTATTAGTATTTGTACTATCCTAAGTTCATGAAGGTCGTGATATGGTGATGTATCCTCCTTAGGCTGGCTTTCTGAGGAGAAAAGGTACAAGGTGTAATTATTAATAGCTTCCTATAGATGGCTTCAGAAGTGTGGAGGTGACAGCAATGCTGAGGACAAACACCAGATCAGTGCCATGTATCACAAGGCACTGTTACACAGTGCATCAAGAGAACAGGGTGATGAGTGCCTCATGGCAGTGAGCACTAATGACCTAGTTATTCTTAAATTTGTGTAACAAAAGAATTGAGCTTAAATTGGATGTTATGGCAGAATAATACACGAATATACGAACCTCTACTCTTACCTATATGTCAGTTTATCATTTATTTATTTACTGAACAAGCCTAAGAAACTGCAGTAGCAAAGACAGTGATATTCAGTGTAATTCTGAAACAGTCGGATTTGAATTCTTGGAAACTTTTCCTCTCCCCACCCAACAGCAAAAGTGAATGCCTTGCTAGCTTCAAGTATCATATGAAGCATTTTATCTTAACTATTTTTGCTTGGAAAGTTCTTCTTTATTCTGCTAGGTTAAAGAGCAGGCATGTTGTCTCAGAACAGTTAAATCCCACAGCTTATTACCATGAAATACGTGAGCTTAGAGGATATGAAAGTGCTCCATCCAAGAGGATATGAAAGTCGTCTGCCCAGAGAGAGTTCAAGGCCTCTTGTACAAGGAAAAGTTCCAGGCTTTAAAGCTGTACCATGTGTCAGGATTTTCAAAAAGGCACTTCTCAAAATGGCCTTTAAAACAGGCAATTATTTCCCATATATCATCAAGACAGACTTTTAGAAGAGAAATGAAGACACTGTAAAGAATTCCTTTTGGAAAGGTTCATTTGCTTTAGAGGTACAACAGCAGGATGTGTGGGAACAGTCCAGTTAGCTACAATTTGCGTAGCTCAGGGACCCAAGAGTAGTTTTGTCATTGAGCTTAATGTGGGTGGCTGGCCTCATTGTGGCTTTCTGTTGGTAGCACCTCCTTGGGTCCGATTACAGTTGAGTGCAGTCAGACATAGTCCTACTTGGCAAAAGAATTAGCAAGAAAACCTTATGTAAGGTAGGGTGGAGTCAAATGGGGGAAAACTCTGTTGTCCATCTTACTGCTTTAGATACCAAAATGGGTCATCTTCCTTTTGGTATATTCTAACACATTATTTGCAAATAATTTCTAGAATTCCACCCACTGTATGCCTTCCAGTTACCTCACTCTGCTGTACTGAGATTTTAGAGGAAATAACCTTTCATGGTTTTTTTAATACATGGCCATTAAATACACTTTTACAGTCAACAGCAGACCAAGTATTCTCCCTGGACCTCATCTCAGTGTCCCTGCAGTCAATAATGAAGTTACGGACCAGAATGAGAAGAGGATCTAAAGCCACAAATGGAAAGTAAAAATTGCCAGTACCCAGAAATACATGAACAGAAGTTTTCATAAGCAAGTCAAATATTCCAGAATATGGATAATACGCAATTAAACTTGGGTGGGTCAAGTGAATAAGGTCAGGTAATGAGACATCTGTATCACAGGGGTTTTACTTAAAAAGCCCCTAATGCTACATATTCAACTGACTTCCTTATGCAAGCTCACACACTGGGCTTTCCTCCATACAGAAGAGCAAATACAAGAACACTTACAAAAACATTCCCAATATCCATCACTATGCCTTTCAGGGATGTTAAGATTGTTTATGGCTGTTACCTTTCTGCACTCAGTGAACAGGTTGGTAACACCACACTGCCCCATCTTGTTGTCAGTATTGACTCAAAACCAGCCTTTCAAAGGTAGGTGAGATGCTTTGTTTTTTTGTTTAAGCAACAGGTCTTCTGAGTTATGAAAATAACTCCAGTGTATTAAGCTTCCCATGTTCTTCAGGCTTTAAGTATGAAGTTGCAACTCCAGGGATTGTCTTTTCCACATTTGAGTTCTTCAAAACACACCAAAAAAAAAAAAAATTTTGAAGGAAGAAAGAATTGAAAAGCACAGCAACTCTGAGTGACGACTTCAGAATGTTCCAGGGATATAGGATGGTGTTGAGTGATTCAAGTTTACTCTACTTTCCCTAGAAAGAAACAAATGTGGTTGCAACTACGCCAGCTTCCCCACTTAAGAGGGAAAAATCATTTGGTCTTAAACCTTCTTGGGTTGTTCCAGACAGAAGAGGTACTTTACTTTTTACTGTCCCCTTTCTGCAGCCATCTGTGCTCTGGGAAGTGTCTGCCCCTTTCCCACATTTGATTTGCATTCTGAACAGCATCTGGATCAGTTTACATCTACACTGGTGCATGAAAGTTCCAGATTTCAGCTACTGAAGCTCACCAAGCCATCATTGTCTTATTTCTTTGGATGTCTGTATGGGTTTTGCTATGCAATCTGCAGAGTTTTAACAACACACACATAGGTAGAAGCAAAAATGGATGATGGAGAGAAAGGGCAGCAAAGAAGTTATTGTTCTTCTGTTGTTACCTTTTCCACCACTGCAAAAGTCTGTTTAATCCGGGCCTTCTGAAGTAGAGAGGAGGCAGCCAGGAGAGTTTAGAGATGAGACTAAACCACTTACTGAAATCCAGTTCTGGAGACAAGGTCAGCAATACACATCTTCCTGCTCTGATGGGGCATATTTCCCTTCTGTCTGGGGTTTGTTTCACAGGGCAGCCAAGAAGCCTGGGGGATATTGGTCATGTTTGCTGGCAAGAGGGATTTCAAAGACTTTAGGTCTGATATGTGCAGTGTTTGTTCCAAATAGCTGGGAAGAGAGTTATTTTGTAAGTGGTGCTTTTAAACACAGCTTTTAGGAATAAGAAATTACACATGCACAGATGTACCAACTGAAACGCTCTACCTGCAAAGAGGCTGGAGTTAATTCAGTCTCAGTGAGTAGTGCCACATTTTCTGTTGGCAAGCAGGGCTCTGATGCATACCTCTGTAACACAGCCACCAGGAGCTTAAGGGTCCTGGAGTGTTAAGGAAGGATCATCATAAAAATACGATTAGAGACTTGACAAAATGGAACAGAGCTCTTACTCAGAGTCTGCTGTGACTCAGACAGGGCCAGTTCCTTTGAGAGAGCTGTTAGGTTATACTTGCTGAAAAATGAGGTTTCACTGGGACCAAATTCACTGAATCTCTTCATTCTATCCCCTGCGTAGAGCAGATCCAGCAGAGTACAGCCTTCTAGTAATCACAGGCTGCCCTTGCTTTATGCTGATGGTGGATAAATGGGTATTTTGTTCTAAAGTGACCGCTCCAGAATACATCACTGTCACGTCACCTAAACAACCAGATTTTTGGTAGCTGTTGGGACTTGCTGAAAACATCAGAGCCTGTCCTTCTGAGACTAAGAAGGGATTAGCTGTGTGATTTCAGTCAGCCTGAAGAGAAAGGTTAAACACTTTGGGAGGAGGAAGTGTGTGCACACATGTGTCTTCCAAAACAACAGATGGTCTCAATAAAGTTGCTCCTGCTGCTAGGAAGTGGCACTTCTTGACATTAGCAGAGCCATATCTCATCAGGGTTCTTGTTTCTACCAGGCTGTCTCAGCAAGGATGAATCCACTGTACAGTATGGGGTAATCAGAAAAGGCACTCCAATATCTGCCCCATTAATTGCCCCCTGCCAGTCTTCCCTCTCTTCTGCTGTAATGCTCACTGTGCTCACTATGGCAGGATCGATTGGCTTTGAAGGGCAACTTTCCTTAATGATCTGCAATTCCCCCTCCTTAAACTGCAGCAAGAACTGTGTCATCTCAAAGGTTCTGCAAGAAATGCTTGATTTCTTGGAACCGCTCAACAAAACCCTCTCTGCTTCAATCAATGGATTAAATTATTGTGCAACTAAATTAATGTGCCTCTTGGTGACAGAACTGCAGAAAATGAGCAGTGTTTTATGCATTAAAGACAAACTGGTAAAAGATTGTTTTTCAAGGTTAGATTGTTCCACAGTGAATATCAAGATTTTTTTTTTTTCCAATTAAAATATGAGGGGTTTTCAGAGTGCAGCTGGGTCAGCTGTATGACTTCTCACAGATCCACAGCATGAATTAATAAGTACAAACAACTGAAGAATTGCAAATATTAGTAACTGAGACATATTTAGAGAGATGACAAGTGATATAACATTTTTTCCTACTAGGATTGTATTTAAATTTTATAGTTAAACTATTTTTACTGGAATTTATTTATTTAACTCAAGAGATTCATAAAGAATTGCTTTGAAAACATAAGAAATCTTGTCAAGCTTCTGCAAACCTTCCTTTCCTTGGGACTGCATGGCACATGTGGGAGTAGGTTGGCCCTTCCTTTCATGAGGCCCTCCAGTTTTTATTGCAAAAATAGCATACAGGGAAAAACCAAGAAAAAGGAAAAGCAACTGCAGTGACCTCTTCCTACAATTTTAAACTGCACACAGTATACAAAATGAAAATGACAATATTAATGTGGATTAAAAAATTGCTGCCTTTTAAAGCTGCTTGAACAAACCCCTATTCTTAGCTTTCTTTAAGTTTTGGCCCAGTCTCATTTATTATCTTTCTTTTGCTGGCAAGAGAAAACATGAAAAGTTTTACCTAATACTATGTAGGAAGAGCTGGATCCTCCGAAAGTGCTGCATCATCTCTTGTGCAGCAGGAGGACTGGGGATGGTTTGGGCATCTCCCTACCAGATGACTCAAACCAAAAATTTGCTAAAGATATGCTCTCTTGGCCCCTCTATTGCAGGTAGATGAACTGCAGGTTTCTAATTAACTTGTTCTGTAGATGTAATAACAGAGGGAAAGCTTTTTTTAATAACTTCACTCTTTCTCCAAACTTCTTTTTCTGGTATCTTCTAAGTTCTCAACTATCTGAAAAGTGTGTATTGTGTTCAATTTCTCCTGAAACTTTTTCCTTCCTTTCTGTTCTTGCTTCGGCTGGTGACAAAGACATTCTTTAGTCTTGAGGCAAGAATCCCAGAACAAGCAGTCCCAGCTCGGAGTTCATAAAGGGGCAACATTTCTAATCACTTACAAAAGACAGACATGGACTCTGTGTGACTGCTCAGAAGATACTGTTTCATTTTTATTTTTGCACCTTTGGAATATCAAATGGGCAACCCCCCTCACTTTCTCCACGAAGTGTTTTCAGCTGTATGTTTTCAATCTGTACTTTCAGGAATGATAAATTAGGTGTGAAATTAAAGCCTAAGTTAAAGAATCACCCTCAATAACCAGGACATTGAGGATTCTTGCAAAATCTTCAAATGGTATCATCAATTTCAGTATATTGCTGATCATAACTTAAACAAACAAACCCAATCAAACCTAAAATGAAACAAAAACCCCTCAAAGCTCACAAAAGGAATCCAAATAAACAAAAATCTCAAAATACTCAACAAACAATCACAACCCCCCAAAAGTCCTACAAAATTGATAATATTGATAAAGGAATTTACATCAATGTATCTCTAAGGTCTTCACAGCTCCCCATTGTCTCCTGGAAGCAAAAATCCATTAAATCAAATTATTTGATCAACAGCACACAATAAATTAGTGTCAGCACCAAGGCAAGAACCCAGTTTTCTGACATCTAATCCTACACTCAAATACTGGATTTGCATTGCTTCCCAGGCAAAACAACATAAGGGGGAAAGAAAATGATGTGGCAGAAGAAAAAGGAGCTGGAACTCACAAAGAATCTTGTGATTTCTGAAAGTATTGGTTCTAAAATTTGTGTGTAATGCAAATGCCATCTATAATACCTAGCTTTAACATGTGAGGTGAGTGGCACAGATTTTACACAGACAATATGCTTCTCATTTTGCATCTGAGAGATCCAGGAAATACAGTGCAGGGCTGGGTGAAAAAGTCAGGTTCCCGGGCTTCCATGGGAGTGTCAGGGAGTGCTAACGAAGGTTTCCAGAGAGGGGAGTAAGTGATGGCATATTACACTTGAGAAAGACTTCAGATGAAGAGAATTGCTGACATCAATGCCTCTTAAAGAATATTTAAACCTGTTTGTATGGCAATTTATTTGTTTCATCAAAAAAGCCTTACAAAGGTAAGCTATTTGAAGAAAAGCTTGCACTCTGAAGCACAGTTTCAATGCAGTATCGATATTAAAAAACATTCTCCATTTCACTTCTGCATTTTGAACACTAAACCAGCCCATCCCAGTCCACAGCAAAGGAAATGAACTGTATCATGCAATGTCATTTGCTAAAAGGTAAGAGTGGAGGTATTCTCCTTTCCTTCATTTTATATTTCTAGGGACAATTTCACAGGCCATGCCATTGCTGAATGGGGAAATTGGAAAACTGCAGAATCGATTTGCAGACGTGAAGTTCTATTTTCTTTTACACCTCCTTCATCAGAGTCTCTATCATTCCTGTGTTGTGTGGCATTATTATCGACAGTAGTCTGGACACCACTGATAATTGCTAAACTAGGGAAGAGCTATGCCTTGCAAGTGAAAGCAAAACCACACAAGTGCAGTTGAATGACATTGAGTGGTACTATTCCTGCCCTTAAATTCATCTGCTTTACATTGGTAACGTACCCATGCTACAACAAGTTAAAGGAAAATGTATTTTTAAAATATTAATTGGTTTTGTTTGCCTTTAAAAAAACAAAAAAAAACAAAGCTTCCCAGCCAAAAGCTGCAAAATTGTGCTAAGCCTGTGTTTTTGGTTAAAACCAGAAAAATACACTGGACTTTGGAATGTTTCCATTATCTGTTAATTCTCCTTGTATTAATTGCATTTCACAAAGGAAATAAATAAATAAAAAAAATAATAACATAAAACCAAAACAACCCTTCCACAACAAATTTCTGATAATGACTCAGTTGCCCAGAATGAGGCCAGTGGTTAGTTTGCTGCAGCAAACTGGAAAAGCTGGTGACTATCAGCCACTTCATCCCTGGGGTGGAGAGAGAAACGTGCTTTGTGATATTAAAGGTCACTGGCAACAAAATGGTCGATCATCTGCTGGAGTCATTCAGCTGTTCTCTGCGTATGGCTGATCTGTGTGGCCACAGTGTGCTGGGAATTACAAACACCGGAAAAAATAAAAAAGATATGACAAGCTTTCAGACTAATTAGGTGACTATACATTTTTCATGAAAGGTCAGTTTATCCTTGCGCAGCTCTGGGTCTCACATCCTGACACTGCTTCACCCTAACCATATCCTTCAGCATTAGGATAGCACCAGGTATTTTCTTCAGTTCCCCCTCCCCAGCTTTTTGTTTGTTTGTTTGTTTGTTTCCCCATAACAAGAACAATCAGGCATTGGAACACACTCCCCAGTGCAGTGATGGAGTCCCCAACATTGGGCACTTCTGCAGTTTAGCCAGACAGGTTGCTGGGCCATCTTATCCAGGCTGTGCTTTTTATAAGAAAGGTTGGACCAGGTGACCCTTGAAGTCCCTTCAACCTGGTAGTTTGATTCTGTGGTATGATTCTATGGTTTTCTACCAGTTTTCTAGCAGTTGCCATGGTGTTTGCTCTCTGGCCTGTTGGGCAGACAGCATCTGGGAGATTTGGGACAGTATCACCACTCGTCCCTTTTGGGAAGTGTGCAGGTCAGTGAGGACAAGAGAGAGGCAGTGCAACAACGGATAAAGCAGGAATTGGGAGGCATTTATTTATGTGGAGAGGCCATTTCTGCTGTGTACCCCTGAACACGAGCCCATACTGGAGTAAGGTGCTGAAAACCATCCGCATGGCCCAGCCCGAGGGGCCCAAAATGGCCGCCCTCCCGAGGCGCTCGCCTCTTCGTTACTACGCGACGAGCGGAACCCGCCCCCCGCAGCCTCCTGAAAACTACAAGTCCCAGGGAGCCGGCCGGGGAGGAACTGCAGCTCCCAGCATGCTCCTCGCACCCGGGGCGGGCACCGCCGGAGCCCACACTACATTTCCCGGCAGGCAGCGGGGGCGGTGACCAGTCAGCGAGGTCCAGGTTGGGGGGTGAGAGGAACGGGGTTGGCTTCTGCGGGAGTAAACGGGCCGCGGAGAGGAAGCGGCGCAGGGGAAGCGGTGCCGGTGACATTTCCTTTCGGGCCGCCCCCCTCTCCCGCTGCCGGAGCGGGGCCCCGAGAATGGCAGCGTTAGGAGGTCTGTGCCGCCGGGACACCGGGGCGGGGGAACGGGCTGAAGGGGTGGAGCGGCCTGTGGGGTGGGGCGCTCGGGGAGGGGTCGCTGCTGAGGGGTTTTGGGGCCTGTGTGTTGAGGGGTGTCTCTGGGGGGCCACGTAGGCGAAGGGCGTTGGGGCCTCTTTCTTAGGGGTTTCGGGGAGGGTGCTTCATGGAGGGTGTCCGTGGGGAGCATCGTGTGAGGGACGGGCGCTTCGGGCCCCTGGGATGCGGGGTGACTGGGAGAGATGGCCCGGGTATGGGTGCGGGGATGAGGGGCCTGCAGTGAGGGGTGTCCCTTCTGAGTAAGGAACGTGGTAGCGGAGGAGGGGGCCTGTGGGGGATGGGATCATGGGCATGGGGTAAGAGACCGCCGGAGCGAGGGCCTGTGTATGGGGAGAGAGCAGTACCGCGTGAACAGAGGTGTGCGTTGATGCTGGGCTTTGTTAGGGTGGAAGAAGGGTTTCCTGTGAGGGATACCCTCACAATGTGATCTGTGTGAGGGTAGCTGAGCCGAGATATGGGAGCGGGGTTCTCCGTGGTGAAAGCCTTCTATGAAGGAGAGTGGAGAATGCCGGAGTATCTGAAAAATTAATGTGGGGAGTATTTTGGATTGATGTTTGGGTGGAACAGAGTTAAAAATTTGAGGTGCATGTGAGAGGAATATTGATAGAAGAAAAAGATGTTTAGGGTGGGAGGGAGAAAAATGAAGGTGATGAAAGTGACTGAATGGTTTTACAGAGTGAAAACTAATGTGGATTGATAGAAAAACTGGAGTACAGGGATGAGTATCTATACCAGCTCTGGAAGCTGCCTCATTGCCCAAGTGACTGGCAGGGTCAGAAAAGATCTATTCAGTGTCTTTTTCACTGATAGAAAGTAAATTAAACTCTTCAACCATGATAGCTTTCATTTCACTTTAAAGCTTTGCCAGGTAGGAAGCTTTGAAACCAATTTAGCAAAGTATTATTTACTTGTAATTTACTGAGTGGTGATTAACATTGTTTTTGAACACATACAAGTGCAGATTCTCCCTTTCCCTAATGATTGGTGTGTTTTGAATGTTGGAGCTTGGTTATTGTGATAAAGCAAACTCTCCCTTTGTAGATCTTACCTTGAAGGATGTACTATTGTATTTGGGGGGAAAAAAAATAAAATAAAAAAAGTCTGAAGAATTTTCTAACAGTACTTTGAAGAGACTGACAATATTTGGCCCTAAGCCTGCCATGGGAAATGTGTATCCAACAGCAGCTTCCTACTGATTTAATTGTCACTATGCTCAAAGCTGAGTCTGAGTAACAGAATTGTAACTGCAGTGTATCACCACGAGTTGCAGTTCAAATCTCCTATTAATCCTGAACATTGTTTGCTGTCCTCTCTGCCCCTTTGTGTTGTTCAAAATGTGTTGCAGTCAGCAACTTTACCTGATCTGCAACTGTTACTGCCTAATGTTTTGAGCTTTTCTTTGTTGTTGTTGCGTAAAAATGTTGTTGCTGTTACGAAACAGATTTTTGTGCTTGAGATATTGCTCAATTTTCACTTTGGGGTTTACTTCATTAGGCATACTGCATGTTACTTAGAAGCATATGCTTCAGTTCCTATGTTTCAGCAGTGATATGTGAACTTCATCACACCTCAGAAATTTTAAATGGCAATTGTATTTTATTTGTAAAGAAAAGCATGTAACCATATATTCAAATTTATGCAAATTTAGCTTTGTTGCCCAACATACTGTAGGGCTGTTTCTTTATGAATCTGTGCTGTTAGTCATCACTTGTGCAAGTTAGTAGCCAGTTCCTGTTTCATTGTATAGTTAAGTACATACAGACTTGTGTAGTGGTGGTGTAGATTGGAGGTTATTTTTTATTCTTCTGCATGCTTTGCTTTTCTCATTTTGTAAGTCTTTGTAATCCCATTGTGATTCTTGACTTAATTTCCTCCTTCTCTGGTGATATGTAATAAATAGGAATTATTTATATGATTATATATGTTTTCTTAATGGAGATAATTTTATAGGTTAATGGTAACCTACACATACATAGAGTAAAGGAAAAAATATTATTGAAGTATGTTTATATCTTTGCTCACCCTTATTAGACTTGCTGTTGATGGCTGATGACAGTGAGGAAATATGGAATACAAATTTGTGCCAATTGTTGTTTGCTCATAGGGCTTTTTGGTGGCTGGGTTTTTTTTTGGGGAGGTCTTGTTTATTTGGTTGGTTTTTGTTTATGTTAAACAGTTTCAATTTTGCTTTGTAGAACCAAGTAAGTTTTCACAAACGCTGAACGGAATTCCTTCTTCAAACACAGTCAGCAGTGGAATGGACCCCTTCCATGCTTGCAGTATTCTTCAACAGCTTAAAACCATGTATGATGAAGGACAACTGACAGATATCGTAGTGGAAGTGGATCATGGGAAAACATTCTCCTGTCATAGGAATGTTCTTGCTGCAATCAGTCCTTATTTCAGGTACACTAGCCCATCATTCTAGTGGGAATCACCTATGCTAATATTCTGTGTAACTGTCAATAATATAGTACAGCTTGTAAGAAAATATTACTGTTCTCTTAACATCAATGAATTAACAGTGCCTGTTGATCAAAGGTGAGTTTCATTGGAGAAAATGTCATGTTATTTCGGAAAACAAACCAGCAAAACAAAAATGCTTCTGGTTTTGAGTATGCCTTGGATACAGTAACTATGTGTTTCCTTTTAAAGTTACATATTCTAGCAGCTGGAATATGCATATGAAATAACATGTTCAAAGCTGAGTGCAAAGACTTGAGTATGTGAAGAGCTTGGCTTGTAAACTGGATGAACTTCTATATGATGTTAGTGTGAGATAATTAAGAAAAAATATTCCATCTTGCCCTGTTTTCAGTAAGTCTAGAACTGGTCTTGAATTGAGGTACCCAAATGATGTTACATAGCTTTTTCATTGATGTAACACTGTTTGTGCTGATACAAAGGCAGCTGCATTGTGATTGGCTATACACTATAATTTCCTTTCTTACACCCGTAGCTAGAAGATAACTACAAATAAACTGCTAAATGTTTTCTCTTTTGTAGATCTATGTTCACTAGCGGCCTTACAGAGAGTACCCAGAAAGAAGTTCGTATTGTTGGTGTTGAAGCAGAGTCAATGCATTTAGTATTGAACTATGCATATACCTCCAGAGTAATGCTGACAGAGGCCAACGTTCAAGCTTTGTTCACTGCAGCTAGTATCTTCCAGATCCCTTCCATACAAGACCAGTGTGCTAAATACATGATCAGTCATTTGGATCCGCAGAACTCCATTGGGGTGTTTATCTTTGCTGATCACTATGGACATCAGGAACTCAAAGACAGATCGCAAGACTACATTCGTAAAAAGTTTCTGAGTGTCACCAAAGAGCAAGAATTTCTTCAGCTGAGAAAAGACCAACTGATAAGTATACTCGACAGTGATGACTTAAACGTAGACAAAGAAGAACACGTTTATGACAGCATTATAAGGTGGTTTGAGCATGAACAAAATAAGAGAGAAGTGCACCTTCCAGAAATATTTGCCAAATGCATCCGTATGCCTCTGTTGGAAGAGACATTTTTAGAGAAAATCCCTCCCATGTTTGCACAGGCTATGGCCAAAAGCTGTGTACAAAAGAGACAACATAGTGCCAATGGCTATACACAACGGCTTGGAATGACCGCTTCTGAAATGATCATATGCTTTGATGCTGCCCACAAACACTCAGGAAAGAAGCAAACAGTGCCTTGTTTAGATTCGGTCACAGGGAGAGTGTTTAAACTATGCAAGCCACCAAATGACTTGAGGGAGGTCGGAATTCTCGTATCTCCTGATAATGATATTTATATTGCGGGTGGTTACAGGCCAAGCAGCAGCGAGGTCTCCATTGACCACAGAGCAGAGAGTGATTTTTGGATGTATGATCACACTGGCAATAGGTGGATTCCGAAAGCTCCTTTGTTGCGAGCCAGAATAGGCTGCAAATTGGTTCATTGCTGTGGTAAACTGTATGCAATAGGTGGTCGTGTTTATGAAGGAGACGGGCGGAACTCACTCAAGTCTGTGGAGTGTTATGACAGCCGAGAGAACTGTTGGACAGCTGTCTGTCCGATGCCTGTAGCAATGGAGTTCCACAGTGCTGTGGAATATAAGGATAACATCTATGTGTTACAGGGTAAGGTGGTTTGACTGACTCTTTAGTGTTTATTGCAAGTGAGGGTTGTTCAGTCCAAGTGTGCTCTCTTAAGTACCTTAGAAAACCAGGTTTCTTGGATGTTTAAAAGATTCTTGTGGGGTAACAGGTTGGGAAGAAAGCTAGAGAGAACAGAGGGTGAGGAAGGGTGAGGTTGCTACTTGAGTTCTCATGCCCTGGGAATGCATCACTCAGTCGTAGTATTGAGTTACTGCACAAATGGCAGTTTTGGTGCTAAGTCAGCAGTATAGGATTAAATTTTATACTGTGAGAATTCTTCATTAGATTGTCTTTATCTGGGTGAAATGTGCTGATGCTGAAGAAAGGATATTGTCCTGTGAGATGCACTTTGTTTTATTTCGCTAAATCTGTGAACGTTCCTGGTGTCTGTATTATTGATGACTTGTAAAAGTCAATTAATCGTTGTAGGCCTTCATTTCCTGCCCCACCCTGCTTTTTGAAGGCCTCCTGATAACTAAGGAAGATGATTTATCTCTTTCTAGTTAGCCCTGTTTCTTTGGTCAGTAATCACAATACCGCCTTTACATTTTTTTCTTTCCATAAATGATCAATTTTATTGGTGTATTAGACAGATTCTTAAATTAATAGAAAGGATCATTATGGGAATTGGCAAAATAATTTATTTTCACTTTATGGAGATCTTACATATTTGTGTGTGCATGAGCCATATAGCAGTCTTCACTTAAGTGTGCTGAAACTGTAGTGAGAGTTCCTAAAAGTGGGAAAGAAAGGAGGATGGGGCAGGGTGTCTTGGTTGTGCCTTGCTGAGAGCCACTTCTATGTAAACACCTGCAGAAGCTGGGGTCTTGGGTATGTAGCTGCTCTCTCTTTGGGCCACTTCCCATACTGGACCCCACAGCATAGAGAACCTTGTAAAGTCACTGTTATTTACCAGAAGTCAAGCTGGTTTCTTGACTTCATACTCCTGCCACTTGGTAAAGTCGGTGGGTTTCCACATGATTTATAGAGAGTTTTCTTCTTCTTTTGCTGTTCCTGTATCAGGCTTGACTCTGGTTGTGGCTTTAAATAATTCTGTGACACTAGCAAGTATGATAGGTAAAACCTTGACTGAGTTGCACAGAAGTAACATATAAAAATTCAACTTCCAATGATTTTTCTTGTAAGTTGGAAGTAGTCAATAAAGATTGGCTGTTGAAATGCCAAGGGAACATGAGCATCAGTCACAGGAGGTTACATTGTGGAAAAAAACTGAATAATCAAAAAATCTAAACTCTTGAACTGTGTTCCACTCATTTTACTGTATTATTTCTGTGTTCTTTGTAATACCTGAAGGGCTTGGTCACACAGCAGCTTGGTTACAATTCTGAAAGTAGCCATGTGAAATGATATATAATTTAAATTATGCTGATTCTTTGCAAATGTGAGGCCTTTCTTTTTCTGGGTTTCACAAAAGGAGTGGTGGTCTTTATCTATGTTCTTTTCATTGAGTGTGCAGGCAATGAGGTTTCAGTGATCTAAACTTGCATTGTCTGTAGGTGCTACTCTATGCAGTCAACAGAAGAGGTGTTTTCTAAGTTAATCACAAAGCTTACGATGAACAGTAGCTTCATGCAAGTATTCACCTCACATCCTTTTAAGCAAATCAGCCTAAATGTATAAACCACTCATCTGATACAAGTAGCTTCAAAATCTGTATGGATTACAAGACAATTATTTGCATAGGTTAATAACTTTCAGGCACTGAATTGTGAGACTCCACTCTCTGTAGGTGACATGTCCTGAAGATGCTAAAGAATAAAACAAATACTTAAGACTTTCCAAGACAGGAATCTTGAAAGGTTTTGTCCCTGGTTATTAACCATGGTTTAAAAGTAGTAAAGGCTAGCTAGGAAATATGCAAAACGTTGTATCTCTGATGTGCTTCAGATTCCTCCTTCTTCAGCTGGAACAGAAACTCAAAAGTAGATTTTACTCGTGCTGTAATGCACTTGGAAGAGATGGTGCTGGGGTTTTTGTTGCAGGATCAAGGCTTTTAAAAAAGGGTGGACTGTTTCTGTCTGTGTAAGAACATACCTGAAAGCTTAGTAGGTGCAGAATTGGTGTGCTGGGAATGAAACATAAGTTATGTTTTATTTTTCCTCTCTCTTTTCAGGGGAATTTTTTCTCTGCTATGATCCTCAGAAGGATTACTGGGGATTTTTGACCCCAATGACTGTGCCTAGAATCCAAGGCTTGGCAACTGTGTACAATGACTCCATCTACTACATAGCTGGAACCTGTGGAAACCATCAGCGCATGTTTACCGTAGAGGCCTATGACATTGAACAGAATAAGTGGACTCGAAAAAAAGACTTTCCATGTGATCAGTCCATTAATCCCTATATAAAACTTGTGCTCCTCAAAAATAAACTCCATCTGTTTGTCAGAGCTACTCAAGTCACTGTTGAAGAACATGTTTTCAGAACCAGCAGGAAGAATTCACTCTACCAGTATGATGAGGTTACTGACCAATGGCAAAAAGTATATGAGACTCCAGATAGGCTCTGGGATTTAGGCCGGCATTTTGAATGTGTTGTTGCTAAATTGTATCCACAGTGTCTTCAGAAAGTTATTTAAGTTTCTTTTTTCTTTTTTTTTTTTTTTCCTTTTTCTTTCTTTTTTTTCCCTTTTTTTAGTAACAGGCCTTAGTGGTTTCAGTGGTAATCTGATGCTAGAAAAAAACATGTCTTAAAGAAAACAAAGAAATTCTGTCAGTATTTATTGTAAGCTGAAACAGACAGGGTTTTTTGTATATGGGGATGGGTGCTCTTTAAAGGTTGCAGTCTGGGGACGGATTTACTGGTTCAGTTTCATATTTACTGATGTTTTCCTGGGAAATGAGAAGGAGGTTACGAAGTGCAATTATCAGCATTTTTTTTTCTGGTAAACACTTAGTCATGTCATACTAGAGGGGCGTTTTTGTGGTAAGAGCAAATTAAGTGAAAGAGCCAGGATAACTATGCACTACAGTGAAAGTAAGTCTAGCATTAATAGCTGAGGATGTCCAAGATGTTTTGAAGTGACTTTTCATTTTTTTTCTTTTTTGTTTAATACGGGTAAAATTTGAGGCAATATCACTAAGTTTGATTTTTGGTTTTGGTTGGGTTGTTTTTTTGACTTGAGATTAAAAGTACCTGGGAATGGAATATCCTGATTTGTAATGATCTTTTTCTTGTGCTGTTTTTTGAAGTCCATTAAGATGTTTGTAGTGGTATTTGTGCACTACAATTTAGGAGAAAAAGTTGAGTCGGAATTGGAACATGGAGTACCTTTGCCTGAACAGAGGCCTGTTCAGATTGCTGTACCACTTCCTGTGTATGGATTTTTGTTAAAATTGAACTCGATGGAGAAGGGGGGGGGAAATCCCAACACCTGTTTTTTGCCACATAGATGTAGTGCTGTAAAAACATTTTTTTTTACTTTTTTTTTTTTTTTGGACGCTGCTTAAAATCTTTCTTCTTTTTTTTCATCCCATAAAGGGCTTTAACCCAAAATGTTGATGGTGCTAGTACATTTTTAATACTCATTTATCTGAAATGGGCTAGGCTTATGCTACTGTTTCAGACAGCCTGGTATTTTTCACAGAGTGTGTGTCTGTCTCAGGCCCTGTCCTGTCATCATATTGTCTTTTTTAACATAACATTTTTACAGCAGTGATATTCTTGCACAGAATGGTGACAGGATATGGCCTTAATAATATTGATTACTTTTTTTCCTCTTTTTGTGTGGAGTGTTCATTCTGTTTCAGATAAAGTGCAGTGCTATGTGCAGAGTTGGCATGTGCTCCAGTAATTTGGAAAACTGTGGCTTAACTTTACAAGTTGTTTTTGTTTTCTCCCAACAGTCGAGCTCTCAGATACTTTCTATTTCATTCTGATCTATAATGTGAAAATTTGCACTACTGAGCTGTCTTCATTATCTGGTGTATTAAAGCAAAATTGACAATAAGTGTGCGTGGTTTAAGTAATCATAGATGAAATATAGCATAGGGATCAAATATCTTGCAACACTTTTCTCTATGTACTTAACATTTAGCTTACTTTTAAGAATATGTTCAAAGTTCAGCCTCTACTTTAGTAGTGAAAACTGAATTTAAAAGGGAAGAGATGAATCCTAAAACTTACCAGCTGGAATGTGCTGGGTTTAATTTATTACAGCTCTGATTTTTGTGGAGCTGTGAGTATGTTTTCATACTCTTCCCTATTTTCCCCAACTGACCTAGGTAAACCAGTTAACTTGAAATGGCACTGGTCATTGCTGGTTGTAAGTGCTTACCATTATCTGGCTTAACAGCTGATATTTCAGTAAGCCAAATATTTAGCTCATTGTTTATCCCCCTGGCATGGCTGAGGATTTGGATAATAATTGTTTACTATGTGGTCTTACTGTTCCCAAAAGGAATCTTTCAAATACATGAAAGTGCTTGCCTGGTTCCATTTCTTAATTCTTGCACAAAAATGTTTAAAAGGCAAACCCAGAAAAAACTGTGAAGTGAAATGGAGAAGAAAAAAATGCCTCTTTGCATTACATACCTCATCTTCCAGAGACTCGCCAAACTGCTCCTTTCAAATGCGAGCACCTGAATTTGTCTTCTGAAGTTAAGTTGACAATTCTTGCTGAGACTGCATTTTCCAGCAGTGTTGAGGTGTGTTTCTTTGTTTAGTTTTCTTCTGGATACTTTTATGTATCTCCATAGCCAAGAATAAGAGGTTTTTTTGTTGTTGGTTTGTCTTATTTTTTAATGAGTGCAACTAATTTCATTTAAAATATGGTCCTTAGTCCTTGGCTAGCTCTCTGCGCTGTTGTAGGCCTCTAGCTGCAAGCTTTCTGAAGCACCCTCCCTAACAGTGTTGCATTTGTATGTAAACTTTTTTTTTTTTGGCAAAGTGTTATGTAACTTTTGTGTGTGTGTGTTGTGTGTGTTTTTTGTTTTTTTTTTTTTTTTTTAAGCTTGGTTGAATATTTACAAAATTTCTTGCTGCTTTTTGACAATCTATATTTATTTAGTAGAACAAATTTCAATATATTACTTGAAACTATGAAATAGAATTGAGTTAGCAGTTGACTGGTCATGTGATGTATAGAAGTACAATATGCTGTGGTTAATTCTGCAGTAGGTTTGTTAATTTTGTTTATCTGCACTAAAGTACGAAGATCTCCATTCTGTTTAACCATTCAAAATGAGGATGTGATCCAAATCTGTCATGTGTTTAAAAGCTAAATCCTGGAACTTGCCGTGGGAGTAGAATATACTAAATTTTGTGCATGAGGAGTTTGTTGAGAGAGTAATGTAGCTGTGACATTTTGCCAATTCTCAAAAGATTCTACATTTTGCTGGAAGTCAGATTCCTGGTCAAGTTTTGCTTTAGTTGGGCTTAAGTAAACTTGCACAGCACAGAAAAAAAACAACAATGCACCAAAGGTACTGGTAATATTTGAGCAGTAATCTGTACATTTTTTTCCACTTGGTATTTTTTCTGCATTCATTCCCTCTATTAAAAGAATTTCTAGCATTGTAAGGACTTACGTAAGTGTAAATCTCTTTTCCAAAAATTGTTAGTTACTTTAGAATGAAACATTTTGTAATTTCCACTCGATTCCATCAGTGAAACTTAGAATAACTAAAAGCAGTTTTGGTGCACCAAACATGCAGCGTGTCTGTGTTCTACAAGAAGTCGAAGAGCTCCCTGTTCGTAAGGCTGTTTAGAAAGGCATCCAACATTCAGTGCTCAGGTATGTTAGTAAGAAGTACTGTAGTCCTCTGAGGGCAAACGTGTGGATTTTTAAACATTTTGCCATAATTGCACAATTTTGCATTTTTACTTAATGTCATGTTATGTTTCTTAAAATAAACCTATTGTTGAAATACAGTGGAGTTCAGCTGGTTTTCTGATACATTTCTTGCATGCACTTAAGTAAAATTTCTGAAAATTTAACTAATTTATCTTTTTGATACTTGTTCAATTCTATTTCTGCACTTGTGTGTCTCAGCTGTATGTGATGCCACATGTTGTTTTTTTAAAGTGGCCCTGCACTGTTGCTAAGAGGTGGAAGATGCTTTGTTCTGCTTTTTTGTCTTGTCTCTTTCCTTGCAGCTATCCAGGTCTAACTTCTTGTTTGCTTACACACAGGCAATGTCTTCTTTCCCTTCCTCCCCACCTTTGGCTGGAGCTGACATCCTAGCAGGAACATCAAGTAGGGCTTTCCAGTCTGACAAAACCTTGAAATGCTTTGTATTGCATTTCCCAACATCCTTACTTTAGTAGGAAAGTTACGTCCCAGGTGGTAAAAGGCAAAGGGAGAGCACAGTGATGTAGGTTGCAAAGCAATCTGCTGCAGAGCTGAGAATGAGAAGCCTGCTCTCCCCTAAGCCACGCTCCAGCATTGTGTGACTCCTGATGTGGTGATAGCACTTGGCACATCTGCTTGTAAATTAAACCTTTTTTATTTGAGAACCTTTGCTCCCTTTCAGAGGCTGTCTAATGACTAAAGTGGTGATGCTAAGTCATTGCAGCCTGGGATAACAATATGAAGTTTTCCTGTTTCGGAAGGAGCTCCTATTGTCAGGTTCTTGCAGGCATTATTTCCACCCTCTCACCCCAAGATGAAACCTGTCTGGGTGTGATCTGAAGACTCTTCACCTGGCAGTTTGGTCACAGTAGAAACCATTCAGGAATATGGGCTAGTGGTGGTTGTGTGTTTTCAGATGAATTGTGCCACATGCAGTTGGTAAGTCAGACTGGGCTAGCTGTCTTGGCTATCCATACAGCAGGATGATGTGGCTGACTGCTCATAAGCTATGCAGTATAGTACCCACCTTCCTGGAGTCTGCTGCTTGATGCTAACCTTGGGTGAGTTTGTGCCCACTGACACATGGCCCTGGTCATCAGTTCAGAAATGCACACTTCTTCCAGTCAGACCAAATAGCAGCCTGCAGCTCTCCAGTTACAGTGCCCAAGTCTCAGCCTCTTTACCTAGTCACTGATTTATTTTGTGTGATGACAGCGTTGTTCCTTGTATAGTTGAGTTCCTTTCCTCCAACATGTACTGGACAATCTTGATGTCTTTTCTGCTTGCAGCCTTCTGTTGCTGAGAAGACTTCTCCAGAAGAATAAGCCATCAGACCAAAGGCACTGACTGCTTGCCTTCCTGCATTCCTGTCCAGATCTGCAACTGTTCTGTTCCATATCAGAGAGATGTCCTCTTGAAGATCTAGCAGAAAAAGTGATGAGGAGGTAGGCTTGCTCTTCAACTTCTTTTAGGATGCTGAAAATCACCAATACATGCAACTATACGCATTCTCTATTTGCTTCCACATCCATGGACTCGGCTAAGGCTGTGAAATGCTGATGGCTGTTCTTAGGCAGATGATTTGACTGTACTTTCACACTGTCTTGAGTTTTCTTGAGTGGCTCAGAATCCAAATTGTTTATCTCCAGTGTGGATTTTGCAGCTGTGGTTACCGAGTACTTGAATGCTAACAGCATCCTGACCTAAGCTTCCCTGTCTGTTGTCCCCTTTGTTGGGAGTACCTTTGCTCTATCCAAAACTCCAAGAGTTTATAAAGGAGGATCGTCTTCTGCCATGTGATGGTTTTGCAACATGCTAGTATGTAATGATCTGTTGGGACCTAAACCAAGAAAGAGCTGAAGCTGATGCTGATGAGAACAAAAAAGAAAGACCTCCCTCTGTGATCCCTGAGGGAAAAAGTTCTATCAGACTGTAAGAAAAAGATAAAAAAATCACATCAGCTTCCTGAGGACAAATTAAATTACCTCAGGGTCCACAGTCTGGACAAAGCTGAAGCTTCAGAATATAACTACAATTACTATCTCTTTTAACTGGAGAGGAAAAGAGACTGATCTGGGGAGTTGTAGCAGAAGCCTCAGTGAGTGCCTCACTCTTGATGTCTGAATGGTTCTTGTGTTTCACTGCAGTGCTCATGACTCCTTCAAAAAGATGTCACTGTAGCTCTTGATCTAAGTAAGTTGTTATCTGGTTGATAAAAGACATTTTTTGAGATATCTGCAAACTTCCAGATGAGACATCTAAGTTGTATCTGGAGGGCATGCTGGGTTTGTAATGGCCAGCAACAGAGACCAGAGCCAAAACTGAGACGAGTAGTTTGACCATGTTCTTTGATTCCCTAATTTCTCTCTTGCTCTTATGGCAAAAGAGATAAATTAATTTGCCCCCTGTGCCCCAAATTTTCCTAGTGGCTCTTGTGACATTATAATGCATGCCAAACATTAAAGAGAATGTGAAGTGATGCACAGCAAGGGGTGAGAGAACTTTGAATGGTCAAGTTAATCTATTCAGGTCCTCATACCTAACAGCTAACCAAAGGACCGGTTTTACCAGTTTTGCAAATTATTACACCCTCTAAGTGTCAAAGGATTTTCCTTATTTGGACACTAGAATAAATTCCAGTACATTTTTTTGAGCGAGAAAGAGAGGGGCACTTAAACTCTTTCTGTCCTGAGAGGCATAAGAAGATTTTTCTGACAATGTTTTTCCTTTCAGACATGCTTTGGGAAGGAAGGCATGTTGTTTTGAGAGCATTTGTTGGAGGAATGGAATGCATACACACACCTCCAAAACAAAGTAGCATTACTTAAATGATATACTACATTTGTTCAATGGCAGTCCACTTAGATGCATCCATGTTCTTCATAGCTTTGGGCTACACTCATGTGTGCTACATGAAGGGGGATATCTCACATGTAGGCACTCCTTTGCAATCAGTAGGTGGAGAAAGAACCACCCAGCTGTTGCTTTCTCCTTATCTCCTTGCAACATGTACTTCTTGCTCTGCCTCTTGAAGGGTGAAGAGTTAGAACAACAAAACTTGAACTTCCCCACTTTCTTAAGATCTGGTTAAGGTCCCATATGCCTCACTACTGATTTACATATTCCTGTACTTTATACAAATAATGCAAATAGCCACTGTAAAAGGCAGGTATTTATTAACTGTAGTGAAGTTTGTGATCAAGCTGTGGTTTAAAGAGTTACTTCATCAGAACTAACTGATTTCTAATGTGTCTCTCCATAGCTGGTTTTCTGAAGCATATCAAAGGTTGTCTTTGTCAGCTTTCCCTTACAGGAGCTGACAGGGGCATCTCTTTCCTTTTTAGCCAATTAATAGCACACAAAACCTGTACAGACTCTTTACATCTTTGAAAGCTTTGGCCCTTCTCAAAATAAGCTGAACCAGACACCATTGCAGAATTTGGGGCATAAGTGGTCGCATTTAGTGAGAGTGATTGAGCACATGTGCAAATCCTAAATACTGTGGGGTTTGTTTGTTGTGGAAAAAAAACACCAGAAATTCCCACTGGGAGAACACCTAGCTGGTTTTGACTGTTTTTGAAGGGCTAGGCAGCTTCGTAAGTTTTTAGCAAAAAAAAGCATTTTGTTCCTGAAGAGGAACAAAAAGGAAAATAGACAAAGCATAGTCTCCTGAGTGATGGCACAGAAGAACCATTGCTGCATGCAATTCTATAAACATGGATCATAGGTTTCACCTACATCCTACCACTTTCTACCAGGAACCTGGCCCTTCAGCCACGACAGGTCAATGGGACAGGAGGCTGTGGGCCCCGAGGCCAATTGCCACCTTTAATGTGTGCAGTCTGACCTGTTAAAATGTGCTTATTTAGATCTTTAAGTGTCACAGAGTACGTGGCAATGATAACATTCCTGTAAAACATCAACCAAAATAGTACTAAATAAATCCATTTAAAGGAATGCTCTCTGCTTTCCTGCATATGACCTCTGTTCTGCAGCTCTTACTATCATAGAGAACTGGCAATATCCAGTCCAAATGTAAGTATGAACTGTGTGCTGTTTGTGCCAAATATCTCTCTTTTTGCTGACACATATATAGATTTTTATTATGTGCAAATTCAATTCTAAATTTCATTAATTAAATTGGAAGTCAAGCTGTTATGTGATATGGAAGCTACAGAAAAAATACTTGTACTTAAAATTTGCATTACTCTATACCCTTCCAGTTTGATCCTGTTCATATTCCTTCAGGGAGAGTTTTCTTCCAAAATTCTGAAAAGTTAAGAGGCAGGAATATTTGGTGAACATCAAATTGACCTTTTCCCACAGCCAGTAAATCAAGTGCTTAAATTGTATGAACTCTGCAAATTTCTATTTTGTTTTCCTTAAAAGAAATAAAAGATACATCATGTTTTGCATTAAAACTAGTATATGGAGACCAGGTGTTCAGAAAAGAACAGCCGTCTGGTTAGTTATTCAATTTTCAATTTTTAATGGGCCAGTGAAATGATAAAGGAAAGTTTCTGCTGCTTTTGTCCATCTTGATCACTGATGGAGGTGATCAGGGTTTTCCCAAGTGGTTTTGAGAAGCAACCTCAACAGTTTGAATTGTGTCTGAAGTGCATACAAATAGTTACTGGGCTGTGACCATCAGCGGAAACCCTTACTATAGGCAGTTGCTATTAACCCAGAGATGGAAGGAGGGACAATGTAATTTAACAAAGGCAAATTCATCTTTTGATTTGGTAAAGCGCTGGCCTAGAATGGCTCAGAGCCAAGGGAGCTGTTGAGTGTGTACAAGCAAAGGAGAAAGCATATTTTTGGAAGAAAAAGAGAAGCAGTGCAGAAGCTACTATGAAGTAACCTCTGAAACTCTAAAGGAATTTCACCTTTTGCAATGCCATTAAATTTTTACAATAACATTATTCCAAATGCTGTAGTGTTGAAAGGAACACCTCCTGTGAACTCCAGGTCTGGTGTGACTGCAGCCTCTTCCATAGGCAGCTTCTGATAACCTCCTACGGGACAGAGCACAGCAGGCCTTGTGCCTCTGGAATAACCTGTAATGAATTCTCGTAGCACCTATGGAGCCTTTAAGGAGTTATTCCTTTTAGAAGACTGACAAACACCAGATAGTCTTGTTATATTTCTGGTTGTAAAACATTTTTATAAAGAATAACTGGTAGAAGCTGTGACTGGTGAGGTAGAAAGGAGTGCATTATAAGATCGATGAGACCAATTGGTATTCTCTCCCTGACAGTGAATTAATGGTGGATACCTGGGAGACCAGAGTGGACCTAGCTGTCAGTGCTCCTCAGTCTCCAGCAATTTTCAGTCCACAATGCCAGAGGTAGCATCTTTGTATTTAATAGCCCTCAGTGGATTTCTTCTAAGAATTCATCCTGCTGTCTTTGACCACTGGAGACATTTTTTAGCACACTGTTACTATTGGCTGGTAGAAAATTCTTTTCTGTGGGAGGGGTGCACTCTATGTCTTGTGTTTGTGAGAAGAATGTCTGAGCTGGCTGCAATAGCCAGCCTGATAGCAGCTTTTCTTACTGACCTGAACTAGGAGTTGTTGGATGCATTTGTTGTGTCCTTGCAAAGAAGATGTTTTTGCAGGGACAATATGAAATAGCAGGGATGGCTGCATGTGGCTGCAAGGCAGGAAATATGGGCTACAGTAAATGCTGACTGGCAAAGTCAGCCTGAAGGAACCATTTTTCTCTTTGTTTACCTTTTTGCTGAGATTTCTACTCAGATTGGATGAGAATATTACCCTGCCTCACCTACACTCAGCTTTTTTTCCCTGCTTTTCCTTGTGCTTAAGCAGTGTGTTGCAGCATCTGGGTTATAAAAAGGGCAGGAGAATGTTTTAAATTCCCCAAATGGGGATTTCCACCAAAGTCTTGTGACATTGGGCTATATAAATCTCCACAAAGTGTGGATTCACATTGTGGACATTGCTTGCTCACTAGTTAACTCAACTGCTTGGTTACTGGCAGGAAACTCAGGAAGTTTCTCTGCCACTTCCCCTCGCTCCAGGGTGAAATTTACCCCTTGATAAGTGTTGTTGTGGCCTGTGAATCCCTTCCTTTGTTCCTGAGTGATCAAAATAGGTCTGATTTGGGATTTTAGGTGACCCAGAGTCTATGCAAGATGATTTCAGCCAGAAGGTTAAAACTGCTATAGAAGGAGGGGCAAAGACAGAGGCTCGCCATATGCAAATTCTCCTGGAGCAGAGTGGGAGCAGAGCCTGCAGAGATGTGTCAAGAAGAAAGAATTGGTTAATATGTACAGGGAAGAGAGGGAGGCAGGAAAAAAAGTAGCTGACAAATAATTTATTAACACACGCACACAGAGATCTGAGAGAGGCCAGCACTCAGAGCACTGCAAATGGGGAGTTTGCCCTGAATTTGCTCCTGATGGGCAAAGGGTCAGACCTGTCCATGAATGGTTACTTCATGTGGGTTGCAGTTGCCTTTGGATGTAATGTGAGAAGTCAGGTGACAGAGAGTGTTGAAAATTACAGAAAGGTCTTGCATCTGAGGATGCAGCTTCTGATCTTAACCTTTGATCTCAGCTGCATCTGGGGGGGCGGGGGGGAGCAGGTAGGAGAGAGTTCAGCAGATGGCTTTAAAAGCTGAGCAGGTTGCTGCCAAGGAAGCCAGAAACTGGAGTGCCACAGGGGGGGGAGTCCGAGCAGTTCTCAACGCTGCCAGCGAGTGAGCAGTCCCACCGAATGGCGGTCAGTGAGTCTGTGTGTCTGCTGCATGGTGGCTTGCTTGGGTTGAGGGCAACTTGGCACCAGGGAGTCCCTGGATCAGCAGCTGAAGCTGCTTTAGATGGGCATGATTTGTCATGGTTCTCTGATTTAACAACGAAGAAACTCCAATCAGGTAAAACAAGTGGTGTAGAAAAGTAGTGTAGTACAAGAATCGTCCTCAGTTGCTTTGGCTTACAGAATAGAGGACTGTGATTGTATGTTGATGTTGGTTCCAAAAGATAAATGTTCAGTAAATTAAGGAATGAAGATGGTGATATCAACTAGATTGAGACATAAGGGCTTTGGTTGTGCGAGAGACCTGGACTTGCTTCAGTTTGAAGTTGTTGATAGTAGTCTTAGCCAGTTTCCTAAAGAGGAGGGAAGAATAGTGGATAAAGAAGGTCCAGATGTGACCAGTGAATAACTAACCATGGAAAAAACCAGTAATAGCAATAAAGCAGGAAGCCTAAAGGGAAGGGTAGGTGGAGAAATGGAAAGTCCAAACATGTAACTTCACAAAAAAGGAAATAGGGGTAAAAGAAGAGAGCCTACAACTGAATTTGAGTCAGACTATGACTATACAAAGGCAAACAATGATTTTTCCACTGCTATAATACAAGGTGAACAAAGAAGTGGGGATTTCAATACTCCTTGTGTGAAACAAAGATAAAACATGACAAGGACTAAGATTATCACCATTTCTTTAGGTGAAATGGGATAATCTCAAAGATCTGACAAATGAGATTCTATGCACCATGTGGCTGGAGAACAGAAAATGAAATACAAATTTCCAAGTCACGTTTAAGTGATTTGAGACATTACAAGTCTGTAATTTTACTTCAGTGGTGTGGCAGGGCCTAAACAATATTGAGGGGGGTAGCAAGCATGGTCCTGGAGGTAAATGGGCATTGAAATAGGAAAACAAGAGCTTTTCAGAGGACATCAGTTTAAAGTACAGTTATCAGGAAAGAAAATAAAAATGTAAGAGTTTTCTATGATGTGGATGTTGGAGAAGGAGCTGTTGTGGTGCCACATGGAAACTAAGAACAAACCTGTGGAAGATGGGAGGGCTGGTGCAGAGGACCTTTGAGGTGACAAAGATATGGCTAAGAGGTGATAATGGAAGGGGTAATGTCCCATGAGAAAAAGATCCTGGGGCCCTCTGTAGTGCTGATGTCCCCACAAACCATTTGAGTGCCACAGGAGAAATGAGGGGAGAATGTGAATGTATCGCGTTGCTCAGGCTATTAAATGATCCCTGAAGTTCAGTTCCTCCAAGACAGCTCCTGGAAGTTTGTTTTACAGTCAGGGAAGTAAGAGTCAATTGCTGTGATTTTAATTTTTTTAGTTTTTTTCATTTAACTTCTTTGGTTTTCTGTATTATGTAGGAATTTGCCTTGATATAGAAAAGCTGGACAATGAAGCTGGTACCATAATCTGATTTTATGCTAATGTCTCCTCAATAAATCAACTATTCAACAAAAAATGAAATTGAATGAACAAATCATCACATGAGACTTCTAAAGGTG
The DNA here is from genome assembly GCF_027791375.1 of Indicator indicator. NCBI lineage: Eukaryota > Metazoa > Chordata > Aves > Piciformes > Indicatoridae > Indicator > Indicator indicator. The sequence continues at coordinate 7,143,257 of NC_072024.1, read as the reverse complement.
GTGTAGAATTAGTCACAGTTTTATAAGCTGAATGAATTGATGGTAATTAAAAATAACCTTTCTTGTTAATCCCTGGAAATATATTTACAGTTCAGACTCAACCTTTTTTAAAGGAGTGACAGCATTTAAAGTGACTGAATTAGCCTGACCCTAATTTCAGAACCACTAGGCTGTGTCATTGTTTTTTGGGGAGCTTGGTATTCTCCATAATGTTTGAATGTCCTAAATGGGATGGAACAGCCATAAAAGAAAGAGGCTGCAATGAAATGCACATTTGGTAAGTTATAAAAGCTCTTAAAGGTCCAGTTACAACTGAGTTTTGCTCATCTGCTTTGGACAGAGGTCTGGGGTGGTAGAGCCTTTATGTCAAGGCTGAGTAGTTCTTCCATGTGCATTTACTAGGTAGCCCTTGGAGCAACTAAGTGAAGAGTGCAGCTGCTTTTGACCCATATAAAGAGTGCTGTCAAGTGAGGGTACAGACTGGCATGGGTTTCTCTACCTGCCCAGGGTGATGAGACTGGTGAGGAGGCTGGGGAGAAAGTCATATGAGGAAAGGCTGAGGGAGCTGGGGTTGTTCAGCTGGGAGAAGAAGAGACTTAGAGGGGTCCTTATCACTCTCTACAACTACCTAAAGGAAGTTGTGCTCAGGTGGGGGTCAGACTCTTTTTCCCAGGCAACTAGTGAAAGGACAAGAGGGCATGGTATGGAGCTGTGCCAGGGGAGGTTTAGGTTAGATATTAGGCAGTACTTCCTCACAGAAAGCCTGATTAGGCACTGGAATGGGCTGCCCAGGCAGGTGGTGGAGTCACCATCACTGGAGGTCTTTAAGAAAGTCCTCCTCACTCACCACAGTGGTAGTGGATGCTAAGGGATAAATGAGACTGATGTGTGATGATCCTTCTCCATTGTAACCTCTCACACTCTGAGGGCCTCCAGAACCAGCAGTTATGCCTTTGCAACCCTGAGCATGGGCATGCCTCTTAATTTCTCTTAAGTAAAATGTAACTGGAGCTGAAAAGTCTCAGTCTCATATAAGTAAGACAGTGAAGAAAGGTTGTGATAGGGGGAAAATACAACAGTTATCTTTGGGAAAAATTGAAAACTTTCAGTGGAGGTCTGATGAGTATTTTGCAGGGGGCTTCCTAAACTCATCTCTCTGTTTCCTGATGCATTTGGAAATCTCATCCAAAAGCAATGTGGTATTGTCCTTGGCTGAGGCTGTTTTCCCTTTCATCACCTTTAGTTGCCACTGAAATGATGGACTTGAGCAACCAAAGGAAGGTTGGTTCTCTATTCCCGTGGTCCTTGTTAAGGAGAGGGGAAAAATGCAGCTTCTTCACTTAGGTGAAGTGAAGGCTAAAAGGGATAAGATTGCTCTCAGAAAAACCATCAGGGGACAACACCAGGGAAGGGGAGAACGTCTTTGAGCTCTATAACACCATCACTAAAAAACTATTATAAAACAGAAGTGGATACACTTAGGTTAGATGGTGATTAACAAGAAATGGAAGGCTCTAGGACAACACCTTCATGGAAAAAGCAGGGAATAAATGTCTAGGGCAGTTTGAGACTTTACATCCCAGAGCTCATATTGATAGTGTTCTTGAGCTGTCTTTCAGCTCCTTGTGTTAATGCTGTAACCTCAATTCCCAGTCTTGATGAGGGGAGGGGGGTGGGCAGCGTGCTGCTGAGGTTGGAGGGGAGATAAAGTGTCTCTATTGTGTGTGCCACAGTTGTTTGGACATAGGACAAGCTTGAAGCTTGTAGAATAAGGGCCTCATATCTCTGCTATCATTTAACAGCTGTAAAAGTGAACGAAAGCAAGTGTGAAACCAGGAGTGTACCTGTAGGCACATCACTAGCGTAAAATAATGGGGTTTTCTCTACTGTTCCAGAAGTGTCCTTCTACTTGCAGTTTGAATCCAAACTGCATCTCTGAAGGGGCAATGGACTCCCAAATAGATGCAATTTACACTTGATTTTTTCCTAAGGTGTTTTTAAATTCTTTTCTCAGGATAAGCAAAGATTCCTCTCTCCCCAGTTAGCTGACTACTGCCTCTGACCTTCAGCAAAATGTGTCTGACTGATACCTGGGCCTGCTCCTTCCCATGAGCTCTGATGATACCCTTTTCTATCAGCCCCCCTTGCTTCTGAGTTTGCAGTATATAAGGGCAATAAACCACCTTTTATCCACAAAGACGCAGGTGCACCTACCTGGCACCACTTCCTGTGGGACCTGCACCTCCTCCTCTGCCCTCAGGTTTGATGCCTTGACCCTGAGAGGAGACTTGAGGATTAATTCCTGAGAGACATTTAGGCTTTCCTTTTTTTGATTTTTTTTTAAATTATTTTTACTCTCATTTTATTTTAATGACTAGGGAAAATGGGAGGAATGCAAATGTGTGAATGCCCTCTTTGATCTGTGTTGTTCCTAAGCATAATCTGCTAACCTGGCAGGCACCAGGCACAGGAGGAATGGCTGCCCCTAAGTAGGGAGAAACTTCAGCCAGTTTGCAAGCGTTTGCTCACAGTTTACGCATTGGTTTGGGGTAAGCAAGTGGCCAAGAGAGCATCTCCCTGTGCACAAGGGGGCAGCTGGATGAAATCACTGTGGGAGCTGATAACCTGCTGCTCATGCAATGGGAATTTTTCTTTTAAGCAGAGATAATCTGAAATCATGAGGTTCCATCCACATCTTAAAACTACACAATGACAAGTTCACCCCCAAAACTGGTGTGACTGTGGCATCTGCTTCTCTCTGGAGTAAGGGGCTGAGCAACTGTGACAAGGATAACCTACAGAAGCCATCTCCTGAGGTGAGACACTGCTGGCGGGATGCTGAAGAGAAAATGGAGACATTAACTTCAGTTCTGAGTGAGGTGCATCCCTGAACACAGAAGCTGTGGGACTGTTTTGAGGGTGTGTATTTAAAATACAGGTAGAAGGACTGAACAGGGTTATTGGAGAGGGAAGGGTGATTTTGGCTATGTTAGAATTGAACAATAAAACTGTTAACAGCCAGCAAAAGACCAAGGCTTCAAGATCTGGGTAATCCTTTGCATCACTAATTTTTGGTTTTTACTAAACTTTAAAAGGGCATTGTATAATCAATAATCTGTAAAACACACATATCTTTTGCTCTGCAGGATACTGGGAAGTGTTTTATGCTCTGAAATCTGCATTGACCATGTCTCCTCCACTCTCTTCAGACCTGGGCTATCTACCCCCTGATGGTGGATGGGGTTGGGCAGTGGTGTTTGGAGCCTCCATCTCAGTTGGGTTTGCCTATACCTTTCCTAAGGCTTTCACAATCTACTTTAAAGAGCTCCAAGCTGTTTACAGCATCTCCTACAGCCAGATTGCCTGGATGACATCCATCATGTGTGCTACCACCTTCGGAGGAGGTAAGTGAAGCATGACTGTATCATTCTTGTAAAAAAAAAAAAAAAAAAAAGAGGTCTGATCTCTACACCAAAAGGGGAGGGGAGAATATATCTCTTTGAGAAAGTTCTTGGAAAGCTCTAACTGCAAGCTCGTCTCTTTCTGACAATGCACATTGACAGAACAGAGAAGTAATTTTTGCACTCATGATTGTAGAGAAGATGCTGGAAACTCAAAAGCTGAAATTTTGCTGATGAGCAGGCATGGCTTACTTGCATGTAAATCTTGAGGTAGTATGCAAATATGGTTTTAAATATTCTCTAATTATGTTGCTAAAATCTCGCTGCAAGTAATTTTTAAGGGCTTAGATCTCTCTCTGCAGAACCTTTCTGAAAGAACAAATGTGTTGACTGTTTACTTCAAGGTAAAACATTCACTGAGCACTTGCATCCCAGCTGCAAAAGTTGCTGTTGTGGGAAGGTATTGCTTGTCCTCATAATAAAATGGCCAAGTGGGTATTCTTTGAGGGATGTTTGCCCCAGATACTGATGCCAGGGATCAGTCTGCCACTTTGATCTGAGGAGCTGGTGTGTATCTTGCTGTTAATGGTTAGTAAACGACCATCTAGCTTTTAGGTTGCTGGTGCCTGCGAGATGTGGCTGCTGAAGGTTGTTGCTGGGCTCTTAGCAGAGTCTGGGTGGTTCTTAGCTTGTTTTGCAATGGTGAAACGTAAAAGGATTAACACGTAAGGACATGAGGATAACCACATGGACTTGCATCTCCCTCAGCATGTATTCTTTCTGAAACAAAGGTCAGTGACACAGACTTAGTGAAAGACTATTACAAACAAGTTGTAGATGGAGGGATCTTCTCTGTATCCCCTCACCTTCAGGACAGTGCGTTTGGAGGTTTTCTGGGTCACATGCTACGAATGTCAGGGTACACCCTGTGTACAGATGTCGTGCACATTCGCCTCATCTACTTTAAGAACTGGTTTTTCATGGCAGTAACAAAAGAGCTGTTTTGTCATCTGATATGGGATGGATTAAGGTGAAAGGAGAAAATTTGTGTAAGGCTCACTGGGCACTTGGGACAGTGATACACGTCATTCTGTCAGTGCTCTGAGCACTGCCTGTGATGCCGTGGGCAAGCCTGTGTCTTTACTCTGTTGACAGCTCATGCCTGGTGTTATTGAGCATGTGATTCCCAAGATGACTCTGTGCCTTGGAAAACTGGCACAGGAACAAGTGACTTCTTGCTTATTGATTCAAATCCAGCCCTTGCCAGAGGAGACTGAAGGCTCCTGCTGCCACCGAGCCAGCAGCTGGTCTCAACCTTTTCCCAGTGGGGGTAGGTGGGCAGGTACCAATGTCACCAATCCACCTTGGCTGACTGGCATACGCAGAGTTTGGGCTCTACATAACAAGAGAAGTATGAGAGATGAATTCTCTGCCTTCAGAAAGAGCGTTTTCAGGGTTGCCTGGAGCTGATCAGCCAGGCAGAGAGGAGGCTTCCGGCTCTGCAGTCTCTGCTGCAGATGGACAGAAAGATTCACTTTCAAGGTTATTAAATCAGCAGCTCTACTGAGCATCTATTTCCCCTTGAAACAATGAATGTGTATCCTTTGTCTCTTGTTTGACTCTGGTGGTTTCATGTCAGGAGCTGAGAAGGACTAACTAGTCTGAGCAAGGGACAGAAGAGAGGTTCAGGCTGTGGAGGCTGTTAGAGAGCCCATTTCCTCAGGGTGGATGTTCAGAACCCTCTGAAAATGGGATGTCTGAAGCACAGCACTCAGTCTGAGATTCTGGCTTCTCATTTTCCACATTCCCTGATCTAGGGCACTCAACACTTGGATAAAGATACAGAGGGAGAGTACAGCAAGGGAACTGCTGTCAGTGATTTTGATGGGGGGGAAGAAGCTGATAAAGCATGAACCTTGTGGTTTTCATCATTGATCTTCCCCCTTTTAAATACAGACTTCTGTGAAACGTTACTGCTGCAGAGTTGTGCTTCTAACCTACAGCCACGTGGGCAAGCACCTGCCTTTCCCTGATGTGGCAAGTGGCAAGAGGAAGGTGTCAGTGTAAGCAGGAGAATGCAAGATTCTGTGGAGCAGCATGACTTTTCCTTTTCAGTGTTGAATTTACTCTTACACAGACTTTGTGCTAAGAATTAAGTGCTGATGTGCAGTCCTGCCCTACCTTTCCTGGCATCACAAACACCTGTGCCCATTTCTGCAAAAGCACCTTCCCTCTCTAGGGATCTGTCCCATAGTGTGCTAGCTGTTGCTCTTCACCTCACTTAGTTTTTAAATCACTGTGGCATCTGGGTTAATAAATAAACAAATAAATATTGAAAGAAAAAGTCTTTGGAAGAATCCCTGTGTTATGATTATAGGCTCTTCTAGAATTAAGGAAGATCAATTATCTCCTCTGTTCTTGCAAATGATAAATAATTCTAAACATTTCCCTGTCATGTTCTCATCTTTCAATTGTTGTTTCCAGTAAATGGTGCTGACATCTCCATAGATCTGAGAGCAGCAGCATGCTAATAGTAATAGAAGAGGGAATGGCAATAATAACAGATTTAGGAGCTTCATCTCAGGGAATAAATATTTCTGAGTGCATAAGTAATTGAATACTCAGTTTGATCTTTCTTTCAGCTACACCAGCATAAATCTAGAGCAATTCTGTAGCAGCCAGTGAAGCTGCATGCTGTGTTTGAGGGAGGAGGAAAGCACCAGCAAAGCCTGGCTGGAGTGGTTGAGGGCAGGCAGGGGATCCCTTCAAGGAGGACTTTACCTTTAAACTCCAGCTTTAATTTTACAATATTCAGAAATGCTACAGCTAACTGTGTAGACAGTAGTCAGTTAGGACAGCAAGTGTTTCTGTGCACTAGAGTAACTAAAAAGAGAAAATACTTCAACTAATATTGAATATAGTTTCTGAGTGAAACTTTAGCTGTGCTAAGTCAGCAGAACTTCACTGTCACCTTTAGTAGAGGATTCAATCTTTCAGCTGCAAAGTTTGATCTGCTCATCTATAGCATCAGGAGCCTGGCAAATTTCAGCCCCAAGCATGGGAAAGGGGGGTGAGAACTGAATGAAATGTAAGAAATTAATTCTCTGACTGTGAAGAGTGGGTTTCACAAAGAATGTGAAGTGATGGACTGCCCTTATAAACATGATCTAGATAACAGGTGCATCTTTGAAGCCTTTCTTATGAAGAGTCATTTCTGTGGCACTTAGCTCTTGGGAAGGTCAGTTGGTAAACCCAGGGTTACAACAAGCTTGAGCAAATACAAAGTCTTCTCTTTTTGATCTTGTGTGGTAACATGGAAATGCCGTGTCAAATGTTCAACAAGCTCCTAAAAAACAATCTCTATAAGACCTTGAAAGTTAATACTGAAGCATTGTGCTTGAGCTGCTGGACAATGGTCAGCCAGAAGGGCAAAGCAACTCAGCAAATGCAGGCAGAGGAGCCTGTCTGAGTTTGCTTCCAGTACTATTGTGTACTGCATCGCCCTGTGCTAAGGGCACAGAGGGCTCATAGCCTCGAGTGACGTCATACACAGCTGTCCATACTGTGTGATGCACCAACTAATCTCTTCCCTTGTTTCATTTGGTTTCTTCTTTCCTTGCATTTGAAAGGTAATGAAGGAGCTTGCTGGGTTTCCCCCACCCTGTGGAGAAGAGTGGGTTATGTGCAGAGTGGTTGCCGACCTGATCCTGCTTCCTATTTGCTCTCTTGTGGTGTCTAGCAGTCTCACTGGTAACAAGTGTGGTGTGAGATGAGATCTTTGCTAATCTGGTTCCATTTCACTGAAATGAGTAAGGAAGTTCACAAGAATATTGCCATCAGAAGCCACAGAAGACTCTGGGCCCAGTGGAGGTGAGTCCAAGCCCATAGGCTTGGGCTGCAGTATTTGGCGGATACATCCACTAGCCATAAACTCTTTCCATGTTTGCAAGCTGTGACCTTGTGGAGAATGGCTAAATTTACATTCAGGGTGAAAAATGTAGTTAAGTAGCATCATAAGAAGACAGGTCTAAGGTACCTAGCAGGCATCGTGTGGAATATATAACCCTTGGGGTTAACCCAAGGAATGGACAAATGCTGCCCTTGGGAAAAATTCCAGGGATTTAAGTACTTGCTGCCTTTTTTAGTACATTGCCATCACTTCACATCTGACTGAAGAGACGTACAGGATCACACAAAGGTTTGTTTTTGTTTTTGTTTTTTTTAAAGTAGAAGTGGGACTACAAACTGACTCTAAGTAAGTTGGCTGAAAGTGGCAGGAGATGCTCTGGGGTGGAGCAAACTACTGACTCTGTCCCCAGTGTAACCAGTATCTCTGGTAGGATCAGCTCCTCTGTGAAAGCATTGGAGATCTGCAGGGTGTTACCTGTGTGACACAGTTTGTATTTACCAGGACTTCCCATCCTTGACAGAAGTGTAGGTCCTTTATTTTTTTTGTGCATGTGTTTTTGCTTCAGAATACATGGCAAGTGGGCAAAATAGGTGAGGCAAACTGGAGCAAGGTGGGATCTAGTACTGATTTTACTTTGACAACACTAAAGTAGTTTTATTCTCTACATGTGTTTACTTTGAGCAGAAAGGGTATGAACTTGTTATCCCATGGTAAAGCTCCACAGCAAGGAAAACAAGGCCTGAGCCTGTGAGTGGAGAACCACAGAGTGGGAAGGCAGAGGTTTCCCTCTGCACACTCTCCTTCAGTAGAGTCCCATTTACTTTCAGTACAAATGAAACAGTGACCGCTCTGCTCTGGCTAATGTGTAATTATACCTTCAACACAACCTTATGCCCCAGCTGTTTGTTTGCCTGTGTTTGTGTGTTCAATCTGAAATGCCACCAGGCTCTGCATTCAGCAGTGTTTGAGGGGGTAAAACCCCACAGTATTTGTACTAACTTTTAGTCATTCAGGGCTTAGCACAGTCAGGTTTCTGCAATAAAAGTTAACAAATTCGTGATGCATCTTTGAGTACTTCAACCATGTTGTTTTTCCCTTTCTATGCAGTCATTTTCCAGATATGACAGAGGAAGATCCTACTGGGATTAAAATGTAAATGAGATGAAGATGCAATAGCAGAGGAATAATTTGTTTTAATTCCCCAGTGAAAACATTCCAGTTATTAGATTTAGATTAATTGTAGCCATCTTTTCACCAACACAAATGTTTTGGTTTGGGCTGCTGATTAAACTCCTGCAGCAGGGGAAGAACAAAAGAAGTGATGTCACTGCTTAGTTTATTTTCTCATCTGCAGGAAACCAGCACATTCAGCAGCAATGCTTCATGTACCTGCCTGGTTTGACAGAATGGACCCAGGGCTGGAGTCATCTAAGAGATTTGCTGGCTCTGGAGCGAGTTATTTCATGTTGTTAAGAATCCCTCTACCTGTCTAGCCTCTGTGCTATTAGTACTCATATTTAGCAAATAGCAACTTCAACATTTCATAACTTTCTGGTTTGACCTCTCTTTTACTCCCTTGTAAAACATTAGTCAGGGGAAAGCAGAGCCATGAGGCTCTGCCAGTGTCCCAGGTGGTTCTGACCAGTGTCAGCACCGTTGTCCCTAGGCTCAATGTGGTGCCATCCGGCTGCCCAGGTGCAGGGACACGTGGGGCTAGTGGCTCTGCCCACAGCGAGCACCTCACACAGCAGTGAGGAGGCTGTTTGGAAATTAAAGGTCCTCCCAAAAATAGCCATAAGGATGTCAAGGGATGCAGACTGACCACACTTGGCCCAAGTCTCCCATTTGGAATGTTATTGGGTGCTGCCTGCATGCCTCCCATTGCTCAGCACCCCAGGAGCTGTTGGACAGAGTTGGGTTCCCTTTAATTAAAATCTCAGGCATGAAAATATTAGTGGTAAATCCCTGAATGCTGGCAGTCTTGTGGTTAAACACTGAGGAATGTGTTGTATCAGCTTGGTCATGCTCAGCAGTGAGGAGAGCATGGTGGGGCCAAGGGTAATACTGCATGCACCAGAAAGGGAACTATCGATCTTTAAGTTTGCATTTCATGATTGCATCTGGTTAGGGTCCAGAGCCAAGAATTTGCTAAATTCAGACCTTTTCCCAAGTAATAATCTGTTAGTATATTAGTATGGAAACAGTTAAGAATGTTATTAGGAATATAAACATGTGTGCCCAGTTTTGGAGGCCGAAGATACTGCTCTCTGAAGACGAATTGCACTGAGGACAGTAACAGTATCCACAACCTGGGCCACGGGGTCCTGCCCTTTGGGTTTGTGGACAATTCCTACTTATAACCTCATTCATTGATTCAGAAGCTCTATTTTAACTGGACTGGATTTCACTGCAGGTGCTTTTTATGAGCAAGTGGAAGATGACAATGGAATAGTTCTGAGCAATGCAGGTAAGCCATGGAAGTGAGATTCACAGATGGTTTAAAGTAGTGCAGTTACCTTTCTAGGTGCTCACGTACCCAGTGCTGTTTTCATGTAGCAGAGCTAAGTGAGGATTTTATTTATTTATTTATTTATTTATTTTAACATGGAAGCAATTTCTAAAGCCTTTAATTGACTTTCAGAGACTCACTGGAGGAAAAACACTGTTGAGGTTATAGAGTTGTAACTCCTAACTTACTATGCAATAAAATGCCTTGCATAAAAGGCTTTGAACAAAATTCTTTCCAAATACCCAAGTGGTCCACTGAGAATAAATAGAAATGCTTTCCATTCTCAGGGGATCTCAGGTTGTGGGTTTTTAATTTTTTTAGGAAAAGAAAAAACACTCAGCTAGTCACTTCTCTTTTTAATGACCTTATATTTTCACTATGAAGGTGATGAGGCACTGGAACAGGTTGTGTTGCCCAGACAAGTTGTGGACACCCCATTTCTGGAAGTGTTCAAGGACAGGTTGGATGGAGCTTGGAGAAACCTGGTCTAGTGGAAGAAATTTCTGCCCATGGCAGGAGGGTGGAACTAGATTATCTTTAAGGTCCTTCCAGCCCAAACCATTCTATGATTTTAAATATTGTTCATCAAGCCTTGGGCTTCAATAAGTGAAGGACTTTGTTTTAAAAATCATGGCTTAAAAAATCTCAGGGAACTGTCAGAGAAAGCTTTGCAGAGGATGGAAAGTGGGCTCTTTTGGGGCTTGAAGAAGAGTTTCAGATTCTGCCTTGCTGCTGGCCTCATTTCCCACTTTGCCCCTATTCTTTCAACAGCACTGGAGTGGAGCACTGGGAATACAGTAGCAGCCACTTATTTACATGGAGGACTGCGATAGAGAAATGAATCATTTGAAAAGGTATTTTGCAATTTTAATTAATTTTGTTGCCGCTTGCCAGCAAATTAAAAAACCTGCCCTCCAGGAAGCGTCTGCTCTCTGTGGATGAGTAAGTGGAGCCCAGCCTCGGGAAGAGCCTGTGCTCATAGAACGAAGGGGGAGCACTCACGTGGGCAGCTAATGTGAGATGAGCCCAAGTCTCCCCAAATTGCTAGGAAGTCCTTTTTGACCTAGTGAGCCCAGGGTTTTTTTACTGTCAGTCCCACCCTCTGCCTGCAGGCTGTCGTGCTTTGGTTCTGAGCATCTCTTCAGAGCAGTAACAAAAAGGCAAAGATTAATTGTTCTCAGACACCTTTAGAAATCATTTGTTTGCACCTAATATCTCCTGCTCAACTGTTTTCCTGCTGCACTCTTGAGCCTGCCACCAGTTTCTGTGAATGTTTACCCAGAAGGCATCATGCTAGGGTTTGCTGCAGAGGATGTTCTTTAACATGACATCAAATTCAGTATTCTGCAGAAGGAAACTCCCCTTTTCCATCTGAAGTCATGGCTGGAGTTGCACCTGTGTCTTCATCTCTCTACTCTAGGGAGTTTCCATCTGCCCTCTCTACCATCCATACTGCTGCTAAGGATGTGCCCAAGTTCACTCTCAGGTGTGTTTATTTAGATTTGGTGTAATTTTTTTATTTTGGCAGAACACACAAACCATCTGCTGAATCAAACTTCATTCCCATTTATCAGGAAAAACTCCCTAAATCCAAACCCTCAACCCTCTGTAAGAAAACAAAGAAAACCAGCCCTGACTTCTTGGCCATCCCCTTGTTCAGCTGCAGATGGGGTTTTCATACTGGAAAGACTTTGTCTCTTGTGCTGGCAGACTGCCTGCAGGACTTGGTGCATGCAAGACTGTACATTGTACAAGTGATGTAGTAAAAGCAGGTGTCCTTATACAGCCCATAAAGCATGTCTGGGCTGTGCCAAAACAAAACTCTCCAGGTCATCACACTGTGACCCTGCACCTGAGAGTAAAGGTCTTCTGGTCATTTTGAGTTTACTCAGTTTTATAGGAAGAAAGAAATAGTAGCAATAAAACATCTTACAGACATGTTGTAAGGAGATCTTTAAAGCTCTAGATTAACTGTACTGGGAAGGTTACTGAGCAAAGCCCCAATTTCCACCCCCACCTCCATTATTGCTTAATTGTTTTTGCAGAAAAATGTGGTTTACAGTAACCCAGGGGCTCTTTTGGGAGCACTGGAGGGAGGGTGGAAATAGAAGGGAGAGGAGCTCCTTCTGACATATTTGTACCTGAACTGAAAGTGGTATCACTGTTAAAACTGTGTTAATTCAAAATTAGAGGAGCTGCAGCCTGGAGCACCAGGCTTTGTCTCTGCATTCCTTGGGGAGGGAAGAGCTGTCTGCAGGCACAGTAAGATCTGAGATGGGACAGCAGCAAAGCCCCTTGTGACTTTTCTGGACTGTCTGGGAAGGTCTCCCAGCATGCCCATGCAGAAGGTGCAGGCAGGAAGGGACCTCCCGTCTCAGGCTGAGTGGGAGGGGGAGAGTCCACTGCTCCCTGTGACCTCACCACATGTGTGACATTTGGCTCAAAGAGTAGGAATGACATGACACTTAGGGACATGGCTTGGTGGTGGATGTGGCAGTGCTGGGTTCATGGCTGGACTTGATGATCTTAAAGGTCTCTTCCTACCCATGTGCTTCTATGATTTGATAGAAAGGTGGGACCACAGCAGTGTTTCAATGTAGATTGTAAACCCAGCCAATCTCCACACACCTAATGAGGGTCACTTGGTTTTTGAGTGTTGTCTTTTTTGGACATCTTTATAGGGAAGGTGTGGTCTGAGCCTTAATACCACAAAAAACCCAAGTGGGAATGAAAGCTCTGCTTAGTGCAACTGGGCAGAAAGGGCCATGTCTGCAGTAGAGGTCATGGAATTGATTTACAGGAAAAATATCTTTTGCAGAATGATTCACAAAATTTGCCTCCATCATCCTCCAGTCTTCATGGTTACACATTGGGGAAAGGTGGTCTTCCTTTCTCAGGGTGCTCACACCTGTCACCTCCATATGAATTTCCCCAAAACTGGGGCCAGGAAGGCATGTGGCTGAATTCCTCCTAGACCTGTTGGCCTTGAAATCTTCCAAGGGCTGCTCCTTAAGCCAGGGAGAGGCAAGATTGAGTAAGATGCATGTCTGGTAGGAGAACTGTAACTTTTCAGCAAGAGCAAACATTGTCAGCATTTCCCCAAATGTAATTCCACACACAAAAAATGGAATATACAGTGAGTTGGTGAACATGAACAGCGGATGGAGAACTGCACAAGTCTGCAGTGATGCTATGGTATGGGGAGAGGAGGGCTGCCTGCAGCTTGGTAAGGAGGAGAGAAGAGCTGGGATGCTGGTGGAAGCAGGGAGAGAAAAAATTAATTTCCACTGAAATAGCTGAGGATGTTTTAATTAAGGCCTGCGGGGTGGTTGGGTGCTGCTGCTACCTCCCGCAGCGCCTCGGCTTGACGGGAGGCAAGGAGAAACAAGGTGTGTGGAGGGGGGGAAAGAAGTGAAAAACAGGAAGGCAGGTGAAGCCCAGAGGGGGTTTGGGCTGTGTCCCTGTGTGCGGGGCGGGCCGGTCGCGCATAGGGCGGTGTTGGCGGCTTCCTCGTCCCGGCTGCTCCTGGAGGCTGCGGGGGGTGGGTCAGTGGCCACTCCGGGTCCGCGCTCCCGCAGGTGGGTACTGCCCTATGGGGGGGTCCCTCGGGTGTCCAGGGGTGCTGCCGTCTAGCTCTCTTCGCAGAGGGGTCCGGGGGATCGGGCACGGGTCGGTGCTCTGCGTCGGAGCCGCTGGTTCTAATCTTAGCCACCTCCACCTTTCGGCACCGGGCCACTCCCCGACTCCAGCCCCAGTGCCGGAGGCACTGACACATATAGCTAACGCACTTTGCATTAAATGCCAGAGTAATGCCACTCACTGGCGTTTGGACATTGGGTGGAACGCTCCGGTCTAGATCAAGACCAGGCAGGAGCTGCGCTGGGGTGATACTGTTACTGCGTGCTGGGGGTCTGGGAGAATAGCAACTCCGGGACTGGTTCTGCACCTTTGCACTTTGTTGCTGCAGACTAGGGAGTCCGGGAGAAGCAGCATCTGACTCTGCACTTTTGCGCTTTGTGTTTCAGGGCTTCCCTGGCTCGCACAGCCCGGCCATGCCACCTCCAGCTAACGCCGGGCGAGCCCCAGACCCGCCTGACGGTGGATGGGGCTGGGTGGTGGTCTTCGGTGCTTTTGTGTCTATCGGCTTTGCCTATGCCTTCCCCAAAGGCTTAGCCATCTTCTTCAAAGAAATCCAGGATTTCTTTGGCACGTCCTATAGTGAGATCGCGTGGATCTCCTCCATCATGTTGGCCACGACCTATGGTGCGGGTGAGTAACCCTGCACCAGCCCCTGCTGCATGGTGTGTGGGAAAAGCAGAAATAAGCCAGAAATCTCTGCTCCAGACCAGCCCAGAGCGAAAGCAGCAGTGTTTTATTTTCTGAGAATGTTTCCAGTCTTGTTTGGGGAAACAAGTCATATGTGGAGCCTAAGGGGGCTAAGGGGCAGCTGTTCAGAGGTAAATTGGTGTTGGTTGGGATTTTTAACAAGCTTGGTGCTTTCAGAATTTGTCACTGCGTTCAGTGGGTGCAGGCATTTTCTGACCCCTTTGGGTACCTTTTGGGCTTGTGGAGGACTCCAGATGCCTTTGCAAATGCAGTCTGTCAGTGAGCAGTTGGTGCTGACATTTTTATTTCCAGCTGGGCTTTCAGAACTTTTGCTGCTTGCCAAAAGAGGGCTCGTTTCACTAACATGGGTACAGAACTATGGAGAAGCTTTAATGAAGGGGTGTGGTGTCCTCTGTGCACCAAAGCCTGAGGTGCTCAATGTGCCCCATGGCTACACCCCTTCCCCTGCCACAGTACCAACTGTGGGCTGTGTCAGAGATTTTATCTGACACCACAAACAAAATGTGGCCTTGGCCCTGTCACACAGCACCTCCACTGCCCCCTGCCCCAAAGCAGACAGCACCAGCCCTGCTTTTTGCATCCAAGTGGCAAGGGGACAGGCAAGATGCTGGCGTCCTCCTGCCTTGCTTTAACACAAGTTGGAAACTTTCTACCCAAGAGGATGTGAGGTACCAGCATGGTCCAGACCTGGCATCTTGCTGAGGGTAGCAGTGGTGGATCCCTGCACCAAAATCAGTTACCTATGAAAGTTTTCCATGGGCTTCAGTGCTCTGAGAAGTGGCTGATGTGAAATAGCTGGGTCTGGGTGTCAACCAAAGGTAGAGCAATAAATGAAGTAGCTGCTTGTTTATTGTGGCAGCTTATAATTACAGCAAAGAAATCACCATAGTCAGTCATTCTTGTCAGTAGCAAAGTAGTGCATATAACTTTGATTTTATTTTAGGTTTTTAATGATTTTGATATCACTTTCATGACTCAATGAAAATCTTGGGCTGCCTTTGATTAAATCTTCAGTGGGAGGTAGACAGGAACCATGCTCTGTAATTGCAGGAAACTTAAATATTTATCCTGGCTATTAAAGCAGTTCTAAAATATTTATTTTTAAAAAGGATTTTTTTTCCTTAATAATGCATTGTAGTGCTTTTTTGGAGAGCCCAGCTGGTAATGGAAGTAAAGATGTTTTGTAAAGATTTGTAAAGTGGAAGGGATGCTTGAATTAGAGTCCTTTGCAACCCACTACAAAGGCTTGGTCCCACAGACAGTAGATCTGCAAGGGCTGAGTTCCTATCTGAGAATGCACAAATAGAGCACTTTAAGGGCAAAACCCCTTCAGAAAAAGAAATCTTCCACTTAGGCCACTGCCGTTGTCTCCAGACACCCTCTTGGCCTTCCTCATGGGATGCTGAGCCCAAGCCCTGGCAAATGCTCTGGCTTTGGGATAAATTTCCACTGTGATCTGTTATTAAATATAGAAGAAAGCACTTCTGCCTCAGTCCCAGCCATGCAAATAAGCAGCATGCCCTTGCTGTGTTCAGTTGCCTTCCCATCGCCTGTCCTATACTGCTGCAGTAGTTCTACCTGTAGGTTGGAGGCTCCCTGGATATCTTTGTGGGTTGCTGCCAGCTCTGCTTTGTCTTCTAACAAAAAACTGATCCCATCCTCTATTATAAAAGAGATGCTTCATGCCTGAATGTGAATAACCAAGAAACATGCTCTGCAGATTAATCCTGCACTTGTCAGCCCCTGGGGTTCCTCACGGGACTGTAGATGTGGGGCTTGAGCCACTTGGTGCACAGATTATGGCCAGGGAGTTGGTGCTGGAGCAGGTGAAACTCTGCTCTGATCCCCTCTGCCTTCTCTGTTTGTAAACTTTCCAACCCATGTTGTTACCTTTCATTCAAGCCAGTTCTGTATGCTGCATGCCTGGGATGTTGTAGTGAACTGGTATCCCCATTGAGTGTCTCCTGCCTTTTTGCAAGGGGCTTTAACTTTACCTTCCCTGAGGCTATTGCATAATAATATGGGGGATGATACAAGTGGGCACGCTTAGACTTAATTGCAGGCAATTGTACCTTTGTACCTTCCCACCTGCCTTGTGGTTGCTCAGAGTTATGTCCATTTAATAGACTTCCTCTCCTCTGCTCTTAAAGGAGATTTATGCTTGTTTGATCATCCCTGAGATGCTGAGTTGATCAGTGGCTGCAAACAGGGCTGTGGTGGGAGTTTGCAGAACATGGAGCAAATGAAACACACATGCCCAAGAGCCTATTTAACACATCTAATTTGATTGACTGGGCATTTAATGCCAGAGTGGGTTTGACTTATGAACAACTTCGGTCATTTGGAAGTTGTCATTACAGGAATGAGGTACTGGTTCCCATGAGCTGCCAAAGCCTTGCTTTGCTGCAGTGCCAGTCAGAGCTGTTAGGATGCTTGAGCAGCAAAGCTTGATTTGCTTTGCTGAAAAACTAGAGAGTAATTTAATGCTGGCTTTTTATTAATCTTTTCTGAAAAAAAAGGAAATTCTCACAATGCAAAAGAATGCACTGGTTTGGAAGGGGACTTTTAGGGGTCATCTAGTCCAACTCCTCTGCAGTAAGCAAGGTCATCCCTAACCAGATCAGGGTGCTCAGAGCCCCATCAAGCCTGACCTTGAATGTTTCCAGGCATGAGGCCTCTACCACCTCCCTAGGCAACCTGTTCCAATGTTCCACCACCCTCATAGGAAAGAACTCACAGAAAAGCTTTCAACAGAGTCCTCAGTAACTAGTAGAGAACCAGCTAATTATTGCCATGGCTTGTCCATGCCTTTCCTTCCTTTCCCAGTGACAGTAAATGACCATGATTTTGGAAGGTGGCCATGTAGATCAAAAGCTTTCCTCAAGAGCACACAAACTCTGCTGTTTGCACAGTTGGCTTCAGGGAAAGGCTGCAGCATTCATGTCCCTGGTGTTTGTCCCTATCTCTGGGTTGTGCTGTGGCTCTCAGAGCCAGGATTCAGGGCAAGAAGGCTGGCATCTGAGCATGGGTATGCTCCCCATGAAGACTGTCCTGTCTGGCCAGCTTGGCTTCCTCCAGCCCTGGGATCTGGGGGCAGCTGTGCTGCCCTGTGCCTTGACAGGATATGGAGGGTCCGATGCTCTCACTGACACTCACAGCTTTGGGTTGCAAACATCCTCAGGAAACAGCCCCTTGTGTCCTTGGCATGCTCATTGGTGTGGGAACTTGTTCTGAGGCTGTGCTGCTCCCTGTGCAACAGAGCTTATGTTTGCATCTTGTAAATAATGCAAATGAAGAGTGTTTTCTGAAAATGCTCCTGTGAATTAACCCAAATCTCCCCTGGAGTAGCTCTGTTAATTTTGACAGCATGGATGCGGATTTACAGTGACCACCTGAGGCTTTGTTTTGTAGCACCAAAGCAATGCCATTTTTTCAGACTAAGGCTGGAAAATCAGCAACTGGCACTGTTTCTGCCCTTCACTTTTTGCTTAATTCCCCATGGAAGCTGTTTTACACCAGCTGAGGCTCTGGCAATATATATTGCAGAAGTTTTAATGTGTCTTATCCCCCAGTTTCTTAATCTGAACTAGGTTGCAGAAAACAATTCTGTCACTATAATACAAGTAGTAAAACAGATTAGTGTGCAGTAAAGTGTATAGCCTAGACTTTATGATAGGGTACTTGTAGTTCTTGCCACTGTTCATGTTCAGCAATTCCATGTTTCCAGTTGCAGAGGGCCAGCTGGGAGGTTGGTGAATGAGGAGCAGAAGGGCACATTGCTTTTCTATGACCAAATCCTGCAGGGTGAAACCCTGTCAATCTGATGAAAAAGGATTTCTGTTTTGCAGTGTTTCTACTTTTTTTGTCATGGGCAGAGACCTCATTCCTTACCTCAAAATGAGAAAAGTATTATGGAGCAGAGCCTGCTGGGTGTAAAGAAAAGGAGCCAGGATCTGTCCACAAGTGAGTAGGAGAGATGATGTCATTCTTTCTTAAAGGTTTCTTCAGCTGCAGCTCAGCTCCCAGGTGTCAGGCTCTGGGAGTGATGAGGACATGCCAACATTGTCAAAATGTGGAGCATCCCAGGACACCTGTTGTGTTGCTGTGCACCTTGGCAGGGTTTCCTTTTGTAGGCTGTTTCCTTGGGTTTTGCTGTGCCAACACAAGACCAAGGCTCCCAAGGTCTCACCTCATGTACAGGGGTGAGTTTCGTTCACGAAGACAATCTTAAATAATATAATTGCAAATTCCAAAGCTTTTGACCTTCACACCTCCTGGCTTGGACCGTGTGCCTATGTTGTGTTCACAATACCAAACTGAGTTGCCCTTCTGCTATTTTTAATGGTGACACATTTCAAGCTAGGCCACATATGGGTCCCCAGAGATGACCATTACCCAGGGAAAGCAGGAGACAGCTGAGCTCCTGGGAAGGAAAAGATAAGCAATATTAATTTGCCTGTGATTGAGTTGCCCTATTAAGCATTGAGGGTGGCAGCCAAACATTCTAAAAATATGAAATACTGATGCCACTAATTTAATAGCAGTAATGTTCTTGTAGCTGTTACAGTCTCCTCCAGGGCTATAGGAGAGGTAAGGATTGTGGGAAGTAATGTCTTTTGTTATGGCCAACTGTTAGAGCTTGAACGATGAGCTGGCTTTCTGGCACATGTGCCAGAATAGAGAGAATAATTTAATACCTAGGATGTGTCTCCATTTTCTGTGTGGGTTTTTTTTTTTTTTTTTTTTTTTTTTTTTTTTTTTTTATGGTGACTATGTGGCCAAAATGCCCCTTTTGTTGTAATGAAACAACAGAGGTCATCTGAGTGAAACAGAGAATCTAGATCCCAACACAGAGTCATTTCAGCTGATCAGCTTGAACAGCTGGGGCTGGAGCAGGAGACATCTGACCTTTGCTTTTCCTTCTCATTTCAAAGAGTAGCACTCTTTCTTTTGCAATTGCTGAGCTGGTTAAGCTTTATGTGTTTGTATATAGTTTGTAGATGTAAATATGTGCTGCTTCTCTTGCCTTTTAATGCATAAAAAGCTAAGCTGCCTCAGGACCATACAGTGGTTTTATTCAATATGTTGTGCACTGCTGTGTGTCTCTGTCTTGCTATATGCTGCTGTAATATTCCCCCCTCCAAATCTCCAGGGTGCTGTTCTTACACATCCAAATTTCTACTAAAATTGGGGAATCACCTTCTGTCTGTTTTGCAGAGACAGTGGCTGAGAGCTGTCTTTTGCAAACACAAGAAGAATGAGAGCATTTCTGAAGTAGAAACTTTATCCTGAAGCCAAACAGTATTTATTACTCTTATATTTTTATTGTTTCATAATTTGGATGAAATGTCTGAAGATTTAATTCTGGAGATGCTCCACAACTGAGCCATTTCTCCAAAGAAACTTTCTCCCAGAGCTTATAACTGCTTGATAAAGCATCTGCTAAAGTGGCAAAGAGGAGATTGGGAAGTTGAAAGTCAACCATTGACCTTGAACATTTAATCCAAATTTTTATAGCTGTATTTTATTACACTGCTAGCATGATAAATTGCAGTGACAGGTTTAGAAAGCACCTTACAACATGCAGTGGCATAAAGCTATATTAATAATGAGTTTGATTCTACAGTTTTTAACTTAATCAAAACTGCCAAAATTCTCTTCTGGTCCTGGTGCAAGCTTCATCAAAATCTTCTTTGCTTCCAGATGACTTTACCCAGGGCTCTTCACCCATCCCAAGTGTTGTGAAGTACTCACTAAAAGGGGAAACTGAGGCATAGGGAGGGAGGGATAGGTGTTTTTCAAGGTCAAGCAGCAAGTGGGTGATAGAGTCTAGGCCAGGCCTCAGAAGGTGCAAGCTCTCTGCAAGCCTGCTTTGGTTCAGCTATTGCTTGATGGACCAGAAGTGTCAGGGCAGGACTTGCCCTGATTGGGTGGAGACTTTGCCTGCGAAAAACTTGGTTACAGGTGTGCTTGGTAAAACTGAGTGTTGGGCATTGCCCAGCATTTTCCAGTGGATTTTCTGTGTGTGGAGTCCCAGATTACTGGACATCCCCCTCACTGCAGGAGGAAGCTGTTTACATGAGAGCAGATCACTGCTGTGGAGCTGCCTACAAGGCTGTTGTCCTGATTATCATGGAATCTTGGAATGGTTTGTGTTGGAATGGAACTTAACGATCATCTAGTTCCAAGCCCCTTGCTGTGGGCAGGGACACCTTCCAGTAGATCAGACTGCTCAAAGTCCCATCCAACCTGGCCTTTAAGAAAGAATCTCTCCAAGGCACAAGTCCTTTTGCAGATAGCGTGCTCAGGTGCTCTGTTTTCACCCCCTGCTGCTGAGAAATGAGCTGCCAGCACAGCATGTGCTGGGACTTTTTCTTGCTCTTTCAGAAACCCAGAGCCCCAAGCCTGTGAGTTCCTACATGAGTGGCTTCACTCTTAAAAAGCAAAGAGGTTATCCTTGTATATCATGCTTGGGTGACTGCTCTGTGGGCTTCCCAGCATCTGCAGTGTGCAGCAGGCTGCTTGCTGGACTCTCCAGAAAATTCAGCACCAGTTCTGGTCCTCTGGGTTCTGTACTGTGTCTGACCAATCTGTGAGATGCCTCACTTACCTGAGGATGTCCAAAGTGGCATGAATGTCTCCTCATCAGCCTTTAGTGCTGACCCAGGGTTACAAGAGGAGGGGAGGACAGGGCTATTTGCATCGTGGCATCTCCCTACATATCTGTTTACTGCACTGGCTCAACAAGAATTCTCAGGTAGGCTCATTGCTAGGATTTCCCTAGGCATATTCTTTTCCACCTGGATATTTTGTGTAGGGCTGATACAAAAAGAAGATCTCTGCTTACCCCACAGTAGGTATCCAGCGTCCTGCAACCATGGCCAAAGCCCAGGCAGCTTTACCCTGAATACCTGTGCTCAGTTACCTCATGCTGGACTTCATCCTTTCACTTATAATCATCATCTCTTGGAGTAATACCAAGAGCCAATCAGCCTCCCTTTGTCATTGAAACAAGACCTCTTCCCACACTGGGGCAATCTCTGGGGTAGCAGCACCATTATGATTGGGGGTTTTGTTAAGAAAGCCAGGTGAGGAATGATTTGATTTCTGTAATGGATGGCACTGCAGATTCATATACTTCTCCTGACTCTCAGAGAGCACTCAAGCCCTGCAAGGTCACCACATATGTGCTTATATTTTTTATTTTTTTAAATAGCCCTGTTCTACTTAAGAGGGATAATGGCACTATAGGTTTGGGTGAAATATTTCTGTGTTGGTGGACTTGGTCACAACGCTTTATCATTTTGCCCTTCATTGGAGCTAGCAAGGTCACCAGGCAGCAGTAGTAGAGATGTGATAGACTTAATAAAACCCAAGATTAATAAGAACTAGGAAGAAGAAAGTAAAGGATTTTGATTGTGAGGTTGTTAATGCTTTGTGGGCAGGTGTTAAGTCCAGGAATAAGTTATAATCTGCTCCTACAAGTGAAATTCAAACACGTGAAAGCTTCTTCCCTGGTCAATGCAGTACAAGTTCTGTGAGCTGCTGTAGGAAGGGAGCGGAGAGTGTTGATGTCAACCTGTCTTGCATCGTTGCAGCTTTTCTGCCCCTGGGTGGCTTTCCAGCATGACTGGTCACTTGGTCAATTTATGCAGGGCTTCCAAGAGGTGGACAAAACCCTTTGAAGAGCATGCCCAGGCAGTGGCCGATTTGCTTGTAGAGCAGTGTGCTAAGACTGTTAACAAAGGGCTCCTGGTCTCAGAGAGTACGTTTCAGCCATGCAGGGGACTCATGTTCTGCAGTCAGGCTTCAACTGACAGAAGGGATGAAAGTCTGTGGTCCTGCCAAGCAAAAGGTTGGCTAAAAAAAATCTTAGGAAAGAAATTCAAGAAACATGAAGTCATGACCTTCTGAAGGTCAGCAGCTGTGATCTGCTGTGTGGGTAGGATCCCAGCCAGCAGCCTGGGGAAACCGGTGAGCACAGGCAGCTGTGTGCTCAGCACCTGCAACGCCATCCTCTTGCAGGAGCAGTTAATTAATTGCCTAAATATGAAGTGACATGAAGGACCTTGGCTCCAGCCCCAGTTTTGGAGCCGCTGGCCTGTGGCTCCTCTGTGTGCCGCAGGAGCAGCACGTGTCAGCTGTGTGGTCTGGAAACTGAAATGCCACAGCACTGATCAGACAAGATTGCTGGGCAGGGAAGAGGACACTTTGTGTTTGTGAAGCTTGGGCCTCTTCTGCTTTTGTTTTCTTCTTTTTATTTATTTTTTTTTTAAATTCAGGGTGCTGCTGTGGCAAATGCACCTCTTTCTGATGAGGGGATCAGGGTTCCTGGCTTCCCAACAATGTGCCTGGTAGGTGCAGGGGGGAGAGGGCTGCCACAGCTTGGTTTCGTTTACACCCAACTGCCTTCTCAGCTGGATGTGCCCAAGATATCCAGCAACAATCACAGAGCCTGGATTGATGACCAGGTAAAATGAGTCCAGTCTCTTGCATGCTTGGCTTATACTTCTCATGGGGGCTGTGCTGAAACTGTAGCCATTGCCCACTTTATGTACAGATCACTTTCGTCATCGGCGAGAAAGAACGAGAGACAGCTTCTGGTGACTGGGTGGTTATGGGAGCTGCTATTGCATGTGCTGGACTTCAGCCTGCTTGTGTAAAAATGATTATTTACAGTGTAGGGTAATAATAACAGAAGGCAATTTAGGGGTGGACAGGTCTTTGGAAGCTGCTCTTGGGAGTCTGATGGAGGGGGGTATTTGATACCATGGCTGTCGCCTGGGTCATTTGCTTGCTGTTTCTTGTCCTTAAGCACTGACATGCATGACCATCCTGTCTCCAGCAGCACTGCTTGAGGAAGCACCAGTTGTGTATGGGCTTCTCAATCCTTGCATGTGCAAAACAAACCCTCTGAACCAAGCAGCTGAAACTAATAATACACTGTACTATTACCAGGTACCAGCAGTTCTTTGGTGATCTGAAGTAGGCGTGTGCAAGGCTCAGGTGCCATCGGTCAGCGGTTCTCCAAGCTCACATTTAAGAACATGAACCATCCAGGTCCTGAACTTTGAATTTCTCTTCAAGCAAAGCAAAAGACCAAAAGGCTGCAGATTTTAATCCTTCCTTCACTTTCCCCTTGCCTTTGAGACTGTGCCCTGTGTTCTCTCAGGCCACCTCCCTTTTGGGGCGTACATCATTACCAGGTGCTGATTGCCTCTGCTGCTGCTCCCCTCTGCCTCAGGAGGTCGGTGGATTCTGTCAGCCTGTTAATAACATGGGGGCACTTGCTTTCATTTGCGGGGTAATGAGGAGGTTGCTCTGTTACAATGGGCTGGGACCCTGGTGGATAAATTACGAGGCCAACGGCAGTGTTGTTATTCCACCAAGGGAATGAGATTATTACTGAGGAAATTGCAGGCCTGCTCATGTTGTTGTTTTACTACTAGTGTAATAATAGACTTTGTTTTATTAGTATAAATGATTTCCCCCTCTTCCCTCCCAGCTGAGTATGCTCCTTCTTATGTCCCCAGTGACTCCACACAGTCAATGCTAGTCATGTTGTGCTGAATTCCTCAGTATTATCTGTGTTTCCTCAGTAGTTTGGAAAATATTAACTATCTGGGCAGGCTTTTTTGTGCTGACCAATGTCCCTGTGCAGTAACAGCTCTTTAGAGACTTTTGCCACTGTGGAAAAGTGGGAAGAGCTGCTTGCAGTCCTGGTGAGGGGGGCACTGGTGATCCCAAATGTGCCAGCACTGGGGCCTGTGCAGTGGACTGTTTTAAAGTGTTGCTATTTTATCATCTGCATGGCCATCAAATGGTCTCGCCAGCAGACACAGAACATTTGCAATGGCTTTCTGCCACTTTACACTCTCAAAAGGTTAGTGTTGTGAAACCTGGAAAAACCCCACCTTGCATGGAAGCCTTTGGGCTACAGGGTCAGTCTTTCAGGTTCTCAGTTGCTTTTCTAAGAGCACAGAAATATTTCAGCAGAAATTCATCCAAACCAGGTTCCACAAAAAAGGGAGAAAAGTGTTTCTATTAATATTAGTTTCTCTGAAAAAATTGACAAGCCAAACTTTACAAATAAGGGATAGGTTTGTATGTATATGGTCAGAAGTATGGGAGAGAAGAATGGTTTAGTTCCTGTTAAAAATACATTGGGATTTTATACCAACACTGGAAGTTTTGCAGTTCATAAAAAATTCATAAGGCTTGCTGAGGAAAACAGAAAGGCAATTCAGGTGTCTATTTTTCTTTTGGAGAACTGTCATACTTGGAAGAGTTCAAGCCAGCCTGGATTGATATGTCTTGTTAAATGCCAGCTCTATGTTAGGATCCTCTCTGGATCATAGTTCAGCGGCTCAAAAAGAATGAATTACAAGATGGCCTGACTTTGTGGTGGAGAAGAGAGGAAAGTCTAGAGTATTTTGCATTTTCTTTATGGTTTATACAATCCCTTCTTCAGAGTCCTTTTCACTTCTGCAAACACAAAACTCAAGGTGAAAAGTAATTGGACAAGCTAACAAATGAGTTAGGGCTTGCTGTATTTCCCACCGGCGAGTTGCTGTGTTTTGCTTGCCACCGAGATCAGCTTCTTTGACGTGGCCTTTCATGTACCAGCTAACAACGAATGGAAACCTGCCACAGGTATGAGAAAAGAGAGGCTTTATATAGGGCAGGCACTAAACCAGCATGATTTATATGGGCTGAGGATAGTGCTTTTCATTACATCAGTCTTCCAGGAGTGCAGTGATCCCAGCTGCATCTTTTGGGGATATTTGGTGTAGCTCTCCAGACTGCAGAGTCCTACTGCAGGCAGAACCCCCTTGGTGTGCACCCTGCTCTGCAAGCCCTTGGGGTCTAAAGCAAGGTGTTTCTGAGTGGGCTGCCCTTGCTTTTACCCAGGGGAGGATGGCAGCTCCACTGGAGAGCATGTCCCTAAGCAGTGCTCTGTGAGCCAGGGGAGTTGCAGAGTCACAGGCACAGCTCTGAGCAAAGCCAGCAGCAGGATGAGGCTCAGCATGCCCCTTGTGTCCTCCGCTGTCTTGCACCATCCCTTTATGATGGATGATGGCTGCGGATGGAAGTTCACTGGGAGGGCGGAAGCCACTTCCTGGGTTGTGGAAGTGGCTGCCTTGCACCCTAAGGCTGGCTGGGTGGAGATGCCATCCCTTTCTGCAGTGAAGCACTAGTTACTACCAGTCCTATGTTGGCATCCTTGTCCTTCTAAAGTATTGCAATGAAAGGACATGAAAAATTTTAATTCCCATTATCTCCTGAGAAGTTCGATGGTGACGTGGTGGTGGAGATGCAGGGACAGTGCTGGTTGGGTGGCATTAGCCCTGGTTGCTTTGGTCCCTGAGAAGCCATGGACTGGGAACACAATCAGCAGCTGGGATGGCTTTTGCTCCTTGCCAGGACTTTTCAGGGACTTAGCTGCTTCTGCAAAGTCAATCCAGGTAAGTGGCAGTTTTCTGAGAGCTTTGCCAGCTGTTTCTCTTTCCTCACCTTACTTTGTAAATTAAGAAGTGAAAATCAACCCAATTCCTGCTAGCTTCTCTCACCACTGGCTCACGGGAAAGAAGAATGATTTTGTTTGGATGCCAGGAAGGGAACCTGTGGTTCCTGCACGTTTGACCAGGCAGGTATTAGCAAGTGAAGGTGCCTTGAGATCTAAGCTGCACATGCTATTACCATAAATGGTTTCTGTGTGGTAATATACAGCCTCTTTATTCTTTTCATAGCTGAATAACTGGTAGATGACAGGTCCTGCTTTTCAATTCCACCATGCTTCCAGGGGCTGTCAATCTTTTAATTTTTGCAATAGCTGCAAGCAAAGCAGTAATTGTGTTTCCTATTTCCCACAACAGCAGTGCTGGTTTTGTTGTTCCCTCTCCATAATTTCTCTGCCCTGATGCCAGCTATTTGATGCTCTCTGAAGCTCCCTACAATGTTGTTGCTGAAGTTATCTAATGTTTGTTGGCCAGTCAGCTCCCTGTGAGAAATACACTACAGGTGGCCTGTGGCAGAGCAGGGCAGCAGAGGTGCATTGAGATGGGTTGGGTGTGATGCTGATCACTGAAGACATGTGGGCAGGGTGAAGGTGTGTGTGGCTGTGCTCCACGTGCCTGCCCAGACTGGCAGGGCTTGCATGCTGGAGTGTGCACAGCTATGTGACATATTGCGTGTGCTGGTTTCTGCTGGGAGATGGGACAGCTTTTGAAAGGCTGCTCTATTAAAGCCCATGGATGTATTTGTAGCTCCAGATGATTTAAGTGGAAGTAATTTTGGGGATGTGATTTTGTGTTTGCTTCAGTGCATCTGAAAGGTCTGCTCACAGCTATTACAAAACCTTCAGCCTCCAAGCAGCAGCTCAGGGAAGTTTGGTTTCCCAGCTGTTTGAATCCCTGGATTGGCTTCTGTGGTGTCTTGTAAAATGTAGGTCTAGCTGATGCTTTCTCTGCAGGGTGAGTACTCATCATGGCATTTCCTGTGGATTCTTCAGTAGCTGTAAAGGTTTACTCCAGATGCTGTGCTCTTGTTTTCTCCTCTAACTGGCTGCACTCAGTACCTTAGAGATCTCCAGCCCTCAGTCTTATGTAGATGATGCTGGTCAAGATCAAATGCTGTAACTCAGGCTCACAGGGCCTGGACTTAAGGTTTCAGGCTGTGAAGGAGAGAGGCTTATGCTGCTTCTGAAGTTGGTCACAGTTCCCTGTGAACTCAGCACAGTCCAGGCAGATAATTCCTTTGAGACCCCAGCTCACCTACCTTGACTGGCTGTGTGGGACTGATTATCCCTCTGTAAAACTAATAACTCTGGTTACAGCAGATAAAGGCTGCCTTGCTGAAGGTCACATAGACCTGCCATTGCTGAGAGATCACACAGGACAAGAACAGGGAGCAGTTGTGGTCTTGTGGCCTAACAGGTGATCACTGGGAAGTTGGATTACAGTTGAGGACACTAACAGTTCGTGAAGGGTGTCCCAGGATGCTCTCATTTGTAAAGCCAATGGCTGGGATACGAAATTTTGCTTTCATTTCTTCCAGCCTCCACTTTGGAGATCAGAATTTGTCCCACTCTCAGCTCTTTCCAGTGTATCAGCTGCTGTCATGGTCCAAACCCATCCTTACTGATGAGTGAAGCCAATACCAACAGCTTATAGACTAGAGTGAGAGGGACATAGAGTCATATTTCCCTTCTCCCCAGGCAGATGCTGCTGGGTTAAATGTGAGCATTTTTGCTTTACTTCTCCTAGCAGAAGGTTCTCTCCTCAGAGGCTGCCCCAAGTCAGAGTAGAAGAGGAACCTTAGCAGGAATCTTGTGGGCTTTAAATGCTCTGCTCTACAGTATGACATTCTGTAGTTTTAGGGCCAATGTGAAAGCCCTCTCCCAGCAGGAGAAGGTAATTGAAACCACATTTTCTTAGTTGAGTAATTAGATTGATTCAGGAGAAATGCAGACATGTGGAAAATTGAAAAATGGAAGAGTTGTGAGCCCTTAGGCTGCAGCTAAATATGTTGGTGCCTTTGAGGAACACTGGCTTGATCTATTGAATTACAGGACATGCTGAGAGCAGCTCAACCATGATGCAAGTCTAAGCCCTGACCAGTGGAAACTCAGTGAGAAAGGGGTCCCTTTCCTGCTGTGCTGATCTGACACACATACCTCTTTCCCCAGAACTTCTCATTGCGTTCTGTAGTGCTCTGTCCAGCACTCTGGATTCATAGTTGTGGATCCAGTTACAGGATTAGGAAAGAAAACTCTCTACGTAATTATACACTCACAGAAGTTATAATTGAATGGTGCAGTCAATGGGACCAGGTTATAGATCACACAGTTACAGAGAGGCTGTTAAGACTCTGCTTGTCTGTATTTAATTTCTGAGTGTTCTGACCTTAGACATCTAGTGGAAAATATTTTACATCACTGGGCTTCATTCCCTAGATTAAGCCAGTCATACCTACTGGTTTTCACTTGTGCACACTAGAACAGCTGAGAACTTGTATGGATGCTGAGGGGATATTAAGGTTTTTGGGTCTGACTTCTGTGCCTAAGTGAGTGATGATTTGCAAGGTCTGGGAGGAGCTCTGTCATTATTTCTGGCTGGGATTATTTAAGCAAAGGTAAACATCCTACCAAGTGGCTCTGCGATAAGGTAGATCCCACAGCTAAACTCTTCAGAGATGCCTGGAAGCTTAAAATACCCATTTCCAGTAATCTGTATGTGGATGGTGTGGGCTCTTTGTAACAGCAGGAATGAAGCAAGCAGGCATATTGGGCTCCAAATAACTACTGCTGTGTGCTGAGCAGTGCTAGAAATAGTCAGGTAAGATAAGATACTAAGTGCTGTCTCTATCCTCCTGCCTCATTTCCAGCACAATTTTTGCAGCATTTTGGTTTGGGTTTTAGTGATAGAGAATCTTTTCCTTACATCTCATAGTTTGATTTCTGGACCACTCTGTCATGTTCGGTTTGCTTTCTGTTGTTCTGACTTCTCAGCTTGATCTAACTTCAGAATGGGCTCTGCCTTGAGCAAGAGGTTGGTCTTGAGACCTTTAAAATCCCTCTGATCTATATTATTCTGTGCCTCTGATTTTTACTGGTTCTCTGCCTGGTCAAGACTACTATACACAAGACCTCTCTTCTTTCTGTCTCTACCCAAAGCTGCTGGCATGTTCCACTTCAGATTTCAACGTGTCCTTTTGGTGTGCACAACCTTTGTTAACCCTTCTTCATAATTTTGCACTTTCCTGAACCACCTCTTTACGTAAATAGAAAACCCAACTCGTTCTTTTGAGCTCTGGCTAATCCATCATCTCCAAGCTGTTTCTAGCCTACATAGGCTGCTATAAAGATTTAATTAACAACCGTTCTGCTGAAGCCTAAGTCCTGGTCAGCAGTATCGGAATCACATTAAACAGAGGCATTAAAAATGCAGCAGTATTCATGATTTCAGCCTTGTAATATGAAGCAGGGCTTTGTGTGTATGGTTTAGCATCATAAGAACTCAAGAAGCTCCAATGTTGAGATCATGTGTTTGTCTGAACTGTCACCAACTACATGGCCAACTGTGTGGCAATGGACTTGCTGCTCTCTCCACACAGTGCAGACCATCTTCCTCTCTTTAATTTTCTTCCTGAAGCCACCCAAGAAGCTGTCAGCAGCACCTCAGGGCACTGATATGACAGAGTTTTACCTGCTTTGTGTCAAACATGCCCCTCTCTCAGATGAACCCTACCTCAAGGACCATTTTGTGCTCTTTCCCCAGGTCCCCTTAGCAGTATTTTGGTAAATCGCTATGGCAGTCGACCTGTGGTTATGTTTGGAGGCCTGCTCTGTGGCATTGGGATGGTCTCAGCTGCCTTCTGCACCAGCATCCTGCAGCTCTACATCTGCGTGGGTTTCATCACAGGTAAGAAGCAAGCAGCTCTTTTCCATCTGCACTTGAGGTTTATGGGCCATGGTTTTAAACTACAGCAGCATGATTTTAGATTAGACATTAGGAAGAGGTTCTTTACTGGGGGGGTGGTGAGACACTGGAGCAGGTTGCCCAGAGAAGCTGGGGATGCCTCATCCCTAGAAGTGTTCAAGACCAGGCTGGGTGAGGCCATGAGCAACCTGATTGAGTAGGAGGTGTCCCTGGCCAGAGCAGGGCGATTGGAACTAGATGATCTTTAAGGTTCCTTCCAACTCCAGCCAGTCTATGATTCATTCTAGGATTTCTTGGCTTGGGGTGTCCACACTTGGACACCTCAGCCAAACACAATGAGAAGCTGCTAAGATAAAAAGTTGGTGAGACAAGGACTGCTGCTCCAGATGTGTTTTAGCAGAGAGCATATCCCCTGCTGAGCGTTCTTGGCTGAAGGTTGCGTGTGGGATCTTATCAGCAGATGCGCTCTTTGCAGATGAGAGCTGTTGTCCAGAGGGGCTGGTGAGGGTGGCCATCAGTGCCTTCAGCTCCTGCTGAAGTGAATGCAGGTTGACTGTGCTCTGCCCTGGGCCAGGCAAGCTCCTGGAGATACAAGTGAGACTGTGAGGAAAGCACCTGTGTTCCTAAATTACTGTGTGCTTTCTTGCCTTACGAGACACATGAAATGAGATTTCAGGCATTTGCTTTAGTTTACTTGCCCATGCCTGCCTGTGGTGTTAGGGGGTTCTTCATCTAAAAATAATAACTACTGGAGTTGACTGGAAATATGCAATATTCTCCTTATTGAGAAAAAAAATAAATTGTGCTTCCTTATTTAAGTTACAGTATGAATTGTCTGTATTGAAATATGAATTTCTATATTGGAAACTCAATCAGGAGAAGGTATAGGCTCAGTCCAGCATCTTTAAAGCCTGCAGTTGCTGAGTTACTGCTTTTAAAGGTAGATGGATTGGAGTTCTCCACCTGTGTGAGTACAGATGTTTAATCACAAGCATTTTTGCTTACAATTATAAGCAAAGTATAGCCAATGCTTCTTCCAGTTGCAGCTAGGACATCTGCCTGAAAACATGACACAATGAGTTCAAAATTGGCTTTTGAAGTTGCAGGGTGTGTGTTTTAATGAGTGTTCCCTATCCCTCTGCAGCTGCATTAAGTGTTTCTGCTTTCTAAACATGGAAAGTGTGAGCTCAACATTTAAATCAATAAAACCAGCTACTAGCAAAGTAAATTGGGACAGAAAGTTTGTCACCCTGTTCTCCTACACCTGTCTTAAACCTTACTCTTTCTAAGGAGTAGTAGTTAGAAACCCAACTCTTTCTGATTGCTGCAGTTAGATGAAACTGTGCTTTTGCTGAATAACTCTCACAGATTCCTTGAAAAAAGATTCCAGAAACAAAATGATGAGAAATAAAAATAACCAGTGTCTCCTGTGGATAAATTCAATATTCATCAATGCATGAGCTTGCTTCATTCCCTGCTAAACGAATGTCCTCTAGCAAGTTGACTAATGCTGGATTAGCACATGGAAACCATTAATCCTTTGCTAAAAATATATGCATTTTTTGTGAGCTGAAGGGCTCAGGCAAGGAACAGGCCTGTGGGAAGGCACCAACTCCAATTTTCAAAGGTGCTTCTCTAAAAACGTGCTAGGAGGAAATTTTGTGCCTAACCCCAGACCTAGGATTTCTGAAGACCCTGCTCCTTTTTGATCCCTGAATATCTTTACCCATCCCAAAGAGCTGGTAGTTTGAGCTGTGCTCAATGCATACGTGTAGCCCTCATTCCAGCAACAAGGTACAGGGACAAGCTGCCCCCATATCTTCTCATCTTTAATGCTGTGATGTTTCCTCAGAGCAAAGCATAGGGGTTTTTTGTTGCTGGGGTTTGGTTGGTTGGTTTGGTTTGTTTTCTTTGTGTATGTCTGTCTTTTCCTGTTGCTTGCTGAATGAGGGCAGCTGTGTGGATGGGGTCTTAGCTAATAACCCATCATTTCCAGGCCCTGTGTGTGTGCTGGGGAAGGAATATTAATTGGATAGAGAAGGGAAGATTGCTTGTAATTCTCCTAACATGCTTGATGCCTCTAATTACTCTTGAAGTGCTGTCACTGGTCAGGTCTAGCATGGAAATATTCAAGGGCAATTACGAAGCTGCCTGCTCATCTCACAGCTGAGACAGTGTTACTGTACAAGGAGAAAGATGACTGTAAAGGCGATTTGCAGTGACTGTAAAGCAACTTGTAAACATCACACTCTAGCCTGCTTCCTACCAGCCTGAAAAGGAAACAGACTGGTTTAGAAGACCATGTCCGTGTAATTTGCAGGGATGGAGATAAAAACAAGATACTAGGAGGTTTCTGCTATGCTCTTGTGCCTTTGGCATATTAATAGAAATATTTTCAGAGTAGCAGGGCAGGAAGTATCTGTTTATGGTGGAGGGATTAGATACAGCAATCTCAGCTGCTTTCTTGATTATGTCTTTTCCCATTGGCATGCAGAGCAGGAGATGGGCTCTGCTGTGGGAAGCAGCTCTAAACTCTGTCCTTGATGGCACTGAGCTGTGGGCTGCATGAGGCACTTTGCATGTGCTGTAAACTCCATGGTCTCTTCCTCTCTCGTTTCCCTATAACACTTAGAAAAAGAAATGGGGTTTGCAAGCGGGTTTGGTGCCAGCCTGGATGCATTAAACAGGTGTTTAGGCATGCAACCCCCTTCTTCAAGTCTGAGGTAGAAGCAGCAAGTTTCAAAGCTAAACACCAGGTAATAATGAGTGGTCAGAATTTAGCTCAATCTGTACCAATTAGACCATGATGGAATAAAATGGGCCCTAGGGTGAAGCATGTTTACTAACCTTTGCCCTGCTAATGTTGATCATTGAAACGTCTGGTAGGATCCTCCTTGAGTAACAAAGTAATAGCAAGATCAATAGTTACACAGCTCACTCCTGTACCACCACTTATTTCCTTCTAATATGAGGAAGATGTATTTGTTCTAGGGAAGGATGCTCCTTCTGGCACAGAGTTGCTTCTGTTCATTCAACACTACTGGTAGGCCTCTGTGTCATATCCCTGAGGAAGAAGTGTGGTTGAGTAACAATTCAAGCCATGGAAAAGGTGCTATAGTTTCTGAAAACAGAAATAAAATGGATGTATGCATTTCCATCTAAAGTCAGCCAAAAGCTTGAAGTAAATTGAAATTTCCAGTCAGCCAATTTGAAACTCTCCAAATTTAATTAATGGCAAGAGCATGAGGTAATATTAAATTAGATTTGTCCAACTGACAAATTAATGTCCACATAATCAAAAAATTGAGTTGATTATTGTTTAAGTGGGTAGCTGGCATCCAGTCTGATTTTCCTTCTCTGCATGACATGTGGTAGGTCCCTACCAAAAGTGATTCTGTGGAAATGATGGTTTGATTTCTGCCTTTACCTGCCAGCCTGGGAAATAGGAAACTAAAGCAAACACTGATCCACCATGTTGCATCTTCTCAGGTGAAAGAAGATGCATCCCTGTGTCTGAGCACCATCAAGGGTGTTGTCTAAACAAGACTGTGTTTATATCCATAGTTCTCAGGACAGCCCTCTCATGAGGATGAATACAGCCCGTTATGCGTTATGAGCAGGCTGTATTTTTCCAGAGGCATGCCCTACCAAATATATGGGCTAGCTAGAAAATTTCATGCTGTGAATTTGTTTTATATCAAGATTAACCTGAATATGGTGCCATTTCAATTTATTTTTAATGCTGTAAGCTTCCAAGTAAATGAATTTTAAAAATAATACTTAAAAAAAAAAATCTTAGACTTGGCAAAAGTCATAATGTTGCAAAATGGTTCAAAAGGAAGCTATCCAACTTTGGCTGAATTCTGCTGTATCAGTTGGATTCTACTCTCTCAGCGACTAATGAGAGTGTTCCTTAATTAATTTTGAGGACCTTGACCTTTCTAAATTATCTTCTGTAAAGCAATATGCCTAATTATGTACTGCACAGTTAAACAAACTAATTATATAGACTAATGAACAAGAAAAAGTCTGCATGACCCTATTTTCAGGATTCACGTTCTCTGATACAATCACTTCAAGGATTACATTTCTGCTTTGTTCTAATGTGACTCGTTCTTTCCCTGATGATAGGCTAGGAAATATGTGGCACGAGTTTTAAGTGTCATTTTGATGGAGTTCTGAAAAATCTAACTTTTAAAGGAAGTACTGCACATGATGGAACTACTCACAGTATGTCAGAGGTCCAAGCCCCCTGCCAGAGCAGGATCACTTAGGGTAGTCTGCACAGGAACTCATCCAGGTGGGTTTTGAAAGTCTCCAGAGAAGGAGACTCCACAACCCCCCTGGGCAGCCTGTTCCAGTGCTCTGTCACCCTCACTGTAAAGAAGTTTCTCCTCATGTTGAGGCGAAATCTTCTATGTTCTAGTTTGAACCCATTGTTCCTTGTCCTATCACTGTGTGCCTGTGTGCCTGGCCCCCTCCACTTGACACCCACCCCTCAGATATTTATAGACATTGATCAGATCCCCTCTCAGTCTTCTCAAGACTAAACGGTCCCAGGGCTCTCAGTCTCTCTTCATAGGGGAGATGCTCAAGTCCCCTAATCATCCTCGTGGCTCTGAAAAGAAGAGATTGTTATATGCTAATGCTCTCAAACAGAACCGCTGAAAGCTGAGACCATTACAGCATTTGGTCATCTCTGCCTTCAGACTTCACCTGTGCAAGAGGAGCTGGCTAAGTGAGTTAGAAATGCAGATTGGTGATGCCATTTCTGTATCTAAATGCAATAGAAATACATTTTAATTAAAAGCAACACACTAGGGTCCCCTTTAATTAGCATCCTCAGTAGCTATTCTGCTAAATACATGCAGACCTCTTAATCCTTTGCCTCAGACCTGAATTGCTCACACCATCAATTTAGTAGTGGCTGAGAGGGGCGATGTTATTTTCTGTGCAGGTCTGTCTGTGCAGCAGCAGTGTTGGGTGCCCACCATCCATGCAAGGGAGTGCCAGCCCCAGTTGCACTTCAGAAGTTTGTGAGTCAATGGTTAGCATTATCCAAGCCAGAACAACCTTCCTCAAACTTTGAGCAGTCATTTTCTTTAATAGATCCATCCTCTCCTCCAACAAGGCTGCTGTGTCTGGAGAAAACCACCAAGCATTTGCGGAGAATGTAGTTTCAGTTTATTCTGAACCAAACTCTTTGTTCTAGCCTTGCCACCCATGAGATTTGCAGTGTGAAAGGAAGGGACTTTGTTTGACCGAAAGTGTCTTTCTGCGGGCTGCTTACTCAAATGTGGCAGGCAGAAGTTTAGGGATAGCCTGAGTGAAGTTTACCTGCAGACTATTGTGTTGAAGAGCCACCAGTTGACCAATTGTCCATTGATTTATCTTAACCAGTAAGTCGAGATTAAATGGGTCTCAGGTATTCCTTTGTGTGTCTCAGATATTTTTCTCTGTTCCAGGACTTGGCCTTGCTCTCAACCTTCAGCCATCAGTGATAATCATAGGGAAATACTTTTTGAAGAGAAGACCCATTGCAAATGGCCTTGCTATGGCAGGGAGCCCTGTGATGCTTTGCACGCTGGCTCCTCTCAACCAGTTCCTTTTTGACAATTTTGGCTGGAGGGGCAGCTTTTTAATTCTTGGGGCAATTTTATTACATTGCTGTGTGGCAGGAGCTCTCTTCAGACCCATTGGGCCGGCCACAGCATCAGTTAAATCCCAGGTAACTGGGAGGAGGAAGGATGCTCTGAAAGAAGAGGTCACTGGAAATGCCGTAGAAATGAGTAGCCCCACAAATGCCCCCACAGAGAATAAAATGGAAGAGGAAGAAGGAAAGGACTGTTGTGAAAAGATCAATCAGTACCTCGATTTTTCCCTCTTTAAGCACAGAGGGTTCTTAATTTACCTGATAGGAAACGTGCTCATGTTCCTGGGGTTTTTTGCCCCCATTGTTTTCCTGGCACCCTATGCAAAACACGTTGGCAATGATGAATATTCAGCTGCTTTCCTCCTTTCAATCCTTGCTATCGTGGACATGATTGCCCGACCCACCACTGGCATCATTGCCAACAGCAAGTGGGTGAGGCCACGGATTCAATACTTTTTCAGCTTCTCCATTGCTTTTAATGGTGCCTGCCACCTTCTCTGCCCACTGGCTTCTGGCTACAGATGGCTGGTTGTCTACTCTGTCTTTTTTGGCTTGGCCTTTGGCATGGTTTGTGCCATGCTCTTTGAGACTCTCATGGACCTCGTGGGAGCTGCCCGGTTCACAAGCGCTGTTGGCCTGGTCACCATTGCAGAGTGCTGCACGATACTGCTGGGACCACCTATTGGAGGTAAGGCAATTTTCTTCTGCTGCTTCCACTACGTTGTTTATGTTGAGATTCCTGCAAGCAGTATTTAAGAAATGATTTTAAATGGGTTTTTCTCTGCTTCTCATCCACCATTTCTCCACTCCTAATTGGAAAGGGAAGTCAGGTCCTAGGTGTCTCTCCAGCATTTTCTTGGTGCTCCTTTCTGTGTCGTCCTCCAGTTGAAGTCAATAGTTTGGAGAGTGATCTTTTAGTTTCTGATGCCTTCCAACACTTGAACTGAACTTGCAGAGTGGGATTTCCTGCAGCCTTGTGCTTCAGACCACTCCTTCTAGAAACTCTTACTCTTGCAAAAGGCTGGAGTCCACTACAATTTAATCACAATAAAACATAATAGTTATGTGAAATTCTCCTGTTGACTCAAACCTAAGCCTTGCCATTTGTGTCTAAGGCTCTGAGTACTTCCACTTACAGATTTAAGTTACCTTAGTACACCTGATAGATTTAAGGCTGTTTGAAAAAAATTTTTAAAAGGTTTAGTTTGGATGCCATGGTTTGAAATACCAAAAGGCAGAGACTGTCAACGGTCCATGCTGACCATATTGAATCTCCAGCAGGGCTTACAGTCACCTGAAGATAAGTGGGAGCAATGATCTCCTGTGAGTTGGACAGCCTTCACTTCTTTCCTTATGGACCATGTGCCCCATGGTCTATAAGGAACACACCATGGCTGGAAGGCACCTTAGTTGAATCTGGCGTTTGGCTCAAGTGCAGTCCTTGTCAAATTTGAGTCAGCTATGAATTAAATTACTTCATAGATGATATCATCTCAGTGTCTAGATACCATTCTATCAATGTGCACTCTGCTGCAATTTGCATTTCACCTGTGTGCAAGCTTGCAGAACTGGTTTATAAACTGGTCACCTTTAAGTATGCAAAAATGTTTAATTGGTTTTGTGTGGATATATAAAAGTTAAACTCTACTATCACACTAAATTTAAAGACTGCCCAGAAAGAAGCCAGTTTAACCCCATTTCCTGGATTCAAAACAGGTCTGGCTAATAGCCTGTAGGACACATCTTACAGAACCATTTAATTCTTCCTGCTACCATGTAGCTCATACAATGTGACAGAAGCAGCTGGGTCCTCCTGCGCTCTCAGAGAGTCATTATTTAATTAATGACAAACAAAAGAAAATACAATTTTAGAATTACTGTCTGCTGAATTATATCATTTTCTGTGTGGAAGATTAAGTTAATGACCAGAGACTGCTAATGAGGCTGAAACTGTTCTGTGTAATAGTCAGTAATATCAGTTTTGTAGGGTTTCCCCCACCATTTTAATAAGCAGCAAATTTATTGGTTCTTTGGCATTTTAATAACCTACTGCAAGGTTCTGCTTTAATGAACTAGGTAAATTGTTCCCAGTGTGTTTTATGACTTTATCTTATTCTCAAAGGAAAAGAGGCAAGACTATCCTACTGTTGAATTTTCCAATACTTTACTCATTAAAACTCTCATTGAAACCTATTTAGGTGACCTCTAGGTCATCCTGATTAGCAGAAAAGGAGAAATTGTTGCAATTAACATTTGGTTGATGTTTCACCAGTAACAGGAAAAACTCAGTGCACTGAAAATGGTGTAACAAGGCATCTAAGAATGATTCAGGAAGAACTGTTGACCAAAAACCAGTTAAAAATTATTATTTTTGTGATCCAGAAATCTATTTGGTGGCCATAAAAAATCCCTTGTTAGTGTAATGCAGTGGGATAATTAATCATCAGCTTTTCAATATTAGAGGTCAGTCAGGAATTAATTAAAGGTACCTCTTTTTAAGGAGGAGAACATAGTCCAAAGAATCAGAGAGCTGATGGATGATGGGCTGGTTTCAAGGAGGACTATCTATAGTGTGAAGGCCAGGTTAGGAGTGGGTCTTACTTTAATTAGGATTTGGGATGTTAAGAATGGTCTGTGTTGCACCAGTAAATGGGAATTAATGCTCAGGATCATACTCCCAATAAGATTTGCATTACATTTTGACATAATGGAGAACACTGACATTTCAATTAAGTTGCTTCCTTTCAATTACTCTGTAACTCCATAGCAGAGGCATTAACCTTTGAGAGGAACCTGTCACATTTGTCTTGGCATTAAAACTATCTGACACTGACAGCATCATCTTTGCTTTCCCTGGAACTAATGTTTTCCAGTTCCATGCAGTGCCCTTTCATCTTTAGATCCTGAGTATAAATGCAGAAAGGGCAACTGTGACCAAAAGCTGAGTCCTCTCTAATGCTGGTGATGACCCGTGGTGGAATAAATTGGAAGGGTCTTTATCAGGAGCCTGAGGTGAGACCCAGTGGCCAGGTCCTATCATACAAACACCTTCCTGAAAGCTGCTGCTTTTGTTGACAGCCTGAGAACTACTAAGTTAAATGGATGTCCTTGTAAGTGATCACTGGACTTAATGGAGACTGTCTGCAGACTCTGTGATCAGATGACTTTGCCTCTGCGTGGAAAAAAATAGATCTACCTGAAAAGTCCAGACTAGGAAATGTAGGGTTTCTGTCCTCTTCAACTTAACTGTACAAATTATTGGTAGTGTTACCTGTATCAACATTAACTACCCACAGAATATGTGGTGGAACTTGTGTGAGATATTTGCAGGAGCAGAATATTTGGGGATGAGAACAGAAGTCCAGAAAAGGTTTTATTCTATCCTAAAGAGACCATGCTGTCCCTTTATACTTAGGATCTGAAAATACAATATTTTACATTCATCTCTAAGTTTCTCTTTTCTTTTCTTTTTTTTTTTAATACATGTTTTACAGGAACTCTTATTGATACCTTCGGGGACTATAAATATATGTTCATTAAATGTGGAGCTGTGATGGTGCTGGCAGGAACCTTCCTGTTCATCATGAATTATTATAATTATCGTATGCTTGCCAAGGAGGAGAAGAGGAGAAAGACAAAAGAAGAGGACCCTCAATCTGTAAGGACAGAAAGTGAGGGCAGAAATAACTGGAACAAAGAAACTGCACCGGATGGGCCTGAGCTGGAACCTTTGAGAGAGGAACAAGAAGAGCTAAGGAAAGAAATGAATGGCACAAATGAAGTTTAAACTTGTCCTCATATGCTGAATGGTGAATTACTTCTGGGCTGTTTATGTTGATACCAGATATGAAATCACACAACTTCTTAGATTTTTGCTCCATGCTCTTCTATATCCATCCCCTTTTTTGTCTGAGAAGACTAAACCAAAACCAAGCTTTTATGAAGTGCTGGGACACAGTGCAGTATCTGTTTGCATACCAAAAGTCCTGCAATATTTTCTTTAGCTATTTCCCAGAGAGGCTGACTAAGGGCGTAACTGACATCCCACAGCTTCACTCGAAGAAGCTCATGGCCATCGGTCAATGCAGAGCCCTGCTACCACCCTGAACAGGCCTTTCATTAAGTGCTCTGCATCTTCTCACCATGCAGTCAAAACGCTTCGGCTCTCTTAGGACTGCAGTGTCAGAATTATCCCAGTGCTTTGGTGCTACCTTCCACTGGCAGCTGCACTGTGATTTGCAGTTCTCGTTTATGGAAATGTAAAACAAACCTTACGCTCATCTTGAATGCACCATGAGAGAGCTGCTTGAACAGAACGAGAGCAGCACATCTGTGCCTGCAGTGGCAGCAAGACAGCCTGTCCTTGTGACCAGAGTGTGCTAGGAAGGACCTAACTTGGGGTGACTCATCATGGCTTGACCTGGGTGTTCCTCAGGGACCTCTGCATTTAGCAAAATACCCTGAGAAAGGTGACATTATGCAGGGGGTCAGCAGAAGGCTGACACGCTGCAGGAGTCCCTGTTTGAGGTCCTTTGTCTCTGCAGGGTAGAAATTCAGTCTGAAAGGGCTTAAACTCTGATCTGCATTTGAATAGTGCAAATACTTTAAAATTTTCCCTAGGAGGTTACAAAGTCCTTTACCCAATATCTTACTGTTTTTAAGTGTGCTTTCTCTTTACAACACCCTGGTGAGGCAGTAAGTGTTGTTGCTATTAATTAATTGGAGACATGAAGAACTAAAGCACAGAGGAGCTATGAGCATCACAGCATCAGTGAATAAAGCTTTGCCATGCTGAAATGGGATCTACTTCCCTGAGTTCAGTGCTTGAAAGCCCTGTTGAGTGCAAGTATCCCCCTGCTAGAAAAGAGGAAATAGTCATGCTTTAAACCACAGCCTTCTTTGCATGCAGCCTTTGTGCTCCACACTGCTGAGGATTAATTATTTTAAACACTGTCTTAGAGCTGCTGTCTTGTGCCATGTTTTTTTTCAACCTAAGTTGCATCCATCCTGGAGGGAATCCAAATACATCTGCCTCCCCCTTGTTTGGTCTGGACTAGACACTGTTGCTAGCACTGGAATACCTGCTGGCCTCATGCCATCCTAGAATCATAGACCTCTAAGATCATCAAATCCAGATGTCAACCCAACACCATCATGGCCATTAAATCATGTCCCAAAGTGCCAAGTCCACACATTTCTTGAACACCTCCAGGGACAGTGACTTATTTCAGTTGGAAAAGACCTTTGAGACCATCAAGTCCAACCATTATCTAACTCTACCAAGTCTGATGCTAAAACTTGTCTCTTATCACCACATCTGTGAGTCAAAAAGTCCTGTTGCTGTTTCATGCATGTGTCCTGTTTCATGAAATAAAGTTTCCTCAGGGCAGTGAGATACAGAGCTGGAGCTGCATCCATGGGACACAGAGATGTGGCCATAGGAGGCTCTCATCCAGTGTTGATAATTTTGAGCTGGGAAGATCTAAACTCTGGCAGAAAGCAGTGATGTATTTTATGATAAGCAGCTGCTGCCCAAGAGCCACGGATGCTAAGCATGGCATCATGCAGCTGAGTCATCAGCCTTTCCAGGATTTAGCTCCAAGTGAGTAGATAAAAACAAGGACTTTGCACATGGCTCACCCAAATCCAAAGCTAACATCAGTCCAAAGGCTAGGTCTCCTTTTTGTTTGCTTCAACTGTATCCTCACGGAAGAACTCAAATTGTCACTTGTGTGCACACTATTAAGAATGGCTTGTAAAACTATTTGGTAAATACAATATATTCCCAAACTTAGATCACTTATGTTTTCTTGTACCAAACCTGTTCTATGAAATCTTTTGTCCCACTAAAGAATAATTGACCATTAACTGCAGTAAAACTTGTATTTTATCCTTATGTATTATCTTGCATTTTCCCTGAAAAACAATCTGGACAATATACTTGGGCTTTTGTTGCTATGTTTTTAATGCTCTTTGTTTCTGTCAAAGATATCTATGGTATTTCAACAAAAAAGGACTGATAGAAAGTCCTGAACGTTTTCCAATATGCCTTCTGGAAGCTTTCAGATACTTAATAAAACTCTTTTTAATAAACGAAATGAGTTTATATTCGTCCATTGTGGAGGGTAATGCTGCCTCTCAACTCAGTAAGGAATTGATCCTCATAGGGCTTCTAGTCCTGGCTCCATGCACATGGTAATACAGCTCTGGGTGGTAGCCTCTTATTCCGGGACTACCACGGGGAGCTCTTTCTCACATTCTCTTTCAGTGATCTAGGCCAGCCTGACTCACTCCTCCAGTTCTGTGGGCACATGAGTCTGAATGAGCTGAGAATGACCTGGCAAGGATCTGACAAGATCTTTCATTCTTTCCCACCCAAGATTTTCATACCTTCCCACCAGGTGGTATCAATCTATTCTAGAAATAACAATCCAGATCTCCATCTGTCCTTACTGCAGGAGCTGATGCTAAGGCTCTTTGTCTTGCAGAAACCCAAAGCAAGCTTTTTAGACCATAAAACTTTGTGAATACAGGTAAGATTTTCAATAGAAAGGCTTTTTTGTTCAGCTACCTGTGAAAATCCTCCAGAAAAGAGTCACCTTTGTTAACTTGTCCCTGAGAGCTAAAAATGCTACAGCTTCAGAAGTCTACCATTAAGCAGGTACTTCATTTAACCTACTCAACCTCCTGCCATAGAAACATATACTGTTTTAAAGATTATGACACTACTCTCACATAGAAGTCAGACTATTTAATGGCAGTGGTGAGGGACCTGCCTCTCTCATCCTGCCTCCTGCTCCACTGTAGGTTCAAACCTCTGATCACATCATCTCATTAATCAAAGCAGCAAAGCAATGCCAAATACCTGTGTACACTTCAGCATGTGAGTAGCCCTAAAAGTGCTTCCTGCATTCAAATCCCATGAATTCAACACCTTGCAGGCTCAAGCTCTAATCCAGACTTGGAAAACTCCCAAATTTTCTTAAGAACATTCTCAGTTATTAAAAATGACTGGTGCACTATGAAATACCCATTAGAAAACAACTCTTGTGAAGGAGTAGAAACTGCCTGTGCATCTAATTTAGTGATTTGGATAGCAAATTAAACACAATATTCATACTTACATGCATGCTTAAGTCTGGAAAGCACCTGTGTAGGAAAATCAAGAGATGTGAGTGCTGTACCATAAATATGTGTACTGGGCATAAGGGGTATATTTGAGCTAGCAGACAGGCAAAGATGATTGCTGACACTTTGATTGCAGTGCAATTATTAGATATCTTTCATATTTCATTAGCTTGTGACCTCATTAGAAGCAATGGCCCATTGTTTCCAGAGCTGCTCAAATTTCCACAAGAGCCTGACTGATGCTAAACCATCATTCCCAACAACCACAAAAAACCAAAAGAGCAAGCAGCAACACAACACTCCCTGCAACCATGTTCTGCTGGTGTTTGATGGAGAGGCATGACAAGTACCATGGATTGGATTTAGATTTATCCCACATATTCTT
Source organism: Indicator indicator (assembly GCF_027791375.1). NCBI lineage: Eukaryota > Metazoa > Chordata > Aves > Piciformes > Indicatoridae > Indicator > Indicator indicator. The sequence continues at coordinate 7,100,484 of NC_072024.1, read as the reverse complement.
TTCTTCCTTATAGTTCCTCTCACTTTTTCCCACTCTGTATTGAGCTTTCTAAACATAAAGGCATGGAGGAGGAATTAAAATATTTCAGCACTTGCTCTGAAGTGACAGAATTTGTACAACTTTTTACCTCCCTTTTTAATAGAATGGTAAAGAAGTGACTGTGCCAAGAGTTATGCTACTAGACAGGGACACTATTTCACCATCACATATTGTGCTAGATGCTGCGTTGCCACACATTGTGTTGATTTGCCCTTGGAAAGGAGCAAATAACATGTCTAGGTTGTGCTTTTACCAAGAAATGCTGGTCCAGATGATCCTTGAGATCCATTCCAACCTGGTATTCTATGATTCAAAAATGACTGCCCAAGAGCGAGCTAGGGGGCACAACACAGCTCTCCAAGGTCAGCTGTGGGTTTGAGCTCATCACAAAGATCTTTAGAGCTCTTTGGTTTATATTGTTAATGAAAACCTTCAGTGGGGTGATAGCTAAGAGGATACCAGTGTCCAGGTCTTAAGGAATGGAAAGTAAAACCAACCTATACTAGTAAATTAGTGCAGGAGGCTGCAGTTAGTCTTCTAACCATCTAACCATCTACTTACTGGTGCTGCTCTGGACAGCACACAGAGACACTCATGGCTGTGAAGGGAAAGGACATTTGTTCACTGGCACTGTGTGCAGCAGAGAGCAAAATACAACTGTCCTCCTTTTAATAAAAAGAATGAGCCACATCCAGAAAGTGCAAAACATATGAGGAGACCAGAACCATGAATGAATAGAGGTACCTCGGTAGTAACTGCTAGAAACAAGCAAGAAAGCAAGCAAGCAAACAAACAAAACAAACAAAAGAAGTGCCAACCTACATGTTTGAAATATGCAATCATTCTAGACAACATGAGGGATAATTCAGAAGGACAGCTCCTGTGGCAGCTGACACCAGATTTATTTGGCTGCGTTCAGAAGATGCCTAGTAGACAACAGAGGTACATTCAGATTACATTCAGGAATGAATTTAAAAGACCACTTTGGTGCCCTCTGTGGTGACAGACTATAAACCAGCATTATTTAGACTTATCAGAAATGTGTGAGGGTGTTTTGATGAGTGACATTCATAACTGTCAGCAAATAATGGCAGTGCAGCTCAGAAACAAAGACTTGCTGTGCTGTCTGCTTTGGCACTCACTGCAGTATTGCCTATGCTTGGGTTTGTGTTTACATTCTGACACCAAAAATGTGAACATACAGAGATAAATGGGATCTTCTATGTCATCACAGTCAAGACCATCCCATCATAGATGATGGCATCATATAATCCCTTTTACAAACCCACCATGTACAAAAATGGTGCTAAATTTGGTGTGTTTCTCCCACAGGGGGAAGAATTCCCTTTAGAGAACATACAGCCCATTGTCCTGCAGAACCCAGCACCTCTCAGAGGGTGACCCTGTTATGATAGTTGTGTCTGTAGAGGGTGAATCTCCACATGTTTGACAGCACAGGTCTCTGGAGGCTTAGACAAAGAGTTCTACATGGCTTGAGATACTCAAGCCCATCAACCAACCAGAGAGGGTATTTATGCAAGGGAAAAGTTGTATGTCCCCTCCCTCCAAAAAGGCATACCTTTGGATGATATTCTAAAATAAATCCTTCTCTTTTTAGTATTTTTTGTGTGTTTATGTGTTACTACTTTCTGAAACATAGTCTCCAGCTCTTTGACATTAGCATCATGAATGAATTCAGACTGAAAATTCTTCCTCTAATGATTTCCCTTTCTTTTTAAGCTACCTTATTCAGACACACCAACTTTACACTGAACTTGGCTGTCATGGCATGCTGTTTCTATTTTTTTTTTTTTAAAGCATGTCTTTCCCTTTTCCAATGTTTTTGAAAATAATTTCCATAGAAATTCGAGATGCAATTTTGCTGGACAGCCTCAGAAAGGGAAAGCTTCAGAGAACCACAGAATTAACCAGGTTGGAAAAGATCTTCAAGACCACCAAGTCCAACCTATGACCCAACACCATCTAATCAACTAAACCATGGCACTAAGTGCCTCATCCAGGCTTATTTTAAACACTTCCAGGGACGGTGACTCCACCACCTCCCTGGGCAGACCACTCCCATGGTCAATCTCTCTTTATGGGAAGAACTTCTTCTTAACACCCAGCCTAAACCTCCCCTGGCACAGCTTGAGACTGTGTTCTCTCACTCGGTCACTGGTTGCCTGGGAGAAGAGACCAACCCCCACCTGGCTACAACCACCCTTCAGGTAGTTGTAGACAGCAATGAGGTCTCCCCTGAGCCTCCTCTTCTCCAGGCTAAACAACCCCAGTTCTCTCAGCCTCTCCTCATAGGGCTTGTGCTCCAGACCCCTCACCAGCTTCATTGCCCTTCTCTGGACACATTCAACCAACTCAACATCTTTCTTAAACTTAGGGGCCCAGTGTCTTAAGCTGGAAAGGATGGGGGTGTCCCTCAATGCGCACACAGGACAAAGTCCTGCACTTTGGCCATAGGAGCCAAAGTCTAGATCTCATTCAAACTAGGTGATATTCCTAATAGTGCAAAAAACCCTCAGCTGGTACTGCTCATTGCCACACCATGATCATCTCAGAATGGTCCATTTATCACTACCAACTCCTCAGCCCATGAATTTGTCACTTTTCACACCAGACTAAATCCATAGGTAAAGAAACACAGAGATATGTGGGATTCCTGTCGCCTCAGTGCAAAGGTCCCACCAAAATGTGCTGCATGAATAAAATCCCACCTTCTGTGGGAGCCTGGTGTAGTTGAGGGTGGCCCTGCTGACTGGGGGGAGGTCAGACTAGATGACCTTTGGAGGTCCCTTCTGGCCTGGACCATCCTATGATTCTATGAACACTACCGTTTCAGCTAGGCACCAAACAAGAATTTTCTTCTTTGCTTTCCTGGTCAAATCACTGAGCTTCTGAGGAGGGGAAGATATCCATGCATCAAAGACATCAGCTTCGCGGTCTAATTCTGACTAAACTCAGATGCATCAGATTCTTTAGGAGTCCTGGATTCCCTTTGATGTACAAAGGAGAGTTGTTCAGTGCCTGCTGGTAGTGAGAGATGAACCTGCACAACAGAAATGAAATAGGGACAAGCACTTCCCTCACACTGCAGGGTTTGGCATTCCCTTCCTGGACAGATGAGATTCTTAAGTAGTTTTTAATCAGTATGTAATCAGCCCCAGCCATTAGTTATGCCATCTGATCACAGAACACAATTCCAGAGAGAGATCCTTAGGGTATCCAGGAGGATCCATGTATTATTAAGAGAAAAAAACCACAGACTCTACCTATCACACATTAATTCTGTGTATAACAAGTGCTTGTTGAGCAAACTTGCCAAGTCTAATTATTCTACCAGCAGACTATGGGCATTTTTGGCACTTCTACAAGCCTGATGGAAACCACAGCAGATCTGCATGCATCCACATCCCAGCCCTGCTTCAACAGATCAGAGGGAAAATCCACAAGGTAAAGCCTTGCACACAGGGCCTGCATTTCCCAGTCATATCTGAACCGATGTCTTAAAAGATTTCAAGTCCCTTAAATCTGGTGACAAGAGTGATACTTTGCTGGTCCCACTTCTACCAAGGTGCCAGCTGAAATATGAAGCAAGAAGGGAGATCCTCCCAGTGCTGACTCTTGACCCCCAGACCACAGCAGGGATCTGAGCAACTGGAGCAACATGGTCTCCCAGGCATTGTGGGCTCTCCCTTCCACCTTCCAGGCAGGACAACCCACAGAGTAAAGTTTGTTCTCAGGTCTTGACTTTAGACATAATGAATGATAACCCATATTTCTTATTTCTTTTGACTTTTTCCCCCCCCCCTTCTTTTCTGAGATCTCTCTATGTTACTCTCAACTTAAGCCCGAGATTGTGAGTATTTACATGGGAAGATTTTTTTGAGCAAATCATGAGATGATTTAATCTCCAGAGAGTCAGCAAAAATCTGTCAGACAACAGTGCTGGTGGGTTGATATGGGGAGGATGAATAAATCCTTATATCTCATTGAAGAAGTTAATAAAGATGACTATACTGCTTAATTGAGACCAGAAGCAAAACCTCCCTGATGCTCAAAGGGTGGGCTACAGTTACGCAAGGTTTCTTTTGCATGGAGTGCAAACATGTAATCTGTGTTACAGTAATTAAAGAGAAAGTCTGCAAAGAGGAACCATCACCTCTCTATAGATAAACCTCCATTTGGAGACCTCTGTTAATGGATGGGCTGAGAAAATCCCAAATAAATCAGAAGGTTGAGGTCCTTCTCACTAAGCTTATCATTTTTGGAAAACAACCTGATATTTGGGGCTTGTATTATTCTCTTTTCCTTTTTGTTATTGAACTAATTTACCCAGTAGGTATTTCTCTTCTGATTTACCTGCTACAGGTATCCTTCAAAATACAGAGTTGTGTACTACATTCCAGTACAAAACATGAAGGACAATAATATCATGTTTCCAACTTTGGGGCAGAGAAGATGGTAATTATAGACTCTATAAAGAGAAGGGCTGTGAAGCAGCTTTGTAATTACAGTGTAACTAAGCTGTACTAATTTACTCGTATTCTGAAGTGCATCTGAAGTTAGCAATTAGGGCCAGTAGATGATGAAACACCAGCAATATACTTACCTTCATACTGTGTATTATTTTTCACTCTTATCTCTCATGAACCTAGATATTTTCCAGGGATTAATGATAGGCTGTGAAAAGTTGATAGCCTGAAGTTCAGCAGAGAGCCATTAAACTGGCCTGGTCATTAATCCCTAGAAAATACCCCGCACCAAGGTTGTTAAAAGGTGAATATGGAAAATAACTTTCCACTCATGTTGACTTTTGCCCTGGCTGCTATGTCTTTGCTAGTGCATAGAGACAGCACCCCACATGCAAGTGACTCCCTCTCCATTGTATTTGGATGTGCTTGATGTTAAGAGGATAAACCCTCCCTAAGTTCACCTTTGTACGTCACTGAAGTACATCACTGTAAATGACCCTGAGTAGATGGCTTGTATTCCAGAAAGTCTGACTTAGCCATAGCTGTCCAGCAGTGTTTGGAGGGTAATTTAAGGCTGCACCTCCATTTTCTGAGATGTGTAATTCCAGCTTCTCTGAGCTTAGAAACAACACTGGCAGCCAAGTAAAAATATCCATTACTGGGGGAATATGTAAAAACACTCTTTCATCAGTCATCCTGCTCACACAACTCCCTCCCAGAACTGAGGGTGGTAATGAAAGTAATTTAACATACATCTATAATTAATTTACTACATTCTTCCTGCTGATGGCAATCATCTTACCAGGGAAAGTTCATGAAATTGATCTTAATGCATAAAAATAGAGAAAGAAAAGCGTTAAAGGCAGCTAAATGTGGTTTACTTCTAAGCATGTAGGCAGTTAAGCACTGTTTGGAGAAATGGTTTTTGGGGCTAATTTAGCAACGGTTGTGAGGAATGATGGGGAGCACACAATCAGGAGCTTTCCCCTTTACACACAAGAGTTTGGGAGCACTGATGAGAGCAGCAGGCCTTTGCTCCTGGAGTTGCTCCTACTTTGCATAATGTGCACAGAAATGTGAGTGTAGGCTCAAAGGGGCTTTGCAGAAGGGGTCAAAGCTGGTGGAAAATTAGAGGTACCACTAGGGACATGAGCTGCACCAATTACAGAGCTGTTACTTCAGTGCCATTTCAAACTGTGAGCCCAGACCTCCTCTGGCAGCTCTATAAATACAGACATATAGAATCAGTTACGTTGGAAAAGACCTTAAAGATCATTGAGTCCTATCATTAACCTAACACTGCTGACTCCACCACTAAACCATGTCACTAAGTGTCACATCTACACATCTTTTAAATACCTCTAGGGCTGGTTAGTCAATCACTCTACTGGGCAGGCTTTTAACTGTGTCTCCCATCACTGTGACTTCCAAATGAGGGAGGACAGTAGCCTTACACGGATGCAGACCAGAGCCACTACTCACTTTGGTGCTCCCTACCTTCAAGGTGGAGCACAGCCAGTCCTGCCTGTACTGCAAGTGGGGAAGGAAAGCCTGCACAGGAAACATAAATCCTCCTAATGAAGAGCCCTAAGGAGCATGGAATTAGAGCAATTCCTTCATTCCCCTGTGCAGGAGAGCCATGGAATGGACCCTTGGCCTTTGTAGCCAGGGCTGCTCCTTGCAAGTCTGATCTAACAAGAAGGATTCCTTTTTAAGGCTCAGCAAAAGACATTTTTCTGTGGGCTGCTTACTCCAAGTGCAAAGCTGTGGACTGGCTTCTCCTTATTGCCAGAACGAGCAGAATGTGTCAGGCTGGTGCTCCTGGAGAGAGAGACATGAATCAGCCTAAGGATCCATGCAGACGGCAGCAGGCTGCTGCTGCAGGACTTTTATTGCCTGTTGGCTGTCACACAGCTCCTCATCACAGGGCAACAAATGCTTTCAGTGCAGGCTGCTGGAGCCCTGAGAGGGACAGCCAGTGGCAAAATGTGAAGAGTGGGTCTGAAGCCAGCAGAAAACATTCAGGGTTGCTTTAAAATGCTGGGGTGTGAGTCCTGAGTACCTGCTTTTCACAACACCCCATGGCAGGAGCTTGGGCATCTACCCCACCAGAACCCTAAATGCTCTCCAAGGAAAGGTGTCAAAAATGGAGAACATCCTCTTCACAGGTTATTGCTCCCAGTTTATGCAAGCATGAGCATGACTATTTGCCCTGATCTCCTGAATGAGCCTCCAGAGGTTCCAGTCCAGCCCAGCTCTCACCAACTCCTGGTGTGCAAGAGCTTCACACCCTCTTCCTTTAATACTGCAGTGCCATTGAAACAAATAAAAAATCCTTGCAGTAAATGCTTTCATTATAGACATTAAGGAAATTTCAGGACACAGATACCACATGGAAAGGCTGAGATCTGCCCTGGATCAGGGTTGGATGGGACTTACCACCCCTCTCTTGAGGAGCAAGGTCTCTTTCTTCCCATAAGCACCTGTTGCTAGCGAGGCCTCACTGCCAAGGACAGCTCTACTTTTTCCAAGAAAAAAAAAAAAGAATGATTTCAGCAAGAGGCAACACAATAAGAACTACCTATGCTGAAAGCACAGTCTGAGGAGTAGATCTGTCTCCAGCCAAAATACAGACACTATGGAAGTGAGAAGCACAGGGCAAGCCCCCACTGACTGAGCTCCACTACCAAGAGAGATGAATATGATATGCTAAGTCATGAGATTTTCAAATGCATGAGATTTTCAAATGCAAGGATCATCAGAAGGGTTGTTCTCACCTAAGAAAGAGGATTTTAGTGGTGCAGCCAGTAGCAGGACAGACAGATCAGTGCCCAATTAGGTCTTGAGCACTTGAAGATGAAACCAAACCCACCCTTTCTATAAATTCCCATGTCTCTAAGCTTGGCTCCTTACCTCTACATAATGGTTAAGTGCTGACTAGGTGCTTCTGTCTCTCCCTGCAGTGGTTGTGGGTTTGGTGATAATGTTATTAGCTGTGTGAGATGGCCAGCTGGGGAACAGATCATGGACCATTAGCTGGTATCAGGGCAGAATAAAAACCACTTGGGATATGAAGGGTGTGATAGGCAAAGCACCCTTGAATGAAGAGTGCTAGAACAATTTTATCAATTTTATGTATTCTTAGTCATATCTTCTTTAATTAAGGAAAGGTAGTATTTTACCTGGAAAAAACATGGCCTGTTTCAAAGGCCAGTGATGGAGTTTGTAGGCTTTTCTCTCTGGACCTACACAAGGTTCATCAGCAAACGTTATTATTCAATGATTGCTAATGGAACATACAGAAATATACAGCAGTGTTGTGCGTTTTGTCAGCTAATAAAAGAATACCCTTAGATGAAAGACGAGCATCTGAAAAAAAGGCAATAGTATTGTCACCATTTGTCTTGCAGCTTGAGAGCAAACTAGTGAGCTTAGGTTGTATAGCAACAACCCAGAGGGACATGAACTCTCCTAAAAAATCGTACATAGTATTCATCAGTTTTGTCTGTTTTGAAATGTGTTTTGGATTCTTTGCTCCTGGTTCCTGTGAGTGGTGGCTAGAAGGTGGCTGATTTTCTGTCCTTTCAGAAACTTTGAGAAACCAGAAAACATGAACTAATTGACCATTGCACATCTAAGGAAAAACCACTTTGCTGTCTGGCTGATGGCATGAGAGTGTGCTTTGCTTACTGATGAACTGCATTTTCCTATTGGAGAGGAACCATTCTTTTTCCTGACAAAGAAATAATATCTTTTTTTTTGGTTGCTGTTGTTAACAGCACTGCAAATATCATGGATGAAAAAGCATCACTTTCTTTTTTCTGTTTGTTTTGTTGTTTTTTTCCTTTTTGTTATAACTAGTAAGAAAACCATCTCAAACAAATGCAAACTACTTCACATCTTTCATTTTACCTCTCTTTCCCCCTCCCTCCACCTTTTCTCTTTCCGTCAGTCATAGGAGGGAACAAGATTGGATGCCACAAAGTAAAAAGAAACCAAGTATTCAACAGGGAATAAAAAAGAGGCAATTGCTTTGATGTAGAATGTAAAAAATTCTAGAAAGATCTAACAATGAACACTTTCCTTTTTTACCCAAATAATTATTTGAAGAAGCCCAATACCTGAGACAGTTCTGCTTCAAGAGACACATGGTAGTGGTGCTGCAGACACTGCTTCTAAGAGAGAAAATTCACCCCTGTATGTTACTTAAACATGACCAAAAAATTTGGCCAAGTTTTCACCCTGCTCCTGGTCACAGTACTGGGAGTGACACCCCCAGAAGATAACCCTCCCCTCCAAAAGCAGAGGAGCAGGAGCATTTAAGCAGCACAGCAGCTGTGCCCGCAGCCGCTAGAGATCAGCCTTGCCCTGCTCACGGGCGCAGCACTGAAACCCTTTAGTTGCCTTTGGCTTGCTCAGTCCGTGCCTGACTTACTGGCTTTGCACATCCCATTCTCTTCTTTTGAATGTGTCTGCTCTTTCCAGGGCGTTTTCATTGATGTTCCCCCTCTCCCTCCCCAGCTTTCCCTCATCACTTTCAAATTGGGTGTCGTTAATTAGCCGACAGCACGATGGATCCATTTCTTGCTGCAGCAGAAATACACCACTCCCTTTCTTTCCCCAGGCTGTTTGCTTTGGTTTAGCTCTTTTTTTAAATACTATGCTCTGTTAAAAACTTTTAGAGTTGTATTTCCTCCCTATCTTCTCCCCTGTAAGGTGACTGTGTGAGTAGCTGATACTTTCCTTGCTGAGATACATGCACATTTGGGAGGAAGTATACAAATACACAAAGAAGAAGGATATTTTGCTTTTCCACAAGGGAACTCCCATCCCCAGTCTGCTGCCTGCTCTCTGAGACTGAAGGCAGTGGGCAGCATGAGAAGCCCAGCAAGACCCTATATGCTCAGGCCAGGGCTGGTGGGCATCCATCCTGCGTCCTCTCCTGTACCCACTTGATTTATGCCCTTAGGAATACTGGGGGCAGTGATGTTGCACTGGTTGATAACTGAAGTGGCCAAGCAGTGTGGAGTTGCCCTCCATAAGAAACAACTCAGCAGACGTTTCCCCTGGTGCAGAGCTCTACCAGCTCCCGTTTAGTGCCACACTCAGGCTTGATGTTGCAATGAAGCTCATAGTTTGCCTGTTCAGGGTATTTCAGAACTTCTTTGATCATCTCTCACTTTGCACCTCAGAAATATATTGAGCATGATGTGCCAGTGTAACCAGCCATGACAAATTATTGCATAGATGTGGGAAGCATGTGGAATACAAAAGAATGCAAACTGCCAAGAACTGGACTGCAAATTCTTTTGTGTTATTAACCTCAGTTATAAGTCACAGACCTCAGTCTTACAAGCAGAACTGTGGTCACCCCTCAGGATTTGTCCCAGTGCTTTGCCAAAGAGCTGGGTTCAGCTTCCTAAATGAAGAGCACCAGAATAAGTGTCCTTGTGCACATATTTATGTTCATAAGTGCATCTCACATGAAATGTCTGTTTGGGTGCATGCCTCACTCTTACAGCAAAATAGTTAATCTGCAATAAATATTTTTAGCTAGCTAGAGTCTCTTCTGAAGAAATATTTAGCACTTTTCATTATGCCACACTGCAAAAACCTACCTATGGGTTGGCTTAAACTGATGAGGCTGCTCTCCTGGTTCTCTACCTAAAAGGAGAGCTAAGACGAGCAATGTGCCTGTGTGATATGCTGAGGACAGATGTGGGCTCCTCCTTCTCTGGGCTGTCCAGAAGTGGCAGCCCCTGAGGAACGTGCCTGCCTGAGGTCACTGCTGTTCTGGAAACAATGCTGTGCAACTCCCTGAATGGGTGAATTTGAAAGCTACTCTCTTCAGGTGCTGGGAACTTTCCTCCTCCTCATCTCTGGGAAACAAATTCAGAAAGCACAAGAAGACAGCCAAAATTAATTCATGAATTCTGCAGAGATTTTTAGTGCTCACAGTTTTCTAGACGTGGCAGTTAGTGTATATGGCATCAAATATCTCCTTTCATACTAGAGAGACAGTTGTTGGTCAGCCATAAATTCAGATCCTGACAGCTGCATCTACCTCAATCTTGAAAGCCTAAAGTGCTGATATACACACATTAGACTTGTGATGAGCAGGAAGGCCTTTTGAAAAGCCAAAAGTGACAGCACTTGTCTGCTGGGTGATGGAAACCAGACCAAAAGAGGAGCCAAAGTTGTCCCTGCAAACTGGGATGAGGGCCTGGGAATCAGAGGCAGGGTGGGAGAAGACAATCTGAGAGAAGAGAGAACAGTACGAGAAGCATCAGTCCATGGCTACCCAAACAGAGCTTTTCTTCTGCTTTGGCAGGTGGTATGTGGGCACATCTTAATCTTATGGATTCATTTAGTGTCACCAAGCCCCTTACATCTGCAGGGGACAAAAATAGGTCTGCCATTATAATATCCATTCCTTCATGTTTATAGTACAGAAGATTTTACAAGAAACATGGCAATATCTGGGAGCCTAATCTCTTTCAAAGAGAGAAAATAACCAGGAAACACAGGAGGGACTCCCAAAAGAGATGTCACTGCATTTAATGTGTATTTATGCAGCTATTTAGAGGCAAACAAGAAGCAGTGATTATGTATGGAATAAAATGGAACAACAAATTGAGACTGTTGTAGCTTCCGCTCTATCTGATTAGCCAGGAAGAACAACAGACTGATGTGCTTTAAACAAACAAAAATAGGCTAAGCCAAAATGCCCTGGTCCTTAGGGGCTTCGTTTTTATCTACTGCATGAAACAAAGAGAGAGAACAAAAGATTTGTTTTGAATCATCTGGGAGGCTTGGCAGCCCAGGCTGAGCTGGTCCTTCTGTGTACCTGAAGGTACTGAAGCTAACAGGACTTCTTGGTGCCGCTTCTCTGCTCCTTGGCTAAGAAGAAGTCCTCAGTTAAGTGTAGCACCAACAATGGAAGCTGTGCAAGACAGCCCTGGCAATCGGTGGGAACTGTGGCTTGGGAAAGGGGAGCAGCACAAGATATTCCTCTCCTGAACACATTTAACAGCAGAATATTAGGTTTGAATAGCTGAACCTGATGCTGCAGGGTCCCCCAGCTCAGCTGTCTGCTCAGTGCTGTGAGACGCAAGCCAGCTGTTGAGAGAATGAAAACCCATTATGGATATAGCCAGACAGAATGGGAAGCAGTGATTTACAGGCACAGCCAGCGACCCCTCCAAAGCCTACACACATCCATCAGGAGCAGTCAATCCCTGAAATGACTGGCATCACCATGACACAAGATGGAACTGGGGAGAATCCCAGAAGCCAGATTTTAAAGGAGGAAACAAACTGTATTTGGGCATGAGCTCCTCATTAGATCTGTAATATGACATCTCAGAAAGACCAAAGTCACCAACCCCTAGCTCTGTTCTTGTAGACCCCTGACAGGTGTACAAAAGGTGCTTGGGGTGAGCAGAAGCTGCTGGATGAGCTCTTTGGAGTTTCATGATTTCATTCATCTACCTTCAGCATGCACCATGGGATAACAAGTCACTAACAAATGCCATTGCTCAATGCACCAAGTGCTGTTATATGTTATTAGGTACTACATTGCAAAGATAACATGTCTTGGATAAGTGACGTAGTAGCTGGAATAACTATTTTAGTGGTAAAGGAGAATATTTAGTAGCCTTTTTTTTGATACAGCAAGTAAAATCCTACACCAACAAAGTCCTCATAACCTCATAATAAGTAACACTACCAGAGCAGGCAATAAGACTGCACAGAACAAGTATCTTGTGCACATGCAGCCATCAGACAAATCTTTCACACAGCTGGGGAGGACAACTACACCTTGTTTACCTCCTGTTCTCTCATAGGGCCATGCTGGTGTGGGCACTGCTCGGGGCACAGTGCAATACAGCAGCAAGACATTCAATTAATTCCTCACCGCCAGCCATCAGAGCCATGCTCCCTTCTGGCTCTGTGGGGAGACAGTGGTGCTGTGTATGAGACAAGAAACCTGAGCATACTCCAAAAGCTGCAAAAACACCCTGAAATATGGCTGAATAAATGATAGATTTTGGTCTCTTTCACCAAGTGTTTCATTCTATGAACCTATCCCTGCTTTCTTAAATGTTTTAATAATATTCTGTTTCTCAGTCATGTTTTATGCAGAAGTGATGTTTCCCCACAAAACATGTTGTGCTCTGAATACCATTCCAGATGCACTTAAACAGTCAAACACTCTAACAGAATGGGAAGAACTGTTCCTATTTGGAATCAATGGTATGATTTCCAGCTTGCAAAAAAGATCTTGTTAAATAGCAAGAAAGGTCAGCAGAATAAATTCTTTGTTCCCTTCCCCAATACAGGATGATTCATCAGGAAAAACAAACAAAAACCAAACCAAAAACCTATGGTGTCTGCAAACACATTTTAGCAAATTCCTAAATGAAGAATGACAATAGTTCTACACAGCCTGGCATGGAAAAGGTCATCCATGGAAAGCAGAGCCAGTAATGCAAAACCTGAGTGAAACAGAGTGACTTAATAGAATATGTCAGAAGGGCCTGTTCAGCTGTGATGATAACAAGGCTTCTGCATGTTATTATTTTTTAGCCTATTTTCCCAAGCAAGTGAGGTTCACACAATCATACCAATGTACTTCTATCTGTCTATGCCTGTTCTCCCCGAGCAGTTTTTGAATCCATGGGGCTGTCTGCAACAAAATTGAAAGGGAACAGCAGTATCAGAAGCAACTGAGATCCTCTGGCTGTCATAAAAACAAGTGTTACTGTCCCTGCTGGTAGAGCACTGCAGCCAGAGCCCATCCTCATTCAGACATGACAGAGTCCACACAGGGAAAGGTGTTGCCGGCACCCCAAACTCAGGAAAACGTTCACTTGGAGTCTGCCACTTCCTGGCTACCAGAAAATCAAACTGTAAGAGATCAGGTTTTATTTAACCCCACTGCTGAAGCAAAAGCTTATGTAAAATGTAACTTGTCTGAGCAAATGTTGTAAGGAGATATCTTTTTACTTCTGACAAGTCTCAAGGCCATTGCAATGGTCCGTCAGGGGACTCTTTGCTGAAAGCCAGATCTGCAGAGGACACAGCAGGACAGGTACAGACTGTGAAACCTTTTCTGTGACTCGTGGAGCCCAGGGACCTGTTTCACACTTTGAATTCACAGGGAAGCCCCAGAGGAAGCTGCAGTCCCCTCCTCTGCTCATGAATTCAGGAACAAAGGATGCCTCCAGAAAAAAACTATAAGATTGTCATGCTCTATCCTAAAGATGTCTGGGAGATTGTGAAGTAGATTCTTAATCTCCATAATGAGGCAAATCTTTGGTGGAGCTCGGTGAAATCCTACAATTTACTAAACTGGGGGTCAGCATACAAGGTCTCTGCTAGGTTCAAGGAGTTAGGCAGCTGTCCTTGGCAGCAAGTCTTGCTTCTTTTGGTATGTTTTGGTCTTTAGACCAGGACCAAGGGCCCTGATTTCATATGGTGGAAAGAACGATCTAACTTGTGGCTATGGATAGCTCTGTTCAGCTCTCACGTAAATACATCACTTACCACCCAGGCTTCCTGGCAGATAAACATTTGTATTTCACTTTTATTTGCACTGACACTGATGAAGCTACTTTGCCATTACAGCCAAGCCCTTTGACCACTCAGATTCCCACCAGTTGATACAGGACTCAGGACAATGGTCAAAGCACGCAGGACTGCGTGTTCATCACTGCAGGGTGTGACTGTGCCTGAGTGCTTGCAGAGAAGAGGTTCTGCCCTCTCTCCTTGCTCCGACTACCCCTTCTTCATTTCACACTTCACAAATGCACAGTGCCCTTCTCATCTGATAGCTAAAGGTCTCTTCTGTGCGATGCTCTGCTTCCCTGTGCCAACAGGCTTTGGGGTGCATGAGGGTTGAATGCTAACAGCCAAGTAAAGCAAGAGCTCTCTCTCCAGTCCCCAGGTCCCAGTCTGACATGTGAAGGTAAAACCGTGAAAGACTGAGATAATCAAAGACCACACCATGAAGTAGAGACAAAATATGTAGACCAAAGACCTCAAGCAATTCTAGCCATACAACAGTGTAAATCCCAGAGCCACATATAGGAAAGCAAGCCTAGCTTGTCCTGAGAGATCTTGCTTCCAGACTGGAGTTATCCTTTCTACAAGCTGTTGCGTTGTCCTGTATAAAAGTTGCTATTCAAGTCAGTGCTAGGTTAGATTTCATGGATAGGTCAGGATTTATTTCATGCTATGAAGAACAAATATCCCTGACATAATTCTATTTGTCCCAGCCTCAGTAATATCTAACATTGCCCTCCCAGATTTTGGAAGGATGAAGGAAACCATCCTATTACAGCACCACAGTACTTCTGTGCTGTCCTCTGCAAGTTTGGGGAGAGGGCTGGGAATGTTATTTGCATGGACAAGGAGAAGGTTGACTGAACTGAGAAGCATCGTTTGCAATTCTGATTTGAGGAAATGCCTGTGTTTATCAAGGCATGATTACCTCCATTTATCCATCATCCCTTCCCTTCTTCAGCTGACCAGTGAGATTTTACATTGGCCAAATCTGGCAGGCTTCCTTTTGTGTGTTTACCTTTTCCTTGTCAGCCTTGCAAACAAATGCACACACCACACACTGCCTAGTTTATCTGTACGGCACGTGGAGACTGTCATCTCTTATGAGTGCACCAAAAAGGTCAGAGTGTTCAGCTTGCATTGCAAATCAGCACCAGTTATGTACTCTGACAGCACCAGATGTCAGCTCCTAAATGAACTGCATCTGTTCAGTGGTACACAAGGAGCAATGCATGCGAAGATGAGACTAGACTCTTGAATGGCCCCTCAGAGCCAGGGCTGTGGACTTGCATTACAAATGCAGCAATGAGTCCATCTGCAAAGGTCTCGTCTAGGACCTGTTGCTCTGCTTAAGCTGAGCTGAGAATGAGAACTGAAGGTAAAGTAGAACAGTCAGACAAAATAACTGACCTTGGGCTGGCCTGAACTTAGAAATTCCCTTTCCTGACTCTGAGCAACTCAGGTCTGCTTTTATTTTATTGGGAGCTGTTTCCTACTCCAAATCCTGCTCCCCACCAGCTAGGTGGGGTTACAAGACGCTCCACATCTACAGCAGCCTCTTACCACTGCCTGTTGGCTGGAGCAGATGATTTCTTTGCTGGGCTTTTGGGACAAGGGAGGCCTACCCACCCACATTTTCCCATCTATTTGTGCAGGTGCCTCATGTCTCATCAGTGGGTGGTCAAGTTCAGAGACATGATGTTCAACAGCCTTTCCATCTTAGCTGCTCATCTCCATAATTCTGCTCCTCCAGAAGAAAGATGGCTGTTTCCCAACAGGCTATGGGAAACACTTTGGAAGGACCTAACTCATCCAGCACTGATAAGCAATCTTGGTCTGTTGTGTGTTTGGAGTCAGACAGTTGAAGGGGCACTTGGGCTACTCTGTTACACTTGTGAGTGAGTCGAGGCTGGTTTTTGTACTGTGAAGATCTACAAGTTTCATAGCTATTTCAATCAAAATCTTACCTGACTGTGGCTCCATCAGTGGGAGCAAGGCCAGGGTTTTAACTGGAGCTATGAAGTTGTGTTTTGCCAGGCAGCTCCTCCAATTAGAACTTTTCTAGTATATTTACAAGCCAAATGATTAACCCCCTTGAGATATCCACAGCCCTCTGTAGATTCACAATTCCCACATTTACAGTAAATCACTAGAAAGCAAGTAACCACTACATTCAATCAGTATTTCAGCAGTGGCACAGAAAAGGAAACACATTAACTGCTCTAATTCTTCACAAGCATTTACTAGTTTATAAGCATGAAAAAAATGAGTGCATTTTAACAGCTGTGACACACTTCCTACTGCTCTTTAGAAGTAGTATGATGTTAAAGACTCAAAGTGGTCTCATTCATCTTGTCCAGCCCTCAAAGAGCACGTTCTTCCTAGAGTGCCAGTTTTCACTGATGACAATGGAAGAACTGGTTTGGCAGCTTCAGCTGGGGCAGGGCAGCCAGAATATCTAGCCTGGAAGGGTTCCTCAAAATCCTGCCTTTTGAGTTAATCCTGCCCATTGTGAGATTTGGCAAAATATATGCTCACTGAAAGTGATGAGGAGAATTTGGCTTATTTTGTCTGTTTGTTTTAAGGGAAGGGCAAGGAAGGTTTTCTTCTCCTCCCTTGTACACCTACCTGATGTGATAAATCTTAGAACAGCAATGAGAACAAGTTAATATGTGACTATATTTTCTCTCCCCCTGATGAGCTTTGTCACGGAAGTGGATTGATTTTATGCCACTTTCTTTTCTCTTCATAATTTTTATGGGCAGAATGAGGCAGCAAAATTTTATCTTTCTTAAATTCAATATAAATTTGCCTTAGCCTATGTAACTTTATGTTTATTTTGGCCACCGATTTCAGTGCTCCCCTGTTTACAGCCTGGGAAAGAGGGGAAATGGCCAATCAATCAAACTCTGGAATACTGAAAAGGTCACAGCCATCCACACGATACCACCATCCCCTGCAGCATTAGGCATTTCCCAGCTGCTGCATCGCTCCAGATGTGCCTCGCTCTGTTTTCCCTGTAGTTTCTTCAGGCCCTGGAGGAACTGAAGGGAAGACAGATCTTACCTAAAGGAAACCCAAGCACAAAGGATGGGAGTGAGAGGTTTCTGCCTTCCCTCCAACCAGAGCAGATGTCCCGTCTGGCACGCGGCGAGCAGTGCGCCGTGCTGTGCTGAGCACCGCGCTCAAGTATGGCAAAGCTTCTTTCGTGCTGCTCTTATCCTGTCACTGATATTTTTCAGCCCCTCAGAGAGAAATTGTATTAACTATTTACCAGCTTCTTCCAACTGCTCTTCCCTACAGCCCCCAAGCATGAGACTGTGGATCAGTTGTGAATCATTTCCCCTTGAATGCTGCATGGCTTTGTCCATCCACTCCAAATTTCTTGAGTACTGTTTTTTATTAATCCCCTTTCCCTCCAATTCAACAGCTGCCACTGAGACAGAGAAGCAGTTTTCTCTCAGGTACACACAAATAAATGAGGGGCTGAACTTCAGGTGTTCCTTCCTTTCAGGGCTAAACTAGACACCTGTGTATTCATCTGTGCTCATCTCTCATTGCACAGACTAATTGAACTTGAAAATCCTCATTCAAAAATGAAAGCATGGAAATAAGAAAGAATTTTCACTTTGTGCAGCTGAATACATGCAAAATCATTTGCAACAACTACAAGCAGGTCAGTTTTCTTCTGCTGCCCACAGGAGCAGGGCAGAATGCATGGATGGCCAGAATGCACCATGACAGCCTCAGTGTGTACTAAGGAATTGGACTAGTCCCTACCAGGTAAAGGATGTAGCCTCTAGAGGTCAAGGTGGATCAATAGTTTGGACCCATAAAGAACTGGCACAGAGTCAGAGTTTATCTCACTCTCTAAAATTGTAATCCTTTGCAGTAAAACTGCATATTCCTCTAGTCAGAGACAAAATCATTGCTTAATGGGTTTTTGGATGATAACTCTTTTAAATGGAAAGGCTGCATAGGTGAAAAGTTAAGCAGGAGAATTGTAATGTTGCATTTTATGTGATAAAAACGACGGGGGGATGAAGGGAACATGTGGCTAGTATTTTACAAACAGAGTTGTGGAAGCTAAACTCCAGCTTTGCTCCCATTAAGGATTAACATCTGAATATAACAGTTTAAAATCCAATATTGCCTTGAAAATGATGCAGAGACACAACTCCAAGTTGCTATCTTGGCTGCATAGTCACAGCTCACCAATTTTATATCCCTTGTTTCTCCCTAAATTATTCATCCTAAGCATCCTTTATGTTTTTTTTTTTTTTACATCATGTCACAGCTGGAAAAGGAAGAAGACATCCTGTGTGTACAGGATTCCTCTATTCCCTGCTTTCACCCTCCAGGAGCAGCATGTTTCCTACCTCCTTTGCTTCCCTGGGACACCACTGCTGCCAGGTTTGGGGTCCCTCTACCTTCTCTAACTGAAAGGTTTCAGACTTCTCACAATAAGGAGGAAACAAGAAGTGGTCAGATTCATACACAAGTAGTTAGAGAAGGCAATGAATGCATCATGGATCATGATTATCCCAAGCAATCAAGCATCTTCTTACATCAGTTCCTCTCCAACCTGCATGACTCTTCAAACAATAATTACACTTCACATCAGCACAAAACAACATCCCACCTGAACAATGCCAAAGACTCCTCCACTTGTGCACAACACTCTCATTAACCACTCCCTGATAAACTGCCAGGCAGTTTTGTCTGCTGCCTTGAAGTTATATCCAAGAAGCGCTTCCAGGTATCTATCAGAAAGAAATTCAGACTATTCCCCTGAGCTCCCATGCCAGGATACACAGTTACTGGAGGCACTACACCAACACTCTGCAAAACAACCCCATCAAACATGACAGAAAGGGAGGGAAAGCTGAGGCACAGATCCAGGGACCTTCTAGGGGAATATAGTTGTGGAATAAGAATCTCCCTCTCCCTTGTCCTCAAGGTAGCTGTCTTTACTTGGCTGTTAGCATTCAACTCTCATGCACCTCAAAACCATCACACTAACAAATGAGGGAAGAAATCCACTCACTGTTGAGAAGGACTAATTTGGGTCTTTACCTTTAAAGATAAATATTTTTAAAAATAAAAACAAAAACCCACAAAATTACTGCAGCAAATCCTGACTTAAACCACTGGAATTTTTTAAACCTCATTATATAATAAGAACAAGCCCTAAAGAAGGAGAAAAACTATTTTAGCTATTGAACAATGCCAGCAAACCCAAACAAATGGCTATCATATGGCTTTCTGAAGGCACCCAGCTTGGCAATTAGAAGTCACCTTCCACTGAGAGTGAGCAATAAGAGTACATTTAGGTCCTATGCTAGTAATATTAATCAGGTTTGTGCCCCTTTTCCTTTCATAGCATAACTGAATAAACAATCACTGACACAGGTAATAAGAAAACAGAGCATAAGGAAGAGATCTGACTGCATGTTGCATATCTGCAGAAGGAGAAAGTAAGGAAAGAACTCAAGGTTCTCTATCTAAACAAAGGAAAAATTCCCCCTCTCACCACCCACCACCCCCCCCCCCCCTTTTTTTTTTTTTTTTTCCCAGCCAACTTAATAGTGTCAGTTTGCCTCAAAAGTTTTGGGAATAAATGTACCTTTAAATAAGGATTGTTACAGTTGCTGTCAATAGAACAACCCTCCCCAACCCAGTAAGCAGTGATGCTTTTATGCTGGAATTGTAGTCACTCTTGCTACCATGGGTTCTGAAGCCTGGTGAAGTAAAACTTAGAGAAACAAAAACCTTCTAAACCCATCCAAAGAGAAGGCTGAGGGGTCAGTGCAAGTGCAAAGGACCTTTTCTTATCAAAATTTGTTTCTATTCCTGGATGAAGCCTCACAACCACTCAAAAAGAAGCAAGGCAGGCAGGTGTGTGCTAAAACTGAACTCCTGGTTCCAGGACTCTGATAATTTGTTCTGCTGTGTGGTGTTCAGCCTTGAGCACATCAATCAGCTAATTGTCAGCTAATTGGCTTGTCAGCTCAAAATATTCCTTTCTGCCATAAGCAGTAGGGGTGGGGAAAAAGCCACCTGGGAGTCAGTTTTTCTGACTGAAAAACTATTGGACAAATCATATTTCCTTGGCAGCTAAGTACAGAGCTGTCTACAAAGCTGTTCAGCACAGCTCCACTGCTTAATATAAGGACTCTAACATATTGTTCACATATGAATGGAGCTATGAAAGCATGCTGTGATTTACAGGCACTTTTCAGTTTGTGTCTCTGATTTAGCTAAGCTGGGATTTGATTCTTTAGGGAGTTTTTCACCAGCGTTTGCAAAGCACCAGACTACAGTAAGTTGGGAAGGACTTAGAAGCTGAAGAATGATTGTTACTGTACATCCCTAACAGACCCAGAGCTCTCTGAACAAGGACAATAGGAAATGTCTACTCTGAAAATGCTTTCACATCCTTCAGAAAGTCTGGTTCTTCTGCTTTGTCATCTTAACTTTATAGAATGCCTGCAAGGAACAACTCAGGAGATAATTTTCCTGATTTATTTGCTGTACACTTTATCTATTGTCCTGCTTAAATTCATCTGAAAGAGGTAGAGTGATCTGAATACTGTCCTCTTTCCATCACCGCCTCCTTGACTTTGTTTGCCATCTGTGCCCAACTTCTGTTGCAGGACAGAGTAGGCCACGGGCATATGAGAGCCCCAAGAGAAAGGTCTTGGTTAAGCCATCCCCAGGGCACAGCAGTGTGCAGTGATGGATGACAGGACTCACTGCACTTTCTCACTGAGTCCTGTGGGACCCCTTGCAGCTCTGTCTTCCAAGCTGGCTCACCTCAGGCTCCTTAGTTGTCAGTCATCTTTAGCCTCTACAAACTGCATGGCACAGGCCATGCTGTCACTTCCATGTACCTGTATCATGTTCATTTCATTCTCTTCTCCTCTCACAGGCTTATGCTGTTCACCCAGCTCTCACCTGTCTGCCATGCCAGTAAATGCTTCATACTGAGGCTATCCAGGGGGTGGGTGCACTCCCAGAGAGCTGATACCATAGTAAGTGCAGTATTGACAAAAACAAACCAAAACAAAACCCAAAAAAACAGAAAAAGGAAGGACAGGGACCATGGAGTGTTAACTTGACAGAGACAGACAATGATATGATTTTATAATTTTAGTTCTCTTTGCTGCCTATACAGTATGAATATTCCTCTTAGCTTCATGTCATCAGAACTCAAAATTTAAATCAAACTTACATCATTTAACACTGCCTTGAACATGAGTGACATTTATTTGCCTTCTCTTTATGCTTTCATTAATGTCAGTTTTGCTGTTAGATCTGTTTGTTAATCCTACAAATGAAATTAAACCAAGGCTGTTATACATAGAGGGTTTGCAAGGATCAGATCTAATAATGTCATACTGTGTTATTTTACACAAAATGATTAGCTAGTAATTGGTTTAATGGAGGGAAAAAGTAAACAAAACCTCCATGAAACGGGTATTTCACATGCCATGCATGGCTGAAGTTATGCTAACTGTGCGAAGATCATGAGCTACTTTGTGCTGGACACAGTCTTGTTCCACTTGAATCAGCAGAGACATTTCTGTGCTGTGAGCAAGCTCAGATGCAGTGTGTCATGGATAAGATACTAAGCAGTTGATGTAATTCACTGTGGGTTTACTAATGCTGGCCCTGCTGAGTTGACAGTAGTGGATGCCAGCAAGGAGCACTTCTCCCTCTATAAGGTATCCTGAGTGCTGCAGGAATATTCCACACTGTGATTTTTCTCTCTATGTGCGTACCAGCAGTCACAGAATCAATAAGGTTGGAAAAGACCTCAAGGATCATCAAAGTCCAACCTGTCACCCAAGACCTCATGACTACTAAACCATGGCACCAATCCCCTCGTGAACACCTCCAGGGATGGTGACTCCACCACCTCCCTGGGCAGCACATTCCAACCTCTAACAACTCTCTCCGTGAAGAACTTTCTCCTCACCTTGAGCCTAAACTTCCCCTGGCACAGCTTGAAGCTGTGTCCTCTTGTTCTGGTGCTGGTTGCCTGGGAGAAGAGACCAACCCCCTCCTGGCTACAACCTCCCTTCAGGTAGTTGTAGACAGCAATGAGGTCACCCCTGAGCCTCCTCTTCTCCAGGCTAAACAGTCCCAGCTCCCTCAGCCTCTCCTCATAGGGCTTGTGCTCAAGGCCTCTCCCCAGCCTGGTTGCCCTTCTCTGGGCACATTCAAGTATCTCAATGTCCTTCTTAAACTGAGGAGCCCAGAACTGGACACAGTACTCGAGGTGCAGCCTAACCTGTGCTGAGTACAGGGGCATGATGGCTTCCCTGTTCCTGCTGGTTTCTCCAGACTTGCCCTTCCTTTGCCACAGCAGCAGCTGTGATAAATGGCTGCAAACTTTTGAGACCTGCAATTTTTATTCACCACCCTATAACAACCCTGCTCACCACCCCACACCTCTGTGCCCTGCAATGGCTCAGATCGCCCCATGGCTGTGCTGTCCACCCAGCTGCATCACCTCTCAGCTTCAAGTCTATCACAAATCCGCTGAGCACGAGTTTTAGAGGCTGCACAAAGCCAGCACAGGGGCAGTTAAGGCTTTTTTTAAAAGAACAGTATAAAATCTGAATCAAAATTTTAAGTGCTTTGTATCAGTGTCTGTTTAGAAATTCTACTCCATTCTGATGATATCAAGGGAACTATGTTAATCTGCCCCAGAAGAGGATTTGTCTCTTGTTTAGATCAGTGGCATGACCAGGATATTTGTGTATTTTCAGTTCTAATGTCAGAGTGACTTGATGACATGCACAGGCTATTATTCAGTAATGATGCCTAAATGGAGTCATCAGAAGAGTTATTATCAAGGTTATTAAAAAGCAATTCTTTCTCCCTTCATTTTAACCACAAATTGCAGAGCTAACCATCGTCTAGGTGAGGATGTGTGTATTAATCAAGAGGCTTCCTATGGTCTACCTAGATATCTTGAGCCTGGATAGTGATTGATTTGCTCTACTCTTAGATTAGCACATGATCAAGTGGGGGTGTTGAACATCTGACCAGCAGAGTTAATTCATAATGCTTGGCACCCATTTTCCAATTCTCTCACATCTGTTCTTTCTGGCTGAGGCATTAGATTCCTTCTAAGAGCCCAGAAAATGGCACATAGAGAAATGTTTGTGGTGCAGTGTTCTCTGCTATCAAATGATAACTGTCCTACTAAACCCTTTTTCACTCCAACATTTTTCTAGGAGAAATAAGCCTTTTATATAATAATGTACCAGATGCTAAAGTGTGGAAAATGCCAATAATTTTCTAGCAATCCTTTGAAGGTAGCTGCACATAATTGCATTCCTATGCAAACCAAATCTGATCAGATCAGTTACTAAAGAGCCTGTAAGCACCATTTAGGTTGAGCCATCAGCTTTAGTAAAATGTACTTCATTTCACCTCTTGCCTTGCTTAGGTAAAGGGCAGCTCCATATTGCTCTCACATGCTTCTAGCAAGCCCTGAAGTGCATCTGCTGCTGCAATATCTTTGAAGGCAAGCAGGGCAATTCAGTTGGCTCCAGTCTTTTCTGCTGACTCTGAGCTATCAAGACATACATTTGAGGTTTGGCAAAATTCTCATAGTGCTGTCAAGCTAACCAACACATCTAGTATTAAATGGTTCCCCATTTGCTGTTATCATCATTTTCACAGCCTACTCTTCAGCTTTGCTGTGCACTTCTAACATGCTCAAGATTGCTTTTTGCAAGTGAAGAGACCAGAGATGCCAAGATTCAGACACATCTGCTCCAGCCCCTTTCACTGGCAGCCTGAGGATGACATAATGAAAATTAAAAGTGGTCACTAAAGGCAGACAGACTTCTCTCTGCTCTGTCCCTCAGTTATATTATCAAACCTTTTCTTGGGAAGTTGTCAAAGATGAACAAAGAGTCTTCTGAGAAATATTGCTTGCAGAATCAAATCAAAAATACATTTAAAGAAAAGGATTGGTGGGGCCCTCAGGGCTTTTGAACGGTGATTTGAGTACAAGTAGCTGGGAAATACAGGTGCATTATAGCACCTCCTAAGACTTTAGCTTTGTGTGCCAGGTGATGGTCTGCTGATAAACCATTTAAAAATATTACTGTGAAGAGCTGCGATGATTACACTGATTTGGAATAACTGCTGAAAGTGAGAGGAAGAGAAGAGGGAAAGAAGTGAAGTGGGAGGAAGAGAAGAGGGAAAGAAGTGAAGTGGGAGGAAGAGAAGAGGGAAAGAAGTGAAGTGGGAGGAAGAGAAGAGGGAAAGAAGTGAAGTGGGAGGAAGAGAAGAGGGAAAGAAGTGAAGTGGGAGGAAGAGAAGAGGGAAAGAAGTGAAGTGGGAGGAAGAGAAGAGGGAAAGAAGTGAAGTGGGAGGAAGAGAAGAGGGAAAGAAGTGAAGTGGGAGGAAGAGAAGAGGGAAAGAAGTGAAGTGAGAGGAAGAGAAGAGGGAAAGAAGTGAAGTGAGAGGAAGAGAAGAGGGAAAGAAGTGAAGTGAGAGGAAGAGAAGAGGGAAAGAAGTGAAGTGAGAGGAAGAGAAGAGGGAAAGAAGTGAAGTGAGAGGAAGAGAAGAGGGAAAGAAGTGAAGTGAGAGGAAGAGAAGAGGGAAAGAAGTGAAGTGAGAGGAAGAGAAGAGGGAAAGAAGTGAAGTGAGAGGAAGAGAAGAGGTATCATTTATATCCAGGAATACATATCTATCAAAAGCAAAGAGTATTCTGAATTTCATAGCATTCATGGAGGCAGTAGCCTGGAAGCTGGATTCACAGTAAATTGAGTAGGACCAACCAAAATTGCTTCACTGGGAGCACATGAAAAGTCTAGTGGAGATTCATCTCAAAACCTTACACACTTTTACTGAATAATTCAGTGGCTGGAAACTCATGTTTATCTGATTCTTCTTATAAAGCAAAAACTACTAGGACTCTGCTCCTCTGATGTTATGGCATAAAGTGAGAGGAGCAGCACCTTGCCCTAAAGAAGTGTAGGTATGTTGTACCAAATATTCCTCTGTGCAAGTGCTCTCCCTATTAGAAGAGGAGACCTTACTACCCACAGTACTATAACAGTCCTACTTGCAATAGTGCTTCCGCTTCTGCCAAGCTCAACACAGAGCTCATCACTTCTGGAAAAGCATCTTTATTATAAAACAGAAAGTACTTCAAGCTTATGTCTCAGAACAGACAATTTATCCCATGGGGATAAATAATAGAGTTTGGCTTCCCCCTTCAGAGCTAGAGACCAAACACAGCTATCTCACCCTGCTTTAAGAATGAAGCTGTTGGACAAAAGGGAACTCTTCCTGGAGACCTGCTTTATCATCCAGCATCTTTTTAGAGAGGATTTAGCAATGCCAACAGATGAAGAGCACCCAGCCCATACATCTCTGCAGAGTACAGCCCTAGGGGAAGTACAGAGATGGAGTGCTACTAAGACAAGCAGTTTTAGATGTGTCCACAAGACAAGTTTCAGGGGACAGACTTGCTGAAGCTTTTGCTATGTGGGGAGTAGAAGTGCTCCCCAGGGTGGACAGAAGTATGGTGTGGGGTGTAGGTGGCTTGGTTCTTCCCACTGTCAGGGGCTTTTCAAGCCTGGTTTAGCTCAGGGAAGTGGACTCCTGCAGGCTAATAATTTATGCCTTTTTATGTCTCAGCACTGTAATTTACCAAAATAAAGAATAACACTCCTGTAACAGAGATTAATGGCTGTCAGGCTGCAAAGTAATTTTTCAATATGAAATGGAGCAAAACTTACATTTTTAGCACAATTTCCCAGTTCAGTGATGCACCTGGTAATAATTATGATTTACATTAACCATAACATCATCCTTCTTATATCAACTTGCCTTAGTGAAGAATGAAATAGGCCCTTGTTAAATGTTTCATGAAATAATTCAAATTACATATGCTAAAATTTCCCACTAGCTCCCACTAGCCAGGCTAAAAATCAGCAAGAATAAAAATTATTTGCTGCTGCTGCAAAGACCCTGATTCTGCATGAAGAATAAGGCAAGTAGAGCCCTAAGAGCTCTCGTGGTGAAGTTAATTATAAGAACAGCTGACAAAAACTTTAAGTTCAAAACAATGATGCAACTGCAAAACCCACTCTCTGCAGATTTTCCATGCACTGAGTTATGTCCAAGCTAATGTTCTCCTGTAAGAATTTGCCCATAACAGAGCAAAGACAAACAAAAACCCCACTGTCCCTGAAGTCATCAGAGTTCAACCCTTCAAGACCACCTCATGAATTAACTTTCAGGCAGGAGAACTGTAGCAAGGCAAAGCAGTTTGTAATTTATTGCTTTGCTAACCTAGGGCTCGAGCGTCTCTTGTTCTCTGAGGTACAATGGAATACTTTCCCAGTGGAGTTTCCTGCCAATATGTAATAAGCAAAGCACCTACAAAAAAAAAAAAAAAAAAAAAAAAAAAAAAAAAAAAAAAAAGACAATGCCCTCTTCTTGGCATTTGTGAGGAATGCAAAGCATTTGCATGCTAAAATAATACAAGGGGCACGGGGGAAAGCACTGTGAATTATTTGCCTTAGAAACACAGATAAACTAAATACAGAACTAATGTAGCCCTAAAAGAGCAGGTAAATACATTTGAATAATAGGATTATGATTTATGATTTTCCTGTTACAGGAATGAGTTTCAGTTCTACAGCCTCTAATTATGCACTGGCTTGCACAAAAGCTGCTCTCTCCTCATGCATGAAGCATCAGGACCCCAGACAGGATTCAGAGACCTCAGGCACTATGCACAGACACAGCTTCAAAGTACTCTCCTTCCTGAGGTCCTACATCTCTGCCAAAAGCAGTACCTTTGCCAGCAGCTTCCTGGCATCCAAGGGGCTAGAAACCCTCATCCCCCACAGGCATGCTCATTTTCCCTACATGGTCACTGAAGCACCCACTGAAGGCAAGTGTGGCCTTCCTCTCTTGTGAGTGCCCTAGCTTGGGCAGCAGGATCATTTAAAACCCCACCCCACTACATAGTAGGGAGCCCACTGCTGTTTGAGGGGGAGTGACTGGATACTGTCTGTCTCAGAGAGGTGCAGCATTATCCTGTGGTACTCCACCACATTTCTATCCATCTTCCAGCCTTCTGGGTGGTGGTCTGCATCCAGATGCTGCAGATGTGGCTATTCAGTGGCAGGGGCAGCTGCATTTGGCACCAGGTACCAATGACCACCAGTGCTGCCTGTGCAGTGAGTGCAGGTTGGTATGGAGCCACCTGAGCAGCAGGACCCCTGCCCCACCAGCCCAACAGGCTGTTTAATTTCCTTCAGCTTGCTCAGGTCCCTATCAGCTGAGCTGGGCTAATAACTTGGTTCTGCTGCCACTGCCAGAGTAAAGTTCAGCACTGAGTCATTAATTAGGATGGCTGGATACTCAGGGATTTAAACTAGTGATTAATGAGCCTTTCCAGCTCTAGCTCCATGTGAACAACTATCTAGTTCATGTTATATTTAATTTATTAAAAAAAAAATCACTAAGATAGTAAATCTTGCTCAGAAGGATCAGTGGAGGAAGAAATAACACTTACACCACGTTTATAATGTTGATTGCAAATTTATATTCACACTCTTGCACTAAGTTTAATGCCTTCTTCAGAGAGGCACTATAACTCATGTTTTAGGGGCTTCTCTGTGAACCTATTTAGGAGTGGGAAATGGTGAAGGGGGCATCATGATAGGCTAGGTGAAATATGTAGAGCAAAAAATGCCAAAGTACAGTGCCACCACCCTTTTTGGCATAAAGCTCCTGATCCCTTTGTGATAAGATGCTACATCCTGCCAAACCAATCCATCTCCCCACTGGTAAGTACCTTACAAAGTAAGTTTGAATTGTACTGTTTGCATCATGCAGGTGCTGAGATATCCTGCTGCTTTTTCTTTCCTTAAGCAAAGGTTCCAGTGCAGGGGTACATGGCAAGTGCAGTGGAAACACAATTTGGAATTAATCTCTTCAGAGCATTAATCCACTCCTAAGCTCCCCTCGCTCCTGTATGATACATAATCGAAAGCTGGGATCAGGGCTGCTTGAGCAGTGCCTTCCCTTACACTCAGACACCATGAACTCAGAGGCCACCAGCATTAACTAATTCCTCTAACGATGTGTTCAGTAATCTCCCCAGCAGGAGTCAGCCCGGGGTCTCTGCACATTTCCATATGTTTGAAGCTTTCCTCTCCCCTTTTATCCTTGTCTGAAAGCCGTCAAAGAGCAGCTACAATTTCATAGGGTAATGAGAAAGAGATTAAGGAACGTACACATCTGTCACCTAAACACATGCAATAAGAGGAACATAAAATAAATAAAGTTAGGATCCCATAAAAGCAAACAGCAGCCCCTAGGCTGCCAGCACAGTTGGCTCCTGCACCAAGGACTGCAGCAGCAGGTTAACTCCTCCACCCCTGAGCTGCAGCACCACAGCCTCTGCAAGCCACATGAACATCAGCCAGAAGCTCCTGGGACATTTTTATTATGGGGTATAGATGGGCTGAAGGCAGGTGGGGTGGGTAGGCGTGCTCTCCATCCAACCCATCTCCCTTTGCAAGTGGGACATATCTGTAATCACTTGTGATGCTCTGGCTGGTCTTCCCCAACATAAGTCACCTTTCTTGTAGCTGAATAGAAAACCTTGAATCTCAAATCATCTGCAAAACCCAAAGTAGAGTCTTTAGGCAACAAATTAAAAATGCACCAACATTAATCTTAAAATGCTGGCATCTTGTTCTTTGGGGATTGCCCTAGTATCATCTCTGGAAACACCACCAGCCCTCAGTTTCCTCTATCTCCTTGAGACTAAAGACATCAGCCTGAGCCTGTTCCTGGGCAGGAGGAGCTCCAGGCACATGAGGCACGTTGCTAGGTGTATGGGCTGAGATGTCCTCACAGGTTTCTCCACAGGAGATAATGGAAACTGTGGAAATGGGCTCATTCTCTTTACATTTAAGCAATAAATTACTGGAAAAAACCCTCTCATTTTCAACCTTTATGCAGAAGTGGCTAAGCTCCTAAATTGGATCCATTATCACCCAAATGAAGACACATACCAGCGAGCTAATTATGCTTCTTACCAAACTCGGGAATAATTAAATATTTTATTGTGATGTTACAATTTGTATTTATTATCCTTTGCTAAGGAGCAAAATTAAACATAATGAGGCCTGTTAGTGTCTCTTCAGAGATGATCCCACATTACAGGCACCTATATAGCTTGCACCACTTGTGATTAATGGCTTTAATTTCCTTGACTTGCATATGCTGAAATCTATGAGGGGGGGAGAGAGAGAAGGGAACCCAGACTGTTAAAATCCTTTTAATTAGCCTAATAATGCCAAGTTTGCATGTGTTAACTAGGGTGCACTATTAATTAGTTTTAGTAGGCTGTTTTCTGAAAGGTGGCACTGTAGCATTTAGGCATGTCTTATGATCCCAAGAGAGCTAATAAGATGACAAACAGAGCATGACATTACACATAACTGCAAACAAACAGCCTTTAATCTTTCTGGATGAAAAACTGGGGTTAATTGATGGACAAAACACTTTCTGCACTGAGGCTGCACTGCTCTGCCTCTTGTTGCCTTTCCCAGGGTTACTCATATAGCTATGGCACAGGCTGCACAGAGCAGTCCATCCTCAGTGGTGGCAGATCTGGAAGTTAGCTCTGGGTCTCAAGATCTACAAAACTGGCAGCTGAGGGCTTGGCCACAAGAAAGATGCTTACTTCTGGGGTTTTGCATCTGATGCAATGCCATCCCCAGCAGGCTGTCAGCTGGACAGACTGGTCCTGCTGGAGACAGCCTTCTGTGGATGCTCAGCCCCCAGTATAACTGCAACAGCTTCTGTGCTGATGCCAGGGTGCCCAGGACAGCATGGAAGCCCCTAAAACACCATCAAAACAAGACTCACCATCTCATCTGCTCCCACAGGAGGACCAAACAGAGAACAAGGGGCAGGTACTGTCACTGAGTAGGTAAAGCAAAAAGGACACTGACAGGTCAGTGTTAGGGAAAAGGATCAGAGGTATCACAGCTGAGGAGGGCAGGCATAAAGCTCTCTGGCATAATTTGGCTCCCAATAGCGTGGAGGTAAGAAACGCATCTTTCCATACAACTCCATTGCTGCTTACCACATTGTCCTCCACCACCACAGCTGGTAAAATTATCTCCATCTACCCTGTGTGAGCCATTGGCACCATCATCTATGTGTACCCTCCGGGCAGGCAGGCATGACCTGAGCTGCCAACTGCAGCTGGGTGGAGCCCAGGCTCCCCAGTTTTTTTTCTCATCCTTACTAGCCAAGCTGAGCCACAAGCAGCCTTCAGGGAGCTCTCAGACTGCAGAAGCAATAAAATTCCTGCCTCTTTACCACTATGAACCTGGAGTTCATCTACACTGTCAACAGGCATTTATAACAGTTAGCAGTTTCACTGCAAGTATGGATGTCTGAAGGGTTGAAGATTTCAATCTTCACTTGGCTTTCCTGTTTGCATTAAATACCTGTCAGGGTACTAATGTGTGGAATCTGCATCCACATCCTTGGAGACATTTTGAATGCAGAACAAATGGGGATTGTGCAATAAAGATCCATAGTGCAGACAGGAACTGTAATAATAAAGGAAAAATGTCTTCAGTTTACTCTTTCTGCAGTCCTGTCACACCGTCCCCAAGAAATATGGGTGAGTACATGGTTCATGTCTCTGTAGGCTTACTCAGCTATTATGACAAAGGAAGGTAGCTCCTGCTTGAAGAAAACAGGAGAGGAGAAGACGTATTTTGGCACATGTGCCAGGCCAGGAGTTTGAAAACCAATGTAACCCTGTGGGAATGGAGAGATGCATTTGACATTACCCTAAAAACTACTTGCATGGTGGGGCAGGAGGGTGGTGGTGTCTGGAGTTACCCCATTTGGAGGGTCAGTTCTACAGGACCAAAGGAGAGAAGGATGCCCCTGTAGAAAGACTATATCTCTACAGATTACTCAAGGCTGGGGGCAAGTGGAGTGGCTTTGGAACACTAGAGTCACCACATACATACAGGGCAGAGGAACTACTTAGGAGCAAGGAATTTCTTTTGATTTCACAGCATAAACACTTTAAAATAGGTATTACAAAATGGCCTCAATATCCCTCATTTTATTAAAAAGCTCTACTCCCATCACCCATGGCAGAGTCAGGAGGGGAGAGAAAAGGAACCATGCCCTTCATTGAGCCATGCTGAAGAGGACACAGACACTTGGCTGGGTTGGCTGTTCCCAGTTCTGCTGGTCTTGCTTAAACAAGAGAGAGCTGTTGCTCTGGACATTCCTTGTTGTGGTGCTTGGTTACAGGAACTCCTTATGAAAATGCTTTGAGCTGACACCAGAATGAGCCCATCTGGAAGCTGGGGATACTGGCAGGCACCTACATTTGGGATGCTCTGAGTGGAAGTGGAGTCAAATGGGTGCTGCCACAGTCAGGCACCCCTGAGCCATACAGTAGTGGGGCTTGCTCAGCAGAAGCCACCCATGGAAAAGCTGCAGCCCTGCTCACAGCTGGACACACAAGGCTGGTAAGTCCATCTTCTGAGGGTTTACAAAGTTCTCATTTGTTTCTCGTACCATTTAAAAGATATGACACAGATCAGAGTGAAGCCCTTTCAGTGAGGCCCTTTCAGTGAAGCCCTTTCCAGCCTAACACCCTCTCTCCAAAGGGTCCACTACCAGATGTCCTGTTTCCTACAGTGGCTGGTTGGTCTTGATTTATCCAATGTCCCCAGCTGCTAGAAAACTGAAAGCTAGAAGTTCATTTAACAGCCTCCAATGGCCTTTCCTCCAATTAGTTTCTCATTGGTTTCTATTCCCTTGCTCCTGCAGCATTCTGCAGCCATGAGTTCCACAATTTCATTATGCATTTTCTTTTTTATACTTCTGCTCTGTAGTGTTGTGTGATACCTCCCTGCCTCTGCCATATCTATGAGAAACTGAGGAGAACTGTTTCCTGACATTTGTAGGAGTAAAAAAAGGTTTTCTGCTTCTCAAAGGAGGAAAACAGATTATATCTATGACAAGGTCAGGGATGCTAAATACATACAAATCACCTCAGTACATAATCACTTAATGTACATTGTTTGAGACTTAAAGAAACAGCTATTGAATCTTTGAGGATGATATCTCCCCAGGGATTCCCATGAAATTAATAGTAGGTCTTAGGCATTTAGTAGAGCTCAAAAGCTAGAGATGTCAAAAACTCTTTCGACCTACTACTGAAATGTATTAACAGGCCAAATCATGTAATTTCCTGAATAAAATTAACTCTAGTTAGTGCTTTGTTTGAATACCATGATCCAACAGATATCTGCTCTCTTGACAGAGGTGCCAAAAAAGTTTCCCACGTTTAAGGATGATTTGCAGATGAGACAGGTGACACTGATTCACTGTACTTTGGTCTTTACAAATTAACTGTTATTTATTTAAAGACTTTTGTTATATCTATGAATTAATGATACGGAACAGGCTGCCCAGTGGGGTTGTGGAGTCTCCCTCTCTGGAGATATTCAAAACCCACCTAGATGTGTTCCAGTGTGATCTGGTATAGGTGATCCTGCTCTGGCAGGGGTGGGGGTTGGATTAGATGATCTTTTGAGGTCCCTTCCAGCCCCTAACATTCTGTGATTCTGTGATATTTAATACATTCCATCTACAGCCTTCTGGTTCTACTTGTTAGCACCTCTAAGACAAATCTTGTCCACCTATGTTTGGGTTTTTTTGGTTTGTTTTGTGGTTTTGGTTTTCTTTGTTGTTGTTGTTGTTGGGGTTTTTTTTTGTTTGTTTGTTTGTTGTTCCCCCCCAAAAATCTCAGTAAACCCAGGTTCATAAACTGCAACAGTTCTGCTTGTATCTGAAGCTAGATCATGTCTGAGGGGACCAGTCAAGCTATGAACAACACCATCTCCTGCTTTACTTCAGCTTACCTGTGTAGCAACTGTAAAACAGAAAGGCAGATAACCCTCCCTCATGGAAGGACATACAGTTTTGTTTGAGCTCTTGCTGATACACATCCCTCCCTAATTCAGCTGCACAACTCAAGTATTCCAAACATACTCCCAAGTCTTGTAGTCTGTTTGCTTAATTCCCACAGAAGACCTGCTGAGTTGTTTTCAGGCTAAGCAAAGACAGATCAGGAAAGCAAATCCTCAGAACTCAAGCCTGAAAAAAACATCATGTTCTGACTCTCTTAGAGTGGGAGCCAGGGCAGACAGATCTTGCAAACTTCACAAAGACTGCCAAATAAGTGAAACATTTGAGGCAGAGGAGTGCATGGCTGGCAATGCTGTTTGATCTATTTGCTAACCTGTGACAGGCAGCCCTCTGCATCTCAAGCACAGGTTTTCCTGCATACTCTCTCCCCTGTAATTTCATTATCACTTAGATGAAAGCTGGTACTATCACCTTTCTGACCAAATATGTCCACATTTTTCAGACATTTCCACTCACACTTAGCTCACTTGTTTCCACTCCTGATTGAAAGCCCCCTGAAACTAATGAAAGGCTCCCCTTGATCTGGTTTGTCTTCAGGTCTCAGGTAGAGGCAATGCTTTGAGAATGGGGCACCTAAACCTGCCATACCTTGGAGATGTTGAGAACATCAGTAGTCTAAGTCCATAAATAAACAGAGGTTAGGTTACAGCAATTGCCACAGAAGAACAAAATCTTAAAAACATGCTGGAAAAGAGTGACAGGGGTAACATAAATAAAGGCAGAAGAGAGGAGAGTGTGTACTAAGATGCTTTCAAGTCCCTTTTCTCTGTTTCAGCCACACCACAACAGCTTGGGGTACCTCTACAGCATCACTTAGATGAGCAGTCACTGATTAGCACAGGTAGGATCACAGCTGAGCCAGAGATGCAAATCTAATTGCCACTATAACAAACCCTCCAGCAACACCTTATTTCTACTCCAAATCTACTCCATCTACTACTACTCCAAATGGGCATTAAGTGACCATCAAGAGAGTATCTGATAGGTGATGTGTGCAGGAAATGCACTGGCTCTGTACTGGCTTCCTTCAGTGATGAGTGGAGGAGTTAGTGGCAAATAAACCTTTTTACCATTTACCAACTGCTAGGCTATGAGCTGGCTTTTCAATCAGACCTTGTCAGTCTAAATAGCAACACATCACTCTGAAGGGGTGTTCTGGGATTTGAAGGGAGACACATTGCAGATTCTTCCAGGCAAATGGGATACAGGCATTCATTTCTGTTACAAGTGTATTGCTGCATTTTACACCCGGTGCTTTGCACACAGCCACAGTTTAAAATCTGCAATGCAATGAAGAATGAGCTGGCACATTTCTTCCTCAAAATAAATATGGATAAAAGCATGTTTTGTTTGGCCAAGGTTCCTCCTGCACTGAGGCTATGGCCATAAACAAAGTAACCACCCAAGAACAGACTGGAGATTGCATTTCTGGCACATATTCCACCTTCCAGTGGGGAACCCACAAGGTTTATCTGTGAACATTTTGAGCAGTCTAAGACATTTTATCCTAAATTGGACTAAAGTGAACTTCCACTTATGCTTAGATACTGAGAAAAATTGCAGTCTGAGTCAGCTAGTCATTGACCTGTTTGATAATGTCTCTGACTTAACACCAAGCAAACTGTTGATTAGCTAACTTTTCAACCCTAAACCCTAGAACCTAAGGCATCCAACCCTAAACCCTAGAACCTAAGGCATCCAACCCTAAACCCTAGAACCTAAGGCATCCAAATCTAAAATCTAAAACATCTAAATATATAAGTGAAACTGTGTGCTTGTAAAATATCTTGATATCCTAGTAACAAAGACCTATAAGACTCAGTTCAAAAACCTAAAACCCACCCCCACAAACTGTATCCTAGACTCTGTTCTTCAGGACCTAGTTTCCCAACAAGTTAAATGAGAGAAATATCAGGTCCTTTGACACAGATGAGGAAATATGCTTATTTTTAATCCCTCCTGGCAAGTAAAAAGTACCTATCACAGCAGGAACAAAGACACTCAAAAGAAAATACCAGAAGGAGGTTATGATAATAAGCTTATTTTCATTACAGTAGGATTATATTTTAAACCTTTGATGAGGCTCTTAAAATTTCAGAACATGCTTCTTCGATCCAAGATTTTGAAAAGACAAAAGAAAAACAAGAAGAGAAAGTCTAAGTCTTACTCCAGTTTTGTTGCCTAGGGAAGATCTTATTGTAAAGTTACTTAATTGTATTCTGAGGACATCTTTCATCCTGGTTATTATGACTAGCATCATGCATGTCTTCATTTGAGGAGTCCTGTTGGAGTCTGTGTGTCCTGAGCACAGGCTCTTTGAAGCATTGCTAAGTGGGGTAATTTTATTGTACAAGTTTCCTTGTGCAAATTATTGTCTTTCTGGATGTCTAATTAAAATAAAGATGTAATAAAGAATTTATGGTTTTAATTAGTGCATAGCTCTTAAAGCAATTACAGTGTGATTAATAATTCCTTAACAGGCTTTCTTATACGAGATGATGACAAAAAAAAAAAAAAAAAAAAAAGAGATTTGAGGTCCATGAAAAATCAATATACATTATTCAATTGCATTAACAAAGCTACACAGAACAGTCCAGGTCCCAATTAAATTGCTCCTCTTGTTAAACTGGAGTCCATAGTTATTAATGAGTCTTCACCTATTTGTTTAGTCATGGTGGGTTTTGTTGAACTGCAAGATTTGGGGTTTGTTGTGGGGTTTTATTTGTGGAAAGATTTTGTGACATTGAGATGTGTCTATGGCCTCATCCTGCCTGAACAGAGTTTCGGAGGACAGAGTGAACAAGGTTTGCTCCAGAATCAACAGGGCTGAGCTCCTGCAAAGCCAGCTCCTCTGATCAAGCTGTCCAGCAAAGGAAGCCATACTGATTTAAATTTCCCCCCACCCTGTAGTACATTATCTCTCACAAAACTTCTAATTTGTCATTCAGTATTATGGATTGTGGTTTTGGAAAGTCACTAACTGATCATTAAGAACACATTGTTATAAAGGTGGAATTCTTGGTGTGAGAAGAGCAAAACCCCTGAACTAACTTCTGAAAGAAAGAAATCACCATTTGCTCCAAATAAATCTAGGGAATGTTGATGTTTCATTATGCTCAGACCCAGCTACAGCAGAGCATAGATTTATTTGGGCCCTGTCAGCTTGGGTGCACCTCTGCCTGCAGACCTGAGCCTTCACTGATATCTGTGAGTGATGCTGTCCTACTGCAGCAATGCACAAGGGTAAAGATGCCATTACAGCACCTGCAGATTTCAGCATCTAGTGAAACCTATGCAGCTCAGGGTGACAGCCTAGTCCTCTAGATAAGTGTGTAACAGAACCAAAGTGGAAAAGCCTCACTTAACTGACTGGGGAACTGGTTAAAGCACTATGGAGATGCAACAGCCATTTGCATTTAGTGTTGAATTCCTGGTGGTAGGAGGGGCTGCTGCTGTGTGCCTGGACTGAGCAGACCCTACATAAACACAAGACTTGCTGAAAGGCCCTGGATGTGCAGGGTCTGAAAGAAGAGGGGACCACATAGGTCCAGGGTTTGCCCAAGCATCAGGAACTGTCAGCACTTCATGCCTTTCAAGGCCACATCCCAGTTGGTGAAGAGATTTTTCAGTTTTGCATCAAATGTTGAGGATTACTTTTGGCAGGGTCCTGCACTTAGTCTCCTGCCTCCCTGTACTATCTCAGTTTAACACATACCTTCCTTCTGTTATTTCTGTTCCTATCTCCTTTTCTATCAGCAAACCACATGCCTTGGCATGTTTTTTCATCTTCTCATTTACATGTCTCCTGCAAGACTGAAACTCCAGCATTGATTTTAGCACAAGATAATGTTAATAGGATCAATAAACCACAATGGCTGTATCAAAGTGTCTGTTCCTCACCCTCCAGGACTGCAGAAGCTGCTTTAGTCTAGAAGTACATTTCACACACTCTCTCTCACTCTTGTTGTCTACTCTTATGCATAAGAGACTGACTGTCTGCCAGGTAGAAAATAATTTTTTAGCTTGCTCAAATAGTTTAAACTTTAATATCACTTCAGCACATATGAACTACTACTGTTGCAATTAAAAAATGGACAATCAACTCTATGCCATGACAGGAATCAATGAAGTCTGTCGGGAAGACTGTTGCAAGCACAGATATCCTCCTTCAGTCAGCTCAGACACCATTCAACAATATTTCTAGGGGAAGATGTGGAAGACTTGGTTCAAAACAAGCCAGGTCCTCTGAGAATGCACACAAGGGTAATATTCAGTGGAGGAAGGAAGTTGTATACTCTTTAGTCTCTTGGTTAGTTGTTCCATGTATTGTTTTAGATGGATCCTTTCTCAAAGGTCACAAAATAGAAATTGCCCTGGTTACAGGATGGAACAAAAGGTCAGAACAGGTTTGTTCTGGTTACTGTGCATCCCTAATAAGCACTTGCATTGTCTCAAACTGGTTAGTGCAGCCAGCTGCAAAGTCAGAGGAGCAAAGAGATGAACACTGTCATCTATCATTTTTAAACATAACATTTCCTTGGTCTTTGTGTGGCTTATTTTTTCCTTATCTTTTTGATTCTAACTAGTACCTGACACTTGAAGTCAAAGCATTTTGCTGACAAGATTAAAAGACCTGAAGGTCAATCTAGTTATTTTTCTCAGGATCACATGAAGTGTTTCAGTGAAACACTAATAACTCAGTTCAGCTTTGCAGCCAAAATGATTTCACATTTAACTAGCAAGTCCTGTGGCTCTGGTGAGTTGGAAGGCAGTGCAGGGTCTCGACAGATGAAAGTTGGCCTGGCCTGACACCAAAGGACACCTCTGTGAAAGAGAACCAGGTTTCTACCTCAAGTAATCAAAACCATTTCACAGACTGATAAAAGTAAGCAGGTGTTACTCTGAAGAGGCATGAAGCTTTTAGACAGAGGATATGAAGGCATTCTGGCTGACAAACAGCAACTAAAAGCCATCACCTTTCAGGAGATCATGTGAAATGCAGGGGAGGGCTCAGCCCCTCACCTAGTAAATGCCTGTCTGAAAAAGCCATATAAAACCCTACCAAGTCTGAGTAAATCAAACCCAGCAGACCAGGCTTGTGAGACTTTACTGGAGATAAGGGGTGAGATTTATAAAGCACCTGTGCAATTCTGCAACACAAGTGCTACCAAAAATACTTCCCTGAGGCTTCTTGTAAATACAAAACCTCTAAAAACAGGATTTTGTGACTTTTTTTTCCCTATTGGTTTAAATGGACTCTCTGTTATCCCCAGAACATTACAAACTTCTTACTGATCAATACCTTTTTTTTCCAATTTCCTTGTATATGTCAAACTAAGCAAAGGTTTTATCGTCTCTATACACAACGAAGAAATTTATTCTTAGGTTTGCTTAAATCTTAAACAAAATCCAGGGCTTCAAAAACCTAGCTGAAATATTAGCACCATACAATAGAATGCCACTTTGCTTCCATAATTATCCATTTCCCCATCTTTATATCAAAACGTAAATAAATCTGGAAGCTTGATCAACATAGCAGTACTTCCATTTAAATATTTAAAGAAGCCCTATTATAAAAATTCAGCAGTAAAATTAAGTTGGGAATGAGGGCAACCAGCACAGTGCACCCAAGTTACATTGGTGCACATCAGTAACTTATAGTGGGAGGGTTTTTTAAAGGTCCTCTAGAGCAACCTCCTGCTCCATGCAAAAGCCAACACTTGCCCAGGTCAGCTGCTAGTTTGTTTTGCAGAGTCTGGAATAACTTTTATTTATTCCAAATTTCCCTTGGTATAAAACTTGCTAGGAAAATGGATCCGAATTCAAACTAGACACCAGTGTAAAATGAATCAGTTGAACCATATTTGCTATTTTGTAGGAATGGCTATTTACGACCAAAAGAGCAATTATTTGATTTTTGTTTCCAAAGTACATTAAGGTGAGCTCAATTCAATCCAGTCTACTTCTGTATAAGATTATGTTTTCAGAGATTTCATGCAGTTCAGCGAGTTAGATTTAAAAGATATTTTAGAACGATTCAACTGAGTGCCTCCAAGTTAGAATAAAGACATTACACATGCTTTAAAATTCACTTGAAACCTTTCACGACAGTTAAGGATAATTTTTGGTCTTGTGGACACACTTTGGTTTGCTGGGATTTGGGTTTTTTTTGGTTGGTTGGTTTTTATACTTACCATGCAAAACTAGAATAGCTGGGTTTAAGATAGAATTTTATCTGAGATAAAATTAAACCCAATTAAACAGAATAATATTGCAGGCTTACACTCACTAATGTCCAAAGGAGATAGAAGGAACAGAGCTACACTATTCCATGGGATTAGCCAAGCAACTAGGGACTGAAATTTTCTTTCATTATATAATTACCATTTCCCTTTATTTACTGTGAGGAGTTAGCTGTAGGTTGGCTTTCTAATGTCACCTTAACGGGCTCTAGGGAAAAGAGAAGGATGAAAAAAGAATTAATATGACATGCTCAGCTAAAAGGTCAAATTCTGATCTCAGCAAAGCCATCAGATTCTGAGGTTCCCACTTGGGTGAAAACCTCCCACCAGGGATTCTGGCCACAGCCTGGCCCATGGAGTCTCCACACAGAATTTGGCCAAAGTACAGCTGGAAAAATTACTTTAACCTTTTAATAAGTGTTCAGCACTAAGCAGATAGAACAACTCTCAAGGCAAGACATCATAGCAGAACAACAGAGCAGTGGGGAAGTCACTGAAGGAAATCAAGGCCAATTTACACTCAGACACTGTCATTTCTTCCTCCCCCCATTCCCAAGTAGGCACACAATGTAATAATAATGTGGATAACAGATTGGTGTCAAAGAAAGCAAGGCCTTGCTGACTTCCTGGCACTCTTAAATAACTGCACTGATTGTTTTCCAAATTTCTAATTTGTATTCTTGACACACTGACAGGTGAGAAAAAACAGATTTAAAGAAAAATAATCCATTTTCAGAAGTTCTCTGGAGTTTACTTACAGGGAAATTACCCAAATTGCTCTGATTTATACAGATTTTAAGGATTCAATGTCCTTGTTGGAGGATGAGAATGTCCAGAAATGGCAATAAGGGTGAGCCCAGGGCAGGGCTGGTGCAGTGAGAGCCCACAAGAGCTCTCTGATCTGATGTGTGTCTGGCAGGTTGCTGTGCTCCACTCCAAAAGAAACCCCCTTATGTGCCAGGAAGGATGTTTTCCAGCACTGAGGGAGCTCCATGAGGAAGCAGCTGATCCAAGTAGTGATTAAAGGGAGATCTGGCATGGTCAAACTAAGCTTCTTCTGATTTTTTTAAATACATTTGCACTCAAAGTTCACACTGGCAGTTAAACCCTTGCTTGGCTAACTAGACTGGCTCAGGTTTGGTTTAGAAATATGGAAAGTGGCACATCTAGATTCTTGCAACCAGAGTTCTCTCCATGTCATTCACTTTTGCTCAAGCTGTTGAAGTTTCATGTGAAGCTCTATTTCCAGAAATATATTTGCAAAAAGGCTGGGTAAGCAGTTAAGCTACTGAAAGCCTTTCCTCAACCACTCAGTACACTCTTTAAAAAAAAAAAAACCAAAAAAACCTCTATGTTTAGAATGTCCTTCAGTCAAAAAAAACTAATTAAAAAAAAAAGCTTACTACATCATAAATGCAGCAGTCCCCCCCACATTTCAGAGTGTGTCACCCACAAGAAATGCGACTCTAAGCCACCTTTAGCTGAAGTGAAAAAATGACTATGTAAACTCTGAAGACAAAAGTAGGACTGGTAGTCTGTGCACAAACAAAGAATGAGTAGTGATTTCCATAGGAAATGAGAGGTTTTAGGTGCAAACTTCATCATTTAACTACTACATCATCCTGAGAATGAAGGGAAAGAGCACAACACAAGTTTGGTAACTTTGCACTGACAGAAGTGAATTTTGTTTTCCAAAACCTTTGTTTCTCAAACCAGAACCTTAAAACTGCTCAGCTGCAGCAACATCTTTCAATCACCTAAACTGAACGCACCTCAGAGAACAGATCTTGCTTTGGTTGTCCCACACCACCTAACTGGCCTCTCAGTCTTGACCCAAGAATTCAGATATGGGATACAGGAGGCAGAAATTCACACACAAACCCACATTCTTTACCGGGTTTTTCAAAGGCAGGCATTTCTTGTAGGAGCTGACAAGCCTTGACTGTTCCCTCTGAAGTCCTGGCAGAGGGCACATTACAAGACTAATTCCCTACATATAGAAACACAAACATTCCAATATTCCCGAAGTTGTATTTTGCAAACTTTAACCAAGCAATTCTTTCTTTTTGCACTGAGGCATCTCAGAGTTTCTTTTCTTCCTTCTTGCTTTTTTGGCAGATTTATACAAACTGCATCTTTGACACAGCATGAAATGTGGAAAGGCCTCATTACCCCACCCTGTTACAAACCATTTAAGAAAATTGATTATTTTCCCTCTGTGGTTTAAAAAGAAAAAAAAAATACCAGCAGTAGCTGGAAAGATAATTTTTTTTTAAAGCTATGTCTTAGTTTCAAAATACTCCATTAAGATTTTGTTCTCAAAATGCTTGACAAGGTGCAAATGATGCTGCTTCAAAAGTCTGCAAAACACTTTGACCTAGCAACATCAGCTCCCCAGATGTACTGGATGCAAGAAGGGAATTGTTCTGAACACTCAAACCATTCCCATGCACACCCAGTTCTGTTTACACAACCTCCAACTTGCAGTCTTCGCTTACTCATGGTCCCCCAAGGTTGTTCCTACAAGTAAGCCATCTCTCAAGGATTATTGATTGCTCACAACCGAAAGCCACATGGAGCCCAAGCAACTTAAATCATAGCACAATTAAACCAAATTAAAATCTGACCTTTTACATCCGAACTTGCGTCTTCCAAGTGAGTCTCTTGCTCCGTCATGCTGGAAGAAGCAGGGTCAGAAGTCACAAGGAAGAGACACAGACACCAACCCAGAAGAAGCCTCTGACAGCAGAGAGAATGTGGCCACACCCTTTACCAACCTTTAAATAGCAGAGTGGCCAGAAGCTGACTGGTCACAAGCAGGGGTGATACAGACACAGAGAGGTGGGCCAGGAGCAGGGTGAGCTGGCTACATGGAATTGGTCAGGGGCAGAGTGAGTTGTCCACCTGGGGTTGGCCAGGTTACGAGTAGCTCTGCAGGTTCCCACCATCTAATGCTAGTATGTGAGGAGAATTCATAGCCCACCTCCCCCTTCCTTGGGAGGCAGCAGCTGTCATGTTGCTGTGAGTATGGGCTTGCTCCTGCCTCAAAGAATTCAGTAGCAAAGTTCCTATCGCCTGTGGTGGCATAGGAGCAGAAGAAGCTTGGATATATAGTGCTCTTGGTTAACAGGTGGTGCTGTTCTTTGCAGAGAGGGACAATAAAATACATAACAACCAAAGCAGAAGCTGGATGTAGAATTAACACTGCCAGCACAGCTTGGATCCCAAGTGGCTGGTGCTCCTGAGATCAGTCTGTGACAAACTGTTATAATGTTCTCCTTTGTATGCTGCTGCTCAATCTGAAATGCCTTATATCAGGCTGAGGGATCTCTCAGGGGAATGAAGCCCTATCCAATGCAAGACTGGTGGTGGATCAGTGATGAAACCACAGCTTAATGTCTAGAGAAAGCAACCCTCTTCCAGCATGAATGCACAAAGCAATGGAGTCAAAGCAAATTAAAGAAATAAAAGATTTTTTTTTCTCTCCTTGAGAAACTTTGGGTCCTGAAAAACCATGGTCTGTGAGGTACAAGTAGGCAGTCTTCCTACCAAATTAACATCATCAGAGCATCAGAAATGAAATAGCACCCAAGTAATGCATTCTGAAGAGGAAACAATGAATTAGTGCCAAGCAATATTGTCACAAGGTGATTAGGTGACACAGTGGCTGGCACATTTCCTCAACCAGCTCATAGCTGCAATGAAGCCACAGCAAGATTCCCTTTCACTCAAAGCAAATATTAAAACAAGGTTCATTATCTTTTCATGAAAGGGAAAAAAAAACCCACCAAACAATGACCTTGGCAGAATTTCTGTCTCTTTCAAAACAAAACCAAACCAGGACAGCCTCTCTGCCTGCCAAGCCCATCCCAAGACAAAGCCTCAGCAGAAGGAAGCACAGCCTC
Organism: Indicator indicator; assembly: GCF_027791375.1. Classification (NCBI taxonomy): domain Eukaryota; kingdom Metazoa; phylum Chordata; class Aves; order Piciformes; family Indicatoridae; genus Indicator; species Indicator indicator. Next base: position 7,057,203 of record NC_072024.1, on the reverse strand, counting down.
TTTAACCACTGAAGATGTTTTGATATGGACTTTTCCTAGAGGGATTTCAGAAGCTCCATTGCAGACATAGCAAGCAAATGAAGCAAAGCATGGGCCACTGAGTCAGAGGGAACGAGGGTAGGCATACTCTGGTGAGCTATTTTAAACCATTATTGGAGATCTGTAGCTAACCTCTTCAGAAGTCTGCTTCCAGGTAAAAGGCTTCCACTTGAGTGCTTCAGATCATGTAAGTTTGTTTAAGATGCATAATTCATGAAGGGTACATAACAACATCCCTGAATAACTTTTCACTCACCACCTGCTTGACAGAGAGCTGACAGGGGAGTGTGACTGCAGGAATCTGACATTAGCACGCTATGTGTCCCAGGAATGGGCAGGGATCACACCATTGTCTTAACTCCTTCCTTGGTAGGAATGCTTCTGAAAGCCAACTGTACCAGCTAATTCCACAATCAGGACCATTTCCATCTCTTGTCATTAGTATTAAAATAAGAGAAAGACAAATGATAGGAAGAGTTATAACTACTTGTTGAGCCAACCTCATGAGGTTCAACAAGACCAAGTGCAAGGTCCTGCATCTGGGTCGAGGCAATCCCAAGCACAAATCCAGGCTGGGCAGGGACTGGCTAGAAAGCAGCCCTGAGGAGAGGGACTTGGGGTGCTGGTGGATGAGAAGCTCAACGTGAGCTGTCAATGTGCACTTGCAGCCCAGAGAGCCAACCAGATCCTGGGCTGCATCAAAAGAAGTGTGGCCAGCAGGTCAAGGGAGGTGATTCTCCCCCTCTGCTCAGCTCTGGTGAGACCCCACCTGGAGTACTGTGTCCAGTTCTGGAGCCCCTACTACAAAAGGGACATGCTGGAAGACGTCCAGAGAAGGGCCACCAGGATGATCAGAGGGCTGGAGCACCTCTCCTATGAGGACAGACTGAGAGAGTTGGGGCTGTTCAGTCTGGAGAAGAGAAGGCTCCGAGGTGACCTTATTGTGGCTTTCCAGTATCTGAAGGGGGCTACAAGAAAGCTGGGGAGGGACTTTGTAGGCTATCAGGTAGTGATAGGACTAGGGGGAATGGAATAAAGCTGCAAGTGGGGAGATTCAGGCTGGACGTGAGGAAGAAGTTCTTCCCCATGAGAGTGGTGAGAGCCTGGAATGGGTTGTCCAGGGAGGTGGTTGAGGCCCCATCCCTGGAGGTGTTTAAGGCCAGGCTGGATGAGGCGTGAGGTGTGTGAGGTGTCCCTGCCCATAGCAGGGGGGTTGGAACTGGATGATCCTTGTGGTCCCTTCCAACCCTGACTGATTCTATGATTCTACTTACATCATACTCCTCGAAAAGAGCATGTCAAGGAAGTGTCTGGGTTTATAGGCTTTAAAACAAAAAGTCTGTTGCACTTGGAAGGCCAAGTACAGCCATCCTCCCTCAAGCTGAATAGTACCTTGCAACTCAAATAGTGCCACTGAAATCAGTTTGGGATTAGATGAGGCAAGAAAGGAAAGAGCCATCTAGTCTTTAGGTCACAAAATAAGATGTATAAGGAACAAAGCTTTGCCTAAAGGTTTGTCTCATTGTGGCTAATGGAGCTGTGCCCACTTACATCAGCCTGGAGTCCACTGTAACAGCATGCCTGTTGTAGAGCACTTGGACTTTAATTACCAATGGTAAATAACATGTCCTTAACCTTTATAGATGTTATATATTTGCCCTACTTTATTTTGTAGATAAAAGCCCAACTGTGGCCTTATAGGCAATTTAGGAATGATTTATGAACTTTATCTGCTGTTAGTAACAGTTTACAAGTTACTGTGTGATGGAAGGGAAGGTTTTTTTTCTAATTTGTTTTGGGAGATAATGGTTGGAGTGGAATTGCCATACATTGTTTTCCTTTATAAAATTGTGAATATTTCTTTTAGCATGGATTTAGATAAATGGAAAAAAACTATAGGGAAGACATGGCATAAAGAGAAAAACAATGGACACAACAGATGAGATGAAAGACCTAGTGCATCCTAGAGAAAGAATACTGCTTCCATAATTTATCCTGTGGGCCAGCCATCCCACCAGTGAGCCTTGTCCCACTCCTTCCCAAGTCCCAGGCTTTTCTCCTTAGATCTTCATTTATTTGGGCTCCTTTATCACTGAAGTGTGCCTTCTGTTGTCAGGCTTAATGTGGCATTTGGATTAAACACAGACACTTCTCCATTCCATTTAAAGGGCAGAAACAGCAAACATATGCACACACAAACCAGGACAGGTTATTTTTCAAAACTAGAGTATTTGGGGATCATCATGCCCCTGCACACACAGTCTCCAAACTAAACATTTCACACAAAGCAATATTTTGACTCCTGTGTACTGCAAAGCAGTGAGGCGAAGCAGGACTTCCATCCAAGGCACTCTGAGCATGCACTTTTTCAAATAGGGTTTTTCCTACCAGGAGTTCAAAGAAAGGCTTTTTTAATTGTCATCTTATGTGACCCCACTGTGATTTCTGCCCTGTACCAGAGTGCTGAAACTCCCTGAAAAGTGATTCATAAGTCGGAGAGAAACAGTGAAATACACAGACCTGGTGCATTGATGTGAACTTTATCCACCCACTCTGAAAGCTAGCATGGTTTCCTGCTTTTACAAGGGTCATTGAGTCTTTTATCTGAGTCCAATCCTGCTCTTGCCTCCTGTAGGGCATATGAGAGACATGACACCACACATTATTCTCTTGCCTAGGGAGACAGATTATCCCTGTGGCATGGGTGTTTCCCAGGGACAGCCAAAAGATCTGACAGTAGGAACTGTCTGTTTATTATAGAATCTTAGAATCAGTCAGGGTTGAAGGGACCACAAGGATCATCTAGTTCCAACCCCCCTGCCATGGACAGGGACACCTCACACTAGATCAGGCTGGCCAGAGCCTCATCCAGCCTGGATTATGCCAATGGTTTCCTGATTACTGAGGGGTGATTTAATTGCCTGCTGATGACACCCTCCTCAAATCAAAAGGTTATCTCTGTGCAGGACTAAACCCTCTCCTGCATGGACCTGTTGAAATATATATTGAAATAGTCTTGAAAAGTTTACAGAATATTATGGGATCAGTACAGAGCTGATAATTACTTGTTAATTGTTCAAGTCAAGGAATAGCTATATGATAGAAAATGGGGTGGAGGCCTGGAAAGAAGGACTTTAATGGGGTCTCAGTGACTAGTAATTGGAAATATATCGTTGTATTTCTGTAGTGTGGCACTGAGATTTGCCAATGTCTTCAGGAACAGAAATAGTACCCTGTGCTCTCATGTCTCTTGCAGGGTAGAGGCATTAGAGGTCAGCTCAGATGCACCCAGCCCTCGGCTGAAAACAAAGAGAGCTTCAGAAGTGGCTTACCAAGGGACAGAAGGGCCTGGGACTTTGCCTCTTGACGATGCCTTTTCCTCTGACAACGCTTTTATCCTTACCTTCTCTTCCAGGTTTTCTACCTAAGTGCTCAACCCATACAACCCCTCAATGATGTGCAAACAGGCTTTTTCTAAATCATCTTTCTGCCTTAAAATTAACAGGAAGCACTCATTCATTGCCTTCCCAGAAATAAACACCCGAGATAAGAGGCAGGAGGACTGCATCTCTCTGGTTTCATTCCTTTAGAGATGTTAACATGCTCACACCAAATGTAAACAAGGGTGTGCAACGCCACCCAACCACTCTGCATTCAAACAGGAGGAGGGAAGGGGAAGCACAGAAATAATTTCAGGTGCTGGGTCTTAAACTAGCACACATGTGAAAAGCTATTTGTAGCCAAGATATGCAAAGCATTACGTGTTCAACCATCCAGCCAAATTCTGCAGACAAGGCAATGCAAAATAATGAAAGTGCTGACTGCACTTATCTCTGGCAGAAGGATGTGAAGAGCGTTACATCTGTCCTCTCCAACAGGCAATTATTCATGATTCTTAGTGGGTAAAATCAGAAAGCACAAAAGGGCTGATGGGAGGAGGGCTTTGGGCTTGTCCTTTCTAATGGCTATTCAACCGTTTAGCAAAAGGAGGGGTTAAAGGCCACTGAATTGGACTTGCAAGGTGATACCCAGATCATTCCAAGCACAGATTTCCTTTGTGACTATGAGAAAGACTTGTGCAGAGCTCATAGAAAATTGTCATAGTACTGTCATACCATCTCTGTTTCCTGGGGTACAGGAAATATTTCCTACCAAGAGAGTAGGCAAAAGCCCATGTGCAGCCTCTATTTATACAGGGTTGCTGTACAGAAGAGAGCACTCGTCTTTACCCAAGGGGTGAATAAGGCTCCTGACCCATATGGTAGTATTATTCAGTTGACACTTCAGCAGCTAAATAACCTTCCTCCTGAAGCATATCCCTGTGTGAATGCTGTGAAATTTCCACTCTTGAATGCAGAAGAAGGAATCAACACAAGTAAATGATAAAAAGGTTCCTGCACGCCTAGCTGCACAGGACCTGCGTTTTTGCCTCTGCTCCTTCCCCAGGTTGAGCTCACAGATGTGCCCAGCCCATGACCTCCTCCGTGGCAGGGGAATGTGACGAATCGCTCTGTCGCTCAGCTGCGTGAGGAGGGAACGAAGGCTGTGTCTGGCAGTGCTCTGAGAGGCCAGGCACGATGAGAGAAGCTTCCCCATCCTCAGCAGGGCTCCCCTTCCAAAAAAGAGGCCAATGGTGTGGGAGGGCACACATTCTGCACACAGCACCCGAGGTGCAGTAAACCTTGACATACAGCATATATCCACAGAGCTGTAAAGAGGTTAAGGCTCTCTTGGTAGGAACCAGTAGAAAGAGCCTCAGGAATGACTATTTTTCTTTCCTGACTGCCCCATAAGAGAACATAGGGAACAATTCCTCCTGCCTCAGTTAATGGTCTCTCCCTTAAGAGTTTCATTGCCTGATTGAGGACAACATTGTTTCTATAGAGATGCTGTAAGAATGACCACAGTTTTATGAGGAAGGAAGAGAAGACACCCAGTCTCACTGCATCAGCATCATGAGAGGCAATAAAGCAATTTAATCACCAACTAGATTCAAATTGTATTTAATTTGTTATGCTGTATTTTGGGGTTTTGATCATTGTTTGGTCCTAAGCAGAGGTTGCCAAAGATTTATGACTTCTAAAAGCATCAGGCTGTGCTGTGTTTCCTCGGGTCCAGTTAAGGAAATCCAATAACACAGGCATTTTGTGTTGTGAACATATAGATATTTCTTTCCCTGTAACGTTAGGACTGTCAAAATGAAACTGATAGTTTGGAAATGAGTCTGCTGAGACGCCAAAAAGGAGGATAATTTTACTAGAACTGGTGAAACCCATCCTATAAGTATCAGGGAATAGGAATTAGCACTGTGTAGTGTGCTGTTTGAGGAAAAAGAGGAACAGTGGGGTCCAACTGGTCAAAAAATTCAAGATACCTGGAGTTGAGGTGACAAACAGTTGTATGACCTTGGGCAAGCACACTTTTACTCTCCACACTTGCTTCTCTTCCAGTTTGTTTTGCCTTCTCCATTTAAACTGGAAGCTCTTAGAATGGGGTTTGGCTCCTAATGTGTGATCAAACAGAAGCTGGAATGGAGAGACCTTCATCTCGGTTGTGAGGCTCAAGGTGCTACAGCAATACAAACAATAATAAAAAAGAATGAGTGATGCAGTATAATTGCAGTTCTTCCTGCCAGATCATCTTTGTGCTAATAAGTTCTGTTTACTCAGGGAATATTCAATAAATAATAAATAAAACCTCAGGCTGAGACTTTCCCAAGCACAGCAGGTAATTCAGATGTATTGTCCATTAAAATTAATGCAAAGGGTCTGTCTAAATCCCTTAGCTCTCTCAGAAAATTCTTAGCTTGAATATTTAATTTCCAAGATAGGTAACTGACAGGGTGGTCTCTGTATCTAGCAAACTTTGGGGTAGAAATTAAAGAGGTGTAACTGGTGTACTTGGGGGCAGAGCTCTCACTCACCTGAGCAGTTTACTGGTCATGCAATTGCTCTTGTTCCCCCATAGTCTGTGTGAAGTATCTGGGAAGTGATCGCTACAAAGGATGCCTACAAAGGATAGGGCTGGGAGACTTTTGCTTTCTCTGGATTCTGAAGATGAAGAGACAGGACAAAGAAAGGAAGATTAAATGGGAGAAATAGCTCTTTCCTTGTGTGCAATGTGCCATCTACCTCTGCTGCCCCTACTGCTCCCGCCTGAAATTGTGCTCCCGAGAGCAGGTAGTACTGTTCTTACTTTTGGCAAGGACTGGTAGGGACTCACAGTGGATCTAACAAAGGGGAGGTTTAAGGCAGCTCAGAGCCACCTATTCTTCATTTCTCATCTCCAGATTTCTTAAACCCAGTGCAAAGGGGGGAAGGAACAGCACCAGACTCTTTGCAAATGCCACATCACTATGTAGGACAGGACTGATGTGCTTCGAAAGGTGCTCACTGCAGTTTTGGTAGATCACTCTGTCTCTGTCAGCATGACAGATAACCACCTCCAGACAGCTATGAACACATTAAAAATATACTTCCATCTCTGAGCAGTCACTCACCGGCGCAGTGCTGTCTCACTGTGCAGAAGCAAAGCAAGGCTGTACCTCAGGGAGAGCTCTGCAAACATCTGCGCCTGCTGCAGCTCTATTTTTCACTATTGTTCCTTCCTGACAATTTTGCCACCCTTGATAAAAACCCCAAGTGAGAGGTAAAAATGAAATGAGTTCCTTCTGATGCCTGCATACATATTTAAGCATTTCTGCCACTGTATGTTAGAGTTGCAGGCGCTTTAATGATGCCACTTCGTTCCTTGCTTCTTGCACGGCATCAGGTAGTAACATTAGGCTATGAGGCTTCAGAACCTGAACAAATCTCCTCTTTCTTCCCATTTCATATTGGCCATTAAGCTTATATTATCACCAGAATCACAACAAAACAGAGCAGTTTCTATAATTCTGTGAGGAAATGAGGCTGACAGCATCAGAACAAAATACACATCATTAATAGAGCCCTGTTCATAACGCTCTTAAACACGCAGCTTCGTGATTATTCATACTCTGCTTTTGAGGGACACTAAGCTTACATTTGGCAATTTCAGTTGCACCATCAGTTCTTGGGCCTTCTGAGGTCAGAGCACCAATTAAAAAATAATAGCTCTCAGTGCTCTTCAGGGTGTATTTCTTTCAGCAAGCAAGGCAGAGGAAAGTTTATCTACCAAAAAGCAATGGTAGGTCTGCATCTGAACAACTTGTACCTCACTTTTTAAAGCGAAGCATGAATATTATGCTGCTGGATTCATCATTAGAGAACAGACCAGATGGTGAAGGCTCAGAGTGTAGTTTTATCCCTGTGCAGAGGGATTTCTACAGTTGCATATTAACTGTTATTGGAAGTTTCCAAACACATGTAAATCCCTCTGTACAGCAGTGAGAATATCCTTTAATGCAAGGCATTATGTCCATTACAATAAGTAGCATGAGTAGCTAATTGTCATTGCAATTAAACTGACAATCGATTGGGCCTGCCAGCACCTTGAAAATAAAGCAGCAACGTTATAAATTTTATTTAAACAGCACCTGTCATGTCAGTGACACCTTCACAGATACAATTACATGTATGTCAATAACCCCCAGATAACATTTTAGTGCTCAGGATGTACTGAGCAGGCATTGGTCTGCTAAAGTGTAGCTCACCTGTACACTAACATCTTGAGTATGTGCATGCTTATATTTACTATTGAGTATAGAGAGAGATTTATTGAATGGTTTAGGTTGGAAGGGTTGGTTCAGGGGAACTCCATCGAGTTCCAACCCCCCTGCCATGAGCAGGGACACCTTCCACTAGACCAGGTCTCTCGAGGAGCATCCACAGCCTCCCTGGGCAGCCTGTTCCAGTGTCTCACCACCCTTACTGTAAAGAATTTGTTCCTGATATCTAGTCTAAATCTACCCTCTTTGAGCTTAAATCTATTCCCTGTTATCCTATCACAAGTCCTTGCAAAAAGTCCTTTCCCAGCTTTCTTGTAGGGTGCCTTCAGGTACTTGGAGGCCACTATAAGGTCTCCGTGGAGCTTTCTTTTCCCAGGCTGAACAGCCCCAACTCTTGCAGCCTGTCCCCAGAGGGGAGGTGCTCCAGCCCTCTGATCATCTTTGTAGCCCTCCTCTGAACCAGCAGCTTCACGTCTCTCTTATGCTGGGGGCACCAGAACTGGACACCATACTCCAGGTGTGGTCTCAGAAGAGCAGAGCAGAGGGGCAGAATCACCTCCCTCAACCTGCTGGTCACACTTCTTTTGATGCAGCTACCTTTGGCTGTTATCTACGGTTTTACAAACTGTCTTCCAAAAGCACTTGTGTGACCCATGTTGTATCCTCAAGCAATGATTCTCAGTCTCAAAGAAGTCAGTCTGCTCTGCAGAGAACATTAACAAATCAAGATTGCAGAGAGAAAATATTTAAGCAACCTGTTCAGAGCAGAGTGTTTCATAACCTAGAAGCTAAAAGGTGCTTTTTTTGAAGTGAGTCTAGAACTACTCCCATAAAATGACATCTTTTCCTCCTTTTCTTGATCTAAATTCTTGCAAACAGCATTCAGTTATCATTCACTGTATTGCAGAATTTTGGTACATTGGGACTAATTAAACCGTCCTGGAAAATTGCCTCAAAATTCAGTATTAAAACCATGCCCAAAGTGAACTCAGCAAATACAAGCCACAGAAACTATCCAGAATGCTTTATCCACGATTTGTCTTGGAAGCAGAACCACTAAATATATTTTGCTCATGAACTTATTGTTAGTTCACTGCTGCTATTATCATCAACCTCCCATTCACAGTATTCCTGGATAGAGCTCAGCAAATGCCCCTGCCAAGTGTATCAAGCCCATTGAGTCTGTTTATCATAATTGTTTTGCTTGGAGCTCTTTTTCCATCCTGCTTGACTACAGAATTTAATGAATCTGAAACAAGTAGAAATTATAGGAACAAAGATTCCCTCTCCATTATTCACTCCTCAGAAGACAAAGACCTGGCCTTTTCTTTCAGGAAAGAACTTGTCTCAAAGTGAATTTAGAACCACTGAAAATGGAAAAGTTGTTTTTATGGGGGAAAAAAAAAAAACCTTACAAGTAATTCTCTTTCTCCCAGTAGCAGTATAATTTTATACTTTAGGAGGTAGGTGGGGAGGGGGAAGGGCAGTCCCCTCAACATCCAGAGAAAAAGCTTAATCCTTCCAAAAATCTGATACTTACAACATGAATAAATAAACTGAAATTCATTATTTGTGCCCTGAAAAAAATGTTAGGCACAAGTTTAATGTTAGAGCTACTGGTATTGCATGGGTAACATGGATCCTACAAATAAATGGACCTTCCTCTTGATTTCCATGTAGCTGCATGAACTTAACTGAATTTCCAGGTAATCTGATGAATAAAACTGTTCTTACTTTGTCGTCTCCTTTGCTGTTGGAGAAAGCACAGACAGACACATGGCTGAATGGACACATCTTCACAGAGGCCAGACATCTCACTGTGTCCCACACAAGGCAAAAAGTTCTCTCTGTCTTTTGCTGCAGAAAGACTGAGTTAAAGTGTGGGGGGGGTTTGGTTTGGCTGGGGTTTTTTGTTGGTTGGTTGGTTTGGTTTGTTTTTTTCAAATAAGTCAACAAATTCAACATCACTTGCTGTTGTCCTGTTAATGTGTGTGTGTAGATGTGTACAAAATGAAGCCTAAAAAAGGAAAGGGGTGCACATGGAGGGTCGTTGTAAAGCTGTGCAGGATATGGGGAAGTCAGCCAAAGTGCCCTTTCAGAAATGGCAGCCTTCCCAGCCCAAAAGTCTTTTGTGAAAAATAAAATATTCTATTACATTATTTTCCAATTTCAGCTATCTCTCCCTCGTTGAGCTTCAGGGTGGTTTAGCTCCACAAATTCAGAAATATTTCTCTGCTCACCATCTGCCTCAATAGCTGGACATATTGAACATCAACACCAGGACCAAACATCTGGGGTCCAAGGACACCAAGCAGCCACCAGTGTCATACCACCAGTCCAAATATCTGCATCCTCAGTGACCAAAACATTATGGACACACGAAAACCAACTCCTCTTCCCTACACACTCCCCTTCTCTTCTTCATTAACATCAGTACAAAATTTTCTTGCCAACTTAGGATGAGCTTGGTGTTGAGTGAAAATGTTGTACTGTACCCTGAGTTTGTGGAAAGCTGCAGTGGTGATTTCTCCTTTCCTCTGTGCAGAGTGCTGGTGTGTTCCTTTGTGGCATGTATGCAAACCTATGCAGTCTTTTTTGTGGCACACATCACCAAGCAGTTAGTCTCCATAGGCATGCCATTTTTACAGCCCTTTAGTATAGTTTAGGCTCCTTTTCATGGATTAGACTTTCATTATTAAAGATGAAAAATACTTCAGCATAAGGCTGCACTAGAAGCAGCCACTTTGCACTTGGTTTGAGCAGGCTGGACCTAACAAACTCATGCAAAAGCTGAAGTACTGCAAAGCTTCTGCACCAGGCAGGCAGCACATTGCACTTCACAGCAAAAACTTTGGGGAGGGCTGGGCAACAATAACCTCAGAACTTTCCCCTAGAAGTACACATGCATGTTTGAAAAGGTAAGACGACCTATTTTGACACTCACAAATACCTTCCCTCTTTTCCTTTCCCAGCCACTGCCTTTCTCCTTGTCTCTCAGACTTGGACATGCACATCTGTGAAAGAAATCCAACTGGTGGTGGTGAGTATCTCATGCTTTTCATCCTGTTTTATAACAGGAATATTTATTTTCAGCTTGTGTGCCAGATACTGAAGAATAAAATCAGTATTTTCAAATGGAATCATAGAGTCACTTTGGTGGGAAATGACCTCAAATTTCATCAAGTCCAACCATTGTTTGGGGGAATGGAGTTCCTTCAAATGAGGACTAGATACTTCTGATAGGCTTCCCCCTTTGATGTATACCAAACTGTCATGACTGAGAAGACCATAATGCAAAGAACAACTATTCAGAACTACCTATGCTAGAATCCTAGGCTAGAAGTTTATATCCTGATAATCCAGAAGTTAATTCAGGAACAGACTTGATCAGACCAATATTTCCAATGGCAAATGTTAAACAAACAAACAAAAAAATCCCCCCAAATAACCCAACAAATTCTGAAGAGTTCTGGAAATGAACTGAAAGCCAGGAAATTTAAAAAATATTCCAAATTTTCTGTTTTCTGAGTTTACACATTTTATTGTGAGGTGTGGTGGCAAACTAGGCTGGCTACACTTCAGGATGCTTTACCCAGGCAATGTGATTGTAGACCAATTATCCTGAAAATACTCTGGCCTAAAACCCCACTATGCTTCGTGACAACTTCATGCTCTTACAAGAGCAGATGAAGAAGTTCTCTGAATCTGGAGTAAAGCAGATGAAGCATTTGAGCTCTAGGTGTTGCTGTCACACTATTTCCTTGCTATGAATTCCCTAAATTCCAAACTATTTGCTCAAACCCCTCCTTGCTCGCTTTCTGTGTGGTAAACTATACATGGATACTGTCCCTTTCCACTGACAGGCAATAAATGCCAGAAATGGGCCATGCACATAGACTGCTTTGAGTTGGAAAGGACCATTAAAGGTCATCTAGTCCAACCTCCCTGCAGTGAGCAGGGATATCTTCAACTAGATCAGGTTGCTCACATACAGTGGCAAAACAGGAAAACTGCTCTACTGTGACCACTATAAAAGAGATGCCTGATTTTAGCTCAAACTAAAACAATACCCCTGGCTCTGGTGCAGCTGGGAAAAAGGGGAAAAGAACAATCAAAGTTATGTCATCCAATAACTGATCTGAAATTTCTTATTGCTTGTTTGCAGTTCCTCCAGAGTATACAGTGGAAAAAAAAAACCTCTCACCCCTGGTATAGTTGATACATATTAATTGGCCACACCACCCTTAACAGGATCTTCTTTTCCCTTGTTAGACTGAAATCTGTTGGGGAAGGAGCTCAAAGGATGCAGATAAACATATCAATCTTCAGTTCATGGCCAGAAAGAGCTGGTCCTGTGGCTTGCCTGCCCAGGGCTCAGAACAGAAGAAATGTGATGGATTTAGGCCTACTTTCAGCAGCCATACAGAAAAATCTGTATAAAACTACAACCTTTACTAGAGTATACTAACCACGAGACTTGAGTAAGCGATGCAGGGAGACCGTGAGGAAAGAGCTGGTATTTTCAGGTCAGCTAGAAGCTATTGTGTTTGGAAGTGAGGGGGAAAAATTGTTCATATTGACATATTGTTCATATTGACAGGCTGGACAGATGGGCAGAGTCCAACAGGATGGCATTCAACAAATCCAAGTGCCGGGTGCTACACTTTGGCCACAACAACCCCATGCAGAGCTACAGGCTGGGGTCAGAGTGGCTGAGAGCAGCCAGGTGGAAAGGGACCTGGGGGTACTGGTTGACAGGTGCCTGAACATGAGCCAGCAGTGTGCCCAGGTGGCCAAGAGAGCCAATGGCATCCTGGCCTGCATCAGCGAGGCTGGGGAGAGGCCTTGAGCACAAGCCCTATGAGGAGAGGCTGAGGGAGCTGGGACTGTTTAGCCTGGAGAAGAGGAGGCTCAGGGGAGACCTCATTGCTGTCTACAACTATCTGAAGGGAGGTTGTAGCCAGGAGGGGTTTGGTCTCTTCTCCCAGGCAACCAGCACCAGAACAAGAGGACACAGTCTCAAGCTGCGCCAGGGGAGGTTTAGGCTGGAGGTGAGGAGAAAGTTCTTCACAGAGAGAGTGGTTGGCCATTGGAATGGGCTGCCCAGGGAGGTGGTGGAGTCACCATCCCTGGAGGTGTTCAAGAGGGGATTGGACGTGGCACTTGGTGCCATGGTTTAGATAGGCATGAGGTTTAGGGTGACAGGTTGGACTTGATGATCTTTGAGGTCTCTTCCAGCCTTCTTGATTCTATGATTCTATGATATTGCTTTTATGAAACATGCAATTTTCAATCTCCCTTGCTGTGCCTTAAGAGCTTAATTGGACACAGTCAATGCAGACACAAGCCCAGCTCCTATCTTAAGTTTATATTTCCGAAGGCCACAGATTTTGCACTGATCCTCTGCATTGTGCAATCATTTCCATGAGAACCTGAGGAGGGAAACATCAATTGCTTCTGACTGTCATTGGTTTCGTGATGGTTGTCAGGCCAGTGGCTGGGAACACACACCCTAGAACAGCTATCAAACACGTAACCTGGCAGAAAGTCACCAAGTGTCAGGAGCATGCTCTGAACAGGACTGACATTTTCTATGCCCATAGAGGTTCTGCAATCAAGACAGATCACTTGACATAATGATTCTCAAAAGTGACTAATTTGAAACAGTTTCAGCTGATGCAAAGTGAAGATGCAAAGCATGCACAGTCTGTTGGCAGCAATGTTCTTCTTAAAACATGAAAGGGAAACGTGCTCTCCCAGACCTGTTGGGGCCATGATGAGATCACTGTGGTATCACTGACGCAGCACTGATATTCCTGGTCAAGGGTCAGTTCAAAAGTCTAAAAGCAAAGCAGAAAACCACTGGATAGTCACCAGCTATGGTCTAACTGGCATTAATATCAGATGTGTTTTCTCTTCTGTTAAGTCAAAAACAGTCCCTCCTTTGAAGCCAAGTAAAGCAACCCAGATCAATCAAAACAGCATCAGACAGAAGTTGTGTTCTTTGTGTTACTACCAGAAATATCAATTCTGCTCCCTAAGACCACTGAAAAACAACTATCCTTGATGTAATATGCACCAGAGTAGAGAACTTTTGAGTGTGATTGTTAGATCTATACCTGCCAGTTACACAACAGCAGCTCTGTGCTCTGCAAGCAATCGCCTTTTCTTCTTTTCCTCCTGCTGGACCAGCCTTCAGCTTGCTTTTACCCTGATGGAATTCCTGCCTTGGAGTAGCACAGTGTGTAATCCTTTCAAAACTAGTCTAGTAACCATTGGCTGTCGGTCTTAGCTCTATTTTGACAGACAATTCAGAGCTGCACTGAGATATGTCCAGAGAAAAGCCAAAGTGTGCAGTAGTCCATGTCTCAGGGAGATGACAGTCTGAAATGGCAAGAGGAACAGAGGAGGAAATGGAAAGAAAACCCTCACTGATGGTGAGCAGAGACATGGGTCATGACAGGAATTGAACAGTCAAAAGGACAAGTCTGTGCTGGAGCTGGAGAAAGGATCCCAAGGCTCCACTGCTCAGATCCAGTGCCTTCACACAGAAGCTGCTTTTCCACAAAGAAACACCTTTTGTGAATATCAGCCAAAAGAAAGATAATTCCACTCCTAGTGAAGCTGAGTTTTGCCATTTTCTGCCAGAGAAAGGGATAGAGTGGGGACCAGTGGGGAAGATATGACTATGGCTGCAGTCTTCTGGTCATCTGTTGTACTAGAAGAAACATGCTGATGTTTCAGCTCCTCTCTAATGGCCTTTTAAGGCATTGTTCTCTTTTTGTGTTATTAGAGGATTTTCCCTTGTTTTCAGGCAGCTGTTTATCACGTTAATGAAGAAGGTGAAATGGAAATGGAACAGTTAGTAAAAAGCTGTTATTTCCTGAAGCTCAGCATAAAGGAAACTGGTAAGAAGCCTGTTAGTAAAATTACTGCACATAATGACCAAAAGGACTTGGGAGGTGACATATTTCTCTGTGGTCACAGATTTAAACAGTTTGCTGCATATTTCTGCTGTGAAGTATGGGACAATAATCAAATAGAAATCTTCTCTGAAAGACAATTGTAGATCACAAGCGTCAAGCCTGCAGGTGCTCACATCCATGATTTTGGGTTAGAATTATAGTTTCTTCTAATTATAGAGCACAACAAAATACACCCAACAGCTATAATTATTCAGAGGTAAAACTGAACTCACTGGTCCATATACCTACAAATTTACCCAACTGTAATAGAGAAAGCAAATACACTAAGCACACACCATGCATAGGTGAACACACAAGCACCCTTGAAGACAGCTGCTTCTAGCAATGCAACATTGCAAGATGGGAAATACAGTAATTTTGGTACCTGCTTTCTCCTGAGTCCCACAAACTGGGTCAAACAAGAAAAAGCCAACCCAAGAGTCCCATATATTTATTAAAGTGGCACAAAACCCTTCCCCATTTGTGCAGAGCACTGTTTGGAACAGACCACACTAACCAGTGCTGCATCTGTTCAGGAAAGGAACCTATAGGACTGAGCTTGCTTCTTACCTCAGTAAAATTAATATTAATTGTAGCAACTCATTCACAACATTAAGGTGAAATATAAGGCTAAGTGTAAATTACAAATTCAACTCAGTTTATACCTGCAGCAGCTCTTTTCCACATGGTTAGGGAAAGTGCTGAAAAAGCACCACCAAAATGCCTCTGAAGCCTTTGCTGTCTGCCATGAGAGCAAGCAGATCCTATGCTAAGGAGCAAATACCCTCCTGGGGCACTCAGCAACACGTTGAGCGAGGCCAACAGGAAGACTCCCCAGACTGCAGATGAGGACATGCATATATTGCTTTGCCATGCGGACCTGGTTTCAAACTGTGTGAGCTGGAAAAGAGAAAAAAAGAGCAGCAGACCCATCACAGTGACCTTTCTGTGAACCTGAAGTGGGTAGCGCTTTGCTCTCTCCCATACTTTAGTTCATGTTTCTGTGCTGACTGTAATGCTGTGTACTGGCCCCAGCAAGAATTAAATTAAATATTTATACTTTTGTGATGAGATACTTTGTTACCCTGTAAAACTTGCACATATGGAACTCTATTAATTTATGCTAATTCCTTATTTCTCTAGAAGAGCTTTTCTCCTCATTAGCATTTGATCGTTTAATACAACTTTGCAGCACACACTAAATTGAAGCCCATAATCTTTTGTAATTGAAGCTTTGTGTGCATTCATTGTCATTTTTCAAAAAAATAAATGAGGAGGAAGGGAGATGTGTATGGCAGGATTGCCTCTGCACAGCACACACAGCTCCCAGAGGGGATTAGCTCTGCAGGGAGATGTTTGCAATGCCAGCGGCAGGGTGCAGGCTCCATTCGGGAGGCTGGAGCTTCCCTTGTTTGTGTGGAGGAATCATGCCAGATGTATTCAAGGATGGTGGTAGGAAAAGAAAGCAGAGGTGGGAATTCCAGAGCAGAAAGCAGACCTGCATCAGAGGGAAACTGTCCAGTTCATTCTGCCTTTGGTAGGCAAGAGAAGAGAGCCTTCGTCTTACCTGTGTCTCCTGCTTCATCCCACTGCAGTCCTCTGTGGTCCTTGCTGAACCTTACCATTATGTTCCTGACATTGTGCTGAATCTGGTATGCCTGGGGGGAAAATGAGCATTTTTTCCCATGCCATCACGTTGCCTTTCCTTGTTCAGTGGACCAATTTCACTTTCACCTATCCGCAAATCTAACGAACCAAAGCTGGGGAGGGACATTTTAGGATATCAGGTAGTGATAGGACTAGGAGGAATGGAATAAAGCTGGAAGTGGGGAGGTTCAGGCTGGATGTGAGGAAGAAGTTCTTCACCGTGAGAGCCTGGAATGGGTTGTCCAGGGAGGTGGTTGAGGCCCCATCCCTGGAGGTGTTTAAGGGCAGGCTGGATGAGGCTCTGGCCAGGCTGAGGTAGTGTGAGGTGTCCCTGCCCATGGCAGGGGGGTTGGAACTAGATGATCCTTGTGGTCTCTTCCAACCCTGATTGATTCTATGATTCTATGATTCTAAATAGTTCTGGCTAGTGCAGAATCTCTTGCTCCTTACTGGGACTGATCTGTGTACTTTTACCAGCTTCCCAGGCTCGTCTGTGGAACTGCTCTCATCAAGAGCTCCAGCACTCTTCTCTGGCCATAAGCTCTGGCCATAATCAGAAGTAAACAGAAACATTTTCAATTTCAGGCAAGGAAGACAACAAGCTTGGCTTTGTTTTGTTGTTTTGGTTTGGTTTTGGTTTTCAATACCTGGACTCAAACAGAAATCAGCAGAGAAAGCAGGATGCAATGCTGAATTTCACTTTGCTCTATCTTCCTTTCCTCCCACCTTGCCATTAGCACACTGAAGAGAGAGGGCTGGCCAGCTTCTGGATTTTTCTAGCAGCACTACAAAAGAAAGTAATTTACATTTCAAACTACACTATAAAAATGTATATTTATTGAAGTAAGAGTCAAATTTATGTCATTGGGCACAGAGGAACAGCTTTGTGTTTCTTGAAATACTGTTGTGTTTTTTTTTTCTTTCAGCAATGTTCACTTTGTTCTTGATTTAAGAAAACTAGAAGAGAGCCATCACTGCAACAATTCACTGAGTACTTTGAAGTTTTCAGTGCTTCTTTGTGTTTTCCACACAGTTAAATGAGACTCAGCTTTATCTTGCTGAACACTCTATATTGTGTTTCAGGAAAGAAGGAACTCATGCCCAGCTACCCTCGAGCTTGAGTTGATAGGATTGGAAGAACCTGCATTTAAATATTCTGGTACCATGTATAAAAATGCAGACTGCCTGATTTTACTAATAGGAGTAGTCTCACTCAGGTTAGGACCTTCTGATACACCTGCATCAAAATGATACTGAGTTTTAATGTAAGACTTGTCAAGTAATTGCAGACTGCAGTCTGGTTTTAGATATTCTTGGTATTTGCAGCAGTAACGTTTATGGAAGGGCACTCAGCCTCCACCTGCCCAGCTGAGTGATAGTTCAAAGTTAGAGCAGGGCTGAAAGAGCAGAAATCATCCAGCTGTGGAAGATTAATAACTGTAATGTACAGAGGCCACACTACACCTTTAAGGAGGAGTTCATGAGTACTACCTTAAATGTATCCTTAGACTTGCACAGAGGGAAGGGCTGAGCTGACTGCTATCATTTGTTCTCAGGGACATATTGACAAAGACATAAACAATGAAAAAACTAAAAATATCCATTGCCCCAGTTACAGAAAACACCTGCAGCCAGCAAAGCACTTAAAACTCATTTAAGTCCCGTTGAGTTTGGTGAGAGTTAAAATAAGGTTCACTGGCTGCTCTTGAATCAAGGTGTAAAAGACAACATTGCTGTGCTTGTGCTCACAAGTTGTGGACACAAAGCACTGACTCCAACACCAAGTACCATAGCCTAAGCACACACATCAGTAATGCACAACCAAACCAAAAAGCGCTCTACATATTTAAGTTAAAAAACAAACAAATAAACAACAACAACAAAAAAATCATATTTAAGTGCCATCTGCCTGCACTGATGTTTGGTTAAATTGTCAGTTAATCAGTTTTTGAGCTAGCACATGAGTACATCACAGCAAATCAGTGCAATCACCTTCAACTTCATTTAAATTTAACTGGACTCATCTCTCAGTTCTGCCCCTGACCAAATGCAAGTCAGAAGTGAAAACCAAGAAGTATACTTTACAACTTGTTTGGAATTATGTATCCCCTTCCTTTTGGGCACCATATCTGTTCCAAAAGGCTCACTTTAGTACCTTTTTTTTTCCTAGGACAAGGAGAGGAGGAGCTTGGATTACTCATCTAGAAATTAACATCACGTCCTAAATTTTGTCTAAGCCCTTTACCAAATAGCTCTTCACATTTCTTTTACAACACCTGGCTAAAGTCAGGAACCAACTGTACTCATGTGTCAGCAAAACACACTCAGGACTCTTATCAAGGTCAGCCAACGAAGGCAGCGTGCTTAAAACCAGTGGTTTCAGCCAGTTATGCTACCATTTCAAATGCTGACCATAAAATTACACAGTAAGTGCCTTTTAAAGACAGTTACCACATGGTTATTGCTGCTTTCCAAATTAGATTGTCATCACAAGTGTTAAGAAGTAAAAGATACAGGTAAGGAACCTGTTAATTCCTTAGCTCTGGTGGGTTGGAGCTCCCAATGCTTATTCATTTTGCATTAGCAAGAACCAGCAGAACATCTCAGCTCCCCACACCACGAGGTAAATTATTCCTGGTGCACCATACTTGGTAGTTTCAAATTTAATTACTCTGTAATCTGCAGGTCATGTTATTACTTTGTGGTTACATGATTTTGTGTTTTTTCCATACCTAGTTATATAGCTTATAAAACAAAGTGACATTGGAATAGATTTTTCCAAATTGATCCCATGCACACAGTTCTTTCAGGGTCAGGAACAACGAGATTCTGCTCTCAGTGAGTGTCCACTGGCTGAATCTGTTTTAAAAATGAAACACCTGTTAATGCCTTAGCAAGGCACAATGATTTTTATATAAAGTCGAAACAGAGACTTCAGTTGATCACTTTATATCAAACTCATGGGACCAAGGAGTGCATTTAAGAAAGAATTCATCTTGTTGCCGATGTGAATTTTGCTTTTAAGTACCAATAGCTGTCCCCAGTTCAGTCTGGGTAGTGTTCCCTCATGGAGATAATCTAGAACAGGTTAGTCTCAAAAGGAACATTCAGATCAGGGATGTGGTTTCTTTTATCTTTATTTACATTTATTTATTTATTGTTTATTTACATTTGGCATTCAGAGCCACAAGGATGCTTAGGGGACTTGAGCATCTCCCTTGTGAAGAGAGACTGAGAGCCTTGGGGCTGTTTAGTCTTGAGGAGAGAAGACTGAGAGGGGATCTGATCAATGCTTATGAATATCTGAGGGGTGGGTTTCAAGTGGAAGGGGCCAGGCTCTTTTGGGTGGTTCACAGTGATAAGACAAGGAACAATGGGTTCAAACTAGAACATAGAAGATTTCGCCTCAACACGAGGAGAAGCTTCTTTCCAGTGAGGGTGACAGAGCCCTGGAACAGGCTGCCCAGGGGGGTTGTGGAGTCTCCTTCTCTGGAGACTTTCGAAACCCACCTGGATGCATTCTTGTGCAGACTACCCTGAGTGATGCTGCTCTGGCAGGGGGGTTGGACCTGACGATCTCTGGAGGTCCCCTCCAACCTCTGATATACTGTGATATCCAGCCCTAAATAAAAACAATCACAGGCTGTTTGGTGACTGAGAGCTGAAGTCTAAGAACAGAAATATGGTCAAGTTCTGAATCCTTCTTTGATCAAGAATATTCCTCTTATCAAAACTTTTCCAAAAGAGTCCTCTACTTGGAACTTGTGCCAGACACAGAGTGTGACTATATTCACAGGGGAGAAGTGTTCCCCTCACTATTACACAGAGGCACATCTCCATCGGTGTGAAGACACACTGAGTTACAGCCAAAGATCTGTCCCTTTGACTGAGTGGGAAAGTCTGCAGTATAAAGATGTCCTTCTTGTTTGTTTTGTTTTTTGAAAAGAGCATAGGAAGTTACTGTAAGTGTTGCTGATGGCCAGTTCTGGATTGCATTTAACTGCATAAATATTTTACAGGATTTCTTAACGTACAGCCCACAAAAATATTAACCTTTGCAGCAAAGAATGCATTGAATCCTTCTTCACTGCATAGTATTTGATTAATGTTAAATCAGCTCATTGTGCAGGACCTCAGTGAGTTATTTTGGTTGCAGGCAGCATCTCTAAACTTCTCTTTATCTTGCAAGCCTGACCTGGTTTTCCAATTAAAGGTTACAAATTTGGGCCAGAATATTTTTCTAATATTTTGATCATTTATCTGATTAAGGGATGAAGGAGTATTTTCTCTTCTCTGGAATAGTAATGATGGCATTTCCATCCAGAAAAAAAATAAAAATTCATTTCAATCAGTTAGTAGTGAAGTCAGCCCTAGCTCATATGTCTGGCTTAGTCATAGAAAGGTCTAGTTACTGTGCTGGGGGAAGCACTACAGGAGGCACATGAGTTTTTAACTGTGAACAGGGCAATGCATTGCACTTCTTGGTATAAAACCATTTTTTCCCCCCCCTAACATAATTAAAGTTCCCATTAGATTTTACCCAGTAGTCAGGTTCCTTTATGCCTTTTTGGGTTACAAGTATCATCTCCAATATGATCTGCTCAGTGATAGTTTGAGCAGTAAATGACTCCCAGCATCTGCTTGAAGCATGGACCAAGATGATGTGGTTCACCTTAAAACTATGAATATGTGATTTTTCCTTCCCTCCTCCCTCTATTTCTCTGCTTCTTTGTGAATTAGGAATAAACTCCAGATCCCCTTTGCAGTATGAAAAAGGAATGTACTTCTGTAAGCAGAGTTTCTGAAGGCACCAAGCCTTGGGCTTTCACTTGGTAAATCAGATGCTTGCAAGCAGTTCTGCTTGTTTGGGGAAATGGGAGGCTGCACTTGTTTCCTGAAAAACTGCAACCATGAGTGGCAATTTCCACACCTGAGCAAATAAGTAGTAACTACAGCAAAATATACACAGGTGGATTCCACAGTCAGGACATTCTGGGTACAAAGAAGACACAAAGAAGCTCTCTTGAGCTGAAGGGCTCTCCTTACTTTTTACAAAACCAAAGGAAGCCTTCCCACTGCATGCAAAACACTCCAAGGCTTTAGCTCTCATATGAAGAAGTAACAGAAAAATCTAAGGCTGATGCAGACTTATTTCATGTGCCTGCTAATTGACAAAGCAAGCCTCAAGAGCCATCTAGAGGTTGTTTGGCAACAATCATATTTATTATTTTAAGAACGTGGCTTATGCATGCCAGAAGCAAAACTCTCCTTCTTCCATGTTTTGTTCTTTTGTGCAGCACAGTAAATCAGAATAAGCTCAAGTTATACCACTGAAACTTCAGCAGTGTAGAGACATGTCAGAGAAATCATCCCTTTCACCAACAATACAACTGTTTTATTAATGAGAAGCTGCATTCATGTGCTACAAGACAAAGGTATGGCAGAAAGTGCTATGTGAGGCAGAAAGCATTTACTATGAGGACTGTGCTCTTCTGAGTCCCAGACATACTCCAATTGGTAATAATGACTCAGTAGGGGATAAGCAGATTTAGCCAGAACACAGCTGGGATTTACTTAATTATGAAGCTATTACAGCCCTGAATGCATTGTCTGATCTGTTCTGGCTTGCTCTTAAGTCTGTGTCGAATCAAACCAAGATCAATGATGCTCTGAAGAGGGGCCATAGCTTGGAGATGGTAAGAGGCAGAAGTTTGAATGGGGGTCTGTGAATTCACTCCCAGTGTTCTCAGACAGATAAAATGTTCCAGCCTCAGAGACACCTTGTCTTTGGATGAAATTGAGAGAGACTTACTTTTGAGGTACCGTAAGGCTGCTTACAAATAAAGGGGAGACAGAGGGAAGAGTGGTGGGAGACGGTGCTGGGAACAGTTCTTCAGTTCTAGCAGACATTTCCATTTGCAGCTCCAGTCCTTGGTGGACTGTATTTTTAATCAGATTTGAAGGTATCTCCAGGAACAAGGGCTTTTTTAATTCTACCAATGGAGCTAATATGCTGTCACTCATGTTCACATCTCTATTTGTTAGAAAAGAAAAAGTATGACCTTCCACTAAATCAGACTGAAACCTCTTCCTGATGCCCTCTATCCTCTGACAGAAGTACAATGAAATCCTTGTGGTCTAAGCTGCTTTGATGTTAATACAGCCTCTGTTTATCTCAGCAAAGAACTTGGACTTGAAGATCTAAATATACTTTGCCAGATCACAACATTTCAGTGGCTTGATAAATAGCAAGTATACCTACTAAACTCCTTCTAAGTAGGAAGCATGCACATGTATAGAAAGTAACACAGCAGACACACTATGTATTCACTTCAGGTTAAAGCATATACTATGGATTTAGAGGAACCTCTTTGATATTTCCTGTGTAATTAATCTGCTGGAGAGAGTGCTTGAATATCAGACTGGAACAGCTGAAACACAGAGCAGGTAGACTGATGATAGAGTATCAGTAAAACTGAGCCCACAAAGCTCTCCAGAAATATACAGGAGACTTCCCTAGGGAAAGGAGGTTCCTGCAACTCAAGCTTGTTTGGATTTTCTACTGAGTTGAGTTTCTTGGGGAAGCAGAATGCAGTGAGCAGCAACACAAGTTTAATTTCAGGATATTAAAACTTCCTAAACTGTTTCTAAAGCAATAACCCAAACAGCTGCCTAATGGAATCCCAGGGCTGCTCTC
The DNA here is from genome assembly GCF_027791375.1 of Indicator indicator. Lineage (NCBI taxonomy): Eukaryota > Metazoa > Chordata > Aves > Piciformes > Indicatoridae > Indicator > Indicator indicator. The sequence continues at coordinate 7,034,207 of NC_072024.1, read as the reverse complement.
TCCAGGCCACCATGTGCACTGGTGAGATCTCTGTACCAACACTGCCTTGAAAGCCACATCCCAAGTGCAGCTTGACTTTTGCATTATGCATGATCCTCATCACCATTACCAGATGTGGGTGGAGAGGGGAATTAACACAGATGCTGCCAGGGTAATGGCAGGGGCTTTTTGACTCCTGAGAGAGTGAAAGAGAGGTTTTATCAATACACATTATGAATGAGCTGAATTGAAATGTTTCCATAGGAGATTTCTGGCTTCAAGATGCATAAATTGGCTCAAGCGAAATGCTGAAGATAGAGGAAGACAACAAAGATAAAGACTTCAGGAGCACAACTGTTTAGTATACAGCACCTATTCCAGCCATGTCTCCAAGTGTCAGTGAAAATATACAAATAATAAAAAGGGGGGGAAAGCTGAAAGCAACAGCTAAAGAGTTTCACCAACAGAGATGTATTTTTCTGAGCAGCTGAATTCAGATGTCTAGACATAAAAAGTAGGATTTAGGAGTTCTAACCTTTGGGAAAACAACTGCATGGTAAGAAAAAACGTTGCTGTAAAAGATGCCAAAGTGGGAGTTCAGTGTAGTGCAACAGCCACATAACTAACACAAAAGGAACAAGCAAAATATGAGAAAACTAGAAAGCATAAAGAGAACACAGAAAAAAAAAATTGTATGCACACACACATATGCAATATAAAAACAAGGACAGCATCTGCTGTTAACTCAGCTTTGCTGCATATGCAATTTATCAAATGGGAGCGATCAAAATGACAGAAATTATTAGAATAATATTCAAATACCTCTGATACATCATGGCCAAGGCTGGCATGGGAAGGAAGGCTGGGGTATCACAAGGAGTGTAGTCTGGGTTGGGAATTCTGCAGGCTAGTGAAATATAAACATGATTATGTGAAACAGTTGTAAATCTGTTTGCCTTCTGCACACTCATTCAGAGAGGAAAACCACACAAACTTCAAGGCAGTGCTAACAAGAGCTCAGAAGAGCAGATCATCCAGTTAATGAGTGCCCCAGTTTGAGCTGAATGCCTTAAGAAAGCTACAAAGGTGCAGTCCTCCAGAAGGTGCAGTCCTACAGAAAGTACAGTCCTCCAGAAGCTACAGTCCTCCAGAAGGTGCTGTCCTCCAGAAGGTGCTGTCCTCCAGAAGGTGCAGTCCTCCAGAAGGTACAGTCCTCCACAATCAGTGGCCCTGCCTAAAAATTGTTCAACAGGCTTTTGTAAAAAGCAATTTTAAGCTGTTTTTACTTAACATGGTCTAATAAACAGTGGTGATCCTCCAGCAGAAACAGCACAGGTAGTGCCTCAGTCCTACGGTGTATTGCCTCTAAATGAAGTTGCTAATTCACACACAACATAAACATGTAAGAAATATCAGAAATCAGGGATATTTTCTAACACTTAGAAACGTTTCAAAAAAAAAAAAGTTTCATTCCATATTTGCTTATTTAAATGGATTTATTTAAGTAGATATATTCCTCACTGTAGAGAAGAGAATATTCCCTGAAACCCTAAGTCTGTGAAACTCTAATTCTTAATGGATAAACCATTATGGGTTCTTTATTCCACATCCTCACATTAACCATGCCTTCAGATAAAATCCAACTGCCTCCGCTGAGAATAAGCCAGACTGAAAAAAAAAAAAAGACATTAGTAGGTAATAAATTATTGAGAACAAACTAACACAGCATGTAAACAGCATGTCTTTTAAAAAGCAAGCTTTTGATGCCTTTTGGAGGCTTGAGAAATGAGCTTCTCTAGCCTAGAGATAAGTTGCCCAGGGTCTATTACATGTCTGATATTGCTTCTGACAGAGGGCAACACTTCAGCACAGACATAAAGAGCCTAAAACACCCATAAGCATCAGTGAAATGCAAGAAAGAAATGTAGATAAGAGATTAAAAGGAATAGCTTGGGCTAGCTGTTTGCTTCTGTTTTCCTAGTAAATGAGCATCTATCTACAGCATGGTCTGGGAGCAATGAGGTCAAGATTTGTATTTAGCAGTCAAAAGCAAGCTCTTTTCCTTACTCAGGAGTTAGTATTATCATTCTCACATAGTCCCAGAGAAATTAGTGAGATTACTGCAGAGTAAAGGAGCACTCAGTATGTGCAGGTTGCAGGTGCATTTATGTCCAATTTCAGAGGTAACACTTCCTCAAAATAATAAACAAATATGTTGGAGTTTTCCTTTGTGTGACACAATGGTAAGACATTGCTTTTTAATGTTCTTGTAACACATGTGCAGCCCCATTCACCCCTCAGAGAATACTGTGGAGTACACAACAATAGAAAAACTTATGATATATAATATAAAACCTGCAGCATTCAATTAAAAAATATCCTTTAAAATTTGCTGTGCTGCCAGCTACACTTAGCTGCATACTTTAGGTGATGGAGAATGGCATGTACATTTTTGAATAGCTATTAGTAAATACAGAACATTTGCAATATGATTTTACCTTGTTTGCAAGTCCCTCTGTTCATAAATTATAGGCTGAGACGTGGTCTAAAGCCAGGAAAGTACTTCAGAGCTTTGCTACTTTCTTTGCTTTCCATCTCTTGAAGAACAGTAGTCTAGCTGTGAGCTCAAAAGGATGTTTAAATTTGAGTTCTCTGTAGCTGACAGACTAAGGAAGAAGAAAAACCTAGGAGAATGAAAATTTCAGTATGTGCCAATATATAAACGAAAAGGTGTCGTGATCCTTTCTCTAGACCATGGTCTTTGCAACCCTCTGGTTTTGCCACTGTGAACCGAGCCTCAAAGACTCCCTCTTTCCCAGCAGCATGTTTGCACCATACCTAGTTATCCTGCTGAAAGATTCTCATCAAATTCAGATGTTTTCATCTGCTGTTTTTCATCTGCATCACCAGGTTGCCCCATGTTGGACTGGCTTTTATCCGTTCACAGGCTTGTTTGTCATGTGAGGAAATGCAGCTCAGATGGACTGAGGAAAGAAAAAATCTGTCCAAAGAAATTTGTCAGGAAATGTCTGTGATTAAAAACAGAAATATCTGAACCAGGATGGAGGGCCTGGGGGGTTTTATGAGCATGAATTTTGTGGGATGCCACACCAGATAAGTTAAATATTCACAATAGGGATGTCCCAAATTAGTAGCTGCCTCTTAAGTTCCTGGCCCTGGTGCCTTCACACACATTTTACTGTTCATTTCAAGCAATTTGCAGAATCTAGCTTCTATTTCCATTCTAGCATCTGGTGATAGGATTGCATGTTACAGGCCATCTACAGATTGCAAAACTGTAATCCCCATATATGAGATGGGATCCTGAAAACTGAGATATTTAGGATGCCAAATGGCTTATTTGTACTGCTGCTGCGTGCCTGAATTCTCCAGATTCATGGATTTAGCTTACCAGACCAGTAACAGCCTTCCCATCAAAACCTGCCAGTATCATAAGCAATGTGTATCAGATCAGTGAAGCTAGTCACGTAACTACATTAATACATTAACGTTTACACACCAAACCCAGAAACAGCTCAAGGAGAATGACATGCCTTAAATCCACTCAGAAAAATAAGAGTTCAAAAGGAGGGGCACAGAGCTACTCACCAGTTTGGTTTGACACAAATACTTGCAAATATATTTTTTTCTTTTTTTTTTTAAAGTTGCTTCTGAAAATTTTGAAATCTTTAGTTCAATTTTTTTTCCTGCTCTTAAAAATTGAATTTGTTTCACTTTGCTCTTTTCATGACACATTTTGCCATTTCTAACTGGTGCTCCTCTATTTGCTCTTTCAAAAGGACATTTTATTTTTGCCCTGTAAAATTTAATGTAATTGTTTTTGTGCAACAGCCTGCAAATAAAAATGCACTTCTTTGGGTAAACTGAGTATTTCAGATCAACCCAAAATGACACTGCTTTTAGATTTCTTTTTTTTTCTGTTGTTTGTGAAGAAACAAAAACAAACAAACAAAACCCCAAACCACAACACATAAATCCAAACCAACAAAACCCCAGCAGTCACCTCTAGCTCAGTCACCCCAGCCAACACCCATCACCTTGGTTTACACCTTGGCTTGCACAAAGACGTAGGTGAGCTAAAAAAAAAGCAAGGGCACAAGATTTGGAACCCCTGAACTTAGGTCTTGCAGGAGAACATTTATTAACTATAATGCACCAGGTTTTACCTGTGAAATCTTTCAGTTCAGATTATGGATATTAGGATTGGAAAAGGTCACTTGGGAGATCCCATTTCTTACTGAACCAGTTCAGGCCAACATTCCTGTACATCACATTACATCTTCAGCTGCTTCTTTACTTCAGCTTTAAAGGTCTTGGGGCAGGAAAGGCTGACCTACAAGTGAGACACCTCACTTCAGAAGTCTCTCTGACATTCTTCCTCTGATATTCCCTGATAACTTTCCTTGATATTCCCTGAATCTGCCTTTTCTTATTTTCAGCCCTTTACCCTTTAGGCACAGCCAGCTGTCTTTTGTCGAGACCAGAGCATGTATGATAGACATCATATTAAACACATTTTATCTACAGATTTTCCTGGACTATGTCTTCTGTGTCTGGGCTCCTCACCAAACCTTTTGGCACATCCTTACCTTTTGCAACAGCCAGAATGAATTGATGAGTGAGACAACTCACATGATTGAGCAAAAGTACGCTTACTGGAAGCGACAACTCCGTTCAGGTCTTGAAACTGGTGAGTTAGTTAAAAATCAATTTTCCCTATTAGCCAATCAATAAACTAAAGGCAGCTTGGAGGTCATTGGAGCAAAAACATCTCCCTTGAGTCATGAGCTGAGATCACAAACAGGTTGATAACCAAAGCTCTTCATCCTCCCAGTGCTGCAGAGCACAGAGCAAGTATCTCTTTTCTCTATAAAACCTCAACAAACATTGCAACAGTACCCTGGGATTCTAAGTGAGCAACCCTTCAAAGAACTGCACAGAAAATATTTTTATCATTTTCTTTTGCTCTCCTGCACTGCTTTCCATTTTTGCTCACAATACTCTTTACCCAGTACTCTCTTTTCATAGTGACCTCAGTTTCACCCATGTTAGGGAATGGCTGATAATGTGACAAGGACAGCTAAAAGCAGGAGAAACAGCTGAAACAGGAGAGAGAAGGAGAAAGCCAAAGACATTTTGAGGGCAGCATGTTCAGTGGGTGGGATGCATGTACAACATGGCCTTCTCTACAAGAGGTTGAATAGAAGGTTTTCTGAAACCAAGTCTAGGATTTAAAACCACTGCAGTGTCATGGGAAAGGAACTGAGTATTCTACAGAACAAGCCATGAAGGCAGTTTCCACTGGCTTGCTGTATCATTGTATGTAGAGAAATACTTAGCAAGGCCTACAGAGTAATTCATCTGATTATTTCATGTAGTTTTACAACATGGAAACTAAATATTATTTCATTACTGGGAAATTGGTCTAAGCTTCTGACTCCCATGGAGGTTTCTAGAGATTTTTGGTTGGATTTACTCTGCTGTTTCCTGAGTATCTCAGAATTCTTTACAATTTGCAATTTCAGAATAACTGTGAAGTCATGAAAGGTCCAGATAACTTCCTTTATATTAAAGGCTAAGTAAGGTAAATTATTTCCAAGCAAACTTTGTTGTTTCATTTGATCTTCCTGTCTTATTCCTGTAGCTATGAGAAGTGCAATGTATGCTTGTCCCATGCAAAGGTAAAGAAAAGTCTTTGTAAGCCACAGAAGTTAAAACATTAAATCACAACCTTTGATGGAAAAGTAGCCCACTCATACCTGGAGAGGTCACAATTTCCTTCTCTAGTTCTAGAACCCTTTATTTTCTTTTGGTTTAGAAATCTACAGAATAATTGTGGAACAAAAGGTCCTACAGGAATTGGTCTTCTGTACTGCTAAAAAAATTACATGAGCTTCACAGCAAACATTTGAGCTGCATGAAGATGAATGGAAGGGAAAAAATTCTCAAACATTCCATGAAAGTTTTTATGGGGAAGTTTAAGCAGGGTATCTGTTAAAATATCTAGTGTTGAGGCTAGTTTACCTCTTACAGAACTTTAAATGCCCTTTTTATTTTGTGCCAGGGCAGAAGTATTCACACCCATCAGTTTTACACACAGACACAATCAATTGCTGCCTTTCTGACAAAACTCCATCACTGTAAAAACGTTCCATTAAATGTCTGGTAATAACGTTCTACAGACGTTCCACTGAAAGAAAACAAGTTTCTCTAAGCCAAACTGCACACAGCCTACCTGTAAAAATGGGAAATAAAATGTTCATGCAAGGAAAATATGTCTGAACCAGTAAACACTATTGTAGAAAACATAGAGAAGAGCTCAGTAAGCAAGTTTGATCTGGGCTATATAAAGCTAGTGGTAATCAAGAAATGCCTGGTTCAGGTGGTTGACTAGAATGATATCAAAGAGATTGGCACCAGGGAAAGGACCTTTGCAGCACTTGCTCCTTGAAAATGCTGTACCCTTCTCACTGTTTACTCTGTCTGTAGCTCAGCATCCAGAGGGCCTATGTTGATTACTTTTGGGACAACATTTTTTGCATGACTTTTCTTAATAAAAATTAATCTCTAACTCAGCAAAATTCTGCCACCAAAAGTAACCTGGAAACCATTTTGAAGGTCTCTTTGAGACATAAAAATGGCCTGATGGAAGCGATTGGTTTGAAAAAGTGAAACCAGATTTGTAAAGTCACAGCACATAATATATTAGAGATGGAATAAAATTCTCCTGAGACTCTTCCCTCATGGGATGATTCAGCCGAAAATGATGAATAGCTACTGCCCTTTTCTCCTGCCAAATAAACATTTCATCCCTCACCATTGGAGCTGGGTAGCAGATGCAAAAATACAGCACAGAAAAAGAGCATAATTTGGCCATAAAAATGTTGCAATAAGTGTCGTTATATAACTGAAATGCCATCTCCTTTAGTACATCCACCCACTCATTTTACAACCAGTTAATATTTTTCCTGAACTTTCATGTTGTATTCTATCCTGCTGCTTCTGCAATCCTTTTGCCTATTTTTCTGCCAAAGCCACAAGAATAAAGCTGTCAACATTGCAACTAAGCCATCTTTCTTGTCTGGCAAATTGTCTAGTGGAGACTATAACCTCCTGGCTGCTCCACTGTATAATGTAAGTATCCTGTCTTAACAAAACAGGATTTAAATATTCTTTAGATATAAGATATCTGCAGGCTTCTGTGCAGAAACAAGTTAAATATATTTCCTTGACATTTTTTACCTTTCTCCAGTGGGAACAGCACAAACATTCATATTAAGCTGAACACGTATTGACATGCTTAAAGAGATGTTCTATGGCTTTTCAACTGAAATATCTCCAGGTATTTGAACTGCAATAATAAATATGGCTGCTCCTGAGGGGAGGAAGAAGCAGCACAAAAATTCCCTAGAAGACTATGATTAAGAACTGAAGTGAGTCAATGGCATACAGTAGTTATGCTTTGAATGGGATTGGGATTTATGATTTCAATTAATGCTGGAGAACAATTTTAGAAAGTTATTAGCAAGCTACTGGCTATAGAGAATATGCTTCATCTGTGCATCTCTATATCATTGTGGTGTTTACAAACACAAGGCTGCTTCCTCTGTGGGGGTAAACTGCTGCAGCACAAGAGGTGGCTGTGGAGGAGCTGCACAGACACACACAGACTGAAAACATGGCCTCGTCTGCATGGTAGGTTTTGGTGTATTGGAGGAGCTGCAACTGTACATTTGAGAGACCAAATGAGAGAAACTCTTAAGGGAAGAAAGAGCAATCTCCTATTCTCTCCCTTTCCATTTTTTGTGTCCCAGGAAAGGCCCAGGGCTTTAAGTTTAGCTGATGGAAATTTGCTGGATTTACATCACCCAGGACTTGCACCCTCCAAGGTTCGCTCGCCTTTTAGAAGCTAACTGAAGCCTGCCGTGGCTGCACGTGTGGGCATGTACTGCATGTACATCTCAGCTGGCCTGTAATTTCTATAGAAGCAGCTCTCCCCAGCTGCCTCCTAATTTCAGAATGTAAGTCATCTGTACTCATTAAGGCCTATGCTGAACACACCAGCTCCCAGCCTCAGGCAGGCTGCTGGCTCCGTGGGGAGCTCTGCACACCGTGCACCCTGAGAAAGCCCAAAAGATGAGGTCTGGGTCCTGAACATGTCTTGGCTCACTGAGCTGAATGAAGCTACTCAGAAAGGCAAAGAAAATCAGGTGTAAGCAGCTGAAGGCTAGGGGATTAATGAAGCATTCAAGAGGGAAAGCAGTAGGATGTTTTTGAGGAGGTCCTGTGCTAGAGAACTGGGGAGAGACACAAATACCCTCAAGTTGCTATTGCCACTGGCAACAATGGCAGCAAGTACAGGAACCTGGTTGCAACCTTGTCCTCCTTTACCTGGTTCATTGACTACCCTCTGTTTTCATTTAAACCTCTTCTACACACGCTTAGAACAGTAAATAGTAAATATCTCTTATTTCACTTGTATCAGGTAATAAGAAATATATACTGAAGATTCATGTCAGTGTAAATACTTAGGTTTCTAATGATGGTAATCATCCTTCTCAAAAGAAATACTAAAACCTTTGTTCATACAAGGTTTACATCTATTCTGTCTGGTCTCATACGGTTGCAGAACAAATGCAAAGGACAACAGATCTATATCTGCTTCTTTTCCTCTTGCCAAGAGTGCAGTATTTCACACAGAGCAGTTTTCTATGAGGAGCATTTCCCCTTTCATTCCAAAGAACAGCATATCGAAGCCTTGTGCCAGTTTTGACCCAGTACTCTGGCTGCCAGCATGCCTCATAGCTAGTTTGGCATAACAATATATGCCAGTGACTACAAGACAAAATCTTAACGATGCTTCAGGCACAACTCTGTGAAACCAATGGAGTAATTAACTTTTTGAAGCTGACCATTTCAATCCATGCATAACAAGAGTAAGGGAAACCTTCCACCTGCAGGTCTGGCATATCCCTGAACCAAGACATCCAGGCCAAATCATTTTAAACTTTGAAAATTAAAGTTAAAGTTCAGAATCCACAGCTGAGCAAATGAGATTCTGCTTTCCTGTAGGATCTGTTGCAATTCCTGTTTAAACCTGTGGGAGGGAAGAGCTCTGAAAAATAATCACTTGCTTAGAAATCACAGAATCACAGAATCAATAAGGTTGGAAAAGACGTCGAGGATCATCAAAGTCTAACCTGTCACCCAAGACCTCATGACTACTAAACCATGGCACCAAGTGCCATGTCCAATCCCCTCTGGAACACCTCCAGGGATGGTGACTCCACTCCACGTGCTCCCTGGGCAGCACATTCCAATGTCTAACAACTCTCTCGTGAAGAACTTTCTCCTCTTGTCATTGTGGGAAGCACTGTAGCAGAGATCCTGCTACAGAAGTCCTGTTTTCAGTGGGCTTCACAAGTGTCCAGACTGCCTTTCAGCAAGGCTTTCAGACACAAGCTTCACAGTGTTGGGAGCTCCTCTGAGGTTGTGAGCGTGGTGCCAGCAGGGAAGAGACCAAAGGCAGCCTTGTTTCAATCAGATCCCAGAAGTCTCCTGTGCAAGCCACCTTCTATCCAGTGAATGATCTAAGAATAAGGTATTGGAGTAAGATGAGAATTTGCTGAAGCATTTCAGAAGGGTCTTTGCTAAGGGTGTATCTGGCAGAGCTACTGGAAACCAGGAAAGAAAAGAAAACCATCATTTGCCAGTACTTTTAAAGCCTCCATCACTCCTCCATAGCCTCCAGCACATTCTTACTAGCACTCTGTGCTATCTGTTTCACAGTTTCAGAAAACCGACTAAAATGGGGTTTGGCTTCTTTGTTTTTCCATATGGCCAAGGCAAAACTTTCCTCTTTGCTTCCACTGGATCTGAAATTGTCAAGGCTGCACTTTAACAACTCATACAGCACCTTTTTCTGCCAAGACATCTTTGTTTGTGTACCAGCCACATCAAATGCAGTAAGTACAGGACTGGGAATACTGTTTATTAGTTAACCACAGCTGCAGAACTAGCAGATGGAGTAGAGCACATTCTTGTTGAAGATCACAAAAGCAATGACTATTGTTCTTTTCTTTTTGCTTTCATTTTTAATCTGCCATTTCTTCATGATGGAGTAGTAGATTTTGTTAGAGACTGTACAGAAACTACAGTATCCGTTACATTTAATTGCTTTCCCATTTGTTTATATAAGGAGTAATTTTATTAAATGGAATTATTTTCCTCTGCATTTTAGGTTACAACGTTCGTAAGCTGCAGTAAAAGTTTTCAAAGCCCTGTAGTAACTACATGCACATTTAAAGGCCAAAATATTTGCTCACATACCACCTTTAAAAATGTCTTTCTCACTTCTGTGAGCTGAAACAGATCCCAGCTGAGGTGTAGCACATCAAAATGACCGACTGGCCAGCAAAATCTGTTTCCTTTGAGAGCCTCTAGAGAGCAAAGACAATGGTTCAGTGCCAAGGAGACAGCAGTAAGACTAGGGATGCTGGCTGTTACTTAGAACAGTTCCCAGTGGCTTAACTAAGTCCCCTCCAGTAAAACAAACAAACAGCAAAACAAAAAGTAAGAATTTTTAGTCTTTTCTTTCCTAGCATCCTGTCCAATGAAGCAAGTATGCTGTCATTGCTCTTAGTCCCCATGGTATCAGGTCATATTAATTCCCTCTATCTTATAAACTTCCTCTCTTTACACTGGAAGTCTGCACACCTCCAGCTTCAACACCCAGACCTGTAAGCTTTGGGAGAGAACAAGAATGAGAGATTTAAGAGATCAGCTTTAGGAGAGCTGAACATCAAGAAGCAAGATGTCTGTCCCAAGAACCTGGTATCAGAACTGCAACAACAGTTGCAGTCACTGACCTGAATTCCATTGTGCTTTCCATTTTTCCTATGTATCCATTACTTTCTTCAGAAGAAAAAGAGATAGAATTGGGCACTAATGGTGCAAAATGCTAAGAATCAAACTTATTACAACACTTTACAACACGCATAAGGCATATACTCATAGCCTATGAGAGAAAGATTTGTCAGAGCTCTTGCTACAAAACACATCAGCAGACATATTAATTCCATTCAGGACAGGAAATTAGCTCCTCTACAACCTAAAAGTGGATACAAAGGAAAGGAATAACAGCATGATGTGATTTTTCACTGAGGCTAACAGAAAAGCAGGATGAATGAGAGGAAGTTTTCTTCTGGTTGATACATGAAAAGAGCTTTCAAGATGCTATTTGAGAAAAGACCCAGAGAAATGAAGGCTGGTTTTGTCAGTACAGCCATGAGATGTTGTGTCACTCAGTGGGTCATACAGTGGACTAGAAGAGGTGGATTTTCTTACAGCTCTGCTGTTATCCTGCCACTTGCATTTGATTAAGACCCATGGGGCTCTGATCCCCTGTTTGTTTGGCCTTTTAGACAGGAGACTGCAAGCAATAAGTCTTTGTATGTGACCCCACCCCAGCGGAACACCAGCCTTGGCAAGGGTTATAACAGCTATAAAAACTATAGAAAATAAAAACCCTACCCCAAAACCTCAAATATGAGCTAGTTCTGATGGTAGCATTAACACACTCCCAAGATGCACCTTTACAGAACAAAACCTGCAGAACAGGCTGTACTGACAATGGCGTGCAGGGAGAATTTATGGCGTGTGCCATGATTTCAGGAAGACTTTGTCAGTGCTTCATACACCCAAAGAGCAAGTCATTTTAATGTGTTGAGTCCTCAGCCAGACTAAGATGTTGAGAAATAAATGCTGAATGACAGCAGCCATTCTGGCTACAGCCAGGGTTGAGTGTCTGTCTAGAGCAAAGCCTTTATAAAACTTGAAGGAAATGAGCCATAGTGAGCAGAACTATTACAATGATGATAAAATTCCTCATTGCCAGGTTGTAACTCAGCCACTGGACAAGAACCACTAAGATCAGCAGTGGGACCCATCTCCGTGGGCAACTTTTATTACATGAGATCTATGACATTGGTCAGGGAAAGAGATGATGCTGCATCTCTCTCTCTCCTCTAGAATTTCCCTAAAGTATCACTTACAGCACACAGTAAACCTGCAAATGTGGTTTTGCACTAACAAAATGGCCTTCCATGCAAGAGGAACCTTTGGTGTCCTTTTAAAGCAGCTTTAGCCAGGACCAAGATATGGTGATTTGATGAGAGAATAATACATAGTACAGGTTCCCTCCATGAGCAGCATTTTGCAGTCTGAGTACATTGCTTTGTTTGAAGTAACAAAGAAAAATGGGAGAGGTTCCCCAAATTCAGAATTGCTGAGAACTGCTAGGATGGAGACTCTGAAATCCAGGCTCTGGATACAGAGAACCAGAGTCCAGAAGCAAATGCTGCTGCTCTGTACTACCCAAATCCAGCTGAGACAGTCAGTTAACCAGGGATAAGGGATAAGTTAACCAGGGATAAGGGTGCTTTGCTGTGGGAAATAGTCTGAGTGCACCCTTAGTCCATAGAGCACGGCTTATTGCCAATCTTAATGTCTTATTGATGTGAAGTTTCACATTGATGATAGTCACAAAAAATGTGGATCTTTAATCACCCTGATAGAGCTGAAGGAATATCCACCAATATCTTTCTACAAGGCATTACCCTGCACCGTGCTCTCTGCCACACATTACATCTGAGTCAAGTGAAGCATGAAGCACGCAGGTGGCAAAAGATGATTAATTCCACAAACAAGACTAAGGCAGCCCCACTCTAAGCAAAGGGAAAATGCTACAGGTGAAATCCTGACACAGTGTATCAGAGTGGTTCAGCAATCTGGCTTTTACATCTGGGAAACATCCCTGAGCAGAAGCTGGGTAATGCCCTCTGCTCTGCAGAACCCAATGATGACAGGATTATTTCCTCTTGTAGAAACATGAAGTTCTCTTCAACAGAAAGAGGAGAAGAAAACAGCATTAGGATCAGAAAATTGGTTAGAGAGTCATGGAACTCGGGCACAGTGAAATTCCTTCTGGTTTTCCTCCTCATGACATTTGTCACAGACACACTCAGCCTACATCTATTTGCATACTAATCTCTGCAGCGGGAAATTCATTTGCTTTCTAGCAGCATGTCCTCAGCAGATATGCCCAATGTTGACTAAAGCAAAGGAATACAACAAATCAATGTATCTACATCCAACTGAGAAAGAAGTTCTGCATTTTTCCTTCCCATGAACTGTTTGCAATTGCCTCCTATTTTCTAACCTTTTCTGTTTCAAGCCAGGAAGAGACACAGTAGCCAGCCAATCGAACTGCAAATCAGTGATGTAAGTCAGAAAACTGCAAGGTACCATTAAGAACAGAACATTGTACCTGACACATGAGATTTTTGATGCTTCATTTCCATGACAAAAAGAAAGAAAAATTTAAAAGAAAAGGAAAAGAAAAAAAAAAGTCAAGGCCTAACATTATCCAATATTATTTCAATCCACTGATAAACTGTATAATTAGAATGATGAGTGCTGGGCACTTAACTTGTTCTCAGCTTGGATTTCATAGCAGCCACATAAACAAAAGGATTAAGGCAATTTTCTCAGAAATAAATTGTTCTCTCTGGAGAGAGCATATATGCAGCAGAGAAGGGCAAATCTCTTCCATACTGAGATCTGTAAACAATAAAATCAAAATATTCAGTTTAGAATTATTTGTGGTTTACCTTTTTGTCTAACAGGATCTCATCATCTCCAAGTGCTTGTGCAAACTGGGTTTATCAGTTTAAAACATCTTTAATTCGGGAATTCTAGAAACCAATAAAAAACTAACTCAGATCTAGGGCAGATAAATCTTACAGGACTTTTACAGGACTCTCTGCTCTTGAAATAAAATCAGCTTGTAGATCCACACTCTAAAATGGGCTACAACCTATCTAGAGTTCACGAAGTCTTAGAAGACAAGTTGGTGTAAGGATATACTCCAATTAAAATATTTATGTGTATCTGTATCTGATATATGCAGAGTAACATACACTGGAATTCATGAAATTATGCCATTAACACTTTCACAACTGCACAGTGTTATATCCATGCTATGCTCAGCCTGAACATAAGATTTCATAAAAACATTCTTTAAAAGTGTCATTTTTAATTTGGAAATAATAACTGGTACTACATTTTATATGATTTTAAATAATTTAGGACATCAGTTTAAACATCAGTGCTCTCTTGAAAGTTTTAATTCCAGTAATTTCTAATCCATGGAAAAAAAAACATAGCTGAAAGCTTTATTACACTTTAAGCTCCCAAATACATAGAATTTCTCCTAGCAGAAGGACCTAAAGGTTCCAGGATGAATAAGAGATATATTTGATTTACTGACTTACAAGGGCATTTGTAAAATGCAGTTGGCATTTGGCAACCATTCCATGAATCTTAAGATACGACTGGATAGCTTGGGAGATAGAGTAAGGAAAAGAGAGTAATGCTGTTTGAATCCAAACCCCTACAGAGGAAGAAGTCTTTCATCTCCTTCAACATTGATCTTTCCTATATAAAATAAAGGAAAACAAAATGGGAAAATAAAAATAGGAGGGAAAAAAAAAAGAAAACGAAAAAAAGAAATAAAGAAGGGGGGAAAAAAAGGAAAAAAAGGAAAAATGAAAAAGAAAAAAGTACATTATTACCACAGAGTTTGGAAATTAGTGTAATGTGGAAGCAGGAGCGTGGGGACTAGGAGCAGTAATAACCAGCAAGAGATGCAGAATGGCTGCTCAGTACAGGCAACCACACTGATTTCAGCTATGTCAGGCAGATATATTATTATTCTCAGAGGCATCCCCCAGGCCTTCAGGTTAAAAAGGGTTTGAGCCAATTTCTAAATGTATTTCTTACCACTTACACATGCTTTTGGTTACTTGGAGTTGCTGTTAGAGACAGGAATCCTTGGAGGAGACTTAAATAGTGTGGACTTCCATACAGCCCAAATCGATGGCTCTGGAAAGGGAACCTATCATCCTGTCACAGGCTCAGTGGCAGATGCTTGGCTAATTTGCTCTTGAAAACCTACAACAACAGAGAGTCCCATCTTCCCTGAGCAATCAAGTCTGATGTTCACCCTATCTTTGTGAGAAGGTGGCTTTTCCTAGTATCCACTAGCCTGGCACTGATAAGCTCAAGCTTCCTATTACCACAGCACAAAGAAATTTTTTTTGTCTGTTTTGCTTCTTTTTGTTTGACCCTTATTACACATTTGCAGGCTACTGTGAAATGTCACCACATACATGCACATGGATGTGTATCACAAATGTAATACAGTTCACCTGTGTGAAAGATGTTTCCTCTTTCCTTTTGCTAGTACCTGTCAAGGTCATGCTGATTGCAGATAGCCTGGGAGATGTGAATCGCCAGTGGCATCCAAAACTCCTCAGCCTTTGCCATGACCTTAGCAGAGAACCTGCAAAAGGCTTCATTTTGAATCCATTTATCAAGTCTTTCACTGTAGGAATTTTCAGAAGGTCAGAATTCTTTCAAGTAACTCGAACTGGTAAACCCCAAAATGCAGATCCTCAGAATGTCACACACCTCTAGAGAGTGACGGCCAGGGAGCGCATAATATGTGCTCAGGGAAGTCAATGTTCATTGAGGCAATTAAATATCATGTTTTATATTGCTGTCACTTGTAATCTAGTTAGAATGGAAATGAAGAACGAGTTGTCTATGCAATTGCTATGATAAACATCACAGAAATTGTGTGGAAGGACTCACAATAAAATACTAAGTTGCTATTATCTCGATGGCAGGTCTGTCCTCTTACAGAGCAGTAAGTAATAACTCTTTCACATTTGCAAAAGAAAGCAATATTTGCACTGCAAGGATGTGTCCTGTTAGTTTCAAAATAACGTCAATAAGATGCTCTCCTTAGAAACATCTCCCCCATCCAATTGTTTCCCAATCACAATTCATTTAGTCAAGGACAGCACTCTGCTAGAAAGTAGGAGTCATCCTGCTCTCATAATTACTGCTCCTATGTGCAAACATTGACAGCACACAGGCAATTCTGGCTGATTTAGCCAAGTGAAAGGTTAATACTGGGTAACTGCAGCCAGGATATTTCTTCCAGCAGGAAGGTGTTCAGCATGCAATAAAACCTCGATGGCTACTGTTAAGCCATCGTGCCGGGACTTTGCTTAAACGTGGCTTCAAAGGGAAAGCAAGTGCTGGAGCACAGGGCCATTAGCTTGCTTGTATCATGCATATTGGACTTTGCACAACAAAGCAGCCTAGGAACTTGCACAGTGAAAATCCTCAACAGTACTGAATCCCCTTTCTATGCTAAACTATACTTATGTGGCACTCCACCAAGAAGGATTTAAGAAAAAAATAATTGTTTTATCCCCTCCAAGAGGAACTTCAGTCAAATCCAGGACAGCAGTTACTACATTAAACTCTTCAAGATGCTCCTTTCAAGTCAAAGCACTCAAGGGATCTAAGTTCCAAATTTCTTGATGGAGAAGCATTGATCTTTCTAAACTTCTAAGGACAACACTGGAAGCACAGTCCTGAAACATACTGGATAAGAAGACCAAATTGCATGATTTAAAGCAAAACACAGAACCCAAGTGCTTGTGCTACCCCAGACTAAAAAGAAGCTGAATCAACAGCCACCTGGACAGATATATCTGCACACCAGCAGCACTCCCATATCTCATGCTGTGGGCACAAAGTTATTCATGTTCACACTAGAGCTATATACACACCTGAGACCCACACTGCACTTCAGCTTCAGTTCTTAAGATGCAGGATACAGCCCTGGCCTCAGTGAGGTGAAGGATCCATTGGGAATTTATTCTAGTCAACACTGGTGCAGGTGACACATGGTCTAGGTTGCCCCATGTGTAATGGTTTGGAGTAGACTAATACTTAGAGACTACTATCCAATTCTTTGTAAAAAGAATAAAACCTATACTCTTGTCTCATGCTTCACACTAAGCAGCCAAAGCATGGATTAGCTGAACCACTGCTTATTCCTGCTCTGTTTTATGAAAGACAGAGGCTAAATCAGGTAGATGGGAAAGTCAATTCAGGATGTTTCAAACAAAAATAAACAAGGGTAGAGGGCTAATACTTTGCCATGTTTATTAGCATCTTTTCAGAGAGGTTCTACTCTCTCTTTGATAAAAGACAACTTTAATTGCAATAGGTGTAGGTGGCCACCTGAAGAATCAGTTGCTCTCTCCTAATGCAGTGAGATAAAGAGAAGGGAATTGAAAGAGCTAATGATCATGCACATGAATACATTAGGCAGCAGCTAAGTTCTCCTGCACGTGTACTGCAGCACAGCTGTGAGTAAAATGAGTTGAGGTTTTTTTAACAGTAGCCCTATTTACTCTGTCATCAACCCAGGGTTTTTTTGGTTCTTTTTTTTTATCATTCTTCCATAACCACTGATAATTACCTCATATATTTTGTAAACTGCAAGTCCATTTTCAGAGCAGAAATGGCACTTAGACACGGATTGACTCCAATTGGCTTCGCCGCCTGCTCCACAGAGGAGGAGGCCATCATCTGACTTTTAATCTCATATGAAACAAAAAGATTAAAGTGTCAATGTTAGGATGAGCCACCATGACGGCTGCCCTGATGGAATGGTGCTTCTGAACTGCTCCTAATAATATGTATGCAAGGAAGAGATTTTTCTTTATAATGCATGTAATTAGAGTGCAGGACAAAATGTTCTGTTCAAATTCATGACATGCACGACTAATAGAGAAGGAGAGAATGAGGCCCTTGGCTGTTTATTTGCATGAAAAGGCTTCAATATAGGCTGTACTTTGGAGAAATTAGTTTTTAATCTAGGTGACTAGATGAGATTTTGACCCTGAACTGTTTTTGTGTTGACCTGGGAGAATTTATGCAGAAATAAATGTGATGTCCTGGAAGCCAGACGGGTGTCACTTCTTTCTTTTTTTTTCTTCATTAATTTTTGAATGTCTCATGTAGTCAAGAGGAGCATAAAATCGCTCCTTTTAAAAGGTTCACCTTACTTGAATTTTGCTTTGATGAGACACAATCAAAAAAAAAAAAAGGCAGATGGAAATCTTAGCAGGCATGTATTCTTGGTAAATTTGGGCATCCAAGGAGTTAGAAACATTGATTGAGCAGCGATTCCCCCTGCTTGACCTGTATAAAAGAGAAACCTACAACTGTAGCTTTCCATGAATACGTTAGGAGACACTGAAAGAGTTGGGGCTGTTCAGTCTGGAGAAGAGAAGGCTCCGAGGTGATCTTATTGTGGTCTTTCAATATCTGAAGGGGGCTTACAAGAAAGCTGGGGAGGGACTTTGTAGGCTATCAGGTAGTGATAGGACTAGGGGGAATGGAATAAAGCTGGAAGTGGGGAGATTCAGGCTGGATGTGAGGAAGAAGTTCTTCTCCATGAGAGTGGTGAGAGCCTGGAATGGGTTGTGCAGGGAGGTGGTTGGGGCCCCATCCCTGGAGGTGTTTAAGGCCAGGCTGGATGAGGCTCTGGCCAGCCTGATCCAGTGTGAGGTGTCCCTGCCCATGGCAGGGGGGTTGGAACTGGATGATCCTTGTGGTCCCTTCCAACCCTGACTGATTCTGTGATTCTATGATTCTAAATAGGGCAACTTACTCTCCCAGCACAAGCTCATTATGAAAAACTATTGTTCTGCAATTGTAATAATACCTGATCCAACAAGTCTTTGAAAGGGGGGTTCAGAACACAACTACTTTTCAAATAGCATGGTTCATTTAATGGCCGGTACGGGAAATGCACAGCAACTGCAGGCCAAGATTTGGTGTGGGGCCAGGCTACAAACCTCACTTCTCCAGGGAGAAGGTACTCTGAGCATGTCTGAAAAGGACCCTCACCTCCACTGCCTCACATCTCCAGGAACCATTATTAAGAACACAAAGTAGGGACAACAATGATATCTACTGTTTCAGAGCATTAAACTGCTGCTCTTTCTAAGTGTTAATTACTCCTAGCCTGAAGTTGGTTTTATACAAAATCAATCTTTTAAACAACTGTCAGGGACATGGGAGGCACTCTAGTCATTGCTGTTGGTGTTTAGGGTGCTGGGTGACCCTGGGCACTCCTTAGGGCTGGGGTTTGCTTACCAGTTTCTCTTCACCTAGCACTGTGTACAAGCTCCAGCAGACAATGGCAGACGTCCAGCATCTCCTCAGCATCCCACTACAGAGAGTTCAAAACACTTTTATGCTAAGGGGAGTGCTGGTCACCCACTGGGACCAGCAGTCAAACTGCTTCAGACAGGAAAGGAGTAATGTAATGAGCATACAAGCTTCACAGCAGTAAAGGACATGGAGCCATGAATTATTTCTGTAAAAAATCACCGCATTAATTAAGGAGAATATATAATTTCTTTATGGTTTTAGGCTTTGAGGAAGGCAGAGAAGAAAGAAACTTTGATGGCTGGGGAAAGGCAAGGGCAAAGTGTCTTCCAGTAGCTTGATGAATGAACAGGTCACAGCAGTAGAAGGAAAGTGAGGGTTTCTGTTCTAGCTGATGAAAAGGGTATTTCTGTGAGCAGAACAGAGGTTGGAGCAGGCCAAAGCCATTTTGGATTCTGCCTAAGGCTTGGGAAGTTTGAAAGACAGTCTATCCACAAATTTCTGGGCTAATTGCTAAATCTGCTTTTTAGGAAACCCACTTTCCACCCTTTGCTCTGCTGTGATCTCCTGTGAAATGTAAGGCATGCTTGCTTACACTCTCTGCACATGCTGCACAATCCTGCTTGCACATATAGGAATAGCAGACACTGAGTTGTGTCAGCAATACCTCACAGAGGCAGGTGCTGCAGTCATGGAAGGAGGGGTAGTAGGCAAGGAAACATGTCTCTTACCTCTGAGCTTCCTCACCTGCAAATGTTTTTCCATTTTTGGAGTGAACTTGGAATTCCACATCATATAAAATTGTTTTATTCCTGACTACTGCTTGTCATAACTTTCCGTAAGAAGAGCTGATAGACACACAGCTCATTAGATAAAACTAAAGGAGTCTCCCAACTTCCTTCCTTCCATCTCACAGCCATCACACTGTTTCTCTGCAGGGTTTGGAAGCAGGTGGATTTGGTGATTTATCTGCCTCTAGATTTGAACCTTATGTTGCTGTCTCACTTTTCTCTGAGCTGAGGCATCTTTTTAAAACTTTAGTCCATGAATCTCTCTCCAATATGTATCAAATAGCAAAGACATGGATTTAAGAGCAACCACACCCTGCTATTAAACAAGGTTAAAATGGGCACAAATTTATGGTTGTGGCATTTAAGAAGGCCTGGGAATGTGGTAAAAATAATTGGGCTTGGGTAAATGTTCAGCCAGGATTTGCTGCTGGGAGAAGTGCAGCCAGGTTGGTTTCTCAGGTCAAGTACAAGCGAGGAAGAGAAATCTGGAAAGTTTACTCTGGAGGGGCAAGAACCATGGGATGGGTTTTCTGAGTGAAAGGATGTAGAGACCTGAACAGTATGCACAGGATACATACTGTCACTCCTGACCCATTCCCTCTGCAAGCAGTGCTGGTGACACTGCCTGTTCTATGATGATGAAGAGAAGCTTTCCACTCAGTCCCCAAACAAAGCCTTTCGCCCTCCACAGTGCTATCAGAGCCACTAAAACCAAGGGAGGAACAGCTGAGCACCTACACCCTGCATCATCCCCTCTGGCAGCACTTGGACACTCATATATATGCTGCTCCAAAGAACATTTTTCTCAAGGACATCAGGAGGGTGTCCAGTAGCAGAGCATCATACTCAGCACAACACACAAAGCCACCTCTGCCAGAGAAAGTTCTTACAAATCAATCTGCAAAAACTTTAGGCAGGTAACATTCTCATCACAACCTGCCCTGCTTCCAAATCTGAGAACAGGAGTGGTCCCACTGAAGCCTTACATCACCTAGGTTTTACCCAGCTCATCCTCAAGCAAAGCATTAGGTCACTTCAAAATGTGTGTGACAGTTCTACACATGTACACAAGTTGCACACAAGTAGCTGGTGAACTGAATTACTTGACAAGTGATTTTCGTACTCATTTCTATGCCATTAATTCAACAAAAACTTATGCTAATATTTCTCATTTACCAGAAGACTTTTCCAAGCCAAGTCCTGGATGCTGAGATAAAGAAATGCCTTCAGGAATGACCTGGGAAAATATGTGCCAGTTTTCATTCCCTTTCCAAACTTTGCCAAAAGCTGTTTTGAATATACATACTTTTTTACCCTGGAAAAATAAAGCTTATTAGAAACTCTGTATTAGTAGAAAAAACAACACAGTGATTGTGGCACAGAACATCACATAGATGAGACAAGGAATGAGAGAAAAACCACAGTAAAGGAGTCTCAAATATGGTCATGAGGTAAAAAGGGAAGACTCTTCCTCTGATAGTTGAATTTGAGTACCTGTGAAGTGAAGGAATAAAGTGTAGAATATCTAAACTATGTGAAATCAGAAAAGAAACAGAGAAAAAAAAAGAGAAAACCTGTGAGATGTGCTGCTCAGGTGTTGTAGGACTTATGACTGTTCAAAGCACCAAGTCTGACTATTTTTTTTTTAGTTAACCCATTGTGTCTCTTACAGAATACATCCAGCTCTAAATACTGCCTCTCTGTCTGAGTTTAGATTTTACAAGTGTCTCACCTGCTCAGATAACACTTGAAAAGTCAGTTCAGCTGAGCAATTCCCATCACCTGGGAAACTAAGAGCTGGCATGAGAAAAGGGGCTTCATTACAAGGTCCTTTGCTGACATAGGTATTTGATGGCAGCATCTTGGCAGGTTAGCACTCACCCTCTATTGCTCTAGAGAGGAAATTAAAAAATACAAGTTAAAAAAAAAAATATATATATATTTCAGAGCAAAACCAGATTGTGCTAAATGTGATGGGCCCTCTGACCACAGTGTACCTATGCCAGTCTGTGAAAGGTAACATCTGGGGTGGAACAAAACATTTTCTAGTTTCTGTGAAGTCCAGAAGCAACAGATCTGTAGGCAACTCGAGAGCTTTCCTGAGTTTTGAGCACATCTGTACAGCACCTGGCACATCTGGGTAGTGATTTCCTGCAGTGATCATACTTGAGCTGCAAATACAGTTGAATTTTTGTTTTGTTTCTCTGGATGATCTTGGCTGTTGGAAATGGGAAATGCAGAGAGAAATGCATTTGGAGAATGGTAATGAGGGGCCATAAAAGAGTTTGTACATTCATTGTATCCCCAGCTTTCTTTATGGGCTAATTACCATGCAGCCTCATGTTTGGTTTCTGAGCAGTTGGGAAACTAGTTGGAAGGTGTATTGCTGAAGCTACACTGTCTCATTATGCTACTTGCTTCTTCAGTTGGAAAAATCATCTCTGACAAGCCACTTTCCTGGGTGCAGAGCTCAAAAGACGCCAAGAGGCTTGGGGCTCGATGAAAGGTATTTGATGTCAATAGCATTTGACATATGCGGGTTTGATATGTTCCTGGCTTCTAAGTGATGCCAAAAATGCAGCTTATGAGAATAATATAAAGGCAGAGGACAGAGATCTAACCTCCTTCAGATAATTGCTCTGAGTTGTTGCAAGGTGACCTTCCTCCCCACACTGGCAGCTTATTGGTGAGAGTGCAAAAACATTTGTCTCTCCCCATTTTCCAGGTAAGAGGCAGTCGAGGCTGCTGAGAAAACATCAATGACCCTGTGTCTGCTGCACAGCTGGGCTAGGTGGTAGCCCTCATACCAGCACAAGGGCAGCTGTCCTCAGGCATCCCAAACAATTACTGTCTGTGATGCTTTGCAACCCCCTTGGTAAAACCAACAGCTTTGGTTTGTGATTCCTGTAGAATGAAACTTTCCAAAGGCATAAACCTACCTCTCTCATCAGCTTCCTCCTCCTGGGCATGTCTGGGCACCTGAGCACAGGGAAACAGGTGCTGAGGGACAACACAGGTCCTTTTCCCTCAGAAAGCAGGAAATGAAGCTTTCAGGGGTGGAATCCTGTGCAGCTCTGCCCTGTCCCTCATTCCCCAGACAGCCTGGCATCTCCTTTCAAAGGTATGACCCACTGCAGTTAAGTGAGTCCTGGACTGGGCTGTTAACTGATAATAAATAAATTAAGGGTGAGGCAGGACGTTAATAATATGAAAACACTCAGTGTCTGGATTCTGAGCTGAAGGCTCAGTCTTCTTGACAGTCATGCAGAGACACACAGCAGCATGGAGATGAAGGGCTCCATTTCCTACCATCTTCCCTGGGGAAGAAACACACTGGGGCATGGCAGTGACGAGGAAACCAGGTCTACCCAATTTCACAGTGTTATTTTGCTGTGAGTGTAATGCTCAGGGGGAGACATCCTGCCTGCCTGCCTGCCCTGTGCCACCCCTGTTCTCCCTACCTAACAGCCCTAGGTGGTGACAAGGTGGCTCAAAGCAGAGCTGACAACCCACATGGCTACTAAAACCATTGGCATGTCTGTAGATGGGAAGGAACAGTCCTAGCTCTTTCCTACCTGCATGGCTCTGGCCCCTCCATCAGTCAATAGAGCCTCAGGCTATGCCAGTTCTTTTTGTTACCAATGCAGCCATGGGGCTGGGCAGCATCTTGGCCCAGCACCCACCATGAGGTGAGACCTTCTGGGAGCCTGAGATAGGCAGGAGCTCCTTGCTACTGTGCAGAGGGCTCTGCAGCAGGGAGAGAAACCTGGGGGCTGTGTCCCTCAGTGGATGTGGCATTTGGTATTTCACTGTCCCAGTTACATTCTGCTGAATTTCTCCTGAGCTCTCAGTCATCTTGTCTACTCAGTTCCTCCTGGTATACCTGTACCTGGGGCAGGCTTAACCCCATACTCAAAAGGAGGTACCAGTGCCCAACACCCTTCTCAGGCCCTTCTTCTGTGGCAATTTTAGCCAAGAAACCCATGGCAGGAAAAATTAGATTGCTCCTCACAATGCTGGTGTGGGATGGCTTGAGGGACAGCATGAGCTAGCTGCTGCTCAGGTAGCCTCCAGAGGAAATCACACACAGAATCTTACTGTCAGGACATTGCCATGATACTATGCTCCAAGGTAAAAAAGCCTGCTTTTCACACCATGCTCCCAAATGTAGAAATAAACACAAAAAGCGAGTTTCTCTTTTACTGATTCATTTTCCTCAGAGTCAAAGCAGCACAGAGCAATGAGTCAAGAATATTAATGATGCTCTGTCTGGGCTGGCCAGCACTGCGTGGCCCCAGAGCCCCAAATCAGCACCAGGAGGGGAGAGGAAATCTTTTTGTGCTTTGCTCACAGAGCATTTTCAGAGGTGTATTCCTTCTTTCAAATGTGAAAGGGTGAATTATACCTCTTCCCAAATGTCATCGGTTGCAGCTGGTTCTCAGCAAATTGTTCTGCTGTTTAATGGGACCAGCTTCCATGCTTGCTTGAATTTTGCATCTCCTACTGTCAGGGCCAAAATTAATCTGTCTTTCCACTAGGAAGAATACTTTTTGTCCCCCAGCCACCCTTGTTCAGATAGAGCAATCTGCTGACAGCCCTCAGTCGTGTAAGATGCAGTAAAGATCACATAGTTTAAAGGTGTCTTTGAGGACTGGAAATCCAAACATCAGGCCTGGAAATCACTTTTGAGAACACAGACCAAAGACAATGAGTAATCTGCCAAAGACAGACACGGAACACACCAAGGTTCAGTACCTGAAGGTGGTCTACAAGAAAGCAGGAAGGAACTTTTTACAAGGGCTTGTAGTGATAGGGTGAGGGGAAATGGCTTTAAGTTTGAGGAGGGGAGACTTAGACTGGATATAAAGAAGAAATCCTTTACAGTGAGGTGTTGAGAAACTGGAACAGGTTGCCAAGGGACATCATGGGTGCCCCCTCTGTGGAGGTGTTTAAGGCCAGCTTGAATGGGGCCTTGAAAGACCTGGTCTAGTGGAAGGTGTCCCTGCCCATGGCAGGAAGTTGGAACTAAATGATCCTCAAAGTCTCTTCTATCCTAAACCATTCTATAAATTCTATGAAACTCCCAAGTGAAATTTAAAATGCTAGTCCTAATGCTCTCCATGGTACAGTACTACATAACTGTTTCTCTGCTTTTTCAGGTACCTTACACCTGCTTCTTAAACATCCTTTCATAATAGGAAAAAGGAACAAAAAACCATGTTTCCATTTATGAGTAAGAAACTTTCTCAGAAGTTCATAAGAAGAAGAAATCAATGTATGTTCCAGGGCACAATAAGATTTCCGAGCAAGCCTGCTTTATTATTCAATTTAAGCACAACTGAAATATATAGCTGTTTCAAATTTGGTTCCTATCTGAAGCATGCCTTGTAGAACAATGTTTCTCTTTCCCTGTAACTCTGGCTCCACAACACCAGTCTTATTTGCCAGGCTGAGTGAACAAAGATTTATCCATCCACGTCACGCATATTATGTCAAATTTATTACAGCAGCTTTTCAGCATATTTCCAGTCAAGGCTTCTTTCCTCTTACAGATTCTGCAAATGAACAACAGTTTTAGTTACAAATGCCTCTCTGTGAGGCAGTACTCCTGACAACAGACCTGAACTCGCTGTATTTCTTGCAGAATTGTGACACCCATGTAACCAATCATCACGACACCTTGCTGAGAAGCACCGTTTTGCTCTGCAGTTGATGTATTCCCAACTCAAAATGGACAGGAGGGATACTGGGAGTCATAGAATCATAGAATCAGCCAGGTTGGAAGAGACCTCCAAGATCATCCAGTCCAACCTATCACCCAGCCCTAAGCAATCAACCAGACCATGGCACTAAGTGTCTCATCCAGTCTCCTCTTGAACATCTCCAGTGATGGCAACTCCACCACCTCCCTGGGCAGCCCATTCCAATGGGCAATCACCCTCTCTGTGAAGAACTTCCTCCTAACATCCAGCCTATACCTCCCTGGCACAACTTGAGACTGTGTCCTCTTGTTCTGGTGCTGGTTGCCTGGGAGAAGAGACCAACCCCCACCTGCCTACAACCTCCTCTCAGGTAGTTGTAGACAGCAATGAGGTCACTCCTGAGCCTCCTCTTCTCCAGGCTAAACACCCCCAGCTCCCTCAACCTCTCCTCATAGGGTTTGTGTTCCAAGCCCCTCACCAGCTTCGTTGCCCTTCTCTGGACACATTCCAGTCCCTCAACATCTCTCTTGAATTGAGGAGCCCAGAACTGGACACAGTACTCAAGGTGTGGCCTGACCAGTGCTGAGTAAAAGAGAAGAATAACCTCCCTTGTCCTGCTGGCTACACTATTCCTGATCCAGGCCAGGATGCCATTGGCTCTCCTGGCCACCTGGGCACGTTGCTGGCTCATGTTCAGCCTACTGTCAACCAGCACCCCCAGGTCCCTTTCTGCCTTGCTGCTCTCCAGCCACTCTGTCCCCAGCCTGTAGTGCTGCTTGGGGTTGTTGTGGCCAAAGCGCATAACCCTGCACTTAGCCTTGTTAAATCTCATCCCACTGGCCTCTGCCCACCCATCCAGCCTGTCCAGGTCCCTCTGCAGGGCTCTTCTACCCTCCAACAGATCAACACCTGCTCCTAACTTGGTGTCATCTGCAAACTTACTGATGATGGACTCAATTCCTTCATGCACATCACCAATAAAGATATTGAATAGGATGGGGCTCAGCACTGATCCTAAGCCTTGACTATCACTTGAATAAATCAAGTGTACATCTTCATGTCCCCACAGAAGAGACAACCCAAAGAATTAGCTGCCCACAGCCGAGGCCCTGAACCTTGGTAGAGGTTTGTCTGAAGGACAAATGACGCACGTGGAAGCACGAAGAGCAAACGTCCACAGATCATATTGTGAAACAGAGAGAGCTGCAAGGGGTTGCTGACAAATGGTGGCACTGCTAATGAGCCTCTGGGCTAAATTTTCCCTTTTTTGAGTGAAAGCACAGATTTACATTAGCTCTGAGCCAGTCAGGCATTAACACCTGTTTATAACGAGGCTCAGTGACTGTGATGGCAGCACTCAGGTGCTACTAGGTAAATGAACTGGGGTTTGGGCAGGAAAACGTCCTGCCTGGCTCTTCCCAGCTGGCAGTGCAAGCACCCAGCAAACACAACAGTGAAACACCATTTTCAATTAAGGAAATAGAGGCCAGTCCCTAGTTTGCAAATTCTGATCTGTGAACAACTGCACAGACCATATCTGAGCTGCACTTGGATAAAAGAACAGAATCACCCCAAACACTCCTTCTTCCTGACAGGAGCTCTCCTCTGTGCTCTTCTGCCCTTCCTATGCCTAAGCAGCCACAGCCTCAGCCCTCCTTTGGTTTTGTCTGCAGAGGAGCCTTGAACCAGCCCCAAGGAGTTTTATATACTGAATGCAGTGTGGACAGCTGTGTCCAGGAGCCAGGCTGAGAAAGTGAGAAATGTTTATGAAAAGCTCTTGTTGATATTGCTGAAGGTTTCACTACACTTTCCAAGTCCTCTCAACTCTGCAAGCCTCATGGCCCATGCAAATTGTAGCAAGTCTGGAATTTCTGTTGGCAAAGAGGGCTAAACACTTTGGAGCATTAGTACACATTAGATTCTCTGCTGCTCTAATAATCTGCATATCACAGAGAGCACAGGTAAAATGTATAATCTGTATCAGACCCAGGGAAGAAGATTAATGTGATTAGTCATAAATGGACTGAGAAAACTCATTTTGGATTTTAGAGGGGTGCTATTAGTTGCTCTTGAAGAAGTTACAAGTGCAAAGATATCAAGCATCACATAACTATTCAACTTAGCAATGCCAGCATTTCTCTGCATTAGAATTTTACACTAGAAACTGAGAAAAAAAAAAAAGAAAGGCAGGATTTAAAGAGCTGTCAGGAAAACTGAAAAGGCTTCACAGCCCCAGAGGTCTGAAGAAAATAAATGCAACCACTCGGAGTACTTTTTAAATCATGGAGAAATGACATTGAATAAGCTAACAATGGGGAATTTCCTACAGCAGTAAATAGGAATATCACTCTTCAGCCCTAGGCTTTACAAAAGAAAGCAATGTCTTTTGGCAGATAGCAAACTGAGGTACAAAGAAATAAAAAGTTTCTTTGTCCTGGTCCTGCAGGAACCATCTGGGAGTCATGAAGAAAAGGCAAGTGTCCTGCACAGCATTTTAGTGCCCTTCTTACTAAGCAATGCTGCCCATCTACACAGCTTTGTATCTACTACAGATGATGCCAGCTAGCATCAGTCCTGCAAGAGCTGAGCCCCTTCACTGCCACTGCAGTAGGGTGAGCCTGTGAGGTCTGCATTCACATCAGCTGGTGCTCCTCTCTCTTTGGAGCAACCGTGCAGGCTCAGCCATTCAAATGCTGAATCCCGCTAATTCCCACCCACAGTGCAGCACCAACTTTATCTTCCAAACCACAGTCACCTCAAGACCAGTAATTTTCAGTTCACTGGGAGAATCACTGAGCTCTGTGCATGTGCTTTGAGGGATGTCAGATATGTGGAGTGTTACACAATGGAAGGTCCTATATCACATGAAGGGGACTCCCTGTTAGGTCAGCAGGTATTAAGGCACAACAATTCTAGGTCTTAATCCCAAAGCAGCAGTGTTGGGTGACAGCACTTAAAACTGGACTCAGGGGGACAAGGCACTCTCTTCTGAGGGCATGCAAGCAACAAACTCTTCTGCAGGTCTGGGTTGCAGGACAGCTGGAAGGAGGTGAAACTCTAATACACCCCTCAGAGGACAAAATACGCTAACAAAACCATCAGCATCCATCCATCGTTTGTCAGGGAATACAACTTTTGCCTTCCAACTTTGCTCATAGCTAAGCACATGCTTAAGTGGTTTCCTGCAGTGGGAAGTCTTTGCTGAACAGAGGCCTGCAGGAGCCATTGATCATTTCCACTGGTAAACAACCTTGTTTTTCACCAAGCAGAGGAATACACGAATGCAAAAATACAGACTGTGGACTAAAAGGGTTTGCAGCATGCCCAGAATCTCATGGAATAACTGTGGCCTAAAATTAATTAAAAAAAAACCCAAAACAAACAAGAAACTTGTAAAGAGAAGTTTGGGCTCCCCCCTCCTTTGACATCCCTTGGAGACCAATAGTTTCTTTTTCAACAAAGTACACAGAGCAGCTTCCTCAATGTAACATCATGGGCAGAGCATAATTCATGCATCTGAAGTTCTCTTATGAAAACAAACAAACAAACAACCCAATCAGGAAAAAAAATAGACTCTGCCACAGGAAAGCTCAGCTTTTGTCACATGAATCAATCAAAACCAGCACCACATTCCTTTAGTTTCAGTATAAACTGTTATTCCCTAACTTTCAGTGAAAAATGCCCATTCCAAATGGCTGTTTGTCTTTAAGTGCAAAACCAAATCTTCAACCACAGTACTTCAAATGAAGATTACTGTTCTCAGAGAAAGAAATACAAATAATCCCTTTTCCAGTCACCTGTGAGTAAAGCACTTTGCTTCCAAATTCAAGGGACTCTTCTAAGCAGAAGGTTGCCTGTGACTGCCAGATAATGGGTTTGAGATGCTCTGGGGCCAAGGTTTTTTTGCTTTGCACTGTATTTTTGTGGCCTCTAAATGTGATGGTGTGTAAAAGATACTAGCATTTCTAATTAAAATCCTCATTAAAAGAACTTTTAATCAATTCCTGGGTCAGGAATGTTTACATATTTATTGTAGATAATGAGGATCATTCAAAATATTCTCAATATCTGACACACTACCAATTTCTTGGCCCTTCACTTGATTTGCATTCAGTGGAATTTTTCTATTTTCTTCCCTTTTTTTCCTCCTGATTAGTGTATTTTTTCGAAAACTAATTTCCAAGAGTGGCCAACATTACCCAAGTTATGAGAGTTAAAGGAAAGTAAGGCCAAGGAAACAGCTTAAATCAGTATTTTGCAGATAGGGATCTTTTGATTGATTTTCTTTTTTCAACTCAAGTGAAAAAAGCAGAATGAACTCCTACTTTAGCAGCTACTGAGTATTTAAGAGACCATCAGGAATTTAACAAGCCAGTGCTGTATTTATCCCAAAAGCTGCCCTTCCTAGGGGTTTAAAAGGTTCTTCCTTGAGTGTTCCATTTTTCCCAGAGTGCATATCAAGATTCTATTTTCTCCTTAAACCTCATGTAAAAGTGTTCCCATGTGCCACTGTCTGCAAGTCTCCTATACCTTAGGGAAAAGATCACAGAATCACAGAATATTAGGGGCTGGAAGGGACCTCAAAAGGTCATCTGGTCCAACCCCCCTGCCAGAGCAGGATCACCTGTACCAGATCACACAGGAACACATCCAGGTGGGTCTTGAATATCTCCAGAGAGGGAGACGACATAACCCCCCCTGGGCAGTGTTCCAGTGTTTCATCAGCCTCAGAGTGAAAAAAGTTTTTATGGAATAACTGTGGCCTAAAATTAATTTAAGAAAACCCAAAACAAACAACAAACATGTAAAGAGAAGTTTGAGCTCCCCCCTCCTTTGACATCCCTTGGAGACCAATAGCTTCGTTTTCAACAAAGTACGCAGAGCAGCTTCCTCAATGTAACATCATGGGTAGAGCATAATTCATGCATCTGAAGTTTTCTTATGAAAACAAACAAACCAACCTTAGGGAAAGGTCATCCAGTCCAACCCCCCTGCCAGAGTGGGATCACCTGTACCAGAGATCGCACAGGAACACATCTAGGTGGGTCCTGAATATCTCCAGAGAGGGAGACTCCACAAACCCCCTGGGCAGTGTTCCAGTGTTCCATCAGCATCACAGTGAAAAAAGTTTTCCTCATGTTTCCATGGAGCTTCCTATGCCCCACTGCCCCTTGTTCTGCCACATGGCATCACCGAGAAGAGCCTGGCTCCATCCTCTCAGCACTCACCCTTTCCATGTTTACTAACATTAATAATGACATACCTGTGTTTTGGTTATCCTGAGTTACACACTAATTGCAATGAGTTTAAGCAGAAAAACATTGTGATTTTTCCATTTCATATGAAAACCAGTGCTAGAGCTCACTCACAGCACTATGGCCAGGCTCTTGGCTGATTTGTTCCTCCTGTTGATACCACCACATCCCCTTCCCTTTCATGGAAGGCAAACACAGAGCTAAAGAAAGAAAAAAAAAAAGAAGAAGGAGGAAAATAAATCATTCTCAAGATTCTTGAAATACATCCTGCTTTGCTTTGGGCTGCTTTTGATTGGCTTCTGTATAATTAGTTCCTGCTCACAGTTTCTGTGATAATTGCACACTGTATTAATTGAGCATATATTGTACTCCATTGCAGACAGCAAATGATGAAGCTGTCAGTATTTTGTTAGCTATTACACTGCCTGATTCTTATGGGCTGTTTGATATTGGTAACAAATTAGCCAATTTATACATCATAAATAAGATTCAAACACCCTGCTTTATCAGCTGGAGAGAAAAATACTCTTATCTTGGTTGACAAAATGCTTGCACTAAGATTCCCAGTGCCTTTTGGCAGAAATTCATCAGAGCAGATGTATTCCTTCTATTGGGCACCATTTGGTTCAATTATTCTTAATGTTTAATGGCAGAATAATTGGACCAAATGGTTATATATACTCCAATAAAATACTTTCATTAAATGCTTTAATTGCCAGATCTCTATAACTGCAGTGCTGAGCTCTTTATTCTGCTTATTGACATTTGACAGACCATGATCTTAGTATGTTACTTTCATAAATCTCTTGATGAGCTTTATCAGAGGTGAGCACTAAACCCATGCAAGCAGGTCCTCCTGGCAAATAGGGAATTGGAACAAACAGGGGGAAAAGTGACATAAAGCTGCTCTGTCACAACCTAGGCACTCTGCAGCCGCACCAGGCAGGAGGATGAGGGTGGCCATGCTTGTTTTGTGCATTCAAGACATACTCCAAACATCTCTATGCTAGTGAGCACCTCAGTCTAAGTGGCAAAGCAGCTTTATTTTCTATTTACTGGGCACTTAAAGTGCTGATGCTCAAAGGCCTTCCTTGGCCAAAACTCTCACCAAACCAAGAGCTGTGACAGTGATAACACTGGGCCTGAACTGCACTCCATGGAGTCAGCCCAGTCAAATGATGAAACCAAAGCTCTAACACCTAGTATTCTGTATTACATGGTGACTACAAAATGAACAGGAAGAGGATGCCAGGAGGGGGAGTGAGCAGGAAGGAAGTCCAGAGCCAGGGGATAAGCTAAAGGAAGAGGGTGGGTAACTGCCTTCATTCTCCACAATACATGGGAAACAAATGTCTGTTGCTGAGGACCAATGGGGCATGGCTCACAAGCCGAGGGAGGACTTACAAAGCAGAGGAGGATTGCTGGCTTTCCTGGGCAGTGCCTGACTTGAGTGTTGCTTCTTTGGATAATGCCAGCTACAACAGGCCCTTGGTCACTGATTGGGGCTCCTTACTGCCAGGCAAAGTATGCAGTAATACATTTATCATGTGTCCAGAAATGGCCAGAAGCCAGCAAGGAGGAGATGAAGCTGTTGTCTTCCCACTTCTGGGAAATTCTCAGGCTATTAATAGTGCTGGATTTTATTTTTTAAACTGAGATATGAGAAAAGCATGGAAATACCTACCAGTGTTACCTGCTGTCACATAGCCACGTCCTGATTTCCACACCACTGAAATCACTGCAGGCACCACAGTGGTTTCAATATGTGCACCAGCTCTGAGACCTGGACATGCCTGCGCAACCAGATGACACTCTGGTGTCTGCAAAAACAAAGACTGCCCAGCAGGATGGAGCAGCAGAGAAGACAGTAAGAAAACTGAGTCTCTCCTGGGTCTCCGAACAGCCTCACTCCGCTGAGACACTCCAAACATTGAGCAAACAGTGAAGTGGTGCAAAATCCCCTGCGAAGAATTCTGCTGGGGATTGTTAGAGGATTAAACAGAGCAGAAGGAATGGGGAAGAGATGCATTTTTAAAGCTCCTCAATTAGTTTATAATTGCTGGCACCCAGCCAGTCTGGAAAGGCAGCAAAGGGATGGGAGCTGAGGGGCTGCAGCAGCTGCTCCCACCCCAGAGTCCTCCCACTGCCGACAGAATGGAAACACCAGGGCTGCTCTGGCTGCAATGGCCTTCACCTCACTCTCCCACCCACAGCTGAGGCCTGAGAAATGAAATATTGCACTGTTATGGATGACTTTCGTGTGTCTAATTAATGAGTAGAATTTTATCAGAAAGTTGTTTTGGTTTTTACCAGTCTGATTCCTTTTGTCCTGTCTGGGAAAGGACAGAGACTTGACTGAAAATTGAAGGGGTAAAGTGTATGGAAAAAAAATCCTACCTATTAAATTTTTCATCACAGTATTGCATTTCCTTATACTACAGGGAAAAGCAGTTATCTTCCAGGGATCCTTCAGCTCCAAAAATCAGTTCTGACAGCTCAGTTGTGAACCGATCTAACCACTGGGTGAATTTTCACACTTCAAAATGTTTCTTTTACCAAGAACCACAATTTCTAGTAAAAGCTTTCAGACAAACATTTCCAATCAGCAAATACACCAAACTGTGTTACACCTGACTGTGTGGGTCACAAAACCCTTCAAACAAAGCCCAGAACAACTCTGCTGCTACTCCAGATTGAGTGCTGCAAACTTACTTAGCTAATATTTACCCCACGTCTTTGGTGTATTAACAGCACGTTCAGAGTAGTCTGCACTGTCTGACCTCCACAGCTGAAAGCCCTGTTATGTCCATTCAATAATGCACAGCAATTTTAACATTGGTTTTCTACAGCAGGGATATTCCCCAGTGACTTCATTTGAGATATGAAACTGGAGAACGTATTCAAAAGGCATCTTTCCACAATCTCCATCACCCACCCTGTAAAAATATCAGGCAGAAAGAGGCCACTGAGCACATTTTCAGTTTAGAGGCAGCTCAGCTTCACTGAAATAAGAGGCATTTACAGACCTGGTGGGTCTCAGCCACCTCTCCCTAATGTTAGAGCAGACACAGTACTGCTGCACTAGGAGAGGAAAGGGACTTACTGCAAACCATTGAAGTAGCACCTGCTCATGAGTTGCCCAATTAATGTTTCATTGTGAACCACTTATACTGAGTTAGGGCTGGAGGGTACTGGGATGTCTGCAGAGATACTACACAGCTGTGTCCTGAAGGCTGGAAGTGACACAGGCACTTTCTGAATTACCCCCATTCAACACCCTTCTTAGAAGAGATTCGAACACAGTGTGTGGGTGGTTCTGTTATACCAGCATCAGACAGCAGAACAAAAGGTACTGTACAGAATAAAAGTCCTGCCACACAGGCTGCAAACCTGGGCTTTGCTTCTGCTGCTCCACTTTCAGATCTTTGCCAGCCCCGGAAATGACTGGGGAAGAACTTGAGCTGTGATGTGAAAAAGCTCAATTTTAATGATGAAGCTGGAAATCAATTGTTAGGAGGAGGCACAGACCTGGCAGACCCCTCGGTGTCTTTTGAAAGCAAGCTGTTTTCAAAGGGTAGCCTCAAGAGGCTGGAGATGGGAATTTCCCAACTAGAAAAGCCAATGCTGCTGTCATGCAAGAACAGGCTGGCTTCAGCAGATGGAGCATGACAGCAAGAATTCTTCAAGGCTTGAGAGCAGCAATTTCTACAATGGGCATAATCCAGGGGATAGTGAAAAAAAAAATCAATAGATGGATAATGTTAAGGCAATCAATAGGATTGAAGCTCTGAGGCTGAGTTGTATACGTGGAGAACTGACACTGACACTAGTCTGCTGTTGCCCTCACAAGTTTTGTCTTGAGGAGGAAGCTCTCAGCATTCTGGACACAGGCATCAGAGAGCAGCAGTATCCTGCAGCCAGCATGGTGATAATGGGAAAAAGATGCATTCTCTTGCAAGTGACATTCTGCATATCTGACAAAATTTATTTTCTGCTCTAGTATTCTCTGAAACAAATGTAGAGACTGATTACCAGATGTTCAGCAGACAAGCTGTGGAGGTGTGTCATGTCAAACATTTCACTGGGGTTACAAGACAAGAGTTATGGAAGATTAAATGCAAAATAATGTATTGCTTCATTTTCCCTGAGTTTTGCACATGCTTGTTACTCAAAGGGGATTAACATCTTCACATCTGAAGTGTTGTTCCTCCTGCTGTACAATGTGGGAAAAGCACTTGGGAAAACGCTAGGAAAATCTGTTGGCATTAAGGACTTTTCCAGTACCTCAGCAACTTGGGGTTTAAGCTGAGCAGTGCTAATCAATGAGGCTGAACTTCAGAGAATGGATTGGTTAAGGAGAATACTGGGAATTTGTCTTGATTTCCTATTAATACTGGTTTCTTTGGGTCAGCCCTAGCAAGTCCTATAGAACTCAGTCAGGAATGATCCTAAAAATTTATTTTAATTTTCCTATTTCCTTCAGAAAATGCAAAACCAAAAGGGACAGTGAGAAAAGCACCCCATCAACCTCAGTGTGAGGCAAAAAAATAAAGGCAACTTCACAATTTGGCTTGGCCAAACATCTCCAGGAGCTCCCTACACAGAGCTGCCAGTACTGGCCAGTTTCCCTAGCACCCTTTTCACCAGAGGTGAGTCAAGCACATCCTAATGATCTGTGCAGGAGCAGAGGATTTTAGGCTCAATATCTTCTAATGATAAAGGATTTACACCTTCATAGCAAAGCTTGAGGAGTGTCAGTACATGGCAGAGAGGTGCTTAAGGGCAGGACCCGTTGGCCTGCATTTGCTATGCAAACCTCATCTCACCCACTGCTTGATGGCCCCCTGATGCTCAATAGGAGTGCTGCTGCTCTCCTATTGAAACGCAGCATGGATCCCTCAAAGGTGCAGGTTCCCTGCTTTCACAGACCTGGCTCCCCTACAGACCAGGATATTACAGCTGTAGGAGATTAACACCTTGCTGCTGCCAATATCCTTTGAATGAAGCCTCTGGTCCTATGTAGCTGGGGCCAAAGGTCAGTTTTGCTAAGTAAGCAGGACAGGCAAGGCAGGGCACCAAATACCATTTATTCCTGAACTGTGCTGCCTTGCAGGGTAAAGTGCTTGAATGGAAGCACAAGGCAGGAGAGTTGTTATGGGGCCTGAGCTGCTGAGTATCGGCCAGCGTTCGGTCAGGGAGCCAAACAAAGCAGCCCTCCTGGACAAAATGGCATATTCTAAACCCCTCTACTGACCCATGTATGAAACAAAGGAGGAACATCTCTCCTAAGCACTTGCTGCAATGCCCTTTCTTACCTGGGTTTTTATTTATTTCTGTCTGGGAGCTGCTGGAGAGCAGCAATTCGCATCTAGCTGTAAAGAGGTTGCCACATGCAATTACAGAGAGAAAGTCTTGAAGGACACAGAGCCCCAGCAGAGAGACATTTGAAATAAACTTAAAGGGAAGAGCTTTGTTTAGCTGTGTGCCCTTTTGCTGCCCTGTAATTCTTTATGTCGATTAGAACAGAAAGATCAAATGTCTCATTTTCTCATCTTTATCTTGAGAAATGCAAAAATTCTTACACTTGATCTCTCTGAGCTCTCCTTCCCCAGGTTTGCTTACCCATACTTTGTCACTGTCACCTCTTTGGTTGGCCACAGTCTGCTTGTGTGCATGTGTGCCTTCAGAAAAGGGGCTCTGGTAAATGCAAAGGAAACAGTTTCCAAATCCCATCATGCTGGCACATCATCCCAACAGCACTTAATTCATGGAGTAACCTATTTCTGTCAGTTGCTTCATTCTCTCCAGGCTTGGCTATCCCTGTTAGATTTCATTACAAATTAGGCTGGATTTAATTGGGAATTGAGGGCCAAGCTGTTCCTCCGTATTTGCAAACACAAGATGGGCCAAAATGAGGCATATCCTGTCCTAAGACTGTGGGAGAAGAGACTATTGTCTTATGGCATCACAGAATCACAGAATCAATAAGGTTGGAAAAGACCTCAAGGATCATCAAAGTCCAACCTGTCACCCAAGACCTCATGACTACTAAACCATGGCACCAAGTGCCATGTCCAATCCCCTCTGGAACACCTCCAGGGATGGTGACTGAACCACATTCCAATGTCTAACAACTCTCTCCATGAAGAACTTTCTCCTCACCTCCAGCCTAAACCTCCCCTGGTGCAGCTTGAGACTGTGTCCTCTTGTTCTGCTGCTGGTTACCTGGGAGAAGAGACCAACCCCCTCCTGGCTACAACCTCCCTTCAGGTAGTTGTAGACAGCAATGAGGTCACCCCTGAGCCTCCTCTTCTCCAGGCTACACAGTCCCAGCTCCCTCAGCCTCTCCTCGTAGGGCTTGTGTTCGAGGCCTCTCACCAGCCTGGTTGTCCTTCTCTGGACACCTTCAAGTATCTCAATGTCCTTGTTCTTGCTTTCTCCTTCCTGGTGATGTAGGGGCACTGTAAGGACAGAAGGAGGGCAGATGTGGGAAACCCTTGCTCCAATGTGGAGCTTCTTCCTTTCAAGCAGGGTAAAACATAGAAGAGCCCTCTCTGAGGCCCAGGGAGGAGCCACCTACCATCCCAATTCCAGTCCTGTGGGCTCCTCCCAGTTTTTTGCCCTCAGCCTGTCCATGAAAGCCACTTTGTACTTACATAGGCAGAATGTGGAAAGGGTAGCTCACTGGAAGCAGCCTGCATCTATCCACACACCAGAACAGAGGTGAGTCCTGTCTCCAAACTGACACTGTGGTCCAAGATGCACAGAAAACTTTTTCCCTCTGGAGTGTTCCAAGTCCTATAGAAACCAATGTCCCCAAAACAGGGGGAGCACCAGATGCTATACAATGCTCTGCTGTCACTGTCCCTACACCGCTCAGCACCCACCAAGATGGGCAGAATAAGGAAAGCAAAGGGCCAATTCCACATCTGCACTAAGGATCCATTTGCAGTCTGCAGGAGGGGGGCTACCAAATCTTGCTTAAGTCAGATCTTATCTCATAGCAGTTATCTCTGAGGAATAACATGCATTAATCCATGTATACCTTTAATCTTTAGCAGGTACTTTATAAGGCTGAACAAAGACACAGATGTGTTCAGGATTCTACCAAGGGTACATCTGTCTCCAGATGAAAGGATCCTGACATCAAACTGCAGGCTGGGCTGGAAAAAGTTTTAAATCACTGTGATCAACACAAGTTTTGCACCGAAGTACAAATTCACATTCCCTGATTTCCTCTGGGTGACAGACAAATCCTGCTATTCTACTTATGAATGGGCCTCATTAACTAGAAAAAAAAATTGTTGGTGCAACCTGTTCCCTTTTAAATTAAACATATTAAAGTTGATAGATACCCCTAATTCTCTGCTCAGCCTTTTATGCATTGCAATAACACTGCTCCCATTGTTAGGCAAAGTCTTGAGTTTGCATAATCTGCTTTTCATTTCCCTGGCAGCTGCAGATCATTCTTGGTGACTAAATTAAAAACAGTTTCTTTCAAGAATCTACCAGATCTGCCCTGTTTTTTCTCCCAGTACCTATGAGTCAGGAAACAAATACGAAAAAAACCTTACCAACAAGCAGTAAATCCTATCAGATCAGGCTGGAAGGTCACCTCATCCATCCCTCTGTCCTGAGGCACTAATCAACGCTTCTTTAAGCCACTCTTGACAGATGTTAATCTAACTCTAAAAAGCTCTCATTGATGATTTCACAGCCCGTTCCTTGGCTTACCTCATGGCTGCAAGTCTGACCTAAACGTCCCCCACCACAGTCAAAGCTTCTCACTGCTTGTCCTGGCCACACTGGACTTGAAGAAGACTATTTCTCCTTGAGGAAGACTATTTCTTCTCTTTCAGGCAGCCCTTTACCTGTGTGTCAAGCTTTCCCATGCTTTTCCCTCCTCTTACAAACACACCTGCCTATACCTCTTCTGAAACGCCATTTCAGAGCCCAGCACTCCTGAACAGGAAGGTCAGACTGTTCCTCAGCCCATATCTGCTCCTGCATGTATTCCTGTTGTACAGGAGTGAAGAATGCAGGAGGTCAAACTCTTAGCCTGTCAGGACAGCAACAGGAGAGCATAGAGAGGATTGCTACAACAGCTTTTAGGGTTGGCACGCCCCAGCGGCAACCAGTTGATGCTTGCTGGTAGCATAGTGTTAGGCTGGTGCTGTGGTGCTGGGCTGACCAGAGAAGAAGCAGGTCCCAGGTAGGATGCTCACCCCACTCCTCCAGCTCCTGTCCAGGTGGTCAACCATGCAAACCTAGCCAAACCCAGCACTGCAGACTCCGCCAGTTTTGAGGACAACAATGTAGGTGGCGAGAAGCACAGGGAGTGTGAGCTATGTGAGTGGAAAAGTGGGGAAAACTCCAGGGAATTTAGTAGAGGAAGAGGAAAGAATTTGAGATGATAAATGAAAATGATCTGCTTTGCCCTCCATACCCCTTGCTAGAGCTGACTGTGAAGTCAGAAGAAACTCTCAATTTTCTGAAAGGAAGCAAAACCAAAACCAAAGCACAAAATCTTGCCATGGGTCAGATGCTTACAGCAGCGTCTAGTAGCAGCATTTTACATGCCATGCAATAAAGCACCAAGCTGAGGAGGGTTTCCAAATTCTGCAACTCAGCTGACAGCTTTTATGACAGGACGTGGCTTTGCCAGCACTTAGCCTTGTGCACACAGACTTCCCAGCTCTTCTTGCCCAGCAAGGCTGCTCAAACCTGTGCTTCAGGCCACTCTTGGAACACTCAGCTCATACTGTGCTCAGCTCTCAGCACAAAGCACCCACGTGGGTAATAACCAGAGATTATTGTAGGTGACCATCTGAAACCCTCCAGATCACCAGGCAAGTCTTACCTTGGAGGGCAAGGTGAGGGGCACAGCTGTTGACTCCACTGCAAAGGGACAGCCCTGCTCAGGATCTCAGCTGGTGACTGATTTGCACTGACATGCTGTTCCAGTCACACAAGTTGTGCATGATACTAGCTGCTTCTCTGGATGGAGAGAAGAACAGGGCCTGACAAATAGGATGGTAAAAGCACATCAAGGACATTACTCCACAACTCCCAGCTGTTAGACTTTTGTTGTGAGAACATAAAGGGGTCTTGTCGAAGTAACACAGTGTTAACATTAACAGTTTCCTCCTGCTTTACTTTCTAAGTGCCCAATCCTACAGAGCTTTACTAATACAGGCTAAACAAGATTTAAAGGCTAACTGAACCCCAGTTATAACTTTCACAGAGAGGATTAACTGCAACTTACTCACTGCTTGCACTGCTGTTTGCTTTCGGGGGGGGTGGGGGGGGGGGAGGGGCAGTTCTCACAGATGTGCCTTTTGGGTTTAAGCTACAAAAAAACTGGGGAGCTGAGCTGGCATCCAGCCTTGCTGAGGTGAAGGGCAGCAATCAGGCAGACAGTTGCCCAGGACAGCAAACCCCACTCTTGCCAGCTTGTGACTCTGCATGCTTGAGCAAAGACAAAAGCATTCCTTCTGGCATTGCATTTACTTGCAATTTACAAC
Organism: Indicator indicator; assembly: GCF_027791375.1. Lineage (NCBI taxonomy): Eukaryota > Metazoa > Chordata > Aves > Piciformes > Indicatoridae > Indicator > Indicator indicator. The sequence goes on along the minus strand of NC_072024.1, from coordinate 6,993,831 downwards.
AGCTAAAAATCAAAGGAAATGTAGCTAAAACACCTTTCCAAGGGAGAACAAAACTACTTGTACATTTCCATACAGCGAGAAATGACACATGCAAATAAAACCAGACCAGTCCACAGGGCCACATCAAGCAAGCTGGACACAGAGAGTGAGCAGTGCAAGTGGAATGCAAACCCAGAGCTTACAAAATCTTCCTTATAACATCTGAAGATTAAAGGTTCTACTGTTCTAGTCTGCACATGGCTTAAGAGGGGTAAGACTTATATGTACTGTGATTAGCCTATGTATGAGAAAAGATACACCTAGAGAGAAAAAGTTACTTTTTTAGATACAAAACATGTACAGAAGAGCACACCAGTATTACCCAAGGGAAACTGCAATTCCTGTGCATTTCATTACACCCACCTCTAACAAAAAAAATGCTGAATGGAGGAACACAGAATACCACAGACAAATCAAACAACTTTCCATTATAGAAGAGACAAAGTCACTAAAAGTGTTTTTAATTTTCACATTTACTTGACAAACTGGTGTACAGTGTAAATCTCTGCAGAACAGTAATCACATACACGGTTTGGGGACCAGGAGTTAGGTACACAGCGTGCAACAACATTGCACAAATGATTCTTCCACAGAATGCTTCTATTTCCAGTATTAAAAGATAGAAAATAATGTGACATTTATTGTAGTGAGGTAAACGTTTCTTCCTTCAAAGCAGTGTGTTTCCATGCACCTTCACACCAACTGCTAAGGATACCCTTCTCTTTCACTCAGTCAATAAGCACATATTTATTGCTCTCCTAATGGTCATACATTCTTTTTTTTTTCCCCTTGAGCAATATGTAGAGAAAGGAATGGAGAAGAAAAAATCTACAGTAATTGATGAGAGCAGGCTATCTATCCTAATGTGTCAAGAGCCAGAGATTAGTGCAGATAATTTACTTTGAATATAACCCTTTTTAATGGAAATGTCAAGAAAAAATTATTTACATTTTTCTAGGGAAGAACATGGTATTGATTAGAGCTGCTAAAAAAATCACAATTAAGAATTTCTTAGACAAATTTTTCTCTCACTGCCCAGTTGAAAGAGCAGATCATAATATCCACTCATTTGTTCACTGTCCAGATCTATTCATGATTTTCAGCATGTAATTCCTGGGCTGAGTGAGATTTTTACTGGGTTCTTTAGTTGCACAAGCCATTTGGCATTGTCTTCTGTTCCCTGGAGGAATGCTTTGTGTAATTAACAACTTGAATTCTGACTGTTACCAAATATTCTATAATCAAAACACATCTCAGTCAATATCTGAGTACTGAATTGTGCATTTTTTTTTTAATTTCCTGAACATATTTTAACTGATGTCCGAGAAATCAAATACTTTAAAAATGGAGAAGTTCTGTTTGTCTTTTATTCCAAACAAATCTGAAATGGGTTTTGGAAGTTAATTCAGTTGAAGAATATTCCATGTTCCTGACATAAAATTGCTTCAGGTTCTTCTCATCTTATTTTAAAGCCTCACAGTAGTGACATACTCCTGGAAAGAAGGTATTTTAAAGAGCTAGCTGCCATTTACTTCCTGGAAGAGACATCCTCCTAGAGCTCTCTCTCTGGCACTGTTACACCCACAAATACTGTACCTCATTTCCAGAAGCTAGTAAATAAAATGAATCACATTTCATCAACTTATAGGCACAGTGTAAGAATGGAAGGTCCTTTCACTACATAAAAACCCTTTTCTGATTGTGAGGTATACTTTGGCATCTACAAAAGAAAACCATCTTAAGGCAAAACATGTGATTTCTAAAGAAACAAAAAAACAACAACAAAAAAAGAAAATAGACATTCATTTGAATAAAAATAGATCCTATAAGCATTACATTATTGTAAAAGTCCATAAAAAATATAACTCATTATTAGTTTGCTGCCTCTTTACAATATACATAAAAAAAAAAAAAAGAAAAGAAAATATTGTGAACTAGGTGAGCTACATGCCTTTGATTGAAGAATGATCCTGTTGATTAAAGCCAATTATTGTATCTTATCATGAATGTATCATGACAGTTTTTGGAAGGAAAGCAGAAAAAGAGCTTTATCAAGTGAAATTACTTATTATTAATTCTGGGTAACAAAATTATGTGAAGACATACAAACTTTTCAAGAATGCAGCTGCAAAATTTCTGAAGCCTAACTTGCAAGCCTTGAGTTCGCCATCCATCACAACTTAAGTCCACCAACACTTAGAAGAACTCCACTAAGCCTCCCTCCAAAACAGCAACGGGAATGACATCTTGTGAAACACACAGTTTTCCAGGAGAATAATCTTCAAGCTGTTATTTTTTGGCCACACTAGCCACTGCCTTCTTTGCTGCATCCTCAAGGTCACTTGCAGATGTGATGGGGAGTCCACTTTCGTTCAGAATACGCTGGGCTTCTTGAACATTTGTTCCTAAAAAAGAACACTGACTATAATTACTGATTAATATTAATGAATAAATGAGCATCTCCTATTAAATCTCTATCAAAGTAGTTAATGCTTCAAACCACACATCACTTCAGTTTAGCAACAGATTCATTGAGTGGTTTAGACTGAGCTGAGCTGAGAAGGATTCTTAATTTCAGTGATGATTTTGACAGACTGCAATCTGATAATGGCAGTGGCATCCACAGGAGGGGCTTTGTGAAGATTAGAGGGTCAATCCAACATGCACCAGAGTCAGTAGGGACATCCAGTAAGAGCAGTGGTTAATGGACCATGCATCAGGCCTTTAAGACAGTAGATAACAGACCACGTATCAGGTCTTGAAGACACTCAGAGGACTTAGTGCATTTATTAGCAACCATCAGCTACAGCTATCAGCTGCCAGTGAATCAACAGTAACTAAAATTCCCCTGTGTTTACTACAAGCTGCAAAATGGTCTACTGAAAGACAAAGATTTGGATAATCCTGAAAGTCTAAGTGGTTCTGAGCTGCTCTTGAATAAGCCTTTTTGCATTCCTGCTAAAAAGGGTGAACAGGGATCTCTGAAGCCTTCAGCATGACACTGTTCCCTCTTCTGCTGCTGCACTAAATTATTCCACCTTGAAGGAGACTGTACAGCTGTACAGCACAAGTGCTCAGATTTAGTCAATAGACTACATGCACAGCAAAAGGAAAAACTGAATTTAACAAGCTATTTCAGGAAAGCATGTTTTCCCCATCATCCACAGGGGTATAAAAGACAAGCGCATCACCTTCCCATCTACTCTAGATCATTCTTTTCTGAAAACAAACAGAAAAACTCAGTTCTCCAGAAAACCCAAGTGACAGTTTTGATCACTGATATGCTCTGCACCACAGGCAAACTTGAGAGTCAGATATTCTGCTGAGGAAGTGGAATCAACACTGCAGGACCACACACTAGCCACAAGCACAACAGACAGAGCTGATCCTTTTCAGGATCATTTCTAACTCTGCCCTTCATGTCAAGTTCTTTGTTCATTTGCAATTGTCAAAATGCTTAATTACTTTGTGATTCCTAGACCTAGCAAAATGAATGTTAATTATATTTGGAACTAATTCACTAATTATACCCTTAATTATTAACCAAGCAAGGAGCATACTCTTCACTGTGCACCTTCCAAAACATACATTTTAAAGGGCGAGTTTGGTTTTTTTAGCAGACTTTGTAAAACATCTGAATGTGTACAGCACAACCAGGGAAATTCAAAAGTCTGTTTCATCAGTGTGTTCAAATCAGGATTCCCACTCCCAACACTGAAAGAGACCAAAGACATCTCTGTCTCAGCAGGGCCCCTGCAGGTGTCTGGAAGAGGAAGGTGGAACCACATCTGCTCACTGTTTAAAAGCCACTGCAGAACAGGGCACACAGGCTTCCCACCAACATGCACAGGACACACTCGTGGACTTGGGTAGGAAGGTCAAAGACATTTGAAATCTCTGACAGAAGGGGATTTGGTTGCATAGATACATTCAGAACTGCACAGAATTTTTCCTACAGAAAAAAAAAATAGGGGCAAAAAGGAGCATAATATTTGATTTTTTTCCCCCAACCACCCTATATAATGTACTGTGGAAGCTTCTAGCTGCCAGCACAGAACTGTACAGGGAAGTCAGACAGTATTATGAAGGTTCTCTTCTCTGTTAAACAATTCACATTTGTGTAGTCATTTCCATCAAGTCTTGAAGGTTTTATCTATTATTTAGAGACAAATGTGCTAAACAATTAAAGGAGTCAAGATTGTACTGATCTTCAAAAGGATTCCACAAACAAAGTGTTTTGAGGAGAAAAAAACCAACAAACCCAAGCAACCAATCAACCAATCAACCAAAAAAACCCCCAAAAACAATCAAACCAAAACAACCTCTAAAACCACTAAAAAAAGCCAGAACAAAAAGAAAGCAAAACAAACCCAACCAAAAACCAAAACAAAATAACAACAACAAAAAAACCCCACCAAAAACCCAAAGCAAAACCAACCAAACAAAAAAATTCCAACAAAACCCAAAACAGAAAGAGGGAAATTATCTGGGAATTATTTTGGCCACCTGTCCCCAAGTGGCAAAAAAAGCCCGTGGTATCCTAGCTTGTATTAGAAACACCATGGCCAGCAGAAACAGGGATGTCCTACATCTGGAGAGAAATAACAACAGGCACCAGCACAGGTTAGAGGCTGCCCTGCTGGAAAGCAGCTCCGCACCGGAAGACTTTGGAGTGCTGGTGGACAGCAAGTTCTCCATGGAACAACAATGTGCTCTTGTGGCCAAGAGAGCCAATGGGATCCTAGGATGTATCAAGAAAGGTGTGTCAAGCAGGTCTAGGGAAGTTCTTCTACCTCTCTACTCTGCCCTGGTGAGACCACACCTGGAATATTGTGTCCAGTTTTGGGCTCCCCAGTTCAAGAGAGACAGAGACCTGCTCGAGAGAATCCAACAGAGAGCCACGAGGATGCTTAGGGGACTTGAGCATCTCCCCTGTGAAGAGAGACTGAGAGCCCTGGGGCTGTTTAGTCTTGAAAGAGAAGACTGAGAGGGGATCTGATCAATGTCTATAAATATCTGAGGGGTGGGTGTCAAGTGGAGGGGGCCAGGCTCTTTTGGGTGGTTCACAGAGATAAGACAAGGAACAATGGGTTCAAACTAGAACATAGAAGATTTCAGCTCAACATGAGGAGAAACTTCTTTCCAGTGAGGGTGACAGAGCACTGGAACAGGCTGC